>NC_053490.1:111421500-112076500 GCF_905171775.1 Rana temporaria | reverse complement strand
TTCTCCATGGTGATGGTTCACATCTCCACTCCAAAGCACCCGAAGCCAAACGTCTGAAGCTCAAAAAAAATCTAGAGCTTTTTTTGTACCTCAATTTGGGCAGATTTTGGCGTTTTTCTTCTTTTTACATTGATAAACTTTTGACTTGTACAAAATTGTGTCAAAATTCGTTGCAAATATCGCAGTAAAAATCACTGAATATTCGCACAACTTTCTGCCTGAAAACAATACGCTCAGGTGTGAATGCAGCCTAAACAGGGAATTCCTGTACAATGTCGAGATTTCCTCTCGCTTCTCCAGAACAGGAAGTAAAACGAAATCTCCCCAGCAGGAGACATAGACAGCAAAATGTAAACTGACATCATTTCATAATCATTCTATACTCACCAATGCAAAACTGAAATATGTTTTGGTCATGTCCTGTTTCCATTCCTCCTTCACCTTTTGCCCCCTCTGTGCGGCTAAACCCAACAAAAGCCATTTTACAGCCCCCCCCCCCCCGACTGAGGATCCCCCTCCTGCATATCTCTCCAAAATCCCTTTCTTTTTTACCCTATTTTTGGCTGAATTGGGACCCTTTTTAAGTGCGGACTGTGGCCGCCCCAGAGCTGTGTGAACCGGCTCCATTGAGAGCCGATCACACTCTACTGTCATGCAAAATGGATGCGGAAAAACCTGCATTCAGAAAATGCTTTCAGAAAATATATAATGGTCTGGGGGTTTATGTAATTTTATTGCCAACATTTTTTATTTTTACATGTATGTGACAAAGAAAAAAAAAATACTCTGGAGCTAAATTGGCTAAAAAGTATTTTCTGTTCATGGTGCTCAGACGCAGTGCAGTCCCACTTTCATTTCTATGCTAACACCATCTACATTAGAATAGAATCAGAAGTTGGAATATTCCATATATACCAAGATAAGTGATGTGCTTTTGTTGCTCTACTTAGAATTAACTGTGTTTTCTTAACAATATTTAAAAAGATTAGTTGGCGATGCAAAATGCTTAACATTCATTGAAGAAAGCAGTGGTACAATTACCACTATAGCAACACGCATGACATCCACGAGTGAGGGAAGAGTACTACTGGGACTACTTGGGCAAGGCTGGGCAGATTTTTTTTTTGTTTCAATCCATTTATTACTCTTTTCTTGTGTATGGGCAATAGTAATAAATCCTTTAGTGAACTGTTAAACAATCTTCAATGCTTAGTACCCAGAAACATAATTTTAGTTCCTTTATCAAAAGGACAAATTGCAGAATACATTTTGCATATTTGATAGGGGTGAAAATAAATGGGTGTTTGCCACAGTAAGTAGCAATTATTATAATATATGATTTATATAGTGCCAACCATTTGCACAGCGCTTTATAATCAAAAGGGAGACAGTACAGTTACAAAACAATAGACTTGATGATTAGCAGGGTCCTGCTCATGAGAGCTTACAATCTAAAAGGGAGGGCTAAGTGATACCAAAGGTAATAACTGTGTGGGGATGAGTTGAAGGAGAAAGTACTGTAAAAGTTCAGTTGTTAGGTAAAGGCTGGATAGGCTATAGGTTTTCATCTCTCACACTTACTGTATATCTACTACTTTTTATGTACAAGGAAATATGTGTGAGGCTACTTTCACACTGGGGCACCAGCGGTAAATCGCTGCTAGTTTTAGCAGCGCTTTATCACTGTTTAACCAGCGCTTTTGCCGCCGCTAGCGGGGTGCTTTTAACCACCCAGAAGGGGTTAAAAGCACCCCAAAAGTACTGATGCCGAAGCGCTTTGCAGGTGCTTCGGCAGTGCTACCCATTGATTTCAATGGGCGGGGCAGTGCATGTGCGATGTATACACCGCTCTTGCACTGCCCCAAAGATGCTGCTTGCAGGACTTTTTTTCCCATCCTGCAAGCACACTGGGGCTGCAGGGGAGGCAGTTTTCAGGTGCTTTACATGTGCTATTTTTAGCGCTAAAGCACCAGAAAACCACCCCAGTGTGAAAGGGGTCTAAAATATAGACCACTGGCCACCAGTGAGAAAGAGGCTTGTTATTAAGGGTGCCAAATACTGGCAGGCCCCATTAAAATTTTGCTGTGGTGCCCCGCGATTTGTGCTTTTGCCCCTGAAATCACAGATTACAAGATATACTTTAGCTATCTATTCTTACCCTGCTTATACTTATTGCCAAGTTGCATCATCCCATAACATACCCGAAAATCATGTTGTTACTTGCAGGGCTTATCAGCAAAGCAAATAGTCTGGATGATGACTTCTCTCTTGGAGCTGATGGTAAGTACAATGTAAATGTTTTATCCAAGAAATTCTATCAATAAATCAACATTGTTTGTAAAAGCAGAGATTGATATTTTCCTTCATACAGTTGATTTACTGTCTGGTAATCCATAGAAAAACCTAACCAAATGTAATTTTCATGTATCAATTTTCCTACAATGGTAACTTGTAGGCAGCACAGTGTAAGGCCGCGTACACACGGTCGATCTATCCGATGAGAATGGTCCGACGGACCGTTTTCATCGGTTCACCGCTGAAGCAGACTGATGGTCTGATGTGCGTACGCACCATCGTTTCCAAAACCGATCGAGTCAGAACGCGGTGATGTAAAACACATGACTTGCTGAAAAAAAACGAAGTTCAATGCTTCCAAGCATGCGTCGACTTGATCCTGAGCATGCGTGGGTTTTGAACCGATGCTTTTGCGTACTAACCATCGGTTTTGACCTATCGGTCAGCCGTCCATCGGTTGGATTTTAAAGCAAGTTCTCTTTTTTTGGACCGACGGATCAAGAGACGGATGGGCCGTACACACGGTCGGTTTGGACCGATGAAACTGAACTTCAGTCCGTTTTCATCGGTTTGGACCGACCATGTGTACGCGGCCTTACACAAATGTCAAACATCCCAGTTCCTGTACAGATATAAATTGGAATGAAGTAGCTCTATCTATAATAGAAAAAAAATCATGTTTTGTTGAGAGATGTAGGGGGGCTTTCCAGTTGCTGTCAGGATATACTGAGATGAAAGGGGGTCCAGCATCCTTTGTCTGAGGGTCCAGGGGGTCAAGGTGTAAGTAGGCATGCAGGTAGCTATAGGTAAGAAGGATAATATTAAAATGACCTTGTTGCCTTCCTGCAGAAGACAAACTGGCCAGCTTTTAAGATAAAAGCTTTCCAGAGATTTAGGTGGGTTAGGTAGTCTGTTCCCTGCCACTTGCTGTGGGCCTTCCTCTGGGTGCTGTGTTTTGTGGTAACATAATGGCCGATGGGAGGAACTACAGCGAGTCATGGTGGGCATACTATCCAACCGGGTTCACACTAGTACTGCCTAAAGTAATGAGATGGTATCCTTATTGGTAAGGACTGAAAGAATAAACAATAACATATAAACTCAATAACACCACGTGACAAGTGATATAAAGTCCATAAAAAATGGATGAACAAATTCGATCAGAAAATTCCTTATTCTGTGAATCTTTCACCACACCACCGTGTTGTGATAACTCCCCTCTGAAAAACGCACTCACCAGACGGATTTGCCTTTCACTCTCGTGTTAGGCTAAATCACTTGTGTATGATCCCACAAATGGATAAACGAATCTCAGGTAGACCACCGTGATAATCCCTCAATAATGTACAAGAAAACAAAAGAAGTGCTCCAATAGTGCAAAATTGTACCACTAGTTTAATTCAAAATCACAGCAACACTTCATTCATTAAACTCACATGAAAAAAAAATAAAAGTCAGCTTTAAACAAATCACAGCAAACATCAGTGTTTAGTAGGCTCTGCAGTGCTAGGCAGTCACGGCGGACCTGAGGTGTGTGCTCAGTTGGTATAGGCTCACCACACTCCAGATTCCTGACTCCCAGCAGCGGCGTATCTAGTCAGTGAAGCTAGTAGAAATGTAGCCACGTTCCTGACATGTTTCGCAGTAAATGCTTAGTCATGGGATCCCAGACTATTAGAATATATTTTGGCAATCCAATTCAACATATGTTCTCCTATACTGATATGGCGAAAACGCCAGTTCACGTGGTCAAACGCTTTCTCTGTGTCTGTTCCTACCATTACACACACAGTTTTTGTCTCCTGTGCTGTATGTATGAGATTCTTTAAGAGTGTTATCACGAGCCTCTCTAGATGGATAAATCCCACCTGATCAAGGTGGACCAATTGTTGTAGATGCTGTGGAATGCAAGAGGCAAAAAACTGAACAATTTAAGGTCACAGTTCAAAATAGAGATAGGCCTATAGCTGCCACAACAGGTTGGGTCTTTACCCTCTTTAGGTATGGTGGTGATATGAGCTTTCAAAGTTTCTCTAGACAAAGTTGTCTCAGACCCAAATTTGTTGAATAGTCTCATCATATAGGAGCCTAACGTGGGGAGGAAAAGCTTATAATACTGGAGTGGAAAACCATCGGGACCCGGTGCCTTGCCTGGTTTTGACAGACTAATTGCCCATTGAAGTTCCTCCATAGTCATAGGAGCTTCCAGTTGCTCACAGACTTCTGGGGGTAACTGAGGGCATTGGGAAGAGACAATGTATTTGTCTGTTTGATCCTGAGAGGGAGATTTTTCTGGTAAATTATACAGGGAGGAGTAAAAGTCTTTAAACTCCTGTACAATCTGTTTAGGGAGTACAGCCTTGTGGCTGTTGGGCAATATAATTTGAGGGACATAGGTCTCTAATATTTGTTCTTTAATCGACTCAGCTAGCATTCTCCCGCATCACCTGATTTATAGCTAAATCTACTACATCTTTGTAAAGCTGCCTAAAAAAAGACGTAAGATCTCGCTCATGCTGTGACTGAATGTTATGAATTTCTGCGAGTAGAGAGTTAAATTTATCTTCACATTGTTTCTTAATCCGCGACCCATGTTTGATAAGAATTCCCCTGATTACCGTTTTTTGGGCCTCCCACAAAATCCCTGTATCGCAGTCAAATTGGGCATTTGTCTGAAAGTATAGATTAATTCCTTGTTCACCTCCTCTACAGCTTCTGCAGGAGACTCGTTTAGTTTCCAAAACATGGTTTTGGAGTAAGCCATTTCCAAGAGCGTGTACATTATCCTTATAGGAGTGCGGTCTGACCACGTTATTGGGCCAATAAAAGAAGTATGTAATTGGCTACGGGGAACCAGAAAATAATCTATTTGTGTATATACTTCATGTGGAGAGTAAAATAATGTGTAGTCCCTTTCCCCTGAGTGTTGAAGGTCCAGACATCAACTAACTGGGCCCTATGTAGGGACTGTGCTATTATTTTAAAGGGTACCAGGAGGAACAGATGATGAGCCTGAGGATGTATCTAAAGGAGGGATTAAAGGGACACTGAAATCGCCCCCCAGTATTAACTGGCCTTGGGAAAACTTCAGGAGTTGATAGAACGTGCATATATATAGTGGCTAGGGTTACCCTAACATCTCCAATTGAGCCTTTGATGAACATGAAACATCCATTTGGATACACCATAGTACCTTGACACATCCAAGTGAGTCTGCTTGACAGCAATATAGAAACCCCTTTAGATTTAGCTATGTTAGCAAAGTGATAGGTCATAGGATAAAAACTGGGACGTTTTTCATCTCTGAAGTGAGTTTCCAAGATAAAAACGCTACATCTGCGCGAAGGCGTTTCAGATCATTTACAAAATATTTATTGAAAATTTAGCAAATAGGCAGTACAAAAGAACCGGCAATAGCGGAACAAATAGAGAGAACATATCTAATACAGGAGATTTTGAGTGCACAATGTAAATACCAAAACCATAAAGGTATCAGCCATCTAAATAGGAGCCAGTACCACATCACCTGAAACAACTGGCAGAGGAGGCTATATCCAATGGAGACTACCCCAAAATCAACAAGCTAAACACGTGGGGTGCTAGTATAAATACTCTTGGGTAATCAAACATACAATAGAAGGAAAATGAGAAAACTGATAAAAAAATAGTAAAAGAAAAAGAAAACATAGAGCAGAGAGTAGTGGTCTGAGCCAGGTTCAAGGAGGATAGAATATTCCCTAAAACCAAAGAGATGTGCTAAGTTAATGTACCAGAGAGATATACATATATGTGGCCCATGGCTCCCAGGTCTGTTCAAATTGTTTAACAGTATCCTGAAAGATGCTAACAATATTCTCATTTAGCATAATCCAGGTGACTTTTAATGAATTGTTGGGTCCCGGCAATACAGATAAAATTCATTGAAAAAAAACAAAACAGCATGGGTTCCCCCCTTAGTCCATTACCAGGCCCTTTGGGTCGCACCAAAATAAAAATAAAAAATGACATGGGGTTCCCCCCAAAAATCAATATCAGACCCTTATCAGACCACACAACCTGGCAGACCTCAGGAAAAGAGGGGGGGGGGCAAGAGAGCGCCCCCCCTCCTGAACCATACCAGGCCACATGCCCTCAACATGGGGAGGATGTCCCCATGTTGATGGGGACAAGGGCCTCATCCCCACAACCCTTGCCTGGTGGTTGTGTGGGTCTGCGGGCGGGAGGGCTTATCGGAATTTGGAAGCCCCCTTTAACAAAGGGGAACTCCAGATCCCAGTCCCGCCTATGTGAATTGGTAACGGGGTACATTATACCCCTACCATTTCACAAAAAAAGTGTGCAGGGTGCCCATCAGTGCACCTTATTAGTGCCCACCAGTGCATCCTATTAGTGCAGCATTAAATACCACCAAAAGAAAGTTTTATCTGTCTCAAAAAATGTATAAGAATTGTTTGGGTACAGCATTGCATGACTGCGCAATTGTCATTCAAAGTGCGAAAGCACTAAAAGTTGAAAATTGGCCTGGGCAGGAAGAGGGTGAAAGTACCCAGTAGGCAAGTGGTTAAAAAGGGGTGCAGTCCATAGGGTTATCCATACCTAAAAACACATTTTTGGAATTTCAACCTAAGATATGCCTAACTCCTACAATGTTATCTGACTTTATGTGCACTATAGCTGGCTGTCTACACGGTAATAGCCACATTTGAAATTATTAGTACTTTAGCATTTTCCCTGAACTGGTTCTTTGTTTCTCCTTTTAGCATCATACTTATCTGATCACCATAGAAACAAGATCAGGTAACATAAAATACTACATAAATCAAATGTTCTCTCCTCTTTTATTCATCTTACGCCATATAGTTGTATTTATAATTTAGATATACTTTTGGAAATTCAAGCTACATTAGTATAAGATAAAAAACACTCCTTACTGCAATTTTGATATTTTCATATACATAGCCTGTTCAGTATATTAATATCGTTCAAATCCCAATATGAAGCATGTCAATCAAGCTGTCATACATACATTCAGACATTATTTAACAGCTGTAAGTGGCTTCTAACGAATTCTATTTACTGTATTTATTGCCATATAACACTCACTTTTTTACCCTAAAAATAGAGGGTAAACTGTGCCTGCGTGTTATACGCAGGGGGCTGTGGAATTTTTTGCCCTGAAACTTCCATCTTAAAGTTAGGGTGCGTGTTACACGCCTGTGCGTGTTATACGCCGATAAATACGGTATCTATCGATCTATCTACCTATCTATTTTTTCCAATAGTTTCTCTTTCGTTAATTCTTTTTTAGCATGTATTTAACAGTATAGTTTATTTGTTTTATTCATGTCTGCAGGTTGTTGTCAGATCATCCTCGACTTAAGACAATGTACATGGGTGACAGTATGACATCAACCAGTACCGCCAAAACCAGTTCCAGGTATTGCCTGCTAGATAAACATTCCTCCTTTATCTTTTACGATCATAATCCTTATTCAACGTTTTATTTTGTATAGCATTGTCATCACTAAGAATATACAAAACACAATGGGGAAAGGGTAACAAACCCTGAGGACTTTTAAACGGTGCTAGTAAATGCAATAACACAAATAATATAAAAAAATAAATGGTCTATGCTTTGTTAAGCAACAAGGAATGGTACCGCAAGGTATCTGAGTCTCATTTGAAACTCACTGTTGGGCGTTACCAACATCTAATTGGCTCTGCCTACCATGATGGCTTAATCACTAAGCCAACTTGGGAATTCCTTAATGTCACTTTTCCATGCACACCCACCCTATACGCACTCCCCAAAATACATAAAGACATCTCCAACCCTCTGGGGCGACCAATTGTATCGGGAAATGGATCCCTTACAGAAAAGGCGAGTCAATTTGTGGATGAATACCTTAGACCACATGTTGAAGGTCTGGTTTCGTATTTGCAGGACACTAGGGACCTCTTAAGGACCTTAGATGGAATCAGCATTCCTGCTGGTTTCTGGCTGGTTGCTTTGGATGCTGAGGCCCTCTACAACTCCATCCCCCACCATTTGGGGGTTCGAGTTGTGGAGGGCTTCATCTCGGAAAGCAGTGAGGCTTCCCCTCGTTATAACAAATTCATCCTGAATCTGCTCGATTTTATTTTATCCAATAACATATTTCTTTTTGGTGGCTCCCACTTCCTCCAGGTACAGGGCGTAGCTTTGGGGACCAAGTGTACCCCTTCTTATGCAAACCTGTACCTGGAGGGGTGGAAGCGGGACTTGTTCCATCAAGACACTATGCAGGTGCCCTTCGAACAGATACCATTATGGCGCAGATTCATTGATGACCTCTTTTTCATATGGACAGGTTCCCATGCTGACTTAATGAGCTTTTTGGATAGCCTGAAGGTGAATAGTTATAATCTCAAATTTACCTTTGAGACTAACCAGACAAGATTGACCTTTTTGGATGTTGAAATTTTGGTCCATGAGGATGGCACAATAGGTACCACCCTATTCCGCAAACCATCAGCGGGCAATTCTCTTTTACACGCCTTAAGCTTGCATCCTAAATCTTTCATTTCAAATATACCCTATGGGCAGTATCTCAGACTCCGACACAATTGCAGTCGTGAGTCTGATTTTGAACACAAAGCCAAACAATTGCAATCACGGTTCCAAGAATGAGGCTACAGCAACAAATGTCTGAAAAAGGCATACCTGCGGGCCAAACATCAGAATCGGAGGTCACTCCTTCATGATTCCAAATCAGCGAAAGCCAATTGCGGCGTACGTTTAATTACACGGTTTTCGGGTCATCACCGTCAAATACGTGCGATTTTACAGAGGTATTGGTGTCTCCTGATGAGTGATGAGACGGTATCGAGACACATCAATGCCTACCCAGAGATTACCTACAAAAGATTGCGTTCCCTTCGTGATAAATTGGTTCACAGCCATCATTGTTCCCGTAAGCCCTCTTTGGAAGGGCCCAAGGGGACTAGACCTTGCCACAGATGCCTGTTCTGTAGATACATCCATTCTGCATCCAGCATTGCGCTCCCAAATGGACGTATCTACAGACCGGCTTTCTCTGTGACCTGCCAATCTATCGGTATAGTCTACATTATGCAACGTGACTGCGGGGCATTTTACGTTGGAAAAACAAAACGGCCCTTTTTCCATTGCATCCGCGATCATGTTGCATTGGTTTCTAAAAAGAAACTGGAGACTCCAATTAGTCGCCATGTTGGCATTTTTTATCACTTTGATGGTTTCAAAATGAAATTTTCAGCTCTTGAGCACATCCCTCCGGGAGACAGAGGGGGTGACTATGACAAGTCGCTCCTTCAGAAGAAGGCTAAGTGAATTCATGAGTTGTCTGCCTTGAAATATCCAGGTCCCTTTCTGTAGGCATCTTTTCTTTTACAGGGTAGATTAAATAGTCTTAGAATGGGAGTGGACGTAGATTTAGGCTTAGTTAGTGTATGGCTGGAATTCCACTTTAAAGTTGATGTAAACACGATTCATGAAAATTGAGCTGGGCACATATATCTGTAGTATAACTCTCTCCTGAACTGTTCCTCTGTTATCAGCCTGATAACTCCTGACAAATTCTCGGACACATGAGATAAAAGCAGCCTGAATCTTCATTACGGGGGGTTGCTAAAATAGATTAGCATGGAGCTGGTCCTATTACAAAACACCCCTGAGAGTCTCTGCCTATGATGAGAGGGGGTGTGTGCCTTTCCTCCAATCAGCAATGTTACAATTCCTTTTTTTTTATTTACTGCAATTGTTTTTTTGTCAGCCCTGTTGAGGGGCTTTAGTGAGAAATCAGGAGTCTTAACAAACCTCTGACATCTCCCCTTTGAGACATAGAAAGGGACCAAGGACACAGATTCTCCAGTCCCTTTCTCTGCAGCCTCAGCTAAAATGAATGGACAGAGGCTCCTCTCCATTCATAAACAAGCATTGTAAACACAGGTTACGATGCTCAGTTATGTGAATGAACAGAATCGGTGATCGGGTCGAGGGGGTGGAGGAGGACATTGAGGGGGACACGGAGTGCGGACAGCAGCACCGAGGGGGACAAGAAACTGGAGGGGGAGAGCAGCACGGAGGGGGACACGAACCCGGAAGGGGAGAGCAGCACGGAGGAGGATACAAGGACAGTCAGCGGTGATCGGTGCGGCTTTGGGTGGAGTTACAAGCACCAATCACCACTGTATAACTTTCACTAAAGAAACTGAAAAGGGGGCAGATCAGTGCTTGTAACTCTCCCGGCCGCACCGATCACCCTGACTGCCCAGGTATCAGGTGAAGCATCGGAGCATTTCCCTGAGTACAAGTACTCGGGGAAATGCTCGGTATTGGTACGGTATCGGGACAACCCTATTGGAGAGGAAATAAAACATGTGTCAGTTTTTATTGCTGTCTGTGTCCCTGTTAGGGAGAATTACCCTCTCTATTTGTCCAGTTTACCATTATAATGGAGCATGAAAGTAAAAGAAGACCCTAAATTTTGGGTTGTCACCATAGCAGCATAGCAGAATTAGAGGGGAAATCTTTCAATGGGGACATTAGTTCAGGTGACCGTGGTGAAAACCATGAATTTACTCACTTTGGGGCATTCTCCTCTAACGTCCTGTCTTGGCTATGGGATAGAAAGTAAAAGGAAATCTTCTGAATGGGATGCAGATGGCAAAAAAATTATTAGATGGTGGTCGGTCATGAAAAAGATGGCTCATCCACCAAAAATTCTTTAGCCGACTGCCTCATCAGTATTCATTCTTGTATTTTATAATTATCTTAGACACCCCAAGGCTGATCTATGAGAGAGCGCCTCCTCCTTAACCGTACCAGGCCACAGGCCCTCAACATGGGGGGGATGGGTGCTTTGGGGCAGAAGGGGCTCTGCTCCCCCCCCACCTCAAAGCACCTTGTCCCCATGTTGATGGGGACAAGGGCCTCATCCCCACAACCCTTGCCTGGTGGTTGTGGGTGTCTGCGGGTGGGGGACTTATCGGAATCTGGAAGTCCACTTTAACAAGGAGACCCCCAGATCCCGCCCCCCTATGTGAATTGGTAACGAGTACATTGTACCCCTACAATTTCACAAAAAAAGTGTCAAAAATGGTAAAAAAGACAGGAGACACTTCGGGATAAGTCCTTTATTTAAAAAAATAAATAAAAATATATATATATATATATATATATATATATATATATATATAATAATATCCAGCGATGTCCATTCATCTTCTATTCCGCCGCTGCTGCCAAAAAAAAAAAGCCGCAACAGCTCTGTCTCCATAGGCGGCTCTCATCGAGTGACACTTCTCTTGCTTTAAAAGCTGTTATATAGCTGAGGGCGGGGCCACCCGGTGACGTGTACGGTGACCCCACCCCCCTCTGACACCACGGCCCCAGGTCCCCAAACACTTTTTATGACAATACCATGCATATTAGCCTTTAAAATTTGCACTTTTGATTTTTCATGTTAATCTCCCATAGACTTTTAAACTGTGTTCCGCAGCTTTCGAATTTACTGCGAACACCGCAAATTGTTCGCTATTCGGCGAACACCCAATATTCGAGTCGACATCCCTACTCTATACACATAGCCAGAGATATTAAAATATTCTATTTCTATGTAACTGCGAAAAAGGTTTTTAGAGTAATTATCAGCCAAGCGGGGTCAAAAGAGAGCCGTAGAGAGGATGATTAAAAATGATCTCTTTATCTTGTTGTTGTTTTTTCTCTTTCTTTCAGCATTTCAGAAATCCTGACAATATATCAAGCAGATGCAGAGAGCATCCTATATAACCTGGGGTTTGCCTGTGAGAAAATGTGTTCCGTGTATGAGATCCCAGACAGATTTTTCCATTGCCCTTCTCAAGCCACAGGCATTGATTTCAGAATGTTTTTCGAATCTCTGTTACGCAGAATGAAGAAAGGAGACCCCACCTACATACCTGCAGGTTTGTACATCGCCAGAATTGGAGGCAGATAGACTAAACACCTAGTAGCAAGTAGCCTTAAAGTGGTTGTAAACCTTTTTTTTTTATAATAACAAACATGCCTATACTTACCTGCTCTGTGCAATGCTTTTGCACAGAGCAGCACAATCCTCTTGTTCTGGGGTCACGGAAAGCCGATTGCACCCGAATCCCGCTGTAGTGTCCATTGGCCCGCTCCTATGTCACAGCTTTTGATTGACAACAGGAGCTATTGGCTATCAATCTGTCCAATGAGGAGGGAGACAGCAGTGGCAGTTGCTGCACACAGAAAAAGGGGGCTGTGACAGCTGGTGCTCCAGCTGGGGGGGGGGTGGCAATCAAACCACCTGACCCCCCCAGGGATGGCAAACAGAACACCCACCCCCACTGGGTGGTACCCAGGCTCTTGGCAGCGATGCAGAGCAGAGAGATCAACTGATGACGGCGACCATCTCCTGGATCTCTTCCTGATTGGCAGGGAGGAGACCTGCTTCCTGATTGGCCGGGAGGAGAAGCAGGAAGACAATAGTAAATATTAATTTGCTCTGCGTCCAGAGCCCACCTTTTTTTGAAGACAATTAGAGCCACGATCAGGCTCTAATCATGTGCTTAAAAAAAAAAACTGTGGAATCCATGCGTCCGGCGACCTGCATGTAGTTTAGGGGCCAGACACATGGATTTGGGGGAAGCGGCCCTGCTCCCCGTATGGAGTGGCAGCAACTGTTTGGGGGGGAGATGCAGCACAGAAGGTTTTGTACCTTAATGCATAGAATGCTTATACATGGTTGGAACAGTGACCCTTTTTATTAAGCAGTCCTGTGATGGTCATGTCCCAGGCAGCATTCTGGAATCAGGGCTGCAAGGACAGCAGCAGCCTGTCATTGAGCTAAATATACTATCTGGAATGAAATCCCCCCACCCCAACCCCAGCAGTTTCTGGTGCACTGCAGGGCAGTGGCGGCTGGTGCTCAATTTTTTTTGGGGGGTGCAAACAAACAAAAAAAAAAAAAAAAGAGCATCAATTGCAGCCTCACTATGCCCATCAAATGCAGCTACTGTGCCCATCAAACGCAACCACTGTGACCATCAATTGTCGCCACTGTGCCGTGCCATCAATTGTTGCCACTGTGCCCATCAATTGTCGCCACTGTGCCTATCAATTGTCGCCACTGTGCTATCAATTGTCGCCACTGTGCCATGCCATCAAGCGCAGCCACTGTGCCATCAATTGTCGCCACTGTGCCATGCCTTAAAGCGCAGCCACTGTGCCATCAATTGTCGCCACTGTTCCATGCCATCAATTGTCACCACTGTGCCCATCAATTGTCACCACTGTGCCCATCAATTGTCACCACTGTGCCCATCAATTGTTGCCACTGTGCCATGCCATCAATTTTTCGCCACTGTGACCATCAATTGTCACCACTGTGCCCATCAATTGCCGCCAGTTTGTCCCCTCAAATTCCACCAGATTGCAGCAGCCTGTCATTGAGCTAAATATACTATCTGGAATGAAATCCCCCCACCCCAACCCCAGCAGTTTCTGGTGCACTGCAGGGCAGTGGCGGCTGGTGCTCAATTTTTTTTAGGGGGTGCAAACAAACGAAAAAAAAAAAAAAGAGCATCAATTGCAGCCTCACTATGCCCATCAAATGCAGCTACTGTGCCCATCAAACGCAACCACTGTGACCATCAATTGTCGCCACTGTGCCGTGCCATCAATTGTTGCCACTGTGCCCATCAATTGTCGCCACTGTGCCTATCAATTGTCGCCACTGTGCCATCAATTGTCGCCACTGTGCCATGCCATCAAGCGCAACCACTGTGCCATCAATTGTCGCCACTGTGCCATGCCTTAAAGCGCAGCCACTGTGCCATCAATTGTCGCCACTGTTCCATGCCATCAATTGTCACCACTGTGCCCATCAATTGTCACCACTGTGCCCATCAATTGTCACCACTGTGCCCATCAATTGTCGCCACTGTGCCATGCCATCAATTTTTCGCCACTGTGACCATCAATTGTCACCACTGTGCCCATCAATTGCCGCCAGTTTGTCCCCTCAAATTCCACCAGATTGCACCCTCAAATACCACCATTGCCCCCGCCCGGCACTTACCTTTCTTGGGTCAGCCATCCTCTCTCCATGATCCCTCGATGTCTTCTGCTGTCCTCGATGTCGCTTCAGCCAATCAGGTTAACGGTAACCAGACCCGGTGAACCTGATTGGCTGAGATGCGTGTCAGTGTTTACCAGGGAACACACACCCTGCGCGGCCCCTAGTTAACTATTTGGAAGCCGATTAGAGCCTGTGTAGGACTTGGGTACATTCAGCCTGCTCATACATGGATCGAAATTCAGCGGTCCTTGCTATACCATGTGAATTTCGATCCATGTATATTCCGCTTTGCCTCTGCTGACTGTTATCTGTTAGTATTGTTCCCAGCTACCTATGTGGACCACAGAACACCTCTCCTCATTGTTTTTTAAGATGAGGAGAAGGGGAAGTGTTACTGGCAGGATCACCAGGTGAAAATAAAGGACATAAAATACTGAAAATTGGAAAATAGTTTTATATATTACCTCTTTGTTCTTGGGTCTTGTCATGGTCCTTGGAATACTGAAGTATTTTTCCTTGACACAGTGGTGGGTCCTCCGCCTTGTCTTATGTTTGAATCACCATGTGTTTGTTTCATTGTTTGTATAAGGCTAACCCCCTCCAGGGGTCTGTATTTTGCAGCTAAAGTATTTGCTGGAATCAAATGTAACAAATACTGATCGATAGTTTTTTTTTTTTTTTTTTCAGATCATAACATTTTAAAAGACACAGTCTGTGCCTTTAACAACCTCTATCCCCATGTGATGAAGACCTTTCTAAAGAAACTAGGAAACATTAGAAATTGGATTCAGTGACATTCTGTTCTTGTAAAGCACTTTTCCAAGCATTCCTTCCACATATAGAGCCTTGATGCAGTCTATAGTTACTAACAGACATATCTTTCCTTACAAAAGATGGCTGTGATGTTCCTCCCTCATCCAGTGTATATACAATACCATGACTAGAGCAATTACACTAAACAACATGGTCCATTTAATAATTGACTCAAAGATCTGCGGTAAATGGTGACGGAATTCTACAATATCAGTGCAGCTCAGACGTTTCAGCATGACCTCTGGCAGTAGGTTACTGGTCACAGTTTAAGGATATATGCACTATAACTGGATGACAGTAGCTTCATATTCACATTTAAATAAGGACAGATGCAATGATATAGCAAAAGCAACATATGTTTAGATAAACGTAATAAATAGGGTTGAGCGAACCCGAACTGTAAAGTTCGGGTTCGGTACAGACTTTGTTTTTTTTTGTACCCAGACATTTTGCTGAAAGTTCGGGTTCGGGTCCGGTGTTCGGCAATGTAATGGTGCGCTGCAGGGCAGCCAATCACCATTTGTTTTACTTGTTTTACCTAGAAGCCATGACAGCCATGCCTACTATTGGCATGGCTGTGATTGGCCAGTGCAGCATGTGACCCTGCATGTGACCCAGCCTCTATATAAGCTAGAGGCACATAACACAGCTCGTCACTCTGCCTTAGCTAGGGTAGGGAAAGGCTGCTGCTGATCTGAGGGAGAGATTTAGATAGGACTATCCTGCTTCAGAAATCTACACCAGCACTGTTTCTTGTACTCTGCATTAGATAGTTTAGGGCAAGGTTCCTGCTGATCTGAGGGAGAGATTTAGATAGGACTATCCTGCTTCAGAAATCTACACCAGCACTGTTTCTTTCTGTGAGATACTCTGCATTAGATAGTTTAGGGCAAGGTTCCTGCTTGTTCTTATAGGGAGAGAATTATATAGGAGTCAGTCCTGGTTCACAAATCAAATTGCAGCTGCACTGCATCTGTTCCTGTGAGATACTCTGCATATTGCACCAGCACTGCATTTCTTTCTGTGAGATACTCTGCATTAGATCGTTTAGGGCAAGGTTCCTGCTTGTTCTTATAGGGAGAGAATTATATAGGAGTCAGTCCTGGTTCACAAATCAAATTGCAGCTGCACTGCATCTGTTCCTGTGAGATACTCTGCATATTGCACCAGCACTGCATTTCTTTCTGTGAGATACTCTGCATTAGATAGTTTAGGGCAAGGTTCCTGCTTGTTCTTATATGGAGAGAATTATATAGGAGTCAGTCCTGGTTCACAAATCAAATTGCAGCTGCACTGCATCTGTTCCTGTGAGATACTCTGCATATTGCACTAGCACTGCATTTCTTTCTGTGAGATACTCTGCATTAGATAGTTTAGGGCAAGGTTCCTGTTTGTTCTTGTTTGCCTCTTCCACCTACACCGCCACATCCACCGCCACCTCAACCTCCTACTCCATATGGACCTTGTCCTCCTAGGTCAAGATTATTATTATAATTTTTTATGTTATTTTAAGTTATTTCCCTATCCACATTTATTTCCAGAGTACTTGCCATGCTCTTACCGACATTTTGCTGCCATTTGCAGCCCTCTAGCCCTTTCCCTGTGTTTTAGAGACATTTTTGTACTGAAAAGTTCGGGTCCCCATTGACTTCAATGGGGTTCGGGTTCAGGGTCAAGTTTGGGTCCCGAACCCGGACTTTTTTCCGAAGTTCGGCCGAACCCGTCGAACCCAAACATCCAGGTGTCCGCTCAACTCTAGTAATAAATGAAAAGGAATGCAGTGCTCTCACCAAGGGCTGAGAATAGAAGTAGAGTCCACGATAGGGTGCTCAGGCTTTTGTGTCCTCCGGACAACACTTAGGCAACCGTCAAAATAGGAAGAGCCGGCAACTCCATGTCCATATCCAAATGTAAAATGACAAAAATGCTATAAATAGTAAAGGAGAAGGGACCAGCCCCACCCACCCCTTGAGAAATAATCCAATCATGATAATGAATCTGTCTGACTTCCCAGCTGATGGGAATGGGAAGAGGAAGAGAGATCATATACCACTAATGAGAAACCTCAAAAAAGTAAAAATAAAATAAACCATAAGGAAAGAGCAAGAAAGAGAAAGAAAGGGGAGAAGAGAGAAAGAGGGAACAAAGAGGATGGGGAAAAAAAGAGGAAAATAAGGCCATATATTTCCAAATATCATTATAAACACTAGCATATAAAATATTTTTTTTACATGTACTGTGACAAACTCACCTGGGCCTATTGCCTTGCGATCATGGGCCTTGGCATTTGGGGGAACGGTGCTCTTAGTGAGCTGTATGCTTGGGACCCTGTATATGCCATTAGAGTGACTGATTCATACTGTTGGGACATACAGTGTAAGGAGATGCTAATCCCATCCCCTCCAGCCATCTGTGCTAATTGACCATGCTATTGTGTGAAGATGTCCTGTGTTTACACTTATGATAATGTGTATTGTATAGCAGGTGAGCGAGGAGACGTGACGTCTACCATGAAAGGTCATATCTATGAGTCGCCTAGTCTGGGTAAATGATTAGTTAATTAGGTTATGGTAATTTATGTTCTGGATACCTCCTCTTTAAACTGTATATAAGGTTGTATTCTTGGTTCTATTAAACACTCCGGGCCAGATTCAGAGAAGAAGTACGCCGGAGTATCTGCTGATACTCCGGCGTACTTTCAAATTTGCCGCGTTGTATCTTTAGTTTGAATCCTCAAACCAAGATACGGCGGCTTCTGGCTTCGATCCGACAGGCGTACGGCTTTGTACGCCTTCGGCGCCCGCTGGGTGGAGTTTGCGTTGTTTTCCGCGTCGGGTATGCGATTTTTATCGTAACTGCGACATTTATGGCGGACACATCGGACACTTTTGATGCTATTTTGAGACCATTGTCATTTATACAGCGATCAATGCTATAAAATCACTGCTCCCGATGATAGGGAGCAGTAGATCTCTGTCCTGTCACTAGGCAGAACAGGGAAATGCCTTGTTTACTCTCCCTTGTTTAGTCTCCTTGTTCTGCAGCTCCGTGACACGATCGTGGGTCCCGTGGGCGTGGTCACGGAGTTCGCGGCAGGGTACGTCCCTTTGCGCAGCCATGCCATTCTACCGACGGAAATCTACAAGCGGCAGTCGGCAAGTGGTTAAATAAAGTGGCTTCTAGGAGTTCAATGCTGAAGTAGATTCAAATGGAATAAATAAAATCTCATATAAATATTATTGTCAATTTATTTTTTAATTTATTTTTAAAATGTATTTTGATCCTGCTATGCAGATCTTTGCTCAGATACCAGTGTTCCAACTGTGCTCCTGCATTTTTATTAAGTGGCTGCAAAAAAGTTGCAGGATTTCTGCAGCACTGAGCAAAAAAAAGTTGAAATGTATGAGATATATTGTAATATATTATTTAACACTGAACTCTAGGCAGATATAGACACACATTTATATACCTTTGTATTCATTAAAATATCTTTTAATGTATTTTTAAATAAAAAACAGTGTAAGTTCTTTATGTTGACATGGTATTAGCCTCTTGCAGTCTCTGTATAGCATGGTTATATTGTGAGAGGCATAAGCAGCACAAGGAGCCAATCAGTTCATGCTGATAGGAGGAGAGAGCAAAGTGAAAGAGAGAGCTTGTTACCATCTCCTTCCAATGTCCAATCACAGGATGGGGGCGGGCCCACAGGAATCAGGTTGATGCTGGCCATTAGACTGAGGACATCTATCTGCAGAAAAAAAAAGAACTGCAGGGAAAATCTCTGTAATCATGCTTATTAAAGTGTTACTAAGCCCTGCACATTCAGTATATCTGATCTCCCACAGTCAGGGCCGTCTTCGATGTTGATTGGACCCTGGGCAAAAAAAATAAAAAATTTGGGGCCCCCACATGCAATGTTGCTCTCCACCTGCTCTGAGACATACAATACATATCAACTAGACCTAAAATCAGTTTACTGTATCAGATCAGGCAGTGATTGTGATTGGTTGCCAGAGGTTACAGCATATCATTACCACTTAATAACTGGTTGCTAGAGGTTACACCACACATTACGGCTCACTGATTAGTTGCTAGAGGTTACAGCACATGATTTCTTCTTGTTGATTGGTTGCTAGAGATTACTGTAAAGTAATACTGCTCACTGATTGGTTGCTAAAGGTTCCAACACATCATCTATTCACTGCAGAGGGGCATGATATACATATGAATGCTGCCTTTATTTACATATGAATGCCGCCGACCTCAGCTATTTACATATTAATGTTGCCACTATTTACATATGAATGCTCCTGTTATTTACATGTAAACTGTCATCTGTACACAACAATGGCCCAGATTCAAGAAGCAATTGCGCCTGTGTAACCATGGGTTACGCAGCGCAATTGCTTACTTGCTCCGGCGTTACGAATGCTCCTGATTCAGGAACATCGTAATGCCGACTGCAGCCTAAAATCTGCGTGGCATAAGGCTCTTATGCCACGCAGATTTTAGGCTGCATTCTTGCGTTGACCGCTAGGGGGCGCTCCCATTGTGATCAGCGTATAGTATGCAAATTGCATACTAACACCGATTCACAATTGTTGCGCGGGCCTTGCGTACGCAAGTTACGTCGTTTCCGTACGGCGTGCTTAGCGTAAGGCTGCTCCTGCTAATAGCAGGCGCAGCCAATGCTAAGGATACCCATCGTTCCCGCGTCGCAACGTTCAAATTTTACGTCGTTTGCGTAAGTGAATCGTGAATGGCGCTGGACGCCATTCACGTTCACTTTGAAGCAAATGACGTCCTTGCGACGTCATTTGCCGCAATGCACGTCGGGAAAGTTTCCCGACGGAGCATGCGCTTTACGATCGGCGCGGGAACGCGCCTAATTTAGATGATTCCCGCCCCCGGCGGGATCATTTACATTGCGCGCGCTTACGCCGGGCAATTTTGCCGGCGCACCCTCGCAATTTACGGAGCTACTGCTCCGTGAATCGAGGGCATCGGCGCAAATTTGCGGGGGCGCAGGGCAAAATCGTTGCCCTGTGCCTCCGCAAAAAAAGAGCAAATCTCTTTGAATCTGGGCCATTAGGGCAGAGCTGGGCAGCATTAGTAGCAGCAGTTCATACTGAGATATCAGGACACAGCAAAGGACTAAAACTTCAAGGGACAAGGGAATTTAAACTGTGATAGTTGGCAAGTATGAGGTTCTTTGGGCCCCACAACAAT
Organism: Rana temporaria; assembly: GCF_905171775.1. Taxonomy (NCBI): domain Eukaryota; kingdom Metazoa; phylum Chordata; class Amphibia; order Anura; family Ranidae; genus Rana; species Rana temporaria. The sequence goes on along the minus strand of NC_053490.1, from coordinate 112,056,059 downwards.
GACAGGGCCCAGGGCAGCTTCCCCTTTGCCTTAAAGACAGCCCTGCCCACAGTGCACAGATACTGTCTGTTTCCATATGACTGTCATTCGCTCTGATCTGCCAGATGGATACATCCATTTGTTATTGATCGGATCGGATGCCGGTGGGTGTCAGTGGACACATGTCCGCTGACATCCGCCGCTGTATAGAGAACAATGGCTGGTCCGCCTGAAAAACTGACAGACAAACCTGATCAGACCGCCCGTGTGAAACCAGCCCAAGGATTGGTTCACAACTACGTGCTTGTGCTTAACCACTTAAGGACTGCCTCCTGCACATATACGTTGGCAGAATGGCATGGCTGGGCACATGTACGTACAGGTACGTCCTGTACTAGTACCCAGCCGTGTGGCGCGCTCCCGCGACCCGGTCCGAAGCTCCGGGACCGCGGGACCAGCGGACCCGATCGCCGCTGGAGACCCGCGATCGGTCCCCGGAGCTGAAGAATGGGAAGAGCCGTGTGTAAACACGGCTTCCCCGTGCTTCACTGTGCATCAATCGTATCATCCCTTTTATAGGGGGACACAATTGATGACGTCACACCTACAGCCACACCCCCCTACAGTTGTAAACACACTTCAGGGAACAAATAACCCCATCAGCGCCCCCTTGTGGTTAACTCCCAACCTGCAACTGTCATTTTCACAATAAACAATGCATTTTAAATGCAATTTTTGCTGTGAAAATGACAATGGTTCCAAAAATGTGTCAAAATTGTCCGAAGTGTCTGCCATAATGTCACAGTCACGAAAAAAATTGCTGATCGCCGCCATTAGTAGTTAAAAAATATTTTTTTTATAAAAATGCAATAAAACTATCCCCTATTTTGTAAACACTATAAATTTTGCGCAAACCAACCGATAAACGCTTATTGCAATTTTTTTTACCAAAAATAGGTAGAAGAATACGTATCGGCCTAAACTATTTTTTTTATATATTTTTGGGGGATATTTATTATAGCAAAAAGTAAAAAATATTGAATTTTTTTCAAAATTGTCGCTCTATTTTTGTTTATAGCGCAAAAAATAAAAACCGTAGAGGTGATCAAATACCACCAAAAGAAAGCTCTATTTGTGGGGAAAAAAAGACGCCAATTTTGTTTTGGAGCCACGTCGCACGACCGCGCAATTGTCAGTTGAATCGACGCAGTGCCGAATCGCAAAAAGGGGCAATCAAAGAATGCAAAATGCATCAAAAACAGGCCCAAATTCACATTGACCACTTAAGACCCGGACCAAAATGCATCTAAAGGACTTAGATGCATTTTGGTCCGGGTCTTAAGTGGTCAATGTGAATTTGGGCCTGTTTTTGATGCATTTTGCATTCTTTGATTCACGTTTTTTATTTGTCTTTAATATGTTTTGTGATGTTGCAAGGAGACGGTGCCTGTCGTCATGCAGGAAATACACCAAAATTGCAAGTATATACGATTTTCATGCGTTTTTGAAGCAATTCTATTGAAGTCTATGGAGCCAAAAACGCACATTGCTGCGTGTATAAAAGTCCCTGCACCTTTCCAAAAAATGCACTGGTGGAAACTGCATAGATGTGAACGTGACCTATAGGAACTAATGTTGAATGGACTGGAGTGCGTTTGAGCACCAGAGCTAAAAAAAGCCAGTTTTATGAGCATTCGATGTGTTTTTTCTGCCACTATACGCCCCTCCATGTTAGCCTATGTGTCCATGCACAAATAGGCAGTTACATGTATTTAGAGGCAGAAAAAAAACACCACTTGTGCATTCAAGAAGGGAGCATTTTTGTCAGAAAAAAAAAATGCTTAAACGTGTTTAAACACGCATAGGCATTCGGGATACTTGGCGCTTGGGCATTTTTTTATTTCAATTGCCAGAATAATTTTATATTTTGGCCAATGAGATAAATGGCCAAGCGATTGATGCGCTTAAATTCGTTTGCTTAGGTGCGTTTTTGAAGCTGCTTTTCTCCTACTAGGAGAAAAGCATTTATAAAAGCCCCAGTGTGCATGAGGCCCAAGTAGTAATGTCATATCATGTAAAATATGTTCCTAAGTCTTACCACAAGGTGGCAGAGTTTATCAATAAATGCTCTTCATGGTTTGCTTTCCAAATTCATTATTGAGTTTTATGCAAGCTGTTTTGGGCATATCATTAATTTTTCAAAAGGAGTTTGTTTATCTTAGTACACTATCATAAGAATATATAAATACAGAAACAATGCGCTTTAGAATGCAAAAAAATCCCCAAAACAATGCTGCTACTTAAATAACATAAGCATAACAAAAGAAAAAAAAACATATATATATATAACCGTATATATATATATATATATATATATATATATATATATATATATATATATATATATATATAATCCACAGTAGCACTCCTAAATGTGTCCTAAAAATAAAAAATAAATCCTTAATGATAAAAAATGTATATAAATTTACAGTGAACAAATATAGACATAGGGGCAGATCCACAGAGCAAGTACGCCGGCGTATCTACTGATACGCCGGCGTACTTTCAAATTTCCCGCGTCGTATCTTTAGTTTGAATCCTCAAACCAAGATACGACGGCTTCTGGGTTCGATCCGACTTCGTACGCCTTCGGATCGTAGGTGCAATACTTCGGCGCCCGCTGGGTGGGGTTTGCGTCGTTTTCCGCGTCGGGTATGCAAATTAGCGATTTACGACGATCCACGAACGTCGCATTTTCTAACGTCGTCTGTAGTCGGCTTTTTCCAGCGTATAGTTAAAGCTGGTATTTTGCGGCGTATAGATAGACTTGCCATGTTAAGTATGGCCGTCGTTCCCGCGTCGAAATTTGAATTTTTATTTTTTTGCGTAAGTCGTCCGTGAATAGGGATGGACGTAACTCACGTCTAAGTTCAAAAAATGACGTCGTTGCGACGTCATTTCGCACAAAGCACGGCGGTAAATTTCTGGACGTCCATGCGCAGTTCATTCGGCGCGGGGATGCGCTTCATTTAAATGAAACCCGCCCCCTGATCGCCGATTTGAATTCCGCTGCCAAAAATACACTACGCCGCCGTAACTTACGGCGCAAAATCTTTGTGGATTTGAAAGTACGCCAGGTAAGGTTCGGCGGCGTAGCGTATCTCTGATACGCGGCGCAAGTGTAAATGTATGTGGATCTGGCCCATGGTAAATAGTCTTATGTATCCTCACCAAAAAAGACAGTCCTTATTGAAGAGTGAAAAAGCAATATGTGTAATGATGACACCAATTCCTCCACCAAGGTGATGAATGGGAGATCAACTCCCGTTAAAGCGGTTGTAAACCAGCATCAATTATTTATTTATTTTTTCTCCTGTAAGGCAAAAGTCATAATGAGCTAATATGCACCGCATATTAGCTCATTATGAAATACTTACCTTGGAACGAGGTGTGTAGCACTTACCTGGTCCACGCCGAGCGAGATTTCATCTTGCCTCGGCGTGTCTTCCGGGTATCGCCACTCCAGCGCTGTGATTGGCTAGAGCGGCGATGACGTCACTTCCGCAAGTGCGCGGGGGAGATTTAAAACTCGGCAAGGTCCGGCGGCTGCCGGTCCTTTCGCCGTAGATCCCCCCTGCGCATGCGCCGCGGCGCATTGCGAGGGGAATATCTCCTAAACCGTGCAGGTTTAGGAGATATTCTCCTTACCTACAGGTAAGCCTTGTTATAGGCTTACCTGTAGGTAAAAGTCAAAAAAGTGGGTTTACAACCACTTTAGGAAACAAGCTCACCAGATGATGTTGCCATTCGCTCTCGTGTTTGGCAAACAAGCTCAAAGATTATAAGAAATAGCTGCTGTAAAACGCCACACTCCGTTATACATGCCCGGATTTGACTCCACCTGTAGAAAATAGAAGGAGAAATGGAGCCTCCAGTAGTGTAAAATCATTTGAGATATTGATGTATTTAAAATTAAAAATTGCAGGTACATCAAATATAGTTAAAACCAGCTTTTTTGTAACATGGTACAAGACATGCCGAGTAGCGCTGTGCTGCGATCTCACCACTGCTTTATTTACTAAACATCAGAACACCATCCTAGCTTCAACATACAGTCACTGTGTAGCCACGCCCCCTTTTTTACGCGTTTCGTCACTTATGACTTTGTCACAGGGGGTGGCGACACAGCTCGGAAAACAAGTTAAAATATCCTCCTCCTTCCTTATCATCCAATCGGCTTGGCACAACCTCAAATGCATATAATTACACATGACAATCTCCAAGCATTGCTTTAAAGGGGCCTTCCACCCAAATATGTAACTTCTGCTTTAGGTGCTGCTGACCACCTGATATGCCACATTTGACATGTCAGTTTTATGGGAGGGGGGAGCGGGTACCCAGTTTTGATAGGCACCCAGCTCCCACTTCCTCTCCTAGCGCAGCAGCGCCGGATGGAAGTTCACCCCCCTGCAATCTTCTGGGACACATCACAAGTCCCAGAAGCTTTCCCGGCCATTCACAATGCACAGCACGGCTCTCGCATGCGCAGCGTGCACCTGGCTGTGAAGCCACAGCCGGGCGCCCACAATGCCAGCACCGCAGAGAGTAGGGGGAGAGGAGTGAGGCTTCGAGGGGCCGGATCACTGGACCGTGGGACAGGTAAGTTTCTGTTTATTAAAAGTCAGCAGCTACACTTTTTGTAGATGCTGACTTTTTAATGGGTGCATGCAACTCCGCTTTAACTAGTCTATTGTTTAGGTGATCTCCAAGGGCCAGATTCAGAAAGAGTTATGCCGGCGTATCAGTGATACGCCGGCATAACTCACACTTTGCGCCGGCTTATTTGTTTTTCTGTATGCAGAAAACAAGATAAGCCGGTTTGCAGCAAAGATCTGACAGGCGGAATTGTATTACACCGTCGGATCTTAACTGCAATTTTAAAATGGCCGCTGGGGGCGTTCTCGCTGATTTACGCCGAGAATATGTAAATCAGCGAGATACGCCAATTCACGAACGTACGCGGACCCGACGCAGTCACTTTATGACGTTTTTTCCCGGCGTAAAGATAAAGCTGCCCAAAGCAGGCGCATCCTATGTTAAGTATGGACGTCGTGACCGCGGGAAATTTGAAATTCTTTACGTCGTTTGCGTAACTTGTCCGTGAATGGGGATTTACGTTGATTACGTTCACGTCGAAAACACCGTCATAATTCGGAGCATGCGCACTGGGATTTTTCTTAGGCCGGCGCATGCGCAGTACGTTCGGCGCGTGGACGCGCCTAATTTAAATAGGAGATGCCCCCTACCCGCCTATTTTGAATTAGGCCGCCCAATTTACGCTACGCCGCCGCAACTTAACACGCAAGGGCTTTGTGAATACAGTACTTGCGTGTTAAGTTGCGGCGGCTTAACATAAATAAGAAAAGTTACGCCGCCGCAACTTTACACGCGGCTTTCTGAATCTGGCCCCAAGTGTTCAACTGACACTTTTATAGACATGTCAGCAAAGCAATCTGCTGAGTGAAAACACCCTGCAGAGACACCGCAAACGTCATCCATATGTGCACATTTATTATACTGTCAGTCCACATACAGTATTTATCATGAAGGTATCCAAATGTTCCTTTAATCCGGTCTATTGCACTTTAGATTTCAAATAGCTAGATTCAGGTAGAGTTAGGTCGGCGTATCAGTATATACGCCGACCTAACTCTGAATCTGCGCCGACCTAGGTTTAAGTGTATTCTCAAACACAGATACACTTAAACCTATCTAAGATACGACGGCTTGCGCCGTCCTATCTTAGGGTGCAATATTTTGTCTGGCCGCTAGGTGGCGCTTCCATTGCGGTCGGCGTAGAATATGTAAATCACTAGATACACCTATTCACGAATGTACGCCCGGCCGACGCAGTGCAGATACGCCGTTTACGTAACGCTTTATCAGGCCTAAAGTTATTCCAACAAATAGTTGGAATAGTAATGTTAAGTATGGCCGCCGTTCCCGCTTTGAAATTTGAAAATTTTACGTCGTTTGCGTAAGTCGTCCGTAAATAGGGATTTACGTAGTTTACGTCCACGTCGAAATCAATAGGCCCGTGCGGCGTACTTAGCCGCAATGCACACTGGGAAATGTAGGCGGACGGCGCATGTGCCGTTCCAAAAAAAACTCAATCACGTCAGGTCAAAGCATATTACCATAAAACACGCCCCCTCAGCCGAATTTGAATTTGGCGCGCTTGCGCCCGCCGCATTTACTCTACGCCGCCGTAAGTTAGGAGGCAAGTACTTTGAGAATACAGTACTTGCCTCTCTGACTTAAGGCGGCGTAGCGTAAATACGCTACGCTACGCCGCCTTAAAGTTAAGGCAATCTACCTGAATCTAGCTAAAAGTATCCACCAGACACTGCTGAGTGAAACCACCCTGCAGTGACTCCTTATGTGTAATTAACCCTATATTAATTTAATGTGGGTCAAAATAAAATTATGAGCTCAAGAATGACAATCTCCTCCTTCAAACATCAAAATCATATAATCACAGACCAATAGGGATATTTCACATAAAGTTTTAGGATAACCACTTAGAGAGAAATTATCTATCAGGGCTGCAGCAGCTAAATCCAACTGTGCAATTAACCCCATAATGGCCAACAAAAAATGTAGTTTAACCACTTAAGGACCGCCCACTGTATATATACGTCCACAGAATGGCACAGCTGGGCAGATGGATGAACCAGCACGTCCTGTACATCTACCCAGCTCCGGGACCGGGACCGTGGGACCCGCGGACCCGATCGCCGCTGGGGTCCCGCGATCGGTCCCGGAACCTGAAGAACGGGGAGAGCCGCGTGTAAACACGGCTTCCCCGTGCTTCACTGTGGCGGCTGCATCGATCGTGTCATCCCCTTTATAGGGAGACACAATCGATGACGTCACACCTACAGCCACACCCCCTACAGTTGTAAACACACACTAGGTGAAACATAACCCCTTCAGCGCCCCCTGTGGTTAACTCCCAAAGCTTATTGTGATTTTTTTACCAAAAATAGGTAGAAGAATACGTATCGGCCTAAACTGAGGAAAAAAATGTTTTTTTTATATATTTTTGGGGGATATTTATTATAGAAAAAAGTTAAAAATATTGAATTTTTTTCAAAATTGTCGCTCTATTTTTGTTTATAGTGCAAAAAATAAAAACCGCAGAGGTGATCAAATACCACCAAAAGAAAGCTCTATTTGTGGGAAAAAAAGGACGTCAATTTTGTTTGGGAGCCACGTCGTACGACCGCGCAATTGTCTGTTAAAGCGACGCAGTGCCGAATCGCAAAACCTGGCCTGGGCCTTTAGCTGCATTTTGGTCTGGGGCTTAAGTGGTTAATAAATGAAAGTCAAACCCTCAGGGCTGAAACAGCCTCATCCAACTGTGCAAATAACCCCATGATAACCAACAGTGAATTAAATTTACTGTGCCGAATTACTGCAGCCGAGCCGACCTGCCGCCGTATAACTGCGGCGGCTGGTCGGCAAGTAGTTAAAGGAAAACTTCACTTTTGTTAAAAATTCATACATAACTTTTCGACAAAAAATGTAACTCACTACCATGTAACCATGGGCAATGGAGAGTACTGTACAGCACGTTCCTGGAAATGCCATTTGCTGCTCGTGTGATTGGCTCACAGGATTTTATTTTACACCAAAAGGTTTTCTTTTGTAAGGGACTGCGCTTGTGATTACAGCAAACAGACACCACTAGGCACTCAGAAAGAAGGACATGTCTACAGTAAAGGCTAATAAAATTATTGCAATTATAATTGACAAAATAGTTTTTCTGTTTTAAAGTGATTGTAAACAATCACCTTGTAAAACAACCCATTCAGTTTAAAATAGAAATTAATTGCAAAACATTTTAGTATGGATATAAAGAAAGCATTATAAATACTTGTTTTCCCTTTTTTTTAAAGTGATCACATTCCCTCTGTTCTCAGCTACACAAGAGCTGGGGGAAGGAGAAGCAGAAGTATACTGAGCTTCCCAGTGAAAGTCTGTGCTGTGGGGGAGTGTCAGGACAAGTCTGATCATTGATGGAGAGCAAACTGAGAGCCTGATCCACAAAAAACGGCCGTAACTTAACTTTTGCCATTTAAGTTACACCGCCGCAAAATCTCTACCTAAGTGCCTGATCCACAAAGCACTTACCTAGAAATTTTCAGCGGTGTAACTTAAATCCGTCCGGCGCAAGGCGTGCCTAATCTAATGGGGCGAGTCCCATTTAAATTAGGCGCGCTCCCGCGCCGGACGTACTGCGCATGCTCCCGACGTTATTTTCCCGACGTGCTTTGCGCGGATTTACGTTGCGCCGGGTTTTGAGAATCGCGACGGCGTAAAACAAAAAAAGAGAGTTGCGGCGGGAAAAATAAAAAAAAAAAAAAAAATGACAGCGACGCGGGATAGAAGGGTATACTTTTACAAGGTGTAAACAGTTTACACTTTGTAAAAGCAGCCCTAATTTTGCGACGGCAAACTAATACTTACGGAGAAAAAATGAAGCGAAAAAGCTTCGTGGATCTCCGTAAGTGCTAATTTGCATACCCGACGCTGGATTTCGACGAGAAATGCCCCCAGCGGCGGCCGCGGTACTGCATCCTAAGATCCGACAGTGTAAGTCCCTTACACATGTCGGATCTTCTGCCTATCTATTGGAAACTGATTCTGTGGATCAGTTCCATAGATAGAAACAGGGATACGACGGCGTATCAGTAGATACGCCGGCGTATCCCTTTTCTGGATCAGGCCCTGAGTTCCCAGCATAGTGTGGTCAGTTTTTAATTGGAAAGCAGAGGGACTGGCAGGAACACCAGGGATTTCACGCAAAGAAAGCAATACAAAGAGAACAGGATACTTTTTCATACAAGTACATGGTACAGCAGGCACCTATCTAGAATATAAAGTGTTGGGTTAAAAAAAAAGCTTTAAGTTGATTTCCCTGTCACCCTAAACTAGTCAACATGTTAACCGCTTAAGGACCGCCGCACGCAGATATACGTCTGCAGAATGACACGACTGTGCACGAGGGCGTACATGAACGTCCCCTTTAAGAGCCCAGCTGTGGGTCACGCAGCGTGCCGGCGTGCTCGCGACCCGGTCCTAAGCTCCGTGACCGTCCCCACGGGAACCGTGGACTTGATTGCCGCGGGTGTCCCGCGATCGGGTCACAGAGAGGAAGAACGGGGAGAGGTAAGTGTAAACAAACCTCTCCCTGTGCTTCCTAGTGAGACTGACACTGATCGTCTGTTCCCTGTCATAGGGAACGACGATCAGTGACATCACACGCTAAGCCACGCCCCTCCCACAGTAAGAAACACAAATCAGGGCACACTTAACCCCTACAGCGCCACCTACAGGTTAACCCCTTCACTGCCAGTGTAATTTTTACAGTAAACAGTGCATTTTTATAGCTGTTCGCTGTATAAATGACAATGGTCCCAAAATAGTGTCAAAAGGTTTCTATGTGTCCCCCATAATGTCTCAGTCACGATAAAAAAATCGCTGATCGCCGCCATTACTAGTAAAAAAAATAAATATTAATAATAAAAATGCAATAAAACAAATCAATAAACGCTTATTGCGATTTTTTTTTTACCAAAAATATGTAGAAGAATACGTATCGGCCTAAACTGAGGGAAAAAAAAACATTTTTTTATATATTTTTGGGGGATATTTATTATAGCAAAGATTTTAAAATATTGAATTTTTTTCAAAATTGTCACTCTATTTTTGTTTATAGCGCAAAAACGAAAAAAACACACAGGTGATCAAATACCACCAAAAGAAAGCTCTATTTGTGGGAAAAAAAGGACGCCAATTTTGTTTGGGTGCCACGTCACACGACCGCGCAATTGTCAGTTAAAGCGACACAGTGCCGAATCGCAAAAAGTGGCCTGGTCTTTAAGCTGCATAATGGTCCGGGGCTTAAGTGGTTAATACAAGGTAATTATCCCCTATTAATTATACCCAATCGATAAGTGACTGTAAAAAAATGGATGTTAAAGTTTTGTTTGTTTAGTGACTTCTCATGCCTGTGATTAGACAATGAAGGAGCAGCAGCCTATTGACAAAGTCATCCTATTTTCACCTGTTGATCCAGCCAGTAAGTCTGTTAATTCATCCCAGCTGAAAGTGGAAAAATGACAACAAAGTCATTTGATCCTCCTTCATACACACATTACACACATCCACCACCGCAATACTGGTAAAAAGTGGGGGCGTGGCTTGGCGCGCAGCGGAGATGGCTGCGGTGTAGAGGAGCTCCGTCTACTCGTGGGACCTGAGAGCTGAAAACGGGCCGAAATCCCGCAGATTATGTCCTCCCAGACAAGGAAGGGACCCCACAGTCGCTCCCTAAGATCGCTGGGCACCCCTAAACGGAAGACAACCCCCACTAGTCTCAGCAAGTTCTGCTACAAAGGCAGCAGCAAGGCCTCCAAGATGGCGCCGCCGCTCAGGCTAAACATGGAGGAGGACATAGAGGATGATGAGGTCTCTCTCCCGGCTTCAGAGGACTCCACTAAAGGTACGGACAGAGCGGACATACCACTGACATACGCTGCAATGACAGACATAGCAGCAGACATCAAAAATTCATTTTCCCTAGCCATCACAGACATTAAGACGGAGCTGTTGAGATTATCTGAACAGATGGCAGTAACTGAGCGCGCAGGGAAACGGAGAGACAGGGCCCTGATCAGACTAGATGATATCACTGCTAACCATGCCCAACACCTGATCGACATGAACAGGCAGATCGAGGACCTGGACAACAGGGGACGCAGGCATAACATCAGGGTGAGGGGGGTCCCTGAGTCAGTGCCCCCCGAGAGTGTGAGGCCCACTTTATCCGCCATCTTCAACTCCCTGCTGGACAGGCCAGAGCAATCCCCGATCGAATTTGACAGAGCACACAGGGCACTTAGGCCTAAGGCCCCAGATGACAACCCACCCAGGGACATTATCTGCTGTCTGCCAAATTTTGGATTGAAGGAGGAAATCCTGCAAAAGGCGAGAACGGCAGATCAGATACAGCATGGGGGCGCCACGATCCAACTGTTCCAGGATCTCTCCCCTATCACGCTTAAAAATAGGAGAGCGTTAAGACCCCTTCTTGCTATCCTCAGAGAAAAAGGAATCAACTATAGGTGGAAGTTCCCATTCGCACTCCAAGCTAACTACATGGCAAACAACACATGCTCAGAGTACCTGAGGATCTCATGAAGTTTTTTGATGCCATACAGATAGCGCCGGTGGAGCTACCTGACTGGTACACAGAATTTCTACTACCTCCACTCATCAACAACCCCCTACATTCCCCGGGACCACCATCTCTTTTCTCACCGCTCCAACAGAGGAACCAGCGAGGTACCCCAGGCAGACGATACAATGACGCTCCAGCAACCTCAAAAAGCTCAAAAAGCCCCAGAATGAAGGATATCCACCGCATGTAACACCCTTTGCTACTACCCTAATATAGGTGTTCAACAAGTGTTAAACCAGTCGTTCAGTGTGCCTGATAAGATGACAGAAGCAACAAGTTTTATGGACTTTTGATCTCAAATATAGGTCCTGACTAAGTATATTAGGTCTACCGTCAGTTACTGTTATGCCTTTCAGACGCCTAGACCCTTGCACCCGTCACATATGACGCAACACCTTTGTATTTCTTTTTTCTTGTTTTTTTTTTTTCTACTTTATTTTTTATTCCTTTTACTTTTTCCCCCACACCAGGGGGCGATACTGCAACAAAAGATGAGGCCACCAGGTGGCGATAGATATCTGGAACACGCTCACTGTTCCTGATTTTTTTTTTTTTTTTCTTTTTTCTTTTCTTTTTTTTTTTTTGTTCCCTAACCACCTCCTAGGCTTTTTATGTGGAAAGGCTCAGCCAGGGACACCTGTGGAATGAATAAGTCGAACTGTTACATGTCACACGCAGGTTGAATAATCTTTTTTCCTCCCACAGGGTCTTGCAAGCCAAGTATTTGTTTCTTATTTAGATACATGTGATCCCAGACTCAAACATCAGCAATGGGAAACACAGAGTGACTGCCCCGCAGAAATGAATGTCTGGCACACCTCGGCAACTACGTGCTAATGCCTTCGGAACTTCACCTCATCCTGGTACGAGGAGACAGTGAGTACCACGCTGCACCCCTCTGAGGAGCATGTCACGATTTGCACACCCTTGATAGATACACCAGAACTACATTGTCCTGTTGCACAACCAACAGTATAATAGCAGACGCTAGACTTTGTGAATTAGATGAAATAGCGACTTGCATTTCATCACACCCCCCCTTTTTAAGGCGGATGTCCCTCAGAAAAGTATTTTACTTTACCCATGTCCTACCACACCCTAAGTGATGTACCCGCCACTAGCCTGATGTCGCGATTTTAACTACGCAACTGTTAAACCCTGAACATTTAAATGGCTTAAATATACTTACATGTGCCAAATAGGAGTGCCATAACCCTAACCGTTTTTTCTTCTATAGTTCATATGTTTCTGTTTATTACCGTTTCTGTTATTGTTGTGTTATTAAGGTTATTCCAAAGTCAGGCCACCTTCGTAGACAATCATAGGCCCTTCCAGACTCCACGATGGCTACACAAGACTATACACCGTATGTAACCCGCACACCCTATCTTACAGATATACCCCCAACATTGAACATCCAAACACTGCCGCCAGATACCAACCTTCCGCTCGGCCTCAGACCTGACTAAATAATCCACTTAGCCTACTATACCTCTCAGGTCCCACGACCCTGTACCACCCACGAGCAGACGAAGACAATACATACTCATTAATCTTCTCTACCTACATACAAATAATAGAATAACCCCAGAAGGGGTTCTGTAGCGATTCACGCTCGCACCTCCCACTCACCCCCAAGAGTACAATTTAGTTCTTAATATTTAAGAAACTATTTAACTCACCACCCTCTGGGTGTGTATTTGAGTGCAACTCACACTTATCCCCTACCTTTCATACCTTTCCCAACCTCCTGCCCTCCCATCCCCATCTCTTCCCCATCTCTTCCCTCCCCTCCCCCCCCCACTTACCCTCCTGCCTACCCCGTATCCCCCCCCGCCTACTATACCTATCCCCACTTAAAAGGACAAAATGGCATACGCTTTCTTAGGAAAGTCGCCCTCCCTAATTTCACACAACGTTAATGGACTGAACGTCCCTGAAAAGAGGACGAAAATGCTCAAGGAACTGAAAAAGACCCGACCCTCCATTGTTTTCCTACAGGAAACACACTTTAAGGGCCAGAATATACCCAAAATTACAGACAATATCTTCACAACTGCCTATCATGCTACCAACCCCCTATCCAAAACCAAAGGAGTGTCAATCTTACTTAACAAAGACGCACCCTTTACACTGCAACACCAAATCTCAGACTCAGAAGGCCGCTATATTTTTCTGAAGGGCACCTGGAGAGGATCCCCCATTACATTAGCCAATGTCTATTTCCCCAATTCAGCACACATCACATTCTGCCGTAAAATTATAGATGAACTTAAATGGTTCGCAGAGGGATGCATTTTACTAGGAGGCGACTTCAACATTCCCCTCTCCCCACTGAAGGATACCTCCAATGGCCATACACATGTTTCTTATAAAATACTGAAACGTATCAAAATACTTCTCCAATCCCTCACCCTAGTTGACACATGGAGAACACTGCACCCCTCAGGGAAGGATTTTACCTTCTACTCAGCCCCTCACAAAAGATATTCTCGACTCGACATGATCTTTATCACTCAGAGGGACCTGGGTAGTGTGCTCAGAGCTGAAATAGGTATCATGGCCTTGTCGGACCATGCCCCTGTTGCCATCTCCCTCTCTCTGAATCCCACCAAACGCACCGCGTTTAACTGGAGACTTAACGCCTCCTTATTAACTGACCAAGAGATCAGAGATGACATTCACCAGACAATAACGACATACTTCCAAAACAACTTGGATAGTGATACAAATCCCCTAAACAACTGGGAAGCACACAAAACAGTGGTTAGAGGAGAACTAATAAAATGGGGAGCGAGAAGGAAGAGGGAGAGAGAAAGGGAAATAACTCAACTATCCCAACAAATTGCTAATTTAGAAACTAGACACAAGCAGTCCTTATCAATTGTAGTGGAAGAAGAATTGACAAAATGTAGACTCTCCTTGAAACAGATCCTAGACTTAAAAATTAGGAAGGCACTCTTCTTCAAGAAGAATATCTTCTACGAACAAGGGGATAAAAGTGGGAAACTGCTTGCTAAAGCCCTCAAAGACGCACAAACAGCTAACCATGTTCATGCCGTCAAAGACAGTTTGGGGACACTGAACCACGACCCGGAGAAAATAGCCAAACTTTTCTCAAAATTTTATGATAAACTTTATAACCTCCCCGAACAACATAAACCCCACTACGTCACGAGCACTAAAAGAGAAGCTATATTAGAATTTTTAAGAGACAGTGAACTCCCCACACTAAATCAGGAAGACACATCCAAATTGGAAGACCCTATTAACCTATCAGAAATACAAGCAGCTATCTCGGACCTGAAAGCAGGGAAGAGCCCAGGCCCTGACGGCTTTACCTCCCAATACTACAGGACCTACATGAATAGTTTGTGTAAGCCACTAATGTCTGCCTACAATCACCTAGCCAAGAACAAACATGACTCCAACTCCTTCTTACTAGCTCATATCGCAGTAATCCCCAAACCAGACAGGGACCATTCAGATTGCGCCAACTTTAGGCCTATATCGCTACTAAATAATGACTTGAAGCTCCTGGCAAAGATCTTGGCCAACAGACTAAAACCACTACTCAACAAAATCATAGGTCCTGAACAGGTGGGCTTCATGCCCAGGAGAGAAGCCCGTGATAACATCACGAAAGCCCTCAACCTGATTCACTTAGCCCAAACCTCAAAAACAAAAGGGATGCTACTCTCCACCGATGCCGAAAAGGCTTTTGACAGAATCTCCTGGGACTACATGTTCTCCACATGCTCCCACATAGGGCTTGGGGAGGGCATGTTGTCGTGGCTGTCAGCCTTGTACCAACGTCCACAGGCAAGAATCAAAGTCAATAACACTTTATCTAACCCAATAAACATAACAAATGGGACCCGTCAGGGCTGCCCTCTTTCCCCCATCCTTTTTATTCTCTCCCTAGAGCCACTGATCAGAGCAGTCAACCTGTCTAAAGACGTGAGTGGCTTTAAGTTAGGCAAGACTGAGTACAAAATTGCCGCATACGCGGACGACCTCTTGTTCTTCCTTACTAAACCTTTCTTCTCCATCCCCAACCTACAAAAATTATTTGAAACATTCGGGTACATCTCAAACTTTAAAATAAACAAATCCAAATCGGAAGCTCTAAACCTGACCCTATCCCATGAACAAGTCACCCAGTTGAAATCTAACCACTCCTTTCATTGGGTCCCTTCCTCCCTCAAATATCTAGGAGTACACCTGACACGCACAATAGATTCCCTTTTCCTCGCTAATTACTCACCACTACTCAGATCAATATCCATAGACCTTCAGAAATGGACCCCCAAACTATTTTCTTGGTTCGGTAGAGCCTCGATTCTGAAAATGACAATCCTCCCCAGACTCCTGTATATTTTTAACGCCCTCCCAATACATATCCCGGAAACATTTTTCACCAAACTTCTTAAATTACAGAGGAGATTCTTATGGGCTGATAAGAACCCCAGAATCAACATCAAACTCCTCACCCTACCCAAACACAAAGGCGGAATAGGTCTTCCTGATTACAAAAAATACAACCAAACATCTCATATTACCAGAATAATAGATTGGCATTGCCACAGTAAAGACAAAGACTGGGTCACACTGGAAAGGCAAATGGCACCTCACCACACTCTATTCGCACCATGGACCACTCACTCCAAAATACCCAACTCTGCGAAACATCCACTGATTACGAACACACTTAAAGTATGGCACAGAATTGCACCAAAACACGGACTGGCATCAATCCCAGGCCCTCTCACTCCTATCTTTGACAACCCAGACTTTCCACCAGGCACTGAGGGTAAAAGGATTCCAGATCTGCTGGCCTTTGACTGCATCTCAGGGGACAAAGTGAAGACATATGACGAGATGAGGACAGAACATGGTGAGGCTTTTCCAGGTTTCTGGTTCCACCTCCAGTTGAGAAGCTTCTTGACCAACACCAGATCTCTCCCCGCATATATCCGCCCAATGACCGCTTTGGAGGATCTATGCTACAAAAGAGACTATGTCCCACATACTACCTCACTAGCTTACTCATGGCTCATCCAGCCACCACAAACAGATGTGAACGGACACAAACTTAGGTGGGAGAGAGATTTGGGAGTAGACATAAGTGACTCACAATGGGAGAAGGCATGCACCCTTTCGCATAAATGCTCCTTAAGTACCAGATATCAGGAGATCTCCTACAAGATACTGACACAATGGTACATTACACCACAAAGAACCAAAAAATGGTTCAATAATGCATCAGACACGTGTTGGCGCTGCAAAAATGAAGTAGGCTCCTTCCTACACATATGGTGGGAATGCCCTGGCATATATGCTTACTGGCAAACTGTAACTAAATGGATAAGACACATTACTGAAACAACAATCACACTTGATGCAGCTGCATGCCTTCTCCATATAAACCACCTCCCTATTAGCAAATACAAAAAAACCCTCACCAGACACCTGCTAAACGCTGCCAAAACACTCATCCCCCTTCACTGGAAATCAACCCAGGCCCCAGGGATTGGGGAATGGCTAGACAGAGTTGCCTATATATACAAAATGGAAGAAATAACCGCAATGAAACACGAGAAGAGCTCCAATTTCAATGACCTCTGGCAACCATGGTTCCTATTCACGTATTCTACTGAATATCAAACATTGCATCAATGATACTGATATACACATTTCTCACAGCTATGCCAAATACAAAGATGGTCTTTACTAAATGTATGTATACCTGAATATATGAATGCCGAACCACACTATATCTAACTGGTATAGCGAACTTTCCCAACAGTGGTCCAACCCTCCTATCCCCTACCCGCCTATATACCCATCCTACTTACCCTAACCCTTGTACCCTCCCCCTCCCCTTTCCTAACACATCCTCTTTCCTGACTCAGCAATTATCCATCCTATGTCTTGATTTACATATTTAAAACCCTGTCAGTACCTCCATTACTTAAATGTACGCCGACATATGTAGCTACTTGTTCACTTGTTATGTCAGATTCTATACTCTGTTACAAAATGTCTTATGTATAATCTACATTTTCATCAATAAAATCCTTTGATTGTGAAAAAAAAAAAAAAAAAAGTGCTAATGCAGAATATGTGCAACAGCGATCCACCATAATGGATGGCATAGCCGTTTTAAAACAGCACCTGTTCTCAGCAGCTCTGTCATGTCCTGGCAGGCATACCTCCCAACATTTTCAGATGGGAAGAAGGTACACCTACTAGCAAATGTATGTAGGCATAGGACACGCCCCGTTGCCACACCTGCCAAAAGGAGAATTAAACCAAAAAAAAAGGTTAATTGAATCCACAAGGGGCTTTTTTTTACCACTACTATTCCTTTATATTGGCTTTTAAAATTAGTATTGAGCGGAATACGCCATATTCGATTTCGCGATATATCACGAATATATAGCCGAATATTCGTGAAATATTCGCTAAAATCGAATATTCGTGATATTTAAAAAAATTGCGAAATTTCGCTAATGCGAATTTATTGCGAACATTTTGCGATTTTTTTTTTTTTTTTCTGATTGGCTCTGATGCAAAAGAAGGGCTGAGAAAGTATTCTCGAATATTCGGAAATCGAATATTCGGAATATTTTATCAAAAAAAAAAATGTTGTGAAATATTTTGACAACTGTGGTAGGAGAACTCTGATTCGTATTCGCATTAGCGAAATTTCGATAAAATATCACCAATATTCGATTTCCGAATATTCGCGAATACTTTCTCCGCCCTTCTTTTGCATCAGAGCCAATCAGAGTTCTCCTACCACAGTTGTGAAAATATTTCACAACATTTTTTTTTTGATAAAATATTCCGAATATTCGATTTCCGAATATTCGAGAATACTTTCTCCGCCCTTCTTTTGCATCAGAGCCAATCAGAAAAAAAAAAAAATGTTCGCAATAAATTCGCAATTGGCGAAATTTCGCAACTTTTTTTATATTCGGAATAGCGAATATTGGCCGCGAAATTCGAGATATTCGCGAATACTCGAATATGCCATATTCAAGCCGAATATTCGCAATACGAATATTCGTGAGCAACACTATTTAAAATGTATAAATACAGCAATTTATAATTTGGATGAAAGGTTTAGCACTGGGAAACACTTTTTGAAAGATAAGAATTGCATTTTATATACATCTATATAGATCAGACCAAAATGGAGGGACAAATGAGGAGGAAAGAGGGACAGAGGGACATCGCTCCAAATCAGGGACAGACCCTCCAAATCAGGGACAATTGGGAGCTATGGGGGGTTATTGCTGACGATTGCTGGTTATTGTTAACTTCCAGCTGTTAATTAAATCCTTTTCCCTGGAGGTCTTGTTATGCTTTTTTTTTTTATACTTACCTTTCTCTGAAGTCTTCAGGCCAGTCATGTGACATGCTCGGTCCTCTTTCTCTTCAATCTTCTCTAGTCAGTTGCGGTCCAACAGGATTCAGAGAATGGCACTATCATGAGGATGCCCCTTGCATCAGTACACTTCTAAGACACCACAGTAAAGCCCCCACATGCACCCATGGCATCCTTCACAGGTTCCATTACGCTTGTAAGCAGAAGTTAGTACCCCTTTTAGGGTGGCTATTTCAAGTAGGGTTAGCCTCTTCCTATATAATTTGAGGCCAGAAGAACCTTAGGACTAGTGTTGAGCGGAATACGCCATATTCGATTTTGCGATATATCACGAATATATAGCCGAATATTCGTGAAATATTCGCTAAAATCGAATATTCGTGATATTTAAAAAAAAAAAAAAAAAATGCGAAATTTCGCTAATGCGAATTTATTGCGAACATTTTGCGAATTTTTTATTTTTTTTTCTGATTGGCTCTGATGCAAAAGAAGGGCGGAGAAAGTATTCTCGAATATTCGGAAATCGAATATTCGGAATATTTTATCAAAAAAAAAAATGTTGTGAAATATTTTGACAACTGTGGTAGGAGAACTCTGATTGGCTCTGATGCAAAAGAAGGGTGGAGAAAGTATTTGCGAATATTCGGAAATCGAAAAAAAAAAAAAAATTCGCACAATGTTCGCAATAAATTCGCATTAGCGAAATTTCGCAATTTTTTTTTTATATTCGGAATAGCGAATATTGGCCGCGAAATTCGAGATATTCGCGAATACTCGAATATGCCATATTCGAGCCGAATATTCGCAATACGAATATTCGTGAGCAACACTACTTAGGACAGAGGTTGTTAGGAAAGGCTAAATACAAAAGAAAAAATACCGCGCTATCCAATAATGTGTAAGTGGAGCAGCTAACAGCAAGAAAGATCAAATTGCTAAAAGGTACTGTGGAAAAAGTGCAGCGCTAGAGATGATTGAATTTCTATGAAAAATTCATAAATAAATAAATAGACAAATTCATATACAACACCACATGTGAAAATGGATAGTGTTACCACTAATAATAGTCCATAAACCTCCAATAAATGGATAATAGTGACAAAATCTGGACGATGGCAGAAAAATAAAAGTGAGTAGAAATGTTCATAAAGGAAAAGTTCATATATAAGAAATCTAGTGACTAGGTGAATAAACAAAATCCAACAGTGATTTCTAGATAGGAGATCCACCACCACTTATGATAGGGGGCTTACCGAATAGATTGGACCCAGAAGGGCATATACCCACTAGACCAATCAAGCTTGTAAATACGACACACTTTAGAGGATATACCACAGATGTCTCAAAGCCAGGAATCATTGATAAGACCTCAGGTAAGGAAATCCAGGGGTTCACACCAGGTGATGGTTTACAGCAAATCCCAGAGACGGCACATCAGATATCCCAATGTAAAAGAAAAAATTGGAGTGCACATAGCATAATTCCGTATAAATAACACAAAATGTATTAAAAGAAAGAAACTCACATATTGCAGTGATAAAACAAGCTCATAAAATCAGGGTAGCAATGACGACAGCAGTCCTTCCCGACATGTTTCGTTACAATAGTACTTCATCTGGGGTGGTGAAAGGCTGCCTACAGAATACTATTATGTACAGTAAGGTGATAGCCGAAGTGAAGTATGCCCTTTGGGGTATGCCCGGTATAGGCCCCATTGGAGGACCCATCTAAGGGAACCCACAATAGGGGAACTGGAAGTGCTGGTCAGCATCCTTGTGTTAAAATAGAATTTGGACTGTACAGTGTTGCTGATGTCGGGTACCAGGAGAGACAGGTGTATTTGTGTAATGGAAAGAACTGGGCACTCTTTTCGTGCTACAGTAAATCTTTAAAATGTCTGATTGTGTGAGGATTGTGTGAGGATTGTGTGAGGATGTGTGGAGGATGTGAGTAACGAAGATGGCAAAGTTTCTCGATGCTGCAGGTGCATAGTGCCCCATCTCATTCCTGTTGCTAGCTAGCATGCCTGATTCTGGTGGTGGATCACAGTCCTGCTTACACGCTGGGTGAGGATGTATAGTTGTGGACAGTACTGCAAGAAACACCACTGGTTTAAGTGGAGTGTATTACAAATGGGGGACCACAACATAAAAATCCCACAGATGGCTTATAAATTGTATAAAAGGGTGTCTGTAAGAAAAAACATGTCAGCATTGTTTACATCAACCCATTAGATGTAACCCTATTTAAACGGCAAACAGGAAAATAATTGATTATTGATTTTATTGTTTTCTATAGGCTAAACCAATTTTTCTAATTCATATTTAATTCATGTATACACTACATACACTAGAATGAGACTAGTGCTCAGAATGGGACCCAGAAGCAAGCAGAGATCACTGGTGTTGCCTACTTCAATGATTTCTAGCCTCCAGGGACATCGGCCAGGTGGTATTCATAGCTACATTGGTCCAAGCTATACCAATGTAGACATGTGCATTAAATTTTGTCCGAATGCATTTTCTTCCGAATTTTGGGTATTTTCGTTATCGTTTTAACAAACGAAAATAAACGTGCGGAATCCGAAATCCAAAAGATCCGACATAAAAAATGCTTTATTTTAGTTTTTCATTGCTACAACAGTTCGATATAGATAGGAGATTCAACATGACGCTGACAATAGCAATCTGTGTCTATCGAACCTGTGGTTGAATGTGCCTAACCTAACTCTATTAGTCCGAGATTATTCTACATAGAGAGGAAAGATTCGACATAGAGAGAAAAGATTCAACATTATAGAGACAGTGTTGGGGTAGACCATTGGACATGAACAACGAAGATTTGATGAAACAGCGAAAAACATACAAACGTCGAATCTGTCATTGAAGACTTATGGTGTCTGTTAAGAAGTTCTAAGAAGATTCGACAAGCAGCTAAACTGTATGACGCCACAATCGTACATTTCCGGTCAAATGCTCGGCCCATAGGCTATAGAAGAATTAGAATGTTGGTTGACAAATAATAATAATTTATAAATATAATTATTACTAGTCATACAACATTAGAATTCGACTATAGCTTGTAGGTGGAACATTCGACCGGAAATGTCTAATTGCGGCGTTGTACAGTTTAGTTGCTCCGTCGAATCTTCTTAGAACATTCACCATAAGCCTTCAATGACAGATTCATCCTGAATTAATTCAGATTTTTGGACTAATGCATTTTTTAACTAAACAAATTAAATAAAAACGAATTACTGGAGTAACTAAATAAATTTATTTTTCTAACGAAAACGAAATTCCGAAATGAAATATTTCAGTGTCACATGTCTATAACAATGTAACTATGTATAAAATATCCCTACTTGGAATTCGTCTTTAGAATGTCACTAAACCCACATCATAAAAACCTATCAATAAATGGTGTATTATATCCTGTTCATAATCAGTCACTATGAGATTCATTTTTTGTATTCTTAAAAAAAAAAAGTTGATCCTGCTGCTCTCTGTCTCGACCTTCTGTCCATGTCCCCAATTCAGTTAGGGATTTTGCAGCTGTGGTTGCATCTCTACACATGCTCAGTTTTCAGTGAGTTTCTATGCTGAGCATTTCTTCCTTATCAGATCTGAGCAGCCCATGTGACTACAGGCATACCCCACTTATAAGTACACGATGGGGTGTATTTACTAAAGCTGGAAAGCGCAAAATCAGACTAATTTCTGCATAGGAACCAATGAGCTTCTATCCCCAGCTTGTTCAGTTAAGCTTTGGTAATAAAACCTGGAAGCTCATTGGTTTCTATGCAGAAGTGAGCCTGATTTTGCATTTTCCAGCTTTAGTAAATAAACCCCATTGAGTACTTAAAAGTGGGGTATGCCTGTATAGAGTCACACATGAGGGTGTATACACAGTGGTAAATGATAGCCCACTCCCTCCCTCCTCCTCCATGCCCACTAACCAGCTAAACAGAATAGGGGTGGATTTTACATATAGATTAATGGAGGCTTCACCTCCCACTTATTCTAAAGCCTCGTACACACGATCAGATTTTGGGACAACTGTTTGTCTGTTTTTTGTTGCATGCTAGTCTCATCTTGTGAAAGTGTAGAGGTTACTTAACCATACGAAAATTCTCATACGACAGAATAAAACTTCAGAAGGGACGTCATGTGTTGAACAGTTTTGTATGTATTTTTTTGTTTCTGAGAATTCGTAGTCTTGCTCTTACGATTTTTTTCGGACAAAAAACAAACTAATTAAATGAAAATCGTACGTTGCGTTCAAAATTTTATAGTCTGCACATCGGCTGTCGAAAGCACCATACTAACGTTCTGAAAATCAGCAGATCGTTCTTCGGACGAAATTTTACTTCTAATTATCGTATCGTGTGTACAGCCTTAAGGGACGGACTGGACGGGCGTTACACATCCTGTGACTGGCAGAGATCCGCCCACACCATATTACTGACAAAAAATAATAAAGATTTGATTTCAAATATAGTTTTGTATGACAATTTAAAACAGTTTATTGATATCAACTATTTATTTTTACTGTATTCCACGGCTGTATTTATTTTGAATATGTGACCAGCTGCAAAGGACTAGAAGCTCATGCTTATGTTTACCTGCAGACAGAAAGGGAAACATCTGGGTCATGTGATGTGTATATGGATTAGGATAAAGGTACTTAGATATTTTTTTAATTAAAATAATTACAGTGCCATCATCCACATACAGAAATAGAATAGACAATGTAAATTAAACAGTGTGGGGCAGATCCACATACCTTTCCGCCGGGCGCAGCATATCTAAGATACACTACCCTGCCGCAAGGGCGCAGCATATCTAAGATACACTACCCTGCCGCAACTTATGTTTTTTATTTTGAATCCACAATGAATCCGCGCTGTAAGTTACAGCGGCATAGTGTATCTCTCGCGGCGTAAGGGCGCGGAATTCAAATGGATGTGATGGGGGCGTGTTTTTATTGTTAATACGTCGTGACCCGACGTAAACAACGTTTTTTTTAACTGCGCATGCGCCGTCCCTGGGGGTATCCCAGTGCGCATGCTTGAAATTAAACCGGAACCAGCCAATGCTTACGACGGTGACGTCATTCTATGCAAATTATTATTCGCGAACGACTTACGCAAACGACGCAAAAAATTCAAATTTGTATGCGGGAAGGACGGCCATACTTAACATTGAGTACGCCTCATAATAGCAGCTTTAACTATACGCCGGAAAAAGCCGAACGGAAACAACGGAAAAAAATGCGCCGGCCGAACGTACGTTCGTGGATCGCCGTAAATAGCTAATTTGCATACTCAACGCGGAAATCTACAGAAACCCCACCTAGCGGCCGCCAAGAAATTGCAGCTTAGATCCAACGGCGTACTAAGACGTACGCCTGTCGGATCTAGCCGAGATGCCGTCGTATCTTGTTTTGATGATTCAAAACAAAGATACGACGCGGGAATTTTGAAATTACGCCTAATTACGCGTAATTTCTTTGTGGATATGCCCCTGTGTGTTTAGTATCACTAAGGTGTGTACACCTACTGTAAGTGCAATGGCAGTGATGTGCTGCTGGAAAGAGAAAAAAATACAAGAACAGCATCAAAAAGAAAATACAAGAACAGCATCAAAAAGAAAGCTGAAAAAAGTAATAAAACATATGACCCAAACGCTTCTACCTTTTGCCATTTCTGTCTGCAGCTCCTTCTTTATTCCTTGCGGTTTGTCAGAGCATCAATGCCTTGAAGCTAAGCCCCACAACTTTACGCTCTACCTTTACCTACATACAAATTGAGATCAGACTAAATTTAATAGGAATTGCACAGTTTAGCTATAAAATAAACTAAAGCATGGTTTCTAACCTTCACCAGCTAATTGCTTTTCAGTATAATATCCACTGCAAGGCGATAGGTCTGTATTAGCAAGACAGTATCAGTGCTTGACATTTCTGACTGTCTTTAGATGAGAATCTGAATCTTGTAGCATTTGGAGACTTCTTGAACTGTGACATTAAATGGCTTTTCTACTTTACCTATGGATTTATCCAATCCTCTTAAAATTCTTGTTTATGTCAAACCAAAAACCTGTTGGGATTTACTGCTATACGGGGCTCTGTGACAGCAGCAAAGCCTGAGAGATCTAACCTCACTTCCTATCTCGCAGACAATGATTTCACCCAAAATGAAGTCAAGGAAAATCAGTAACACGGACACTGTTAAGAATAAAAATCTAATAGGGGTTCTAACTTTTCCCGCTCTATCTAAAGCTATGAAAAAAAAAGTTGGCTGGGTAAACTCTCCCCGATGGCCAATTCAAGTGAGAATGAGAATATTTTATTTTTTTTCTCTGTCTTCTTCCGCCCATTTAAACCTTTCAGTATTCAGAGAGTCGTGGTTAATGATTCATACTCTGAATGGTCAAAGGTTATCAGTGGTGTACCCCAAGGTTCAGTGTTGGGACCCTTACTTTTTAATATTTATAAATGATATTGGGTCTGAGATCAAAAGTAACATTTCTGTCTTTGCAGATGACACCAAGCTATGCAGTGGAATAACGTCCTTACAGGATGTCTCCAATTTACAATCCGACCTCAATGCTTTGTCTAATTGGGCGACTATGTGGCAGATGAGGTTTAATGTTGATACATGTAAAGTTATGCACTTGGGGGCTAAGAATATGCATGCATCATACATACTAGGGGGAGTACAACTGGGGGGATCCGTAGTGGAGAAGGATCTGGGGGTTTTAGTTGATCATAAGCTCAATAATGGCATGCAATGCCAAGTTGCGGTTTCCAAAGCGAGCAAAGTCCTTTCTTGTATTAAGAGAGGTATGGACTCCAGAGACAGAGATATAATTTTGCCCCTGTACAAATTATTAGTAAGACCTCATCTGGAAAATGCAGTCCAATTTTGGGCTCCAGTTCTCAAAAAGGATATCGGGGAACTGGAGAAAGTGCAGAAAGGACAACCAAACTGATAAGAGGCATGGAGGAGCTCAGCTATGAGGAAAGATTAGAAGAACTAAATCTATTCACTCTTGAGACGAGGAGAATAAGGGGGGATATGATCAACATGTACAAATATATAAGGGGTCTATATAGTGAACTTGGTGTTGAGTTATTCACTTTACGGTCAACACTGAGGACAAGGGGGCACTCTTTACGTCTAGAGGAAAAGAGATTTCATCTCCAAATACGGAAAGGTTTCTTCACAGTAAGAGCTGTGAAAATGTGGAACAGGCTCCCTCCAGAGGTGGTTCTGACCAGCTCAGTAGATTGCTTTAAGAAAGGTCTGGATACTTTCCTAAATGTACAGAATATAACTGAGTACTAAGATTTGAAGGTAAAGTTGATCCAGGGTAAATCCGATTGCCTCTCGGGGGATCCGGAAGGAATTTTTTCCCCTGCTGTAGCAAATTGGATCATGCTTTGCTGTTTTTTTTGCCTTCCTCTGGATCAACTGTGGGTATGGAGTTGGGTGTATGAGATTGTACTGTGTTTTTTATTTTGTTTGTTTATTTTTTTTTGTGGTTGGACTAGATGGACTTGTGTCTTTTTTCAACCTGACTAACTATGTAACTATGTAAAGGATAAATCCATACGTTTATGCAGGGTTTGAGGTCCTTGCTATCATTAACCCTACTTAAAAAAAAAAACATGTTATACTTACCTCCACTGTGCAGCTCGTTTTGCACAGAGTAAATCCGAACCTGGTCTTCTGGGGTCCCTCGGCGGCTGTCTCGGCTCTTCCCTGCAAGAACTAACTAACCTAAGCGCTCTCCCATGGGGGTTAGTTCTTGTGGGCACGCTCCCGTAATACAGCCGCTCACTGTATCACTCGGCCCGATGCGCCGCATCATTGGATGTGATTGACAGCAGCATGAGCCAATGGCTGCGCTGCTATTAATCCATCCACTCTAGCCAATCAACAGCTAGACTGAGCGAAGAAGAGGACGTTGGGGGGGGGGGTGAGTGCAGCAGGTGAACAGGCTCAGATAAGTAAAACGGGGGGGCGTGACTGTCAGATGTTTTTTCACCTTAATGCATACAGTAGGTGAACCCGATTTTGTGTCAATCTCGCTCTCTTTCTCGGCGAGATTGAGCACCTACGAGCCCCATCGCGGGAGCCAGCGCCGAGCTGGCTTGCCGCGATGGAGACAGAGCCGTCATAGAAGCGACGGGAGATCCGACTTGGATTCCCGCCAATTCTACACGCGTGCGGCGTTTGTTATGAATCCTGAGGGGGAAGTCCCCGCCGGATTTTAAATAAAAATCCGGCATGGGTCCCCCCCTCAGGAGCATACCGGGCCCTTAGGTCTGTTATGGGTTGTAAGGAGAGCCCCCCTACGCCGAAAAAAACGGCGTAGGGGGTCCCCCTACAATCCATACCAGACCCGTATCCAAAGCACGCTACCCGGCCAGCCAGGAAGGGAGTGGGGACGAGCGAGCGCCCCCCCCCCCCTCCTGAGCCGTACCAGGCTGCATGCCCTCAACATGGGGGGGTTGGGTGCTCTGGGGCAGGGGGGCGCACTGCGGCCCCCCACCTCAGAGCACCCTGTCCCCATGTTGATGAGGACAGGGCCCCTTCCCGACAACCCTGGCCGTTGGTTGTCGGGGTATGCGGGCGGGAGGCTTATCGGAATCTGGGAGCCCCCTTTAATAAGGGGGCCCCCAGATACCGGCCCCCCCACCCTAAGTGAATGAGTATGGGGTACATCGTACCCCTACCCATTCACCTGCAAGAAAAGTGGTAAAAACACAAATAAACCACACAGTGTATTAAAATATTTTATTTTTCTGCTCCGGAGGCCGCCCCCTGTCTTCTTTATTAGCTCTTTTACCAGGGGGGGCTTCTTCTTTGACGTCTTCGGGTGGGTGGGGGCCGCCGTCTGGTTCTCTTCCACCGCCGGGGGGGGTGGCTTTTAAAAAAGCCCCCACCCCCCCGGCGGGTTTCCTCCGGCGTCTTCGGCGGGGCTCTTCTTCTTCCGCTATCCCGACGGGTCTTCTCCGCTATCCGGGGGGTCTCGCCGCTCTCCGCTGTTGACTCGTCGCACCCCGGTTCTTCGTCTCGCAGTCCGGTCCCTTCTTCTGTGCTGTACGTCTTCTTCCGCGCTGTGACGTCATGTTCTTCACTTCTCTTCTTCTCCCGATGTTGACTCGCCGGTCCTCCTCGCTGAAATGACGGATGCGCGCCTTGCATCGGACCTATATAGGCCTCACAGTCCCATCATGCTCTGTACCTACCCATGTGATACCTACCACGTGGGTAGGTATCACATGGGTAGGTACAGAGCATGATGGGACTGTGAGGCCTATATAGGTCCGATGCAAGGCGCGCATCCGTCATTTCAGCGAGGAGGACCGGCGAGTCAACATCGGGAGAAGAAGAGAAGTGAAGAACATGACGTCACAGCGCGGAAGAAGACGTACAGCACGGAAGAAGGGACCGGACTGCGAGACGAAGAACCGGGGTGCGACGAGTCAACAGCGGAGAGCGGCGAGACCCCCCGGATAGCGGAGAAGACCCGTCGGGATAGCGGAAGAAGAAGAGCCCCGCCGAAGACGCCGGAGGAAACCCGCCGGGGGGGTGGGGGCTTTTTTAAAAGCCACCCCCCCCGGCGGTGGAAGAGAACCAGACGGCGGCCCCCACCCACCCGAAGACGTCAAAGAAGAAGCCCCCCCTGGTAAAAGAGCTAATAAAGAAGACAGGGGGCGGCCTCCGGAGCAGAAAAATAAAATATTTTAATACACTGTGTGGTTTATTTGTGTTTTTACCACTTTTCTTGCAGGTGAATGGGTAGGGGTACGATGTACCCCATACTCATTCACTTAGGGTGGGGGGGGCCGGTATCTGGGGGCCCCCTTATTAAAGGGGGCTCCCAGATTCCGATAAGCCTCCCGCCCGCATTCCCCGACAACCAACGGCCAGGGTTGTCGGGAAGGGGCCCTGTCCTCATCAACATGGGGACAGGGTGCTCTGAGGTGGGGGGCCGCAGTGCGCCCCCCTGCCCCAGAGCACCCAACCCCCCCATGTTGAGGGCATGCAGCCTGGTACGGCTCAGGGGGGGGGGGCGCTCGCTCGTCCCCACTCCCTTCCTGGCTGGCCGGGTAGCGTGCTTTGGATACGGGTCTGGTATGGATTGTAGGGGGACCCCCTACGCCGTTTTTTTCGGCGTAGGGGGGCTCTCCTTACAACCCATAACAGACCTAAGGGCCCGGTATGCTCCTGAGGGGGGACCCATGCCGGATTTTTATTTAAAATCCGGCGGGGACTTCCCCCTCAGGATTCATAACAAACGCCGCACACGTGTAGAATTGGCGGGAATCCAAGTCGGATCTCCCGTCGCTTCTATGACGCGCTTGCTGGGATGTGCTGTCACTATTCCAGTGAGTGTGAGATGTCGGCGAGATCTCGGCACCCTGTCGCCGAGTATCAGCGCGACGCTGTCCTGCTAAAAGCACAATATCACAAACACCTACTGTAGGATGCATTAAGGTGAAAAAACATGAATCTTTACAACCTTTAAATACCCTTTTCCATTTTATTAAGTTTCTTCTGCCAATAATGGTCAAGCAGCTTTTGGGCCATCTTTACCTGCTTCCCAACAGCTAACTGGCAGAAGCATATGGACTAACTCTGGACATTATTAAAATCATTAAAGTCAAATTTCACCCTAGAATTACTCTATGAACAATAAACAGCCATATAACACTTTCATAACTGCATAGCCCTATGTTTGACTTCTGTCTGTGCTCCGTGTTTGACTTCTGTCTGTGCTCAAAACTGCCGCTCATCTTCCCCCTGCTATCTACTTCTTTTATTTGCAAAGCCAGACTGGAAAACACTTCCTCTGTGCCCAGATGCAGTCAATATGTAGATAGAATGAGAGGAGATAGTGATAACATGAGTTGCATAGTGTTGCAAAGTAGTAAATCGCCTGCAGTTTCCAGTGTTAGTTGCTGGACAACTGGAGCATGTATATATAACACTATGGGGTTGATTTACTAAAGGAAAACCCACTCTTCACTACAAGTGCACTTGGAAGTACAGTCCCTTTAGGTTTGAGGGGAAGATCTGAAATGAGGGGAAGCTCTGCTGGTTTTATCACCCAATCATGTTTTCTTGCATGTCCCCCTCAGATCTACAGCAACCGCTACTTCCATGTGCACTTGTAGTGCAAAGTGGATTTGCCTTTAGTAAATAAACCCTCCCATCTTTATCAATGCACACGTGTCCATAGAGTAATTCTGGGGGCAACTTCCGCTCTAAAAATGTCCCCCTTTAACTCCGCCCCAGCTAATAAAGGATCTAATGCAACTTTTGCTAGTGGATGGGATTGGGTATTACTATTTTTGAGGGTGCTGTGGTCTTCCTCCTCACTAGTTCTGTTTGTGGTGACCAGTCCTCCAAAGCTGTTCTTTTTGCTAGCCTCTAAACAGCCTCATAGCCTACATCATCATGTACAATGCAGGACTAACAATCATGTCCCATTCTGATGATGGGAGCACTGGTGTCAGAAACCATAAGCCAGGCAGAGACAGAAAAAGTAGTTAAACACACACCTTTAATAAAATAGCAAAAAAATAGCACAGTTAAGGAACATATTCAAAACCTGAACCCAGAGTTTGGATGCCAGAGCGGGTAATCAGACGAGCCAGGGTCAGGGAGCCAGAAGTCAGCATAGTAAGAAGCAGGAATAGGTCAAGTCATACACAGGAACACAATGGAGTTCATAGACCACGCAAGGGCATAGAGGAAATGAACACTGAGTGACAGGAACGTGCATGGCACGCACTCTCGGCACAGCTCTAATGGCGCTATTGCATGCAAATTTTAAGCCACTCTGCGCCAAGGCCTTGCCACTGAGAGGCCAACAGGAATAATACCCAAAAGGGGCTGGCTGTAGGCTGGACTAATGAGGTAGGTAATGGTAACCAGGTGAGTCACTGTGGAAACAATGAGTGGCTGGTAATTAACCGAAAGCTGAGCATCCTCTGTGCACTGAAAGAAAAGAGCTGCTTGTACATAGCAGGAGCCTAGCCCTCACAACTGGACCCGCACTGTAGATTACATTTTTGAAAATATTTCAGCACTTTGGCAAAACGGAAAGCATTTAATACAACTTTAATTAGAGTAACATCTCCACAATATATGAGCTGTGATGCCTTTTAATGTTTGAAAACAACAAAGCATAAGATGTAATTTTCCTTTAGCCAAGTAGGTGTAACTAATGTCACCTTTATAGTCTCTGAACTTTAGCAATGACTCAGAAGTATGACAGTTTATCATCTGAGCCTGGGACCACATAAAGGTCAAAACCAGTTGTACCATGATGATCTTTACAACTGAAACTTTCTGTCATGGAGACGTCCTGCAAAAAAATTGTAGGCCAATCAGAGCATGTTTTGCTTATAGTTATGGAATGGTTCCTACTCTCTCCATGAGGCTGGGTTCACACTACTACACTACTTTCATCCTACTTTGCTCTGCTACAATGGTCCTACATCCATCCTACTTTCATGAACAGGATACTACTTTGGTCCGACTTCAATGATATTCAATGGGCCTGAAGTAGGATCAATGTAGGACCAAAAGTAGTACAGGGAGCATTTTCAAAGTCGGACCGCCTTGTGTAGGACGCTACAAGACGCTCTCATAGGGAAACATTGAACACAGAGCAAAGTAGGATGAAAGTAGTGTAGTAGTGTGAACCCAGCCTAACATCTGCCTGCTGACTGCTGAGATAAGGATGATGAGGAGCCTCCTACGCCATTGAGTATTAGTGGAATCCACAGAGCCCTGCCAGTAAAGTCCGTACTGTCAAATTACTGAAACAGAAGGTAGGGATATTTTTTCCCAGACCTGTGAAGAAGTATGAATTTAAAACAGTTCTTTTAAATCACTGAAGTAAATCATTGCAGGCAGGGCACATGTGCGCATATTTTAGCATCAATCACTGATAATTGGGAGAGTTCTTTCATGTTTACAGTGTGGCAGATAGCCTGTGTTCTTGTGTAAATAGAATTCAAGCTCAGGTTTATACACAGATTACTTTTTTTTTACATGCCTGCATTCAAAGCAATTCATTTTAAGGAATATTAACCTGAATGTATAATGAGCTACTTAGCACCCATCCCCCTTTCCTTAGCTGTCACTACAGTAATCTTATAGAGCAATATTAATTTGATATGTTCTGTAACCAGAGTCAATTAATACTATAATTAAATAACCAAACACCAACAGGCTCATAAAATTGAATTTCATACAGTCAGGGCTGATACAAGGATTTTTGACACTAGGCGAAAATTCATTTTGCCGCCCCCCTTGGCTCCACCCCTGACCACACCCCCCTTGCCCTGCCCATGTATACCCCACCTTTCTAATGAAGTGCCAATCAAATGCAGCCTCACCAGCGCCCATCAATGCAACCTTCTAGCGCACATGCAGTCTCACTAGCACCCATCAAATGCAGCCTACCAGCATCCATCAATGCAGCCTACCAGCATCCATCAATGCAGCCTACCAGTGCCCATCAATGAATGTTTGCTTGCTTCCATTCATTCGGGAGTCGGGACACAGAAAGAGTCCTCCACCAGGCGCTGCGCCTCTGACACTATGTGAGAACGCAGCAGTGGCTTCCTGCTGATGCTGAGACTTGGTTGCTTTCTGCAGAGAGAAGAGAGTAGGAACACCAGTGGCCGGGCGCCCTAGGCAGCAAGGCACCCTATGCAGCTGCCTAGTGGTAGCACCGGCCCTATATACAGTATATTGAGAAAGAGTTCTTTTGGGAAGATTGATTAAGGCTGAGTTCACATATGAGCATCCAGTGGCTCACAGCAGGAGTCCAGTGCAGCCTGGTTCAGTTTCAGGAATCTTTAGCTAAATTCTGACCTGAAATTGATCAAAAGATGCCCAGGGCTCCTGTGCAAATTGCAACGGAACCGCTGTGGAGATATGTCAACCGGCTCCATAGAGAGCCAATCACAATCTCCTGCTGTGTTAATTGGATGCGGGGGAAACCCTCATCCAATTTGCACTAGCGTGAACCCGGCCTAAAGTTTCAATCTTTATTAATAAAGCTCATATCATAAGTGTCATTCGGTGTTTTAATTGTGTATATGAAAATACATTTAAAGGGGTTGTAAAGGTACACATTTTTTTCCTAAATAGCTTCCTTTACCTTAGTGCAGTCCCCCTTCACTTACTTCATCCTTCGAATTTATTTTTAAATGTCCTTATTTCTTCTGAGAAATCCTCACTTCATGTTCTTCTGTCTGTAACTCAACACAGTAATGCAAGGCTTTCTCCCTGGTGTCATGCTCGCCCCTCCCTTGGACTACAGGAGAGTCAGGACGCTCTCTACGTTGCAGATAGAGAAAGGAGCTGTGTGTTAGTGGGCGTCCTGACTCTGCCGTAGTCCAAGGGAGGGGGCGAGCACGACACTCCACACCAGGGAGAAAGCCTAGCATGTACTTTTACAACCCTTTTAAGTGCAAGACAAATACAATTCATGAATAAACAGAAATTTTTAAAAATAAGAATAAACATACATTGATAAAATATGAATAATCCTTTTCTTGAAGTCCATTACAGTATACGGGATTGGCTAATTCCCAGAACCTGCTAAACCTCCAGGTGGTTGGTCACAAAAGCAAAGCCCTACATAACACCTCCCACTCTAAGCATGTCTTCAGTTTTGTAACAAGCAATACAGGAGTGATCGTAAGCACAGAGGGGAGGATCTTGAGTCTTGTGGTGTTCTTCAAGAGAAGGATTTAACAGGTAAGCCACTATAATAATTTCTTTATCGTTCATCACAGGCTAATTCTTAGAGCAATGGGATGTCCAAAATCAATCCTATGCACGCTGGTCAACACAGCAAACAGTAGGTAATAGAATAAGAACAAAAGTAAAGGCCCAAAACCCAGAGGGCCACCTGAAAGATTTCCTAACTTAAAGCGGAGTTCCACCCAAAAATGGAACTTCCACTTTTTGGAATCCTCCCCCCTTCAGTGTCACATTTGGCACCTTTCAGGGGGGAGGAGGGAGCAGATACCTATCTGATACAGGTATTTTCTCCCACTTCCTGGCATAGATCACCTTGGTGACCTACGCCACTTCCAGCACCTATTTTGTCCTCCCCTGCTGTCTTCGGGAGACACACAGGTCCCAGAAGTTTCCTTCCTTTTAATTGGATCTTCAGTCATTATTTTAAGTTATTAAATCTTCTGCCCTTGTTGTTTTAACTTTGGATAGTAAAACATTTTTTCTTCTGCCAGTAAATACCTTATACAGCCTACCTGATCATGTGTAGTGAGTGACAGGTGACAGTGCTGATCTTTGACAACAAATGTGACTCAGGAGACCAGCCCTACCATTCACAAAATATTACACAGCCTGCCAAGCTGTGTGTCTATCATCGCTAATCATTCAATCATAAAAGTGAACAATCACGCAGTACTGCAGCGCCGGCTATGTAAGATCATCTTTATGAAAGGATGATCTGTGCTGCTTGTCCATTTACAGTACTGAAAGATCCTTCAGAGCTGGGTCTCTATGTGTTTTATGCGCGGGTACTTGTACCTACACTGGGCACAGACAGACAGATTACACAGAGCCACAGCTCTGTTATTTTTTTAAATTATGATTGAAAAAGCAAGATTGATTGTTCATTTGTAATAGTGAAGGTCACTCAGCTTAGCAAGAGGGTGTGGCTCTGTGTTGGCTGAACTTCCCTTCACAGGAACGCCCATAATCTGGGCTTTAGAATTGGGTGGAGCTACAACCAACATAAAGACAATAAGGCCACCGATTAGCATGGGGCTAATGCAGTTGGTCACCTGGGTATTGAATACAATTACATTTTTTGTGAGAATTCTTCTTTAAAGCCTGCTGTGAAATAGAGGTTTCACAAAAAGACTTACCAAGGATGTACACGTTTGACTTTAGTTATAGTAAAGCAATAGTTCTTATTCAGACAACACAGTGCAGAGATGACC
Organism: Rana temporaria; assembly: GCF_905171775.1. Taxonomy (NCBI): domain Eukaryota; kingdom Metazoa; phylum Chordata; class Amphibia; order Anura; family Ranidae; genus Rana; species Rana temporaria. Next base: position 112,021,359 of record NC_053490.1, on the reverse strand, counting down.
CCAACATTTAAAAGAAGAGCTTCTTTTAAATCTTCTCTGTTTGTGTAACAGAAAATATGGAAATATGGGTGAAGAAGAATGTTTTTCTTCTAGTTTGTGCATCAAAATGATTAAGAACTCTAAATATTCAGGAATAGTTCTAAACAGAGGCAGCATTTGATGGTCTGATTCCATAGCAACCAGTAGCTGCGTTCAGGGTGCTAAGTAAAATGCAATTATTCTGTTTTTACTCTTCCGTAAGGGATTTTATAATGTGACAGGATTCAACATGAGATGCTGACATTGCCCTAACCTTTCCAGTTCTGTTCTCCTTACTCGAATCAAATCTTTATTTCTCTTCAACAATATATGTAGGCATTGGTTTGGAGCCAATAGTGCATGAAGACTTTTTTCAGTATTTTCTTATTTTATTACTATTCCCTTTTAGCTGCATTTATCTGTTGGATGGCTAATCTCCAGGAGAATTCGATTTTTTTGCCTGCCTTATGGTAAGTGGATATCTTCAGGATAAGGTGACATAAAAAGCTGTAATGGCGTGTACACACGACCATTTTTAATGGTCTAGAGAAAAAAAATTTCAACCCGATTCTTGCCAAGCCTGCCTTGCCTACACACGATTATGAAAAAAAATGCTCTAGCAAAGCGCGGTGACGTACAACACGTACGACGGCACTATAAAGAGGAAGTTCCATTCAGATGGCGCCACCCTTGGGGCTGCTTTTGCTGATTTCGTGTTAGTAAAAGTTTGGTGAGAGACGATTCGCGCTTTTCAGTCTTTGTGCTTTTCAGTCTGTTACAGCGTGGCGAAAGTGCTATCTCCATTACGAACGCTAGTTTTACCAGAACGAGCGCTCCCGTCTCATAACTTGCTTCTGAGCATGCATGTTTTTTTCATGTCGTTAAAGCCTACACACGACCGTTTTTCACGACGTGAAAAAACGACAACGTGGAAAACAATGCAAAAAAATAGAGCATGTTCAAAAATTTTAATGGCCGTTTTTCACGTCGTGAAAAATGCTCTGGAGCCCACACACGATCGTTTTTAACCACTTGAGATCCGCGCTATAGACGAAATACGTCCGCAGCGCGGCTCTCAAGTGCCAAGTGGCCGTTTAAAAACGGCCTTTATGTGCATTACCCGCGCGCGCCACTGGGTGGCGCGCGGCGGGTAAAAACTGTCCCGACGCATCGCCGAAGACCCGATGCGTGTACCTGGCGGCCGCGATGTCCGCCGGGTACACGCGATCGTCGGTGACACGGCAGGTGACAGCAGGGACGTGGAGCTCTGTGTGTAAACACAGAGCTCCACGTGCTGTCAGAGGAGAGGAGACCGATCTGTGTCTCTTGTACATAGAGACACAGCATCGGTCCCCTCCCCCAGTCACCCCCCTCCCCCCACACAGTTATAACACACCCAGGCTACACATTTAACCCCTTCCTCACCCCCTAGTGTTAACCCCTTCACTGCCAGTCACATTTATACAGTAATTAGTACATTTTTATAGCACTGATCGCCGTATAAATGTGAATGGCGCCAAATTTGTGTCAAAAGTGTCCGATACGTCCGCCGCAATATCCCAGTCCCAATAAAAATCGCAGATCGCCGCCATTACTAGTAAAAAAAATAAAAATAAAAAAAATCATAATTCTGTTCCCCATTTTGTAGGCGCTATAACTTTTGCGCAAACCAGTCGCTTATTGTGATTTTTTTTTTTTTTTACAAAAATACGTCGAAAAATACGTATCGGCCTTAACTGAGAAAAAAAATAGTTTTTTAAAAAAAAATTGGGATATTTATTATAGCAACAAGTAAAAAAAAAAAATATTTTTTTTAAATTGTTGCTCTTTTTTTGTTTATAGCGCAAAAAATAAAAACCGCAGAGGTGATCAAATACCACCAAAAGAAAGCTCTATTTGTGGGGAAAAAAGGACGCCAATTTTGTTTGGGAGCCACGTCGCACGACCGCGCAATTGTCAGTTAAAGCGACGCAGTGCCGGACGCTGAGATTTCGCCTGGGAACGAAGGGGGTTTATGTGCCCAGTAAGCAAGTGGTTAATGACATAAAAAAAAAAAAATTATTTTTCACAACATGAAAAACGGTCGTGTGTACGCGGCATAGGAGTTAATTCTTCCTTTCTGGTAAACTAAGAAATAGGACAATCGAATGTGATGTTGCCTTTGAATTATTTTTTGTTTTAGCATTTATATAGCTATATAATTAGGATATAATAATATATCTGCCGAACCTTTCTTTAACATATCATCTTCACAACAAATGTCTTTATAACTAAAAGACACCCAAACAGATTGGTTGGGGAGGGAAAAAATTATTCTATAAGTGACCTGATAAAGATATTCTTCTGATTGATATAATCAAGATCTGAGTAGTGACAGCTAACCTGTTTGTAAAAAAAAAATTGTACAAATCTTTATTTTTTCATATAGTCAAAAAATAGAAGAAAGTTACAAACACATTGCCTCCATATGCATACAAGCATAAAACAAAGAAACAGGTAATTCACCACCAGCATACATAGATAAATAAAACAGTTTAAATAGGAGCTCCAGACTCCCCCCAAAAAGTACAAATACAGTAGCTGCTAACTATTAATATAAGGATGCCTACCTGTCCAGGGATCCAGAGCTGTTCTCACACAAGCTGATTCTTTAATCTGCTTCGGGTCCAGGCGCCAGCATCCTGGAAACCAGTAGTGAAGCCTTGCGACTTCACAGCTGGTTTCCCACTGCATATGCATAAAATGTGCTGCACTTTGTGAATCGTCTTCTAGGACCTGTGATGTGACCTAAAAGGCTGTGGGAGAAGGGGGAGGGGGTGAACTTCTGCTCAGATCACTGGAGTAGTCTGACCGGAACTGGGTACCTATCAAATAACGTATCTGCCCCCCCCCCCCTTAAAAAAGTGCCAATTGTTAAAGAGGAGGAAGGAAGATGCAAATAGGCGGAACTTCACCTTTTGGGTGAAGTTCCACTTTAGGACAAACTCATGCCAGGTGTTGTATCATCCAGGGGGCCTACGTCAAAACTTTCCCCAAACCTCCCAGGAGACAGGAAGCAATGAGTATAAAGAAAAATAATAGAGAGGAGATTAGATGGTACAAGAGTAAAGAGGGAAATCGAAGGGTAGGCTAGCAATGCGTTCCTCCCCTAAGCCAAAAGAAAAACTAAAACACAAACAACTCTTATGCCACACAATCAAGCCCTATCCACCCCCGTCCCTGAAAAAGTGTGTTTGACAAAGCTTGTATATATGTAATCATCACCATATCATATCATTGTAATAACTGTATGAGTCAGAGGTACTGAAATCAATCCACAGTGCCCAAGTGTTGAAACCTGTGGCAATTATCTAAATACCAATGCCTCCATTCCTCTGCATGCTGTGTTTTTTCTGCCTTCAGTAGCCATTTTCTAATTGTAGGAACTACTGCATACTTCCAATATAGGGGGTATAAGATCCTTATCAGCATTCAGAAAGTTGGGAATCATGGAACGTTTATAAGAACTTACAGATAGATGTGTGGAAAACTATTGGAAGAGGATCATCTCAACAGTTGTTGAGTGACTTTAACAATCAGGTTCCGTATTTCTGCCCAAAACAGTTTAATAAAGGGAAATTCCCACCAAAGATTCCGGAACATGCCTTTCTGCCCACACCCTCTCCAACAGAATACTGATGCCCCTTTGTATACCTTTGTATACCAACGTGATAGAAATTTGTAGCAGAACACCTGCGTCTAAGAACTAAACGATGAGGTAAGGGACAGCTTTGTAATTTTGTCTATGCTACTGGCCGGTAAACTGTGGCCCAATTCTTTCCCCGTTTCCTTATGTAATAGGGCACTGTGTGCCTTTTTAATTGTTTAACAACAATTGTTTGAGAGTACAAAAGTACATAGTATAAAGGTTAGTTTTTTCTGTGATATTTTTTTCAAGTTGTGAAGATAGGGGAACAGATGCCATATATTTAATGTATACATATTTATATTCTTTTTCTATATTTTATGTTCTAGATTCTACCTGTGAAGCTCTTTAGGCTCTTTACCCTAGAGGGAGGTTTATTTTGGCCTATTGAGTTTGGGCTTTTTTTTGTGCACACTTGTGTCTTATTACCATCTGGGATGATAACCTAGTTTTATATCCTCTTGCCTTTTGGGATTAGGTAAGTTTGGATGATCTTTTTTTTTTTTTGCCTCCTGATGCACAGTATTGTCTCCCTTCCTCTTGGTTTATGTCCCCCATGGGGTCCCATTCTGTGCCCCCCTCCCCCCCCATGTTTTCCCTTTCTCTGCATTATATCTATGTGCATTGTTTGTACCTGGTATAGAAAAAATGTAGAGTATTTTCTGCATATATTGTGTATGTATTTTATATGTTATTTTGGTGTTGAGTGTTTGTCATATATTTCAGCTGGTGATCATCAGGCGTGAACCCTGAAGAAGCAATCTTTTCCGAAATGCGTTGGTCCGATATGCCTACCTGCATAGTACTTTGTTTTACAAATGCTACCTGTTTGCTGTAACCAACATATCCTGTTAATTTGCTTTAAAAAGATAACACTATGATTTTAACGAATTCAACAATAAAAGTTTTTTTTTTTTTATTAAGTTTAGTTTTTCTCTGCCTAGTTTTCTCATTGTTTTGACACATTTAAAGTCCCATTACGAGAGAGAGAGAGAGAGAGAGAGAGAGAGAGATAGAGAGATTGCTGTTTCCCCTTTCTTTTTTGGTGTTTTGGGGTTACATCTTGTTCCCATCCTCCCCCTGTCTTCTTTAACCACAAGACCCGGACCAATATGCAGGTAAAGGACCTGGCCCCTTTTTGCGAAATCGGCACTGCGTCACTTTAACTGACAATTGCGCTGTCGTGCGACGTGGCTCCCAAATAAAATTGGCGTCCTTTTTTTCCCCAGAAATAGAGCTTTCGTTTGGTGGTATTTGATCACATATAAATTCAGTCCAAAGAAGAGTGAAGAAACCCAGGAAAATGGATAACTTCTAAATACATTGTCCACATCAAAAAATCCACATCATAGATGTAGGTTGAAGAAAAAATGAGAAGATTCTACCACCGGTCAGAGTGAGGTTTAAACAGGATAGAAGAAATCCACCAAGGGAGAGGTAAGTAGTAAACTCTTACCAGATAGCCATTCAAATACAGCGTATCGGTCCACTCAATCCCGGGAAGGAGGGGGGAGACTGCAACACTCCTCTGCGATCAGCTGGTCCTCGCCTGGCAAGTACAGATCCCAATCTCCTCTCAGGGTACTCGTTTAGAAACTCCAAAACGGCAATAGGGGACCCAGGGGGACCCAGGGGGAAAAAAGCACTCAGATAGTGATGTACCGTAAGAAATCTGGGCTTTATTTAAAATTGCATGTAACAGTTACACTCCATGGGACTGCAAAATATTTTTAGTGGTTTAGCTATGAAATTTAGCAGAATAACATGAAGAAGAAGTTCATGTCATGCTGCTACAGGATTACAAGTTACTATCATAGCTTAGGTCTCATAAACACAAAATTATCTGAACTGATGCAAAATAAGTAATTGAACAGTTTTTCTTCAAATTAATTTCTAGTTTAAAAGAAAAATCCAAATGTTAATCACTGCCAGCAAATGCTCAGTTTACAAGGTCTAAAAAAAGGGGTTATCAGATAACCAGTTCATCAACAAAAGTGACTGGAGAGGCCTTCAGAACTGCATGCATGACTGGATTTGTCTAGAGAGGCTTCGGCATTTTTTGGCAACTGTTTAAGTTGTATTTCTTTAAACTTGCCGAACTTCTCCTCAGTTTGGTGGTCTTCACAATATCCGTGGGAAAGAAGGGTTGCGGCAACAACAACCAGGCAGCACATCCTCTTGTTTCACATGTTTTTGAGAAGACTATTTCTTCAAATTAGCTCAGTTTGTTGGTACTTCACTCAGCCATCTTGGCAGAAGTCATCATAATCTACCATGACCATAAGCCCCAGGCTTCTAGCATTTAGTCTGATGTGCTCATCCCTTTCTAGAACAAATGCAAGACCATAACCCAGATAAGTAGGCAAATGGCACAATCAGCATATATTGGATAAATAATTTTACTGTATCAAGTAGTACAGCGAGGAAACTAAAAAAAAATGTTAAAAAAAACTCTTACACATATAGCCCTCTTTTGGGGGGGTATGAGGAATTGCCCTCCCCAAACAGAATATTGCGCTAAACCTGTAGGTAAATTAGAGAACCAGAACTGTTTCTAAATGGCAGAGTGGGTTTGATACTAAACTTGGCAGTGCCTCCACCCAGGACAGGGGGATTCCATTTCTGGGAAATTAACCAGTAATCTAATCAAAGCAATTGGGAGCAGAGGAACTACTGCAACTAGCATATAACACCAGTATGGAAATAACACAGGCTTTATATAAAAAAAGATTATTAGTAGTACATAAATTCAATGTACAAACAGATATTATTAGCAAAGGGTCCAATGGGAGTCCTGGTGTAATTGTGCACATTTACCCGGGTATATATACCGTAGTTATTTATAGTGATACCTCCAAATTATTGTTGCAGCAAAGTCCCATTGCAGGGGCCCCTGAGGCTAATATAGCATCGGTCTCTGTGTCGGAGACCTAAAGACAAGATCTGTGGTGATGAGTGGACTCTCCAGCCATTACCCAACCAGTATGGTACGCAGTCATAGTTATCTGGCACTGTGCAAGTGAGATAGTAATAGAACAGAGATACTCTGTTTGTCATGGTGATTCATCAATACACTCAAGAAGCTATGGGCAGCTGCAGTAAAACTATAAGAGCATAGAAATACTTGCATAATCATCACTTCTGAAATGGTATTTGTAGCCATTCTCTCTCTCTCTCTCTCTCTCTCTCTCTCTCTCTCTCTCTCTCTCTCTCTCTCTCTCTCTCTCTCCTTTCCCCTTCCAGGATCTTTCACCAACAACACCCGAGTCAGGAAGTAACATACATAATTTTACATTACAGTGTGATATTAGCAGCTAACAGTAGAGGGCAACAGATCACTGCACACATTTCACACTAACTGACACTTACTCTATAAGTAAATTCTGGTTGACATGAAAAGTGTAACAGTTTTTTCAGCTTTTGTATCAGTTCTAAATGTAATAAAAAGATGTATGCTGGATGTCCAAAAACCCATATTTTTATTGCTGTCAAAGAGCTTGATGTGCATCTGACAGCAAGGATGGACCCACCTGGAATAGTATGAGCTGCTATGCTTGCACATGCAGAGATTTAATCTCCAAATACAGAAAGGCTTCTTCACAGTAAAAGCTGTGAACGTGTAATAAACACCCTCAAGAGTTGGTTCTGGCCACCATAGTAAATTGTTTTAAGAAAGGTCTGGATTATTTCCTAAACACCCATAATATAACTGGATACTAATATTTATAGGTAAAGTGGATCCAGGGAATATCCGATTGACACTTGGGGAATCGGGAAGAAATTTGTTTCCTTTCAGGAGCGAATTGGATCATGTTTTTTTTGCCTTTATCTGGATCAACTGTGGGTTTGTTGTTGTTTTGTTTTTTTTCTCCGTTGCTTGAACTAGATGTACTTGTGTTTTTTTTTTTCCAACCAGATTAACTATGTGGTGAAGGGGGGTAAAATACCGTGCTGCTAAGGTGAACAGGGCAGCTGCTAGCACAAAAACATACAGATAATATGTGAAACGAGTGATAAGGTAAAAGTGTGCTGCGCTAGTGAATAAGTAGTAACCTGAATGACCAGGATATAAGGATATATAGAAAGTGAATGTTAAAGTGATAAAAATGTGAAATCATCATCATAAAACTGTATCCAGCATAAAAGCTATATAGCCAAACAATGTATATCTAATGTATCAAGGAGAAACCAAAATACACAGGTGACATGGAGTGACCAAAATAATCAAGTGCAAAAAAAATGTGAGAATATATAACGTATATGACCGTAGACCTATTATGTCACGGAGAAATCCAGAATATCACTGGCGTGACTCAAGATAAACTCACATCAAAAAAAAAAACAGTTCAAAACAGGTGAGGGTCCATATGATGGATCATCAATAATAGTGAAACCAAATCTTCTCAGGTGGATGGGAGATGGAGCATCAAACAATATACAATCCTGATGATAAGGTAAGTGGTAAGCACAGCTGATTCAAGTAGTAAAAGATGGATACTCTTACTGTATGTCGAGGACCCAAAACCTCTCGGTAGTGGGTCAAATAGGCAAAGGTAAGAGTGATGATGACACAGGCACTCGATGGTGAACACTGGTGCGATCAGGAAATCTCTCCCATCTATTCACGGATATGTGTTACTACTCCAAGGGATGGTCACTGGCTCCCAACAGGTTCGATCACGGTCGTAGACTCCCAGCAACTCAAATGTATGAGCCACAAAGATGAAAAATAACCCTCCAGGGTTATTGTGGTATCACATAAAAAAGGAACAAGAAAAAAGAGGGCCTCCACATGGCATAGATCAAAAGGGTAAACCAAGGGGTTTTATTAAAAACAGACAAAAATAGTAACAACGTTTAAAAGGTAAATGTAAAAATCCAGCGAAATTTACAAAAAAGTGATCACTGAAAATAGCGCAGTATAAGTAGCAGGCATAGAACCCAATCTAGAACCCAGATTAACTATGTAACTATGCAAGACTACTGGACTGTGTACTTCTAAGCAACACAAAGGTAAGAAACACTACATGCCAAAACTGCTATCTCTCATGAGACAACAATAGTCAATGTCAATGTCTGGAGCTGGAGTTGTGGTCACGATGGTAGAACCACATCAGAGGGATAAAAAGAAGAATGAATGAGAACCCACAGCTCCCTGCTTTCCCTTTTGGACCCATATGGCAATTGTACGAGCTATAACAATTTTGCCTTCTTCAATCCATTTAAGACATATGAGGTGCATCCTGTCATCAATGATCATCAGTGGTGGCTACTACATCATCACTGTTACCAATGTGTTCATGTCTGACTGATAACGGTACCACATTCCAACCCAACAATTGTTTTAACCTTTTTTCTATCAAAACAGTGGTTCTAAACTGGAAAGCTAAAGACTGTTTATAGGAAACATGTCAGGAGAAAAAACATTTAGAGATGCCTCACTAGGAGTAAATATAGTCCCTCACCACCAAGTTTAAGAAAAATACTTGAAAATTAGCCTTAGCAGCACACAGAGAATGTACAAGCCCCTGTAGTTTAAATGAAATCTGTGAATCTCAGGGAGAATATTCTCTAGCAACATAAGATTTAGGTCCAGTCTGTGTAATGGTTGTGTGCATTGGGCACATGAAAAACTGTTTGTGACATCAATTTTGTTCATGTCTAAGCTCATCCCAGCCATTTTGGCTGAAGAAGAATCATAGCAACTGAAACTTGCCCCCTCCATTCTCTTTCAGTTCATGAAATACACAAACTGTTAACTGATGCCAGGACACTCTTATAAGCCCATTTATCGGACACACACAGTGCACACCAATACACACTTCAGTCTAGGACAGGGGTGGGCAAACTTTTTGACTTGAGGGCCCCAACAGGTTCATATATTGGACCCGGGGGCCGGACCAAGAGTAGATAGACGGTGTGTATGTGTGAATTAATATAAATTAAATCAAATGCAGCCACTGTGCCATGCCATCAAACGCAGCCACTGTGCCATGCCATCAAACGCAGCCACTGTGCCATGCCATCAAATGCAGCCACTGTGCCATGCTATCAAACGCAACCACTGTGCCATGCCATCAAATGCAGTCACTGTGCCATGCCATCAAACGCAGCCACAGTGCCATTAATTGTCACCACTATGCCATGCCATCAAACGCAGTCACTGTGCCATGCCATCAAACACAGCCACTTTGCCATCAATTGTCACCACTGTGCCATGCCATCAATTGTCACCACTTTGCCATCAATTGCCACCACTATGTCATGCAATCAATTGTCGCCACTTTGCCATCAATTGTCACCACTATGCCCATCAATTGTCACCACTGTGCCCATCAATTTTCACCACTGTGCCATCAATTTTTACCCATCAATTGTAGCCACTGTGCCCCGCGATTGTAGCCACTGCACCCCGCAATTGTCGCCGCTGGCTCTGATAGGCACTTCCACACAGCTAACCAGCTGCCGTTATTCAGCTGTCTGGTGCTCAACATCCAGCCAGCTGAATAGTGGGCGGCAGCGGCGAAAATATATAGATTCATACAATGCATGAATCTATATATTTTAGTGGCTGTGCGAGAGCCAGAGGGGGCGGCGCTCCGGCTTCCTTTATGGACGAACGACACACGGCGGTGAAAAAAAAAAATACAGCCAGCGGGCCGTAGTTTGCCCATTCCTGGTCTAGGAACTCTAATGCCGCGTACAGACGGTCGTTTTTTGTGATGAAAAAAAACGACGTTTTAAATCATGAAATAAAACGACGTTTTTGAAACTTAATTTTCAAAAATGACGTTGCCTACACACCATCGTTTTTTTCACAATGCTCTAGCAAAGCGCGGTTACTCTCACCACGTTTTTCCATTGAAGCTCGCTTCATAACTAGCTTCTGGGCTTGCGCGGGTTTAAAAACGTCGTTTTAAACGTTGTTTTTTGCCACACACGGTCAATTTCTGTGAAACAAAAAACGACGTTTTGAAAAACGACACAAAAAATCCAAGCATGTTCGATTTTTTTTTTTGTCGTTTTTTTGAAGACATAAAACAACGTTTTGCCCACACACGATCATTTTAAATGACGTTTTTTAAAACGTCGTTTTTTTTCATCACAAAAAACGACCGTCTGTACGCGGCATATTAAACTGTCATATACGCAGGCATGAGCAATCTGGTAAACAAACTGATACTTGGTCATTAATACCTTAGCTGAAGTCTGTAGAATACATATATCTGTCTCTTGTTAGACTATATTTCCAGTATATTAAATAATTAATAAAATAATAACAGCACAGCCATAATAAGGACATATTTATTTTCCTATTTTGTAGCATTTTGAGACCAAACATCGTTAACCTAGGAGTACTGGGAACAGAACCGGCCCAATTCCTCTCCTTGGTGAACTGGATATCCGAGACCTGTCATATTTATAGCCATTTCAAAGCTAATTTCATGCTGGACAGTAAGATACATGTTAGCAGACTGTAAACGGTAGATATTCAGAGATGAATACTTATAGAAAACTGTACCTGGGATACAGTCATAAACACAGTGACATCCTAGGGCCATGCCCCAGCCGCTTAAATGGTCAGATGGTCTCTGATAACACCCACTTGATATCAGAGAAAAGGAGACAGCTCCAGAAGTTGACAGAACTCGTTTTAACATCACGCCAAGGAACACCTAACCGGACTTGGAGGAGCCATTGTACCATCCTTGCTTTCTCAAAGGACTCTGCAAACCAGGACATTGTTAAGTATTCTCATCCTCAACTCCTTTTTTTTTCCTCTGTTGCCTTGTTGTCCCTTTGTTTCATTGTAATACCTTTTTTCTGTAAATATTTTATTTTTGCACTGTTTTTTATCTCCTCAATATTAAACTATATTTTGAAAAGTGTTAACACTGTCTCTGTTGCCCTTATGTAAACTCAAAGTATTCCTGTCTCTTTAAGAACTCTACTACATGATACATTACTGCATATACCTGTCTGTGGTGACAGTGTGTGTACCGACGTTTATATTAAAATCATAATTGTTATTGCTAATCTGGTGGAATTTTCCTTAACCCAGTGACAATTGCTCAAAAGGGTGAACCGCTCCAGGTGGTGTACTAAAGAAAACGCCCTCCTCAAAGTGGAAGCCAGGAGCAAGCAGCACGGGCAATATTGAAGAAATGGATTCTGGACAGCCGCACTTCGATAAAAGCCTTTATTGTAATGAATAGTCAACGTTCATGTGACAACAGAGGCAGGACAAACAGCTGACACATTTCACAAGATCATTGTTGCTAAGTCAATGAGCTAGAGAATCTTTGTGATGGGGGAGGCTGAGAGTGTCATTGTTACACACGCTCGCTAGAGCACTGAGCTGTGTAGGGGGCGGGAGCGACTGGCTCAGGCTCTCAGCACCTCGCTGCGAGGCTGAGCCGGGTGCCGGTCCAGGCATAGGCATGTGAGTGGATCCCGACTCCATTATCGTGATCTTGCCCGAGCTTGGACCGGCTCTGTGACATCAGCAGACAGCTTACTTCAGCCCACTGTCAGCTGAAATTAGACCACAGGAGTGCAGAATGAACTGCACTACTGTGATCCGGAGAAGCATAGCAAAGCTCGCTTTGGCTGTACTTTCCTTAACAGACAGTAGTGCCTTTAACGCATGCTATTATTCAGGAGGAATTTAAGACAAAAGATAAGTCTATCAGTGCACTGCTTAGGTACAATTAACATTTCCAGATGTTCCTTATAACATAGTCAATATTCACTGTGAATGTTTCCATTAAGGTTTTAAAGTGTATAAAGACAAGTTAAAACATTCAGTTTATATGTTTGCTGCCTTCCTACACAGGTCAAATCATCTGCTTGGAGGTCACTATTAGGCCGGGTACACACGGACAAACATGTATGGTGAAAGCGGTCCGTTGGACCGTTTTCACCATACATGTCTGCCAGAGGGCTTCTGTACGATGGTTGTACACACCATCGTACAGAAGTCCGCGCGTAAACAATACGCGGGGCGTGTCCGCGGTGTCGCCGCGTCGATGACGCGGTGTCGCCGCGACAATGACGCGGCGACGTGGGCGGCCCGCCTTTAAAATGCTTCCACGCATGCGTCGAAGTCATTCGACGCATGCGAGGCACGGCGGGCGGCTGGACATGTACGGTAGGTCTGTACTGACGACCGTACATGTCCGAGCGGGCTGAATTCCAGCGGGCTGTTTTAAAACAAGTCCAGGAATATTTGTCTGCTGGGAAAAGGCCCGGCGGGCAAATGTTTGCTGGAATTCGGCCCGCTCGCGCCCACACACGACCAAACATGTCTGCTGAAACTGGCCTGCGGGCCAGTTTCAGCAGACATGTTTGCTCGTGAGTATGGGGCCTTAGTGTTGAGCAGAATACGCCATATTCGATTTCGCGATATATCACGAATATATAGCCGAATATTCGTGATATTTTATCGAAATGAAATTTTTGCGAAGTTTCGCTATTGCGAATGCGAAAATAATTGCGAAATTTTGACAACAGCGGAAGGAGCACTCTGATTGGCTCAGAATATTCGTGATATTTTGCACTCTGATTGGCTCAGAATATTCGTGATATTGTATCGAAATTTCGCAAAATGCGAATGCGATATTGATGGCGAAATTTCGGAAGGAGCACTCTGATTGGCTCAGAATATTCGTGATATTTTACAATACAAAATAATTGCAAATATTCGGCAAATGCGGAAGGAGCACTCTGATTGGCTCAGAATATTTGTGATATTTTACAATACAAAATAATTGCGAATATTCGGCAAATGCGGAAGGAGCACTCTGATTGGCTCAGAATATTCGTGATATTTTACAATAGAAAATAAAAAGTGTTTTGCATTGGTGGTGATTCTTTACTCTATCCATCTGTCACAGCCGTTTGTCAATCAAACACCTTGAAGATTGAACACGTTCATGCTGCATGCTTTGGACTTTTTTTCACTTCACATATCAAAGACATTTTTATGAAAGATTATTTTTCTATTATTGGGACTATATTTCTTTATATATTTGTTTCACTGTGTATTTCACAAGTTATTTGCGCTTGCTTATTTTATAATTTGCCCACATGTCACTAGACATATTTTTTATTCTTGTAGAGCGACTCCATTTTCTGTCTTGTATTAATTTATGTTGTATAACATTTTTGAGTTGCTGCTGTATTCTCCCCTTTTTTTAAGGTATGCGCAATTTTTTCCTTCTTACAAAAAAAAATAATATCAAACATACAAATATTCATAACAGAAACATACACAAAGCCCCCCCCTTTTGCATCAGAGACAATCAGAGTTCTCCTACCACAGTTATCGAAAATTCGCAATCATTTTCGCATTCGCATTAGCGAAATTTCTCAATTTTTTTTTTTTTATATTCGGCAACATAAAAGGATCGCCTCAGCTTAGCTACTCGGCCCAGGGTCTCTAATCATACCAGCAATGCTTTTAGACGTCGATAGGATGTGATCTGTATTAAAAATAAAATTGAAAAAATGCGAATATTCGGAATAGCGAATATTCCCCCGCGAAATTCGAAATATATCGCGAATACTCAAATATGCCATATTCGAGCCGAATATTCGCAATACGAATATTCGTGAGCAACACTAGTCACTATCAGGGAGACTGACAGGGGTTTATGGCTCCTCTATTGATTGAACGTTATCTGTAATGCCTTGTACACACGACCGGTTTTCCTGACGGAAAAAACTCAGGCGGTTTTTCCAACGGAATTCCGCTCAAGCTGTTTTACACACGGTCACACCAAATTTTCGACTGTCAAGAATGCAGTGACGTACAACACTACAACGAGCCGAGAAAAATTAAGTTCAATGCTTCCGAGCATGCGTCGACTAGATTCTGAGCATATGTGGTTTTTAGTCCGTCAGAATTGCATCCAGACAAACGGAAATTTTTTTCATCTGAAAAATTAAGAACATGTTTTCTGTCTAATTCTGTCTGAATTTCTGACGGAAAAAGTCAGATGGGGCATACACACAGACGGAATATCCGATAAAAAGCTTCCATTGGACTTTTTCCCTTCGGAAATTCCGCTTGTGTGTACAAGGCATTAGAAAGACATTAAGCACCGGTAGCTCACGGGGTGTATCCATGGGACAACCCCCTGGAGAGGGGGGACATATACTTGGTTCCTATTGACCTGTAATCAAGGTCCCAGGGAGTCACCTAACTTGAATCTGTTAGTCTGAGATGCAACCTACAATCTTAATAGCAAACTAATGTTGTAACCTTGTTATTAATGTTTTCATTTGTTCTGTAACTGTGAAAGCAGGCCTTTTGGGCCGAAGACCAGAATGTTACTGTATGTTCTCCTTTCTCTGTTAAACATCAATAAACATATTGAAAGTAAAAGAAAGACATTAAAGGGTCACTAAAGGAAAAAGTTTTTTTAGCTGAAATGACTGTTTACAGGGCATAGAGACATAATAGTTAACTGATTCCTTTTAAAAATGATTAAAAATAGATAAAAAAAACAATCATATAATGTGCCTGCAGTGTAGTTTCGTTTTTGCTGTTGTTTGCTGGTTCTCTGATGTACAGAGAGCCACTAGAGGGCAGTCAGCCAATAGAGAGCAGTGATACTTTGTCTAAAACTCCTCAGCACCAATCCAGTTTCGTTTTACACACAGTAATCACACCTCTTTGATTAGTGACCACCGTGAGAAATCTCCCAGTACTGTGGTTATCAGGAAACAGGCAACCAGGATGTGTCCAGAACAGAGAGGAATTACAGCAACATCAAAGCAAAAACGAACAATAAGGACATGAAACCAGTACTGCAGTAAGGTAAAGGAAGCTATTTAGCTAAAAAAAAAAATTCCTTTAGTGACCCTTTAAGCAACAAGAGTTTGTTTGGAGTGTTCATGTTAGCAATCGCATATTTGACGATGGCAATACTGCACATCTTATGTGCTATAATTTTGAAAAGATACACAAATTTTATCTACACTGCTGTTTTCTCTTTTCACTGCTCTTTGGATGTAAAATACATTTCCCACAATGTTACAACTAAGGCTTATTTTTCACTATTTATTTAACAATAGAACATAGATGTGTTTTTGAAAAGCTTTTCTAGCCTGACACTGCTCTGACCTTTAAAATCCATTGATGCATTGTACCAAAAACGCTAAGCAGCCCAATTGCTCCAGCATCCTCAGAGCTGCTTGGAGGAGAGATGGGAAGAGCAAATTGGCAAGGCTATGGGCTTTGGGATTCCTGAAGGTCATAATTATTTATTGTGCAGAATGGTTTTCCACTTCATAAGCTAAAATTTGCAAAAAAAGCTTTTCTCTGAGACAAACAAAAGCACAAGAACCCATCTCGGAAAGTACTGGGCCCCTTCTCTAGGGTGAGCTCAGGCCAATTCTAAAAGTGGACCAGAATTTAAAAAGAGAACAACTGTGCCAATGCAGTACATTGAAAGATTTACCCTTTATCTTAAATTCCTCTAGAAAAATAGAAGTGCACTTCCTGTACCTGGTATGAGAGGTTTGAGATGGCTAGTTTCATGAGATTGACCTGGCATTTGGTGGTGTCACTACTGTACTGCTCACTATTCTCCTGAAGGTGTGCTGGGGAGAAAGCTGTACCTAGGGACCCGACGATATGTGTTTTCTTCACCTCTCCCTTCTTGTACCCCTCCGGTCATCAGAGCACAGGTCATCGAGAGGCAGCTCTGACAAAGCCCTGCTCCTCTTCCTGCAAAAAAGGAATTAAATATCAGTAATGGTGAAATTATCAGCTGTAGGGAGACTACAAGCAATATTGTAACTAGTCTTTTGCCCTTTGCTTGCCATTTTTTGTCCCAGCATCCACAGTTTAGTTTCTCTTTAAAGAATAAGTGGACTTTCAGACACTTATTCTTCTTGCCCAATTTGCCCTAACCTGAATAATCCTGCCTCCCCTCTGAAAAGATTAATACTTACTGAGATCCAACAGCCACAGCCTTATTTGTTTATATCCAGCAATGAAAGACACCCCCTACTGGCCTTGCCTACACATTACAGCTTCATAGACTGCTATTGGGCTTGTTCATGGGGCTGTTATGTGCAGGCACAACTAGGAGAGGAAGCCTTTCCCTGCTGGATGTAAACAATGCTTTGAAGCTGCGTCCATCATGTTTTAGTAAGTAAATTTCTTTGGAGGAGGATAGTGGAATTGTTTAGGTCAGAGCAAAGGGGCAAAAAGAATAAGTGCACTTTGAAAGTAGATCTATTTTTTAAGCCACAGATGTTTTACAATGGGCATGCAAGCCATGCTAACTGTAGTGGTGCTGAATGCTACATTACAGACCTTTAAAGAGAATTTAGAGGGCCATTGCATTGCTGCTTTCCTATGCATCTACTGTGCTTGGTCAGGTTAACTGATGTTACATGACCCATAATAGAAGACACTTTGGGTAGATTTATTAAAACCAGCACACAGAATCTGGTGCAGCTGTGAATAGTACCAATCAGCTTCTAGGTTTTATTGTCAAAACGTATTTGAACAAGATGAAATTGTACAGCTGCACTAGATTCTGTGTGTATTCTTAAAGTGGGAGTTCACCCGAAAAACAATTTTTAACATTAGATTGAGGCTCATTTTGTCAAGGGGAATCGGGTGTTTTTTTTTAAATCGAAGCAGTACTTACCGTTTTTGAGATAGATCTTCTCCGCCGCTTACGGGTATGGTCTTCGGGACTGGGCGTTCCTATTTGATTGACAGGCTTCCGACTGTCGCATACAACGCGTCACGAGCAGCCGAAAGAAGCCGAACGTCGGTGCGGCTCTATACGGCGCCTGCGCACCGACGTTCGGCTACTTTCGGAAAATCGTGACGCGATGTATGCGACCGTCGGAAGCCTGTCGGAAGCCTGTCAATCAAATAGGAACGCCCAGTCCCGCAGCCCATACCCGGAAGCGGCGGAGAAGATCGCTCTCTAAAACAGTAAGTACTGCTTCGATTAAAAAAAAAACACCCAATTCCCCTTGACAAAATGAGCATGAATCTAATGTTAAAAATTAAGTTTTTGGGTGAACCTCCACTTTAAGTAAATCCCCCTCATGGATTAATGTAGCTGCACCTTGTACCTTTTTGTTTTTTGGATGGCTTTTCATTGAAGGATCCAGTACCACTGTTTTTGGCATACTTAGTTTGTTCATCTACCATGGGACAGTAAAGTGGGGGGTGGCAAAGTTAAGTAGTTAGGTTAGGTTTATACAGATTCTAGGTGCAAAACAGCAGCCAGCGTCTAAGTCAGTGTCTCTCAACCTGAGTTCTGCCGCAATTCAACATTGTGGTCGATGTATGTCTGCCCAATATTTTTCCCACTGTTCCCAATACTGAGAATTGTCAGCACGCTTTGATAAATGTTGCCCTCTCTGTAGTTCCGGCTCAGAGAACTCAGAGGGCGAAGTGAGGAGAAATGTAAAGAGCGGGGAGTTCTGAATTCAGCGTGGAGCCGAAAATGTAGAGCACAGAGCCGAGAATGGAGAGCATGGAGGCGGGAAGCCGAGAATGGAGGCGGGTAGCCATGGGAGCCAAGAATGGAGAGCATGGAAGTGGAGGGCCAAGAATGGAGGTGGGTAGCCATGAGAACTGAAAATGAAGACTGGAGGCAGGGAGCATAGAGTGGGAGCCATGAAGAGAGGCGAGAATGAGGACTATATGGAGGCGGGATTACCAGATCAGAGGGTGAGGTCTGTCTAAATGGTAGCAGTGATGCACACTATGGAGGGGGGAGCAGAGAAAAAGAGCACGTGGCGGTGTTGGAAGCTGAGTTCCCGTGTATAGAGGGGGTGAATGCAGACTGCAGGAGTGAGGGGAGAGCAGAGAATAGAAGGTGACATTATATGAATAACAGCACTAAATGCAGGCTGCAGAAAGAGGAGAGCAGAGAGTTGGGGCACACAGCTGGATCAGGCTGAATGTAGCAGGAGGTGAGATTATAATAGCTTTATGTCATAACATAATTGTTTTTTTTTAATTGTCATACATACAGAGACATAAACAATTTCATTAGTCCATCACTCATATGAGCTCCAACGGATCAATTCAAAATCCAATTAACAGCATTACTCCTATCTTAAATACAGCCACAGAAAAAATAATAACTAGTTATTTGGGATAGTGCCCATTCTGTCTTTCGTTCGACCTGCTTCTCTTGTATGCCCTGACAACATACTTTACTAAGAAGAAAAACCTCTACATATCTGAAGGGGAAGAAGGAGAAAGTAAAAAGCCCCACGAGGGAAAGAATTCCGGAAAAAAAATGAGAAAAATCATAGAAAGAGAGAAAAAAAGACACTGATAGGGGAGGGGGAGTCGGAGTTGGAGGGGGAATGCACCGAGGTAAAGGTGAGTCTGCTATACCATCATCCAGGGGAGTGAGGGCACCCCTAAGGCCCCCCCACTCTTCTCTTTTTCAGATACTCTCAGGAGCAAAGAGGGAACTCCCTTCCTCCGAGAATTAAAATGTATTGGCCACAAGTTTCTAAATATGTCTCCTTTCGATTTTGAGCCGATAATAACAAATCCTCAATCCTAGTAACTTCTTCAATTCGTGTGACCCAAGTAAGAATTGTGGGGGGGGGGGGGGGGATACACGTATCTCTGCACTGCCGTACGATACATGATCTAGCAGCGTTGATAAGATGGCGCAAAATTAATTTACTATGCGTTTTCCCCGGTATGTTTGAGACATGTGACAAAATTAAAGGGTCACTAAAGGAAAAACATTTTTTAGCTAAATAGCTTCCTTGACCTTACTGCAGTCCTGGTTTCATGTCCTCATTGTTCGTTTTTGCTTTGAAGTAGCTGTAATCCTTCTCTGATCTCCACACTTCCTGCTTGTCTGGCTCCTTATGAAAAAACTCATGCAAGCTTCTCACTGTGGTCCATGATCAAGAAGGTGTGATTACTGTGTGTCTAAAACTCCTCAGAACCAATCAGATTAATTTTAAAAACAAACACTGCCCTGTGTTTGCTTGTTTTTGTTCTGTGAGTCTCTGTACTTCACAGAAACATGAAACTAGTTTAAAAACTAAACTAAACTTCAGCCACATTATATGATTGATTTTTATCTATTTTTAATCATTTTTAAAAGTAATCAGTTAACTATTATGTCTCTATACCCTGTAAACAGTCATTTCAGCAAAAACATTTTTTTCCTTTACTGCTCCTTTAAGGCTGGATCTTCTGGGAGGTTATATTCAGTAAATTTCTGTGCTATCTGCCGTATCTCCCTCCAGAAGTACGCCAGTTTTGGGCAGGACCAAAGAACATAGGGACTCCGTCGTATCTCTCAGGCCCCGTACTCACGACCAAACATGTCTGCTGAAACTGGCCCGCAGGCCAGTTTCAGCAGACATGTTTGGTCGTGTGTGGGCGCGAGCGGGCCGAATTCCAGCAAACATTTGCCCGCCGGGCCTTTTCCCAGCAGACAAATATTCCTGGACTTGTTTTAAAACAGTCCGCTGGAATTCGGCCCGCTCGGACATGTACGGTCGTCAGTACAGACCTACCGTACATGTCCAGGCGCCCGCCGTCCCTCGCATGCGTCGAATGACTTCGACGCATGCGTGGAAGCATTTTAAAGGCGGGCCGCCCACGTCGCCGCGTCATTGTCGCGGCGACACCGCGTCATCGACGCGGCGACACCGCGGACACGCCCCGCGTATTGTTTACGCGCGGACTTCTGTACGATGGTGTGTACAACCATCGTACAGAAGCCCTCTGGCAGACATGTATGGTGGAAACGGTCCGACGGACCGCTTTCACCATACATGTTTGCTCGTGAGTACCCGGCCTCAGAGTATCTATGCGACTGATTCATAGAATCAGTTACGCATAGATAGCCAGAAGATCCGACAGGTGTAATGGACTTACACTGTCGGATCTTAGGATGCAATACCGCCAGGGCCGTCTTTACCGCAGGGCAAATGGGGCAGGTGCCCTGGGCCCTGTGACTGTTGGGGGCCCAAAGCAACCCCCTAAAAAAAAAAAAAAAAAAAAAAAATTTTTTTAGGGGTCCGGAGGCCCCCAGGGGCCCGGAGGACCCCAGGGCCCCAGATGGCAACCCCCCCCCTTTTTTTTGTTTTTTTTTTAATTAAAAAAAAAAATTATATATTTTTATTAAAGGGACAATTTAATAAATTTTTATTTTATTTTTTATTAAACGGCCAATTTTTTTTAGAGGTCTGGGGGTCCCCAGGGGCCCATAGTTCCCCAGGGCCCTGGATGACAACCCCCCTTTTTTTATAAAAAAAAAATCTTTTTATATATATATATATATATATATATATATATATATATATATGTTTATTATTATTATTATTATAGGACCCAGAGGTCCCCAGGGCCCCGGATGGCAACCCCCCTTTTTTTTATAAAAAACATTTTTTTTATATATTTTATTTCTTATATATATATATATATATATATATATATATATATATATATATATATATTTTTTTTTTTTTATTAAAGGGCTCAGAGGTCCCCAGGGCCCCATGTGGCAAACACCCTTTATCTTTTTTATAAATGTTTATTTTTTTATTTTTGTTTATATATTTTTTATTTTATTTTTTTATGTAAGGGCCCAGAGGTCCCCAGGGCCCTGGATGGCAACCCCCCCTTTTTTTTAATAAATGTTTCTTTATATATATTTTTTATTAAAGGGCCCAGAGGTCCCGGATGGCAACCCCCTTTTTTTGTAATTTATTTTTATTAAAAAAAAAATATTAAAGGGCCCAGAGGTCCCCAGGGCCCCAGATGGCCACCCCCCTTTTAAAATATATTTTTTATATATATTTTTTATTTCTTTTTTTCTTTTTATTAAAGGGCCCAGAGGTCCCCAGGGCCCCGGATGGCTACACCCCTTTTTTATATATATTTTTCTTTACTTCTTTTTTGTAAAGGGCCCCCCGCTTCTAAATTCGCGGCAGCCCCCCCTGCTTCTCAATTTCAGGTGGCAGCACCCCCCATCCCGGTTCTCTGCTCCAGGGGGCCCATGCCTGAAGCTGTGTAAGTGGCCCCATAATTCCTGATGGCGGCCCTGCCTCCCGTTAAGCCCCTGTGCTGCCCACAAATCAGGCTGAAAATCATCAGCGGCACGCAGCCAGTGACAGTACTGCTTCCCTTCCCAGTGTTTTAAAATGTACAGCACCCCTGGCTTCCCTTTAGACGTGCACTTCTCCCTTCCTGCCACTGGGTGCTGCTTGTATATAAAAGTGAATTAGAATGTGATTTTATAACATCCCCAGTTTGCTCTTCCCGAGGCTGACTTCTTCATGTCCTGCTCCTCAAGGTATTATGTCACTGTTTGCTAATCTATATTGTGAATTGAAGTTTTCTGTAGAGTGTGCCCAAAGTCTTTATAATATTTGATGATTCACTGCAGGTCTGGTCAGTGTTTTAAAAAGTTCCTCTATTTTACACATGGCATGGCATGGGGTCAAGGCACCGTCTGTCCATTCTGCTTTAGCACCATGGGACCCATGCCATGCCATGTGTAAAATAGAGGAACTCTTTAAATCACAGACCAGACCTGCAGTCCAGGCTGAGTAAAGCCTCAGAGCACATGACATTACTGTCTGTATTTAACTGCTTGATGGGCTTATTTTGGGCCGGGCTGGTTCATGTATGTGTTTTGGCGGCCCACATTTGCGCAGGCACAGCAGCCCATTCATTTGAATGGGCCGCCATGCCTGCGTTTCCTGCAAAGAAAAGCGCATGCCTCATGTAATAGGCTGCGCACACGGCACACCTATGCCCATCAAGCACTGAAATACAGCACTGTCTGACCATTCTGCTGTCTGCTGTGACTTATCTGCAGTTCCCGCACTGTCAAACTTGCTGCATTTCTAGACGTTTAGGTCACGCTTTTAAAAACACAGTGCGTTTGTGTGTGCAAGAACTGCAGGTAAGTAGCATGGTGCAAAAGCAGAATGGATTTCAAGGCAACTGTATTTTTAAAATGCTGAATGCACCTTTTTTCTGCAGGAAACAAAGGCATGGCGGCCCATTCAAATCAATGGGCTGCTGTACCTGCACAAATGAGGACCGCCAAAACATACATGTGAACCAGTCAGGCCCAAAATAAGCTGGAGGGGGGCCCAAAAAAAATGTTTGCCCTGGGCCCAAACCATATTAAAGACGGCCCTGAATACCGCACCCGCCGCTGGGGGGAGTTTGCGTCGTAAACCAGCGTCGGGTATGCAAATTAGGAGTTACGGCGATCCACAAAGATTTTCCCCGTCGTTACGTCGTCGCAGAGATAGTGCACCTTTAACATGGTGGAAAATTACTCCACCATGTTAATGCCCGTCTTTCCCGCGTCGCTTTTGATTTTTTTTTTTAAAAAATCTTTTTCCCGGCGTAAGTGCTTTGTTGACGTCGCGATTCTCAAAACGTTGGCACGTCGTAATTTCGCGCAAAGCACGTCGAGAAATTTGCGACGGGAGCATGCGCAGTACGTCCGGCGCGGGAGCGCGCCTAATTTAAATGGTACCCGCCCCATTTGAATTGGACCGCCTTGAGCCGGACGTGTTTACGATACACCGCCGCAAATTTCCAGGTAAGTGCTTTGTGGATCGGGCACTTAGACTGAAAACTTGCGGCGGTGTAACGTAAACGGTTTACGTTACGCTGCGCCGCGGGTATGTGAATCTGGCCCATAGAGTCCCTCTTTCCTCCTGACACCTCCAACATTTGTCCGGGATCTCCGGGTAGAATTTATTGAGTTGCAAGGGTGTATGGTACCATCTTGTCATTATTTTAAAATTAGTTTCTTGGATTCTTGTGGATACTGAAGATTTCAACGTAAGATTTACTATCTGCCTATGTTGTGCCTGGGTGAACGTCCTGTCTAATGTAATTTCCACACATAATTGTACATAATGCTGCTTAGATCTCACCTCCTGCTACATTCAGTCTCTTCCAGCCACAGGCCCCTGCAGTCTGCATTCAGTCGCTACCATACACAGGATCTCGCCTCCTGCAACATTCAGCCATGTGCTTCCACTGTGAGCACTCCTCCTGGCACCACCCTCACAGGTTCAGAGGAGCTGGAACTATAGAGGAGGCATCAAGTATTAATGTGCATTGACTGTACTCGCTGTCAGTGCACATTGAAAACAACATTGGTATCACATGCATATTTTTTTCTGCACAGAAATATGCAACATGTATGCATTTTTCTGCAGAGAAAAATACTCAAATGATACCAACATTATGGTGTGAACATGGCACATAAAAATCAGTTATTTTTTTTATGTCCTAGCAAAGACCTACTTTAGGAAAATTCATGTCTCTGCACATGATGTGAATGTAGCACTACCCCCGTAGGAGCTGCTGGTTATATTTTGGGTGGCACATTACCTCTATGTTTTCGCCGTCTAGGGTAAAAGGAGATTCTGAAGAATTTCAATGTCCACACAGTGCACTTCTTCTTCTTGGATTTATTCTTGCAGAACTTTAGAAAAGAAGGATGAAGGGTGGAAGGGTAGATAGGTTCAGGTGCATAAGTAAGGAAACACTCCTGTTCCCAGCATACAGTTCTCGTCGCCACTATAGCTAGAGTGGGTATTGCTCACCCGCATAGGTCCCTCTCACTGACCTAGCAGCCAGGATAGTGCACAAAGTAAAGTACAGTCTCTGCCACAGACCTTCTTTTGTAGATGAGACACTTTGGTTCCGGAATCCCCTGCCACAGGATTCAGCACCCGGATCTCTTTAGCGTTGTTTCTTTAGAACTTTTTTAATTCCGACAGGTGACACTGTCAAGCCTTTCGGTGTATGGTGCATCCTTCGAAGATGTTTCCAGGCCTTCTCCCAATGTACCAGCCTCTTGCATGGCCCTCTCCAGGATAGGTCCTCCCCTGGCTTCCTTCATCAAGTGGCTTCCTCCCGCAGGACGGACAGCACAGGATCACCTTTGCACTTCAGGCCCCAGTCAGACAACTGGGCCCACCAGACAAAGCTGCAACCCCCGGGCCAACGTGGTCCCGGGACTAGGCGCGCGTTTAGGAGATATTTCCACTACCTATAGGTAAGCCTTATTCTAGGCTTACCTATAGGTAGAAGTAGTCAAAAGGGGTTTAAACCCCCCTCCTGCCCAGACCAATTTTCAGCTTTCAGTGCTCTCAATCTTTGAATGACAATTGCGCGGTCATACAACACTGTACCCAAATGAATTTTTGCTCCCACAAATGGAGCTTTCTTTTGATGGTATTTGATCACCTCTGCGGTTTTTATTTTTTGTTAAAAAAAAAAACAGACCTTTTTTTTATATTTTTATTTGATAGGTGGCACTGATAGCTGGCAGTGATGGGCACTGATAGGTGGCAGTGATGGGCACTAATGGGTTGCAGTGATGGGCACTGATGGGTGGAAATGATGGGCACTGATAAGCACTGGTAGGTGACACTGATAGGCAGCACTGCTAGGTGGCACTGATTGGCACCACTGGTGGGCATTGATAGGTATCACTCTTGGTCATTGGTAGGTGACACTGTTTTGCACTGGTGGGCACTGGCAGGGAGCACTGTTAGGCCCCTTTCAGACGTGCTTTTTCATCCATCCGTTTTCGGATGAAAAAGGGACATACATTGGTCCCTATGTGATTCCCTTTGTAATCACCCTCCTCCGCAAAAATCCGATTTTGCGGACGGAAGAAAACCCTATTTTTTTTGCGTCTGCGGATCGGATTGGATGAACACAGACACACGGTCCGTGTTCATCCGATCCCCCATAGGGGAGAGCGGAGAAAAGACAGGGCGGTCCCTGCACAGTGTGCGGGGACCACCCTGTCAGCCGCCGGCTCAGCGGGGATATACAGGGCGATCCCCGCTGAGCTTACGGACACACGGAGGCGGATCATTACTGATCCACCACGTGTGAAAGGGCCTTAAGACGGTACTGGTGGGCACAAATGAGGTGGATGTGCCTTTTCCTCTTCGGGACCGATGTCAGCGTGAGGAGACAAAAAAAAAAAAAGGTTAACGAGCATTTGTTTACATCACGTGATCAGCTATCATTGACCCGAGTTTTAGTGGGCCGCAGGGGGCGCACGCAAAGCAGGTCCGCGCTGTAGCCGTCATTCTAGCTATTTCTACAATAAGTGTGTTTATATCTACAGCTCGCTGATCAGATCCGATGTTCCGTGAGCTGTAGATCTGAATTTTTTTTATGGGTTCCCCAAGATCTCAGACTTTTTGCCAAACGTTTGTCAACAGTATAAAAGGTTGCGAAACCCTGGTCTAAGTTATTGTAGGCTTCATTCTGGGCATGCTGTGACTACTACTACTATGAAAGAAAGCAACTAAAACAACCCTTTACTTTTCCAATTTTTACAGAAATTGCTGCCAAATATGAGCTATTGAGCTTATAAACAGTTCACCAATGCTTAAGCAGTGAAATTGAAAAAACTAGAGTAATAATGCCAGATATGAATTAAAACCCAATTCTGACCTCCCTTCCCTCAACCTCAGTGACCCCCCTTCTATCCCAGATGTATTTCAACTGTGTACTTTTAACTTTTTTTTAAATCTACTTTTTTTCATGCCAGTCACATGATGTTGCAAATTCATATTTTCTTCTTCTCGGATGCTGGGTGGCCCAAATGATGCAGAGAACGGGGCACAATGTTGGAGAGAAGGTAAGTATTGCAGTAAAAGCTGCACTTTTGGGTTGGCTATTTGTTTATTTTTATTTATAAGCCGCCGGCTTTAAAGCGGGGTTTCGGGTATATATATATATATATTTATTTTTTTTGCAAGCTAAAATGAATCACATAAAATAGTCCCTAAAGCATATTAATAGCTTCCCAATCATTCCAGAAATCATTGCAAACACTTGCCTTATATCCTCCAGTTTATGTTATGGCCGTATCCATCATATGTTGCGAGCATGTGAAGCCCAGTTCCTTTTTCTTCCTGGTTTTTAGGGAGAGGTGCATGCTGGGTGATTTTTTGGCACAGTAATGCCCAGGGAATCCTGGGAAATTAGTGTCATCCTTTCCCAGGATGCAATGGGGTCTTAGGACAGGAAGTTGAACCACCTAGAACCAGGAACTAGGCAGATTACGAATACTGCCTAGAAACAGAAGTTAGCAAAACATTTTTTAATTTCATTAAAGGCAAGCTGTTAAAAGAAAGTTAATTTTTAGGGTGAAACTCAAGCTTATAAAATAGGGCAAAGAGTAATTTGAAAACTCCAACATTTTTGCATGCAGTGCAACCAATCAAGATTCACCTTTTCCTGGTCTGATTGGAACAATTGGTTTTTAGAAGTTGCTACAATGTAAAGAATTAATACTCTTATTTATTAAGCTCACTGCGGTCTAGGGGAAATGTTTAATCAATTGCACATACATTTTTCTTGCTATTATAGTTTGTTCTTTATTTAGTAACCACAGAAAATTTACATTCATATTTGTGTCATATACAAAATGCCTAACCGGCGATACCAGTTGCTTAGTTATTCAAATGTTTGCACCTAATTAAGTAAATTGTGCTGTTTTGCATAGGCAGACCCTATAAATCACTTAATGCTTCTGGGCCAGATTCTCATAGAATCGGCGTTGGCGTAGTGTAAGCCACCGCAACTTACTGGAGCAAGTGCCGTATTCTCCAAGCACTTGCTCCGTAATTTGCGGCGGCGTAGTGTAAATGGCCCGGCGTATGGCCGCGTAATTCAAAGGTGGCGGCTTGTATTCAAATTAAGCGCGCCCCCGCAAAGATCGAACTGCGCATGCGCCGGGCAGAAAAATCGCCCAGTGCGCATGCTCCAGCTCACGACGGAAAACGTCAATGACACCGACGTGAGCGTCATTGACGTAAAGTCGTATTCGTGAACGACTTAGGAAAACGACGTAACTGACGGAAAAAGCCGACGCGGACCCCACGCCATACTTAACATGGCATACGGCGGACTGGCATAAGGTTACCCCTCATATAGCAGGGGTAACTTTACGCTTACGGAAACGACGTACGCGATGAGTACGCGACGCAAATTAGTTCGGGAATCAGCGTATCAGGCTCATTTGCATAGTCAAATGAGAACTGAACGTAAACGCCACCTAGCGGCCGGCGTCGCATTACATCTAAGATCCGACGGTGTAAGTGACTTACACCTGTCGGATCTTGGCCGTATCTATGCGAAAATTATTCTAGGAATCACTCGCATAGATACCCGGGGCCAAAAACAGAGATACAACGGTGTTTCCTGAGTTGCACCATCGTAATTCTTTTGAGAATCTGGCCCTCTATAACTGAAACTGAAATGCACCATTATTAAGCTTGACTGGGGCAAAAGCTTATTCTTAAAAGAATATTTTGACAATTTATAAACTAATACAAACAGACTGTGCTAAAGGAGAACAATGAATTGAATAATCATGAGCTAGCTGTCATTCTTCCCCTTCAATATGCACTCCCATTATAGACCTCAGATCAGCAGGAGAACTCATCTATGGGCTGTAGCCTATGCATGTTAGCTCAGGCTGCTCTTCCATCCTTGTCCCTGAGTTAGTGGGCCAAAGTGTACTACATATCTGTTAGGGGTGTTGAAAATGATTGGCGCATTGATGCAGCGCCCGGTACTGTTGCACCACTATTGGATGATGTGGCCTCAAGTTGCAGGCGCTGCAGCACGTGACACATCCCTGCAGCAGTCATCACACCCGTGGGCACAGAGTCTGCTTCAGGCAATAATCTGCAGGGGGGGGCATGGTAGGATCTCTAATCGTTTTATGGGCTGTTTTAGTGCAAGAAGACGAAGAACTATGATTAAACAAATTTGATTTTAATTTATTTACTGTCTGCAGCTTGCAGAACAGTAGATTTTGATATCTCTATTTTGGATTAGAGAGATTTGTCTTTGTGCACCTAGTGCAGAACAAGGGGTTTAACAGATAGCTAATGTGAGGGTTGGAACTACAGGGCGAGTTTATGTGATTCTTTATGTTTGGGTAACACTGTTACTAAAATAAACAAAAAACTGCTTTTAAAATACATGTAAACTTCTCACCAGTACCAAATCCAATTGGGACAATCTTCACTGTGTTGCAGAGCTACAGCCGCCGCTGGAATCCTCAGTATCTGACATCCAAAGGAGTTGTATGCTTGCATCTCCACGCTGAGTTCTGTGACTCACGCCCTCCCCAGCTGCTATGTCAGTACTTTATCCCTGCAGATCTAAAAGGCTTCAAAAAGATTCCTCTATGTAATATTCATTCTAATTTCCCCTGTTTGTTAGCATGGAAAATCCACCTTCAGGGCCTGCCTGTATTCATCTAATAATTATTTTTAAAGTCTTGGAATAAACAAGTAAGTAAATGTAATTTGAAAGATCAAGCTCCTCAATACACTTTTGCAATACTTACCAAGTAAAAGGTTACAACGACTTTGTATATGGTGCACATGAGCAGGGCCATCTTAAAGCGGGAGTTCACCCATACATTTTTTTTCACCCTTAGATTGATGCTCGTTTTGTCTAGGGGAATCGGCTAGTTGTTTTAAAATCCGAGCAGTACTTACCGTTGTAGAGAGCGATCTTCTCCGCCGCTTACGGGTATGGGTCTTCGGGACTGGGCGTTCCTTCTTGATTGACAGTCTTCCGACAGGCTTCCGACGGTCGCATCCATTGCATCACGAATAGCCGAAAGAAGGCAAACGTCGGTGCGGCTCTATACTGCGCCTGCGCACCGACGTTCGGCTAGTTTCGGAAAATCGTGACGCGATGGATGCGACCGTCGGAAGCCTTTCGGAAGACTGTCAATCAAAATAGGAACGCCCAGTCCCGCAGCCCATACCCGGAAGCGGCGGAGAAGATCGCTCTCTAAAAAGGTAAGTACAGCTTTGATTTTAAATAAACTAGCTGATTCCCCTAGACAAAATGAGCATCAATCTAAGGTTTAAAATAGCAATTTCCGGGTGAACCTCCACTTTAATAGCATCATGGGCCCCTGGGCAAAGTAATGCTCTGGGGCCCCTACAATGGAGACAGTGCAGGTAAACAGACATCAAGTAGGTAGGAGGCAGACAAGCGGAGCTTCCTCTTTTGGGTGGAGCTCCGCATTAACTACATGAACCGTCATTCAGTACAGCAAAGAAACTGTGGCATAATACTACATATATAAAGTAAGAAAGTTGTCCAGTGCATATAATATATCTGCTAGATTAATGCCTCTCCACCACTATGGCCCCTCTACGCCCTAGGTATCCCCCCAGCACTCTAACCCACATACACCCAAGATATCCCCCCAGCACTCTGACCCCTCTACACCCCAGATATCCCCCCCAGCACTCTGACCCCTCTACATTCCTGATATCCCCCCCCCCCCCAACACTCTGACCCATCTATACCCCAGATATCCCCCCAGCACTATGGCCCCTCTACACTCCAGATATCCCCCCAGCACTCTGACCCCTCTACACCCCAGATTTCCCCCCAGCACTTTGACCCCTCTACATTCCTGATATCCCCCAGCACTCTGACCCATCTATACCGCAGATATCCCCCCAGCACTCTGACCCCTCTACATCCCAGATATCCCCACAGCACTCTGACCCCTCTACACCCCAGATATCCCCCCCAGCACTCTGACCCCTCTACATTCCTGGTATCCCCCCAGCACTCTGACCCATCTATACCCCAGATATCCCCCCAGCACTCTGACCCCTCTACATCCCAGATATCCCCACAGCAATCTGACCCCTCTACACCCCAGATATCCCCCCAGCACTCTGACCCCTCTACATCCCAGATATCCCCACAGCACTCTGACCCCTCTACACCCAGATATCCCCCCAGCACTCTGACCCCTTTACATCCCAGATATCCCCACAGCACTCTGACCCCTCTACACCCCAGATATCCCCCCAGCACTCTGACCCATCTGAATCCCAGATATCCCCCCCCCCAGCATGGGCTCAAGGACCAGCTGCTGTGTGGAAAGGGCAGGGGCCCCCCATGCAGCTGGGGCCCCTGGGCAGTGCCCAGGTGTGCCCTCTCATTAAGACAGCCCTGCACATGAGTGAGGTTGTGCAGATATGGCAGCAAGCAAGCTTTTTTTTTAGCAGGACCATGTAATATACAGTGTATTAGAATGCAATGATGTAATGAGCTGACCTGCACAGTGAGAATTTGGATTCAAATCAAATAGTAATGAGGAAAATTTCACAGGTACATCAAAAATCATTGTTTTGGAAAATATATATTCTGCAATGTAATTATGATGGTTGCAATGTAGTTTTTCATGGGAGATGAGATTGGTGTAAGTGTTTGGAAACAAAAACGTTTCTAGGTCAGATAAACACATTTTCCCTTGGTCATCTTTCATACTTCTCAGTGCTGGTTGATTTTCCCTGGATGGCACAAAGATGCAGTCAATCCACTGGTTGCAATGCGCGTCAAATGCATATTTGCATGTAACAGTTAATTCAAGATGAGTTAGAGCATGTGCAGGGATTAGTGGCATAAAGAGGGAGTGTGACATGTGAGTTCCATGCTCAATAAAATATTCATAATGAAAAGATAAAAGATGTTGCTTAACAAAAGGAGGGTTGTTGTTTGGAACTAGGAGTTAGATTAGACCATCATTTGTGCTTATCTTGTGTTGAGAAAAAAAGTCCACCTTCAAGCAGAAGTTATTCCAGAGTCTAGCAAGAGCTCTGTGCTCAGCTGTTTTTTTTTTCTTTTTACTTGGAAAATGCTATGGAAGGGCTTGTGTACATGACATGTATGAGTAGCTAAGCCCAGTTTACAATTAGCTTCATTTGTTTCAGGTAGAGCAGAGCTGTGTTAGGTCGGGATCACACTTGTGCGACAAACGCTCCGACATTGGGAGCTCATGTTGCATGACTTGTGAAAATCAATGTTTTCCTATGAGAGCCGTCTTAACTGGTCCAACACAAGTCGGTCCGACTTTGAAAATGCTCCCTGTACTACTTTGGTCCGACATTGATCCTACTTCAGCCCATTGAATATCATTGAAGTCGGACCAAAGTAGGAGCCTTGTCCTTACCATCCGACTTTTGACATCCGACATGTGATTACAGCAGCAGTAAAAGGAATTTATCTCACTCTGGGATTGTTTTGATTGGTCAAAGGACAAGTCAGACTATCACAAAGTCGAATCAAAGTAGTATCCTGTTCATGAAAGTTGGATGGATGTAGGACCAATGTAGGACCGATGTCGCAGAACAAAGTAGGATGAAAGTTGTACTGCTGTTGTGTAATATAGTGTGAACCCAGCCTGAGACCCCTTTCTGCGCTGAACCCCACTGAGCAGGCAGATGACAGGTCCCTGTCGGCTCCACTATGCAGAGCGGATACAGACACGCTGTCCTCTATGGCATGGTCAGATAGAATATGGACTGCATGTCCGTTTCCATCTGATTGTCATCCGATGCGCTGGACGGATGGCAAACATATTGCCATACGTTAGTTTTCAGCAGATTTTGTCAGATCAAATGCCCGGCGGGTGTCCACTGCCCCATAGAGGACAAGGGGTGATCGGGTCTGCACAAACCTGTATACACATGAAGCACCCTGGAGTTTAGACAGGGTTGCTCCTCACAAATTTACTTGCCAAAAATAATTATCCTGGGTTAGAGATCTATTGATTTCTCCCTTAGTTTGGCTTTATTGCACTTTTCTCTTCTGCCACCAGGTGGCCGGGTACTTGATGGTATTAGATATGAGAAGGGAAAGGCTAGGTCAGGTTATGGGTATGTGGGGTGTCTCAGCCAATGGGTAGGGGTTTTCTTGAATCTCTTGGCCTCCTGGGAGAGGCGACGCTTTCAGAGCAGTGTTGTGTCACAAGCCAGGGACCAAGCAGGCCAGCGGGGGTGAAGCTTGAGAGGTATCTAGAGTGCCAAGCTAGGGACCCAGCAGAGAAGTGAGGGTGATGCTTTAGGAAGATACCACAGTGAAGATTGGAGGAGCTCAAAAGATTTAGTGGCAGTGTATCAGAGGGTCTAGTGAGAAACTGGGACCCGAGGCGGACTGACCATTCGAGCACTCGGGCACTGCCCGAGTGCCCCATGCCAATAGGGGGCCCCATCAGGGTTGCCAGGCTCAGTAAAACCAGGGACAGTATGTAAAAATATGTATTTTTTTTTACATCTGTCCCCGATATGTCTGATACCGACATGCTTTTAATGTGAAAATCCCAAGATTTTAGCTGCCCCACCTCTGCAATGTCTCCTGGCGTGGTGGCCATCTGTAAGCCCAGGGGCCCCATAATCTTCTATTGCCCAGGGGCCCCATGAGTTGTCAGTCCGCCCCTGACTGGGACCTCAGTGGGCTGAAGAACTACAAGGAAAGGATGTAAAAAGGAACTGTTGCGTTTGTGTTAGGAACTGTTCAAGACTGTTACCATAGGATACAGCATTCCTGCACATGCAGATGTGGTGTCTTGCTGGATGCCTTTCCCTGTATGTCTGTCCTTCTATTGAAGTCTCAGAGTCTGCCAATTAATCTTGCAACTACCTAAAGGTGTCCTGGCCCTAACCCTCTCTCCCCCAAAAAGTTTGTTAATAGAAATAAACTTTCTACTACGCTATACCCACCATGCCTCACAACCCACCACATACAGAAGGATGTCAGCTACCCCTGGCCCTGGAGGTCCTCATTTGATCATAGGAGGCCTGGGACCTTGCTACACACAGCTGAGCATAAATGAAAGCAAAACTATGAAAGGAAGGGAAAGAGATAACCTAACTAATGATAGTGCACTGTTACACAACAGAGAGGTGATTTCACTGCTCCCTCTGTCCTCTGACACCAAGTGATACCAGGGATTTTTGGTGCTCGGCTGCATTGAAGGAAGAAGCTGCAAGGATCACTGTCAAGGTGCATATTGATGTGTTGGAGGAGCTCCTTTACACAGACACTATCACTTACTCCTAAAGGGTAAAGTAGTGAAGAAGCTCCTTCTACATATATTGAGCTAGATTCACGTAGCTCAGCGTATAGTTTGGCCGGCGTAGCGCATCTCAAATGCGCTACGCCGACGTAAAATAGGGCACCCAGACCATTATTCACAAAGTTCTGGTGCCGTACGTTGCGCCGGCTTAGTGTAACTAGGCAGGCGTAAGCCCGCCTAATTTAAATGTGGAAGGTAGTGGGCGTGTTGTATACAAATTAGCCGTGACCCCATGTAAATTTTTTCACTAACGATCCGCGCATGCACGCGCATGCTCAGAGTCACGTCGCATATACTCCCTAAGATACGTTGGCTCAATGCTTTCGACGTGAACGTAACCTACGCACAGCCCCATTCACGTACCACTTACGTAAACAACGTAAAATTCGACAGCTGTTCCGACGTCCATACTTTAACATTGGCTGCGCCTCATATAGCAGGGGTAACGTTACGCCGTACGTAAGCCTTACTTAAAGGGCATAGCAGGTGCAAGTACGTTCGTGAATCGGCGTATCTAGGTCATTAACATATTCTACGCATAAATCTACGGAAGCGCCCCTATCGGCCAGCGTAAATATGCACCCTAGATACGACGGCGTACTAATGCCGCGTACACACCATCACTTTCTGCGATGAAAAAATGCGACGGTTTATGTGATGGAAAAAAACGACATTTTTCAAACTTCAATTTGAACAACGACGTAGCATACACACCATCACTTTTTCAAAACGCTCTAGCAAAGCACAGTTCCGTCAATCACGCACGACGTCACTATAAAGGGTCGTTTCCATGCGGAAGACGGCCTCTTTTGCTGATATCGTGTTGCTGCGTGTTAGTAAAAGTTTGGTGAGAGACGATTCGTGATTTTCAGTGTTTGTGCTTTAAATTTCGTTTTCTGTCGTACAGTTTGTGTATTTGTCGTCGGATCTGTGATACAGTGCTTGTACTAAGGACGTATTTGTTTTGGCATTACGTTTTTGTGTGCACGGTGCTGTTTAGCAGGTCGTTCTTCAGAGGCCATTCTGTACTTCAGGGCGTAATTGTTAGTCTGATCTGATTTGACGACCGTTTTCTAGCCATGTTGCGGGTACAAACTCGTCGCCGAGATCGTGCTGTGCTTGTTGTTAGGATGTGTGCTGCATCCCGGCGACGGTCCATGAACAGGGTGAGGAGGAGGTTGTGGACCAAGAACTGGTTGCTACGCAGGGACCAGTTCTCTCATATGCCTCTGCTGCGGGAGATCCGAGAAAATAACCCTGATGATTTCAGGAATTTTCTTAGGATGTCTGACCCCGTATTTCAGCAGCTTTTGGCTTCGGTGTCGCCATATATCACCAGGCAGGACACCGTTATGCGGGAAGCCATCACTGCTGAGCAGAGGCTAGTTGCTACGTTGCGCTACCTTGCAACAGGGAGAAGTCTGCAGGACTTGAAGTTCTCGACGGGCATCTCCCCCCAGGCTCTGGGCCTCATAATCCCGGATACCTGTTCGGCCATCATTCAGGTTCTTCAGGAGGATTATGTTAAGGTAAGTGGTGTTCTTTCAATGGTCAAACTATGGCCAAAAAAAATAAAAAAATTAACCTGTTTCTAATATGCTCAGAATGTTCACTTTGTCTCCATGTATGCTGTTCTACACAATTTGTAAAGCCCTACATGTTTATTGTATTTAGCCAACCTGTCCATCATTCTATTTTGTGGCCAAACCCACCTAGCATAGTCCCTATATCCCCCTTTATTTGTGGCCTCCATTGTAGTGCTGCATTTTGTGTGTCCCTATATCCCCCTTTATTTGTGGCCTCCATTGTAGTGCTGCATTTTGTGTGTCCCTATATCCCCCTTTATTTGTGGCCTCCATTGTCCAAACCCCCCCCCCCCCCCAGATTGTTTGACTACATACTAATTTTTAGTTTTGATTTGTTTTTGTTAGTTTTTTGGGGGGTGGTTTCTCAGGTGACAAACTCATCTTGGGCCCCCCTCCCCCTAATTCTAGTTTTTGAACATCAGAGGGGGTGATTAATATGCTTAGTGTTCACATGTTATTTTTTAATCTTAACCTTTTTTTCATTTTTTGGGGGGATCCCTTGAAATTGTAGATATATTCTGTTCACAATGTTTGTTTGAATGTATTTTTTCTTATCTTTCTATCCAGTTACCCAACACGCCACAGGAATGGCAAACTGTGGCAGCGGACTTCTCCCAGCGTTGGAACTTTCCGAACTGCAGAGGAGCCATTGATGGCAAGCACATCCGCATTGTGCCCCCACCCCATAGTGGATCCCATTTCTACAACTACAAGGGGTTCCACAGCGTTGTTTTGATGGCGGTGGTGTCTGCCAACTATGAGTTCATGTATGTGGATGTTGGGAAAAATGGCCGGATATCGGACGGCGGTGTCTTTGCGGAGACGGAGTTCGCCCAACGGCTTCAGTCGGAGGACCTTGCCTTGCCACCTGCGGAGGAGAACGAAGAGGGTCTGCCCTTCGTGTTTGTTGCAGATGAGGCTTTTGCTTTGGGTCCCCACCTCATGAGGCCATTTCCCCAACGCACCCTCACCCATGAGAGGAGGGTTTATAATTATCGGCTGGCCAGAGCAAGACGTGTGGTAGAGAATGCCTTTGGAATCATGGCCAGCCGATTCCGATTGTTTTTAACAGCAATAAACCTTGCGGAATACAAGTGGAATCACGTAATTTTATGTTGTTGCATTTTCCACAATTTTTTAAAAAGACATTCCCACAATTACCTCACGGTATGCCTGATGAGGCAGATGTTGTGGCTCCGGAGCCGGGACGTGAGGCTAGCCATAGAGGCTTGGCCCCCCAAACCGCACGTGCAGTGCGTCAATCCTATGTGGACTATTTTATGGGGAGGGGGGCCATTGCAATGCCCGATCTTCATTAAAAAATAAAATATTCTTTTTTCTTGATTAAACAGTGTAAATTTATTTTGTATCATTTTTATTTGTTATTTTGTGTACAGGCATACCCCGCTTTAAGTACACTCACTTTACATACACTCGCGAGTAAGGACATATCCCCGACGGTATGTAAATTGCCTTACAAGTACTGTACAGACATTTTGCAGCCACAGTAGAAGGAGCTGAAGCTTCAAGAGCATAGCCCGCCCTGTTCCAGTGTGCCCCTGACACCCCCACTACAGCCCCTGAGACCTCAACTACAGCTCCTGACACCCCAAATACAGCCCCTGACCCCCTACTACACCCTAGAAGTGAAAAAAGGTATTGTTTCACTTTAAGTACATTTTCGTTTTACATACATGCTCTGGTCCCATTGTGTACTTAAAAGTGGGGTATGCCTGTATTGTTTCTTTTTCCTAGGTTCTCATCCAGCCATGTGTTTGGGATGTCCTAAATTCCCATGAGTGTAAATCTTAATAACTCTACAAATATGCCTGAGTAATTTAATGAGTCAGCATTGATACCAATAACTACCCACACATTTTTTGGAGTACAAATATTTTTATTTTTTTTAATTATTACAAAATATAATCTTTTTATTATTTTTTTGTCTTTTTTTTAATTAGTACAAAATATAATCTTTTTATAATTTTTTTGTCTTTTTTTTAATTAGTACAAAATATAATCTTTTTATAATTTTTTTGTCTTTTTTTTAATTAGTACAAAATATAATCTTTTTATTATTTTTTTGTCTTTTTTTTAATTAGTACAAAATATAATCTTTTTATTATTTTTTTGTCTTTTTTTTAATTAGTACAAAATATAATTTTTTTCTTTTTTTAACATCTAAAAGCCTTTTTTTCACAAACAAAATAAAAGGACCACAAACAATTAAACCCTCCCCAAAACATTAATTACATTTTTGAGCTGACGTTCCAGCGTCTTCGTGGCGAATTTCCCGGCAGGCCAGACGTATGTCCTCGACTTGGACCCTGCATGTCAGAACCTCGGCGATGAGGAGCTGGGCACTATACGTGTCCAGTCCCTGACCAGCCCGATTTCCTCCTGAAATGTGGAACCAAAACATGTGTTAAAAGATTGTATGCCTATATCTATATTCCCTGAAAATGTGGTATATGTTACTTTACCGGATGTTGTGGCAGGTTCCCCTTCATCTACATCCCTCGGGGGTGTGGCTTGGTTGGCTTGTGCCTCCTGCCTTGCTGCTTCATTGTGCCCTACGAGATTGAAGAAAGGGAACACAGGAGGTTAAAACATTAGAGCGGCCTGAAAGGACACAAAAATATTTTACAGAAAAGAAAAGATGGCAATATTGTTGTTTTTAAAAAGCGTTCAAAGAAGATAGACCAGTATTTAATCCATTCACAAAGTAATTTAAAATCTGGGTACAATTGGTGTATTTTTCTATATGTAAGCTAACCAAGTATCCCCTGGATCTGCTCACCCCTGTGTGTCACCCAACATAGGTTGTGATTGTGACAAACAATTGTGCTACTGAGTACACATGTTCAATAAAAAAATGCTGAGCAAACGCTCCTTTTTCGGTATCTCAAGGTATTTAATTTTGGGCAAAAATAAGCAGAAACACATTTACATCAATACCAGAATTGAAGACACCTTTAACCCCAAAAAATTTCACAACTTTCATGTTTGTGTCGAATAATTGGTCCTAGGAGTCGTCGTTCATTCGCCCCCAATTCCTACAATTACGTTTTTATTTATGATACAGTGATTCAACTCCCCTTTGCACATGCAAACTAGGCATGATGCCATTTCGCACTAATATGGTATTGGATTATTGAAAGTCAGCGAATGAACGACGACTACGACGACTGAATCATGCGTTCACATTCATAATATTAATTCTGGTCAACCTGCAAAAAAACACCACATGGCACAAAGAACACACCCAAATAATTAATACACATGGAAAAAACTTACTTCTTCTTCGAATCACCCTATTTATTTTTGCGAGTTGGTGGGGTTCCCTCTTCTTCAAATCTGACCACCTTTTGCGCAGGTGCTCTCTGCTCCTGCGTCTTCCAAACTTCCGCTGGAGCCTACGGATAACCTTCTCCATTATTGTGGCCTTCACTTTATTTGGATGCATGTAGGGGCCATGCTTGGCATCATAGTCCTCCCTCCTCAATATGGTGACCATCTCCACCATTTCATTGAATGACATGTTGGAGGCTCTGCATCTGAATCTGCGGCGTGGTTGGGCCTGGCCTGCCTCCTGGCTTGAGCTGGAATAGACCTCCATGTTGTCCATCTTTTCTCCCTCACCAAACGACAGAGAAGGGGCGTGGAAAGGACGATACCGAACGTCAGGGGCGGGGTGTCGTGCGGAGCGTCACGCGTGCGTAGTGTAAAAAGGGATCGGACGTGTTTGTAAATGGCGTGCATAGTCTGTTGAAGAAGGCGGAAGTCACGATCTTTGCTAACGACGATACGTAAGTTATTTTTTGCTACTTTATTATAGTGAAGAGGGAATGAGTTTGTGGGCTAGTTAGGGGAAGTAAGCTAGTGGCTTTAATTACATTATGTTTTGGCTTCTATGTTTCATGTGCAGAAAGAATGGATCCCTTCAAGGATGCGGAGTTCCTGACTGAATTTATACAAAAATGGAAGGAACATCCTGTTCTGTGGCAAACCAAAAATACCATCAATAAAAACAAAGATGCCAGGGAAAAAGCAAAAAGAGCATGCTTGAATTTCTGAAAACAAGGGTCCCCAACGCCACAAAAGCCACAGTGAAGAGCAAAATTAATTCCATCAGGGGCACCTACAGGGCCCAACGGGTCCAAGTCCTGGCCTCAATGAGGTCTGGGGCTGCAGCTGACTCCATCTACAAACCAACCCTGTGGTACTACAGTCAGCTGCAGTTCCTGGACGACCACATTGAGACCAGGGCATCCCTGTCTACCCTTCCCCCAAGAGGTAGCTCCCAGCTTCCCAACAGCTAATCCTCCAGTTTTCTCTGCAGACAAGAGCAGGCAAGCTCGGAGGAAGAGCACGAGTTCCTGGAGGACCCCAATTGTGACCCATGGAGCATGGTATGTGTTTTTTGTATGAATTTAGTTAGTATATGACAAGTCTAGTAATAATGTTAAATTTCTGTTACTATGGTTCGAAGTGAATCTCCAAAGTTTTGGGATAAGATCAATAGTCAGTAGTGGCAAAACAGGATGGGGCCAAAATTGGCCAATTAATAATGTTTCAGAAGGAGTGGGTGGCATTTTCGGAGAGGCCAGTAGGGGGGGGGGGGTAACGCAATACACCTGCAAGGGGTCCCAGATAGGAAACACCCTTTTTGTGTAAAATCTAGTTGACACGAAATTGACTACTTAATTTTTGGGGGAAAAGGCCACTTATTTCCAAAATTAGGCCTGCAACAACCCCCATAATTCCAGGGGGACCATGTCTGAAGGTGTGTAAGGGGCCACATAATTAGGGATGGCGACCCTGTGTGTAATATATATTGACATTCAATTTGCATCTCTCATGATTTGAAAAATGTGTGTGATTAATGACAAACACAAATAAACTATGTTCCTTTTTTTGATACACAGGCAGACCAAAGCCAGGAAGAGCCAGGGCCCACAGGGAGCCAGGAAGAGCCAGGGCCCACAGGGAGCCAGGGGGAGCCAGGGCCCACAGGGAGCCAGGGGGAGCCAGGCCCCACAGGGAGCCAGGAGGAGCCAGGGCCAACTGCAAGGCAGGAGGTGGCAGAACCCACTGGGAGCCAGGAGGTGGCAGGCCCCAGTAGGACCCAGGAGGCACGCCGGCGGGATACCATCTCCCGGATCCCTCCATTCCGCAATCCTGCTAAACGGGTCAGGAGTCTGCGCCAAATGGAGGAGGAGACCCAGGGCCTGCTTCGCCAAGCTACTGCGGCCATCCGAGAGCCACCCAGTGAAGAAGAGGAGTTCGCAGCGCTCATTGCAGCCAAGCTCCACAATCTGGAGCAGAGCCAGCGTGTGCGCTGCGAACTCCTCATCTTCAAAGCCATAAGCATGGCATCCCTGGGGCAGCTCGATGACGACACCGACATTGTGCGGATTGCTCCTCCTGTCCTTGCTGCTCCTCCTGCTCCTCCTCTTCATGAGGCTGCTCTGGCTCCTGGCACTACATCGCCTCCAGGAACCCAGCCCCCAAGCACTCGGGCTACAGGGAAGGCTGCAGGGAAGACTGCAGAGAAGACTGCAGGGAAGGCTGCTGGGAAGAAAAAGCCCAAAAAATAAAACGGTGCCCCTGATGGAATTTTATGTTGACTCACAGGCTGAATTGGTGGCTTTGGGGACCCTTGTTTTCATCAAAGTTCAAGCACGCTCTAAAGTGCTGCCTTCCTTGGCATCTTTGTTTTTATTAAGTTGTGTTTTTGGGTTGTCACCATTTTAATTGTTAATTTTTGTGCAGAATAAATGCACTTTTGAGTTATCAGCCAAATTTGACCATGTTTCTTTTTTGTAGATTTGAGAGATCATTAGTGAGTGGGCAGACCCATTCCCGAAAAGTTTTTGGAAACATTAACAAGGTCAAAAAACATGCTTGTGGGTGAGTTCCACAAAAAATTATGTTGTTGCAGCCACTTCACACACTCCCAAATCAACACAAAATAGAGATTTCCACAAAAATAGGTGACAAAATAAAAATCAAACAAAAAAAAGGTTGCCCAATATATATATTTCAAATTTTGAAGATGGAAGATACAACTAAATAACAGAACACAAACATAAACATTATCAAACAAGAAAGAAACTACTTAAAAGATTGTCATAACTATGTAACAAGATCAGCCGCAACAAACGTCCATTTTTGGGTAGCAGTTAAAAGCAGGGGTTAAAGAAGCGCTTTCTTTTCTTGTATATAAGCTGAAAAAGACCTAACGAATGTGCTTATTCCATTCTGAACAGTCGTTTTATCTGAATGAGCGCTGCCGTCTCCTAACTTGCTTCTGAGCATACGCGTGCTTAAAACGACGTTTTTACATACACACGGTCAATGTTTAGAACACAGAAAGCGACGTCGGCCAAAAATGACACATAAAATTGAAGCATGCTTCAATTTTTTTGGGTCGTTTTTCAGAAGACATAAAATGACGTTTTTGCCCACACACGGTCAATTAAATTGACGTTTTTCAAAATGTCGTTTTTTTTCATCGCAGAAAGTGATGGTGTGTACGCGGCATAACACTTACGTCGGTCGGAGGAAGCTAGAATTCAGGCGTATCTAGCTACCAGAATGGCACGCATAGATACGACGGCGCATCTTTCTACCTACGCGGCGTATCTATAGATACGCCGACGTAAGAGCTACGTGAATCTAGCTCATTAATTTCTTGTCTAGCATGCTATTCCAGCATCTTCAGTATTTTATTTAACTCATTTGGGAAAATAAGCTGCTCACTTTTTAGTGGAGTTTTCATTTAGCTTAGTTGATGTGATGAAAATTCACTTTGCAAAGAATACCCGATTACATGCTATAAAAAAAATTGCTTGCCCACAATTGGATGATGCATGGAAAAAACAAAGTTTTTCTCGACGTGTTTCTTGTCAAGCTTGCCTTGCATACACACAATCGTGAAAAAAAAATGCTCTAGCAAAGCGCGGTGACGTACAACACATACGACGGCACTATAAAGGGGAAGTTACATTCGGATGGTGCCACCCTTTGGGCTGCTTTTGCTAATTTCGTGTTAACAAAAGTTTGGTGAGAGACGATTTGCGCTTTTCAGTCTGTTACAGCGTGACGAATTTGCTATCTCCATTACAAATGCTAGTTTTACCAGAACGAGTGCTCCCATCTCATAACTTGCTTCTGAGCATGCGCTTTTTTTCCCGTCGTTAAAGCCTACACACGACCGTTTTTCACGACGTGAAAAACAACGATGTGAAAAAATGCTACTTTTAATGGCTATTTTTCACGACGAGAAAAATGCTCTGGAGCCTGCACACGGTCATTTTGAATGACCAATTAAAAAAATGGCATTTTTCTTGTCATGAAAAACGGTCGTGTCTTGCATACACACTGTCACACAAATGTTGTCGGAAATTCCGAAAGTCAAGAACGCGGTCACGTACAACACTACGACGAGCAAAAGTTCTTGTCGGAAAAATTGAGAACTAGCTCTCAAACATTTGTTGTCGGAAATTCCGACAGCAAATGTCCAATGGAGTCTACACACGGTCGGATTTTCCGACAACAAGCTCACATCGAATATTTGTTGTTGGAAATTCCGACCGTGTGTACGCGGCATTATAGTTCTAAATATGACTTGTTGCATGTCTAATGCCGCGTACACACAACCATTTTTAATGCTCTAGAAAAAACAACGTTTTTTTCAACGTGATTCTTGTCAAGCCTGCCTTGCATACACACGATCGTGAAAAAAAAATGCTCGAGCAAAGCGTGGTGACATACAATGCGTACGACGGCACTATAAAGGGGAAGTTCCATTCGGATGGCACCGCCTTTGGGGCTGCTTTTGCTGATTTTGTGTTAGTAAAAGTTTGGTGAGAGACGATTTGCGCT
Source organism: Rana temporaria (assembly GCF_905171775.1). Classification (NCBI taxonomy): domain Eukaryota; kingdom Metazoa; phylum Chordata; class Amphibia; order Anura; family Ranidae; genus Rana; species Rana temporaria. The sequence continues at coordinate 111,978,229 of NC_053490.1, read as the reverse complement.
TTTCAGTCTTTGTGCTTTTCTGTCTGTTACAGCGTGATGAATGTGCTATCTCCATTACGCACGCTAGTTTTACCAGAACTAGCGCTCCCGTCTCATAACTTGCTTCTGAGCATGCGCATTTTTTCACGTTGTTAAAGCCTACACATGACCGTTTTACACGACCTGAAAAACGACAGGAAAAATTAGAGCATGTTCTAAATTTTTCATGCCCATTTTTCATGTCGAGAAAAATGCTCTGGTGCCTACACATGATTGTTTTCAATGACCATTTAAAAAAAAAAAAACATTTTTCACGTCATGAAAAACGGTCGTGTGTACGCGGCATGAGTCTCACAAATATAGGTTAGGTACAACCAGGAAACTAGCATTTTCAAAATGAAGTACACAATGGCAGCTTTCGTATTTATCTGGGTACACTGTTTTAGTTAAAGTAAATGTAAAACCTAGTAATGACTTTAGGTCTCAATCTCCTTTGTCAGAACAAAAAGAAAAACCAGGCTAAAGGACAGCATATGGTCTCAGAAAAACACAAACTCGGCCACAGGAGGGAGCTGAGATCCTTCACGATCAGCAAATGTAGTCTTTTGTATCACATCAGAAAGGGTGATACCCCGCTACACACACATATATATATATATATATATATATATATATATATATATATATATATATATATAGCATTACCCCCATTGGAGCTGCTGGATTTTTGGGCGGCGTGTTACCTCGCAGCTCCTCCGAATTCTCTAGGGGGCGAGTGATGCGTATGTGCATAAACAGAAGTAAAGGAATGTCCACGACAGGTGCTCTTTTGCTGTGCTCTTTATTACCCAGCCGGGTAAGAACATTAAACTTGGAGGTGAGGAAAGTAAAGTTAAAAGGAGGAAGAATAGCAGATTCAGACGTAATGATAGGAAACAGTCCTGCTCCCAAACGTAACACTTCTCTGTGCCACTCCCGCCGGAGTGGGTTCAGTGTACCTGGACAGGTCTCTCTCACTGATCTGGCAGCCAGAGTATCACTCGGACAATTATAGGAATAAGTCTCTGCCACAGAGCCTCATTGGTGAACTTGAACTTGGGAGAAAGTCTCTGCCACAAACCCCTCTTAAAGAGCCTCAGAAAATACCTCCGCCACAGGTCCCCTCTGGGTAGAATTCTTGGAGATATGCCTCCTTGGTTGAGTTACATCTGGATCTCCTTCAACTTGTCACCCAGGTACCGACTGACAGGTGATCAGTCCTGCAGTGTCCGGCTACCTGTGATCCCCGGTGGTTTCGTACAGGCCCTATTGGATCGCCAGCCTCTCAATGGCGCTCCTCAGACGTACTCCTCACCGAACAGCACCCAGCTTGGGATCTTCAAAAGAGGGAACCCAGTCGCTCACTGGATCCCCATCGTTGGTTCAGATGCTCCAGGCCAACATGGTCCTAGAGCCAGGAAAACAGAGCCGGGCCGGGTAGGCCATAACGCCGGGGCACCGTGATGTGGCCACCCTAAAGGTGGGTGCCACACTGGACGAAGAAAATGACATCTGTCTCATAAATACCCCTCCCCAGAATGCACAGCGAGGACAAACCCTCGCGATTGGCTACTGGGAAGAGCACCCAAACCTTGACTCCACTGCTGCCACCTGCAGTACCGGGGTTGGAAGAACACCCGATACAGCAGAATTACTTTAATAGAATAAAATATTATCAGAAATAGTTGCTATTAATATGATAATATATCCAGTTCTGTATTATTTTTTGGAAGTAAGTAATATTGGCTCTCTGGATAGATCGAAGGCAGCCCATTTCTGATGTATTCTACCTAATTCAGCCCTTTGTGTTGTTTGAATTTGACATGCCTGGTCTAACGGAATAATCTTGGTAGTTGTTTGTATGTCACAACCAATTTTATATACACATATATGATTTGTTAAAACATAGATTTTCTCTATACATATACAGCACACCATTTCATATCATTTCCATAACTTAAACAAGAAAAAAACTGTGACCAGTTGCTACGGAAACTGATAAGCTTCCTCATCTGATTTGTTGCTTCTGAGAAATGTTCGGTTTCTGTGCAGTGTGAAAATAAATAGTAATTAATTCATGCGTCGGTTTGTAAATGAGGACAAGGTACTACGGAGGAAGTGGGAACTGTGCAAATTCTGGGACATATGTGCAAATTACGTTGTTATCATAATTACATATTATCCTCCTACAAGGAAACAGTATCCGTTTGTTTTCCGCAGAACCCTAGAGCAATAAGGTATTTTTTTTATTATTTGAGATTCCCAGTCTACTTCTTAATTTACAATTACATTGTAAAATATACAATTCATTTGTGTGTGATCATGTGTTTTCATTTTTATTCTGACCAATAAAGCATGTCTTTTGCTTTTGATGGACAGTGTATTTGTTTTGTTTCTTTCTTTATATATCGATTTCATTTTAATAAAGTTAGGAAATCCCTAATTCCCCCCAAACCAGCCTTGCAGCCCTTGAGTTCAGAGAATTATGGGGGCAATTCTGCTTTGTCGTATTACCTATGCCACATGCCCATCTATCATATATTGCATGGCTCAAAATTTTAAGTCCTGAGCTACTAGCCAGGCCTCAAGGGTTACTCGCCACCAGTTGTCCCACCCAGCCCGCCCCTAATTCCGCCCCTAAACACGCTCTCATAAAATGACACTCAAATGTATTATGCAGAATTAGGTTATTCAAATAAATATTAACAACAACTGTATCTGTGCCCACCAATGCAGACTGCGTGTGTCCACCATGCAGCCTTGGGCCCACCAAAGCAGCCTTGTGCCTAGTGTCCACCAATGTAGCATTGTGCCCACCAATGCAGCCTTGTGCCCACCAATGCAGCCTTGAGCCTAGTGCCCCCCAATGCAGCCGTGTGTGCCCACCATGCAGCCATGTGCCTAGTGTCCACCAATGTAGCATTGTGCCCACCAATGCAGCCTTGTGCCTAGTGCCTACCAATGCAGCCTTGTGCCCACCAATGCAGCCTTGAGCCTAGTGCCCACCAATGCAGCCGTGTGCCCACCAATGCAGCCGTGTGCCCAGTAGCCACCATGCAGCCTTGTGCCCACCAATGAAGTCTTGTGTCCACCATGCAGCCGTGTGCCCAGTGCTCACCAATGTAGACTTGTGTCCACCGTGCAGCCTTCTGCCCACCAATGCAGTCTTGTGTCCACCATGCAGCCTTGTGTCCACCAATGCAGCCTTGTGTCCACCAATGCAGCCGTGTGCCCACCATGCAGCTGTGTGCCCACCAATGCAGCCTTGTGCCCACCATGCAGCCATGTGCCCAGTGCCCACCAATGCAATCTTGTATCCACCATGCAGCCTTGTTCCCACCAATGCAGTCTTGCAGCCGTGTTCCCAGTGCCCACCAATGTAGTCTTGTGTCCACCAATGCAGCCGTGTGCCCACCAATGCAGCCGTGTGCCCACCAATGCAGCCATGCACCCACCAATGCAGCCATGTGCCCACCATGCAGCCGTGTGCCCACCAATGCAGTCTTGTGTCCACCATGCAGCCGTGTGCCCAGTGCCCACCAATGCAGTCTTGTATCCACCTTCCAGACGTGGGCCCAGTGCCCACCAATGCAGTCTTGTGTCCACCTTGCAGCCGTGTGCCCAGTGCCCACCAATACAGTCTTGTGTCCACCTTGCAGCCATGTGCCCAGTGCTCACCATGGAGCCTTGTGTCCACCTTGTGTCCACCTTGCAGCCGTGTGCCCAGTGCCCACCATGGAGCTTTGTGTCCACCTTGCAGCCTACCTGTGCAGCCGAGGAGAGGAACAGGAGAGCCGCCCAGGTGATCAGAGTGCAGCGGGGGAACACAGTGATAACAGCTTTCATTTCAGTAGCCGTGTTCCTGCCACGCAACGTCATATACATCCCCGCCCCCTGGCTGGGGAACTTTGATAGACAAATCACCCGTCCAACCCCAGTGATGGGTGATCTGTCAATCAAAGTCCCGGGACCAGGGGGCAGGGCTGTATCTGACAGCGAGCGACGGGGAACATGGCTATTGAAATGAAATACCTGGGCGTCTCTCTCTCTCTCTCTTCCCCCTCCGGCCTCGGTGATCGCTGGGAGAAGGACTCCCATTTGACACAGGCTCACGACTCGCCCCCCCGACTCCCAGGCAGCCCTTCCTCGCCAGACCTCAGAATCCACTCGCAAAATGCAAGCAGGCGAGTGGATTTTTGAGGGCTGATATATTGTAAGGGTCTATTCACACCAGCAGCCGTGTTACAATGCAGCAGCTGGTGTGCAGTGTGATGCAGTGGGTATTGCACTGTTCACTTTTTTTTTCATGATTGTTATTCAGTGCCAAAATGTATGTTGTTTGTCTATTTCAGCATAAGTTAGTTTAAATTAGTTTAACCGTTAGCCTACCGTCCGCCATCTCGTTAAGCCTCTCGTTCTGGGCGGACATCATATGACGTCTTCGCCTTCCCGAGCCACTAGGTGGTGCGCGCATGCGCACCCGCCGCGTCACTGGGAACACGATGAACGTGCACGGCCGACGCGATGTCCGCCGGGCACCTGCGATTGCCCAGTAACTGTGCAGGACCGTGCATCTGTGTGTGTGACATTTTGACAGTGCTGAAAGCTGAAAAATGGCTTGGGCAGGAAGGGGGTGAAAGTGCCCAGTATTGAGGTGGTTAAGCACATAAATATTTTAGCATTGTTATATTACCTGGTTCTGGGATTGGTATGACATTTTTTGTCATAATTGTAACAAGATTTTGTGTAGTAATGTGACCAGATTGGTATCTTGCAATTTGCTTACCCCATTCCATGCAAAACTAAACTTTTTTTTATTAGATTTAGGAGTGAGACTGAGGTCAAGGGGCATGTATAGGGCTTCAATTGAGATTTTAGGTTAGATTTATTAGTTAAGTATGGGCCTTAGGTGTAGGTTGAGGGGTTTAGATATAAGTTAGTTTAGAGATAAGCTTAAAGGAGTTGTAAATCAAAAAAGTTTTTTTTGCTGAAATGACTGTTTACAGGATATAGAGACATAATAATTAACTGATTCATTTAAAAAAAATAATAAAAATAGATAAAAATCAATCATATAATGTACCTGTAGTTTCTAGTTTCGTTTTTGCATGTTGTTTCCTGCCTCTGCTGTACAGAGCCACAGAGCCAATACATGGCAGTGATGGTTTGGAAAACGAAACTGATTGGTTCTGTGGGGTTTTAGACACACAGTAATCACACCTCCTTGATTAGTGACCACAGAGAGAAAGCTCCCAGTACTGTGGTTATCAGGAAACAGACAACCAGGAAGTGTGGAGATCAGAGAAGAATTACAGCAACTTGAGAGCAAAAACGAACAATGAGGACATGAAAACAGCAATGCATTAAGGTAAAGGAAGCTATTAAGATAAAAAAAAATCCTTTACAAACCATTTAAGGTTAATGATTTGGGTTTGTGTAACAAGAAGGCCTTGTAAACCTTGTAATGTTAATTGTATTTAGGGATTTCCCTGGAAGCAGGATAGGATAGTGGTGATCCATAAAATGCTCCCATTGTTATCAGTATGTTAAATTTTGGTTGGCGAAAGCATGACATTAGATAATTGGCAAAGCTTTGGTCTGTGGATGGTACTATTCCTCTGGAGTGCAGTGGCAGAGTGTGCCCCCAGTCTTCTCCATGGATGGATAGAATTGGCTGTAAAAAATTTATAGGTTGTCATCACTGATTGTCCTTTAAACAGCAGGTGGTAGGCTGACTGAAAAGGTACTTGAGTAATAGCAGAATTCTCAGATAGCCCAAGATTAGCAATTGACAGTGATGAAGTACTAGATCAATGGGTACAAGCGTTGTTTCAACAAGCTGGGTCAAGATCCAAAAAAGTAAATAGACAGAAGCAGAGTTGGAATTCAAGTTGAGGTCAGATACAGGGCTTGAGTCCTGCGAGAGTGCTTATGGCAACGGCGTTCCTGTACTTTTTCCACAGCATGAACGCCATTACTGTTAAGCATCCCTAGCAGGGGGGTGTTTGCCTAGGGTGGCAGTTTTAGGGGGCGGCGCCTCCCCGAAGAGACCAGTGCTGTCGCTACCAGGAGCAGACTGTATTGGGCTGGCTTGGCTGTGCTGAGGTGGTCTCAGGTGCTTGACTCGGCTCACCTTGGCTTGGGCAGAGGGGCAGTCTCAGCTGTGCTCTTGTGTGTTGCAGTCTTGGCTGGCCTCGAGCAGGGGGGCGGTCTCGGCTGGCCTGGGCTCAAACAGAGGGGCAGTCTCAACTGTGCTCATGCAGGGGGTGGGCTCAGCTCACCCTGACTGCACTCACCTTGAGCAGGGGGGCAGTCTCGGCTGGCCTGGATTCGGGCAGGGGGGAAGTCTGAGCTGTGCTCATGTGGGGACGGGCTCGGCTCACCACAGCTCCACTCGCCTCAAGCAGGGGGGGCGGTTTTGACTGGCCTGGACTTGGCTAGGCTCGGGCAGGGGGGCAGTCTCTGCTGTGCTCTGCAGGGGCAGGCTTGGCTCACCTCAGCTTCGCTGGCCTCGAGCAGGGGGGCAATCTCGGCTGGCTTGGACTCAGCTGGGCTCGGGCAGAGGGGCAATCTCGGCTCGGCTCACCTCGGGTCAGCTGGTCTCGGGTGGGGGTCGGTCTCGGCTGGCCTGGACACAGGCTGTAAAGTGGAATGATATAAAGGTAACCAGCAAATGTATTAGATTAGAAGAAGAGGGAAGATAACCATGTTAAACTTATCTCAGTTGTTATGTTTTGAACTTAAACTGTTCCCCACTGTGATGCTGGTGAATAACTTGCTGGAGACTTTTCTATTCTGTATGATGACCGGGGGAGTCATGTCATGTCTCTAACCATCTCTTGTATCATGTCCTCAGTCTCTAACCATCCCTTTTATCATGTCCTCAATTTCTGACCATCTCTTGTATCATGTCCTCAGTCTCTAACCATCCCTTTTATCATGTCCTCAATTTCTGACCATCTCTTGTATCATGTCCTCAGTCTCTGACCATCTCTTGTACCATGTCTGCAGTCTCTGACTGTCTCTTGTATCATGTCTGCAGTCTCTAACCGTCTCCTGTAGTATGTTCACAGTCTATTGCCTAGGGTAGCACAAAATCAAAATACACCACTGGTCCCAAGGGTCCCACACTTCCTTCAGCAGCATATGAATTTAAACTGTTAGCACTGCAGGCAGCCGCTAGCCCGTGTGGCACCCACAATAGAGAATGAGAGAATCATAAAAGCCGCAGCCTGATTCCTTTCACCTGATGCTGGGCAGGGATGGAGATACATTGTGGGTGGACTCAGTGGGACGGCCGTTCAGTGGGATCGTCAGTGGGCGGCCCCTGAGGAAAAACACTTTTTTTCTTTTTGAGGTGGGCAGGATTCTTGGGTTTGTGATTTCCCATACATTTTTTTCCCCCAGGACTTCACCCCTGGTCAGATACCAGAAAAAGGAGAAGTGACACATGTAAGAATGAGAGAATATGAACAAAACATAGTTCAAGGTCAGCAACAGAGGTCATTCACAGCAGAGGAACAGGAACACTAAAGCAAGGGGCCAGTTACAGGTGTTCTGCCAACTTTTTAAATAGTGAAAGAGAGTTCAAATCGATACGGCTTATTATAGAATTAGACATTTGTTGGCAAATTTGAGCTTTCCATCAGCTTCCAACCTTTTAATTCTGTTAACATCGTCCGATAATTTCCTAATGTTGTCTAAATGATTTAAATTGGCATGAAAATCAATGTAAAATTCATTTTGATTGGACCTCTAGTTGGTTTAAATAATTTCTTACATACGTGCAATTCTTTGGCCCCGTACTCACGACCAAACATGTCTGCTGAAACTGGTCCGCAGGCCAGTTTCAGCAGACATGTTTGGTCGTGTGTGGGCGCGAGCGGGCCGAATTCCAGCAAACATTTGCCCGCCGGGCCTTTTCCCAGCAGACAAATATTCCTGGACTTGTTTTAAAACAGTCCGCTGGAATTCTGCCCGCTCGGACATGTACGGTCGTCAGTACAGACCTACCGTACATGTCCAGGCGCCCGCCGTCCCTCGCATGCGTCGAAACAGCAATGCATTAAGGTAAAGGAAGCTATTAAGATAAAAAAAAATCCTTTACAAACCATTTAAGGTTAATGATTTGGGTTTGTGTAACAAGAAGGCCTTGTAAACCTTGTAATGTTAATTGTATTTAGGGATTTCCCTGGAAGCAGGATAGGATAGTGGTGATCCATAAAATGCTCCCATTGTTATCAGTATGTTAAATTTTGGTTGGCGAAAGCATGACATTAGATAATTGGCAAAGCTTTGGTCTGTGGATGGTACTATTCCTCTGGAGTGCAGTGGCAGAGTGTGCCCCCAGTCTTCTCCATGGATGGATAGAATTGGCTGTAAAAAATTTATAGGTTGTCATCACTGATTGTCCTTTAAACAGCAGGTGGTAGGCTGACTGAAAAGGTACTTGAGTAATAGCAGAATTCTCAGATAGCCCAAGATTAGCAATTGACAGTGATGAAGTACTAGATCAATGGGTACAAGCGTTGTTTCAACAAGCTGGGTCAAGATCCAAAAAAGTAAATAGACAGAAGCAGAGTTGGAATTCAAGTTGAGGTCAGATACAGGGCTTGAGTCCTGCGAGAGTGCTTATGGCAACGGCGTTCCTGTACTTTTTCCACAGCATGAACGCCATTACTGTTAAGCATCCCTAGCAGGGGGGTGTTTGCCTAGGGTGGCAGTTTTAGGGGGCGGCGCCTCCCCGAAGAGACCAGTGCTGTCGCTACCAGGAGCAGACTGTATTGGGCTGGCTTGGCTGTGCTGAGGTGGTCTCAGGTGCTTGACTCGGCTCACCTTGGCTTGGGCAGAGGGGCAGTCTCAGCTGTGCTCTTGTGTGTTGCAGTCTTGGCTGGCCTCGAGCAGGGGGGCGGTCTCGGCTGGCCTGGGCTCAAACAGAGGGGCAGTCTCAACTGTGCTCATGCAGGGGGTGGGCTCAGCTCACCCTGACTGCACTCACCTTGAGCAGGGGGGCAGTCTCGGCTGGCCTGGATTCGGGCAGGGGGGAAGTCTGAGCTGTGCTCATGTGGGGACGGGCTCGGCTCACCACAGCTCCACTCGCCTCAAGCAGGGGGGGGCGGTTTTGACTGGCCTGGACTTGGCTAGGCTCGGGCAGGGGGGGCAGTCTCTGCTGTGCTCTGCAGGGGCAGGCTTGGCTCACCTCAGCTTCGCTGGCCTCGAGCAGGGGGGCAATCTCGGCTGGCTTGGACTCAGCTGGGCTCGGGCAGAGGGGCAATCTCGGCTCGGCTCACCTCGGGTCAGCTGGTCTCGGGTGGGGGTCGGTCTCGGCTGGCCTGGACACAGGCTGTAAAGTGGAATGACTTCGACGCATGCGTGGAAGCATTTTAAAGGCGGGCCGCCCACGTCGCTGCGTCATTGTCGCGGCGACACCGCGTCATCGACGCGGCGACACCGCGGACACGCCCCGCGTATTGTTTACGCGCGGACTTCTGTACGATGGTGTGTACAACCATCGTACAGAAGCCCTCTGGCAGACATGTATGGTGAAAACGGTCCGACGGACCGCTTTCACCATACATGTTTGGTCGTGAGTACCCGGCCTTTGTTTTAACCTAATAAAAATTAGACTGTAGGTGGCAAAATCTTTTAATTGAGGGTTTATGTGAAGCTAAAATGTTGCCAAATTTTTTAATATATGTCCAATTATTGTGGAAAAGGCTACAGAAGGTTGGTCAGGTTGAAAAAAGACAAATGACTGTCGAGTTCAAATAAAACAGAAAAATAAATCCATTAAGAGCCTTAAATCCGTCACTGTAAACAGAGGAAGCCCAAAAATGTGAATCAGAAGATATTCATATTCTCAAAGGATAATGCTCCCTGTATCAAAATTCAATGGTGTTATTTGTATATATACTGTATTTGTTAGCGTATAACACTCACTTTTTTACCCTGAAAATAGAGGGTAAACTGTGCCTGCGTGTTATATGCAGGGGGCTGTGGAACGTTTTTTTCCTGAAACTTTCCTCTTAAAGTTAGAGTGCGTGTTATACGCCTGTGCGTGTTATACGCCGATAAATACGGTAATTATAGCCAACTATGTGTTCTGCCTTGTTAAGTAACATACTCAGTTGACTATAGTACCTGTGAAAGAATATACACATTTTTGTGGGTCTTACTGGAAAGAAGCTTTTCTGTTATTGAAGTTTAAACCTCTTTTATTCCAGGAGCAGGGAGGGCCCCATTATATTTGTCAATGACTTTATAGTGAACAACTTTACTATATTAAATATATATGTATTCAAATAGGGTGACCATATTGCCCATAGTTAGGATTGAAGCCCTGTACACACGATCGGATATCTGATGGAATCTAATCCGATGGATTTTTTCATCGGATATCCGATGAAGCTGACTTTCATCAGTCTTGCCTACATACCATCAGTCAAAAATCCGACCGTGCCAAAATGCGGTGACTTAAAACACTACGACGTGCTGAGAAAAATTAAGTTTAATGCTTCCGAGCATGCCTCGATTTGATTCTGAGCATGCGTGGATTTTTGACCGATGGACTTCCACACAGATGATGTTTTTTTTCTATCGTTTTTTTTATCCATAGGAAACATTTCAAACATGTTCCATTTTTTTTCACCGATGGAAACAAACCGATGGGGCCCACACACGATGTCCAAAAAAAGTCTGTTTTCATTGGACAAACCGATTGTGTGTACAGGGCTTGAGAGTCTGGGAGATTTTGCCTTCAGCTTTAAAGCCAGTGGTGAGATCGGGACCCAACCCGTTATGCCCAGAAATGTCCATATTAGGTCTGGCAATGACAGCAGGCAATTACTTTACCCCCAGGTGTCCTGAGTGCAAGGTCTTTAAGCAGGGTAGGCTATTAAGATTAAAAAATGTGGCAATTTTTACCTGTGTTTTTAAGTCTATTTAAGTTAAAACTCCTTGACTACTGTGTTATTATATACCTAAGCCTATGTAGAATTATAACAGATCTGTTATTCATTAGCTTTGTGTTCACTGCATTCATGAAACAAATTCATGTGTATGCTCTTCTTCTAATAAGTGTGTGCATAAAAATATACAAAATAAAAAAATAAAACTGCATTAAAAGTAAAAAATAGACTGCATCAATTCTAGCATTAGAAATGGTCCAATCATATCAAGCACAAATCTGTTTGCGGCTCCCTTTACACACCAGTAAACAACAGTCACATATCCATAGCAACTAGAAAATGCATGTTGGGTGCCATGTTTGCTGGCCTTAGCAGCATGGCTCAATGGCTACCCTGTAGAACTACAGTTTTGATGGTAAAATATGCAAAGAGAAAATTAAGTGTACAAAGAGGTTAAAGGGTCACTAAAGGAAACATTTTATTTTGCTGAAATTACTGTTTACAGGGTATAGAGACATAATAGTTAACTGATTCCTTTTAAAAATGATTAAAAATAGATAAAAACCAATCATATAATATACCTGCAGTTTAGTTTCGTTTTTGCTGTTGTTTCCTGGTTCTCTGATGTACAGAGACAAAGAGCCAATAGAGGGCAGTGATGCTTTGTAAAATGAAACTGGATTGGTGCTGACACACAGTAACCACACCTCCTTGATTAGTCACCACAGTGAGAAATCTCCCAGTACTGTGGTGATCAGGAAACATACAACCAGGAAGTTTCCAGAACAGAGAGGAATTACAGCAACATCAAAGCAAAAACGAACAATGAGGACATCGAGGCCTACGGTAACTGACTGCGTTTGGTACCATTTTGTACTTTTAAGAATTTTAATAAATAAATAAATAAATGAAACCAGGACTGCAGTAAGGTAAAGGAAGCTATTTAGCTAAAAAAAAAATTCCTTTAGTGACCCTTTAACATTTTCCAAGGGCATATTAACAATTTATTTTCTCATAGTGGCACTATAATGAATTATGCAGCCATAGGGTGACATGTCCCTTCACATTCTATCCATGCCAGCCTCCAATGAAAAAAGTCCTCTGCTATCAGCAGTGCCACTCAGACCAGAATGGTGTGCTTACACTATTCCCTATTACCCAGGAAAAAATACTGACCTAGTTCATTCAAAATGAGGCTCTTGCACATTTTGTACATTTCTTCCTCTTCTGGCATAAATATGCAATGGATTTTTACAGGTCAAACTATTTATTTAAATCGAATTACATTTATTTTTAAATAGTTTTATTTTTTTCTTCCGCACAGCATTGACTAACAGATTTTCAAATAACTAATTACCTTTAATATAAAGGTACATTTTCCTTTGCCTAACAGTTTATGTTTAGCATACAAAATAGGTCTGTCATTTTTCATATGGTCATGTTGTTATAGAAAAAAAAGTCTTGTTTAAAAAAATAAAATAAAAAAATAACAAGCATGTTATACTTACCTCCTCTGTGCAGTTGGTTTTGCACAGAGCAGTCTGGATCTTCCTCTTCCTGGGTCCTTCCTTGCTGCTCCTGGCCCCTCCCTCCTATCGAGTGCCTCCACAGTCAGCAACTTCCTATAGGAGCTCCCGAGCTGAGTCACAGCTCTGTGTGTCCATTCACACACGGAGCCCCAGCACTGCCCCTCTCTCCCCTGATTGGCTGACTGACTTTGATTGACAGCCGTGAGAGACAAAACAATCACAAAGACATTAAGATTTCTAAGTGACATATCCCTAAAAGTAGAATCATGATAAAAAGTCATTGTAAGATGGGAATTTTGAGGCACAACATTTTACATAAAGTACACATTTTTATTACAATGTCAACATATAAAAACATTCTATTTTCTTACAAAATCCCATAAAAACAACTAGACACATCATTTAAGTGTTGATTTGACATGGTAGTGCTTCATTTTCAAAGCCACTGATTTTCGATGGCCCGACGTGTTTCTTGGACTTTATCCACTTCTTCAGGAGCCGTCAGTATACTTATGCACAAAAAACAATCTAGATTTTTTTTGTCAAAGCTTAATTGAAGTTAGCAGCTGATTGTCTACCATGCACAGCTGCTCTAGTTTTAGGAAATCACCCCCACAGTGTTTTGGACAGAGACAAACACGGTATAAAAGGATGTGCTTTGTTCATTCTTCGTTTCTAAGGTTTAAAACAACTTTAACTATCAAACATTTTAGGCTACACTACTAAAATCTTGGCATCAGAAGGGGTGCTACACAAGAAAAGTAGTGGTGTAGAATGTCCTTGTTGCTTTAACCCAGGGGTGGCCAACCAGTGGCCCGGGGGCCACATGTGGCCCGCGGAGCCCTTTGATGTGGCCCACGACCTCCTGCTCTGGAATGGTGGGTTGGCAAGCCCAGATTGCAGGTTGCCGACCCGCCATACCACAGCATCAGTGTTGTGAATGAAGCTGGTGGTAGAGGAAGAAAGTGGCTGCGGAGCAGAGCCCCATAAGTCGATTGCTTCCTCTACAGCACTGGCTTTTGCCACAGGCGGAATCTATGGCAAAGTTCAGCTAACCCGCAGGATAGACACAGGTGCACTACGCTGCACCCACAGTGTGGGTAAACCACAGCACATCAGTATGTATGCAGTCTTAGGCCCTTTTACACGACCAACCCAACCAAATGGGACCCTCAGTTCACCTCTATGGAGTGACAGATGTCTGTTTACGCCCACCTACCTCCAGTCTGAAAAACAGAAGGTAATTTGTCCCCTTCCATCAGGGTGGATCATAGAGCCTGTAGAGTAGCCGTGACCTGTCATCTGCCCGCTCCACTCATTGTGGCCCGCGACTGGTTACCAAGTTGCTTAAGTGGCCCTCACTCTTCAAAAGGTTGGGCACCCCTGCTTTAACCAGTCATTGTCTGCTTATTTATTCTTTCTAGGCCACATGAGCAGAGGCATGAGGGTGTGACTTTTCCCAGCATACTTTATGCTAAAAGGTGTCAGTCTCCAAAAGTTGAGAGGTATGGATGGGTGATATAATACTTTGTATCTCATTTGTGAAGAATGCCATCAGCATTTGGAAACACTGCAAGAAACAAGGTCTTAAGGGAAGCCAAATTAATTATTCCTGTTTGGTACAAAGTGTCAGCTTCTTACTCCAAATGGTAACACAAATCCAGATTTTTTTTTAAAAAAGTGCAGAAATGTATCCAGGACACAATGAAACAGCTCAGTACATTTGTAATGTGGATTAGCCTCAACTGCATGATTTATCTGCAAGGATTACATGTAGTCCTGACTGTACAAAACGTTTTGAGCCACGTTGTGTCCTACATTTATTTATGCATCTGAAAGACATCTCAGGAAATAATGGCAACAGATGCAGCTTCAGTTCACTTGTTTCAACTTGTACAGTAGAGAGGAATAAGTAACACATAAATAGAGGTTTAAATAACCCTAAAAGATTAGTGAAGGATTAGTGCAGTTACCCTTAGCAACAAAACAGACTGCAGTTTGCTGCCATTAGATCTGTGAAAGGTCTGGGAAAATTCTCATGTTTTATCCACCTGATCTTAATAATTAGACATACATACAATTGGTATTTATATCATTCTCTAAAGAATGGAAAAATTGATATGTAAATATTAAAATAAAACAAACATGCAATCTAAAATCTGCCTGATTTCCAAATCAGTTCTTTTGTAGAGGCCTTTAAAACTCCAGTTTGTCCCCTGGAGAAGTGGCTTGTGGCAAAATGTTCCTTTCATCAAGAGGCTGGTGTTGCACTGCCAGTATGACAGAGGGGATGTCAACCGCTTTAATACATGTATATGTTGTATATGTATTAAAAGGATCAAACAAATATCAAATCATCCAAAAAATATTTTTACAAGCAACTAAATTAAAGCGATCCTCCACCATTCTCTGCACTTTGTCCCCTTTCCTCCATCTTTCAGTTACCGTATTTATCGGCGTATAACACGCACAGGCGTAAACCCCCACCCTAACTTTAGGGCCTCATGCACACTGGACGTTTTTGGACGTTTTTACAGCAGCTGTTTTTGGCAGTAGACGTTTTTTTTTACAGTCAATAAACTCTCCATCATGTTATCCTATGTGTCCATGCACACATAGGCTGTTATCAGCAGTTTTGGGCAGTGGCGTTTTTAAGCAGTAAAAAAAAAAAATAGTGGGTTCTGAGAGACGTTTTTCAGCTGCTCTAAGGCCCCATACACACGAGAGGATTTATCTGTGAATACGGTCCAGCGGACCGTTTCCGCGGATAAATCCTCTCGAGGATTTGTGCGGATTTCCATGCGATGGAGTGTACTCACCATCGCATTGAAATCCGCGCCGAAATCCTCTGGCGATGACGTGTCGCACCGTCGCCGCGATTATGACGCGGCGATGTGCGCGACACTGTCATATAAGGAATTCCACGCATGCGTCGAATCATTACGACGCATGCGGGGGATCCCTTCGGACGGATGGATCCGGTGTGTCTATACAGACCAGCGGATCCATCCGTTGGGATGGATTCCAGCGGATAGATTTGATAGCATGTCATCAAATATTTATCTGCTGGAAATCCATCCCAGGGGATAAATATCCGCGGAAACAGATCCGCTGGAGTGTACACACCATAGGATCTATCCGCTGAAACCCATTCACTGGGATTTTTCAGCGGATGGATTCTATTGTGTGTATGGGGCCTAACGCTGATAAACGTCAATAAATGCTGATAAACGCTGATAAACGCTCAAAAACATCACTCACCAGCGTTTAACGTTTTTGATCCATTGAAAAAAAAAAATGTTTCTTCAACCAAAAAACGCTAACGCGAAAAAAAAACGCAAAGAAAAAAGCTATTGAAAAAAGTTGAAAAACTCACTGCAAAGCTACTGGTGTTTTTATAACGTTATTTTAACGTCCAGTGTGCATGAGGCCTAATAGGGAAGTTTCAGGAAAAAAACTTTCCACAGCCTACTGCGTATAACACACAGGCACAGTTTACCCTCTATTTTCAGGGTACAAAAGTGAGTGTTATACGTCAATAAATACAGTAATTAATATTCATATTATGCGTGATTTATATTTATTTATTACTGGGACCTATAGAGCGCTGTCAATTTACGCAGTTCCTTACATAAACAAATATTTGTATATTGGACATTCACAACAGTCCCTGCCTTTAAGGAGCTTACAATCTAATGTCCTTAACTCACATTCATACATACAGGGGCCTAAAATTTTTAGGAAATACTCATGGGACTTTTAACAGTTGTGCCAGCAAAAATATTACTCCATTATATCTTTTATATATACATACAGGCCCAGATTCTCAAAGGGCTTACGACGGCGCAACGCCATTTGCGCCGTCGTAAGTCCTAATCTGGGCCGTCGTATCTATGCGACTGATTCTTAGAATCAGTTACGCATAGATATTCCTTAGATCTGACAGGCGTAAGGCTCTTACGTTGTCAGATCTTAAATGCAATTTTTCACTTCGTTCACTTCGTTCTGCACCCGGGGGGTGGCTTGTTCGCCCACTGTTTGCTGAGGAAAGGCTGCTAGCTCAGGAACGGAAAGCCGTGTAAGACACTGGAAGGGAAAGTCAGCTGACCAGCTAACACCAATGCAGTAAAGGGGGAGGAGCTTTCCCCTCTGCAGGAGATCCCATGGCACAGAAGCATCCCTGGAGGCACGGGAGTAATGATGAAGAGGAAGGAATCAACTGACAAAGTGAGTGACAAAATAGTCAGTGCAGCTGATCCCAACCTCTGCCTCTTACTGACCCCCCTCACCACCACAGATTTTATCCCTATCCCCCCATGGGATAGTAATGAGATCTGTGGTGGGGGGTGGGATCAGTGGCGGGGGTGGTGCTATCCTCCCCACCACCACCTCTGCCTATTACTGCCAACCTCACCACCACAATCCCACCACGACCCCACCACCCCTGCCACTGATCCCACCCACCACCACAATGTCACCACCCCCACTACTGATGCCACCCACCACCACCCCCACCACTGATGCCACCCACCACCACCCCTGCCACTGACCCCACCACCCCTGCCACTGATCCCAACTACCACCACCGATTCCAACACCCCACCACTGATCCCACCCACCACCACCGATACCACCACAACCAATATGACCACCACCACTGACCCCACCACCACTGCCACTGATCCCACAACCACCACAAATGTCACCACCGATCCAACCACCCCTGTCACTGATCCCACCACCACCACCAATGTCACCACCCCCACCACTGATGCCACTCACCACCACCTATCCCACCACCCCTGCCACCCACCGCCACTGCCACTGATCCCACCACTGTTCCCACCACCCCTCACCGTCACCACTGCTAGTGATCTTACCCCCTCACAGCCACCACTGATCCCATCCACCCACCACCACCCCCACCACCGATGTCACCACCCATGCCACTGATCCCACCCATGCCACTGATCCCACCCACCACCACCACCAATCCCACCCCCCGCCACTAATTCCACCACCACTACGATCCCACCACCCCCACCACTGATCCCACCACCACCACTTATCCCATCACCCCTCACCATCCCAGCCCCATGCTTCAGGTGGGCCATGTCTCACCCCTGTACACCCAGATAGGAGGGGCAGCGGGCGACATATAGAGGAACCAATACCCTCCATTTTCCTCCTGCAGTCATGGCTGCAGGAAGAAAATGGAGGGGATCGGTTCCTCTATATGCTGCCCCACCGCTCTTCCTATCCCGGTGTAGAGGGGTGACACATGGGCCCGCTGATCACATCTCACAAATTTGTCCTGATATCAGCTTCCTGTACTCCCCTGCACAGCAGCATTCAGACTGGGATTAGCAGCCAAAAAGAGCTAATCAAACGGCTGCAGCAAGCACATGTGCTGACAGGGAACATGCCAAGAGAAGTGAGCTGAATGACTGGAAGGTGGAGGATGAGGACATGGCTGTGCTATCTGGCAAGGGATCCAGCAGCCCAAAACTGGCTGAACAAATGTAAAAATCCTTTGGCAAGTAAGACATTTTAAATATTTTACTTTCACCTGTGGGTCTGGCTGCTTACTAGCAACTGCCTATGTTTGCTATACCTTCACTCCCCTGCTGCTCTATGTGGCTGCTATGTGCAAAGCGATGAAGCTTTATGTATAAGTTAAAAATTGTAACTTGGAGCTTACACAAGGTCAAAGATTCACTTTTCACATGTAACAGTGAGAGTTGCCTGAGCAACCAATCATTAATACTATTGTGTGGAAGGAAGGAAGGTGAGTTACATACTCCCCTTCCACAGAAGTAATGGGTAGTTCTCTTAATTTGCGATGACCCAACAGAAGCTGAAGGAGAAGTAAACAAAGTTGAAGTGGAGAAATTAAGTAAAGGTAAGTATGTGCTGCTAATGAGGCCATTATTAAAGTTCACCTTTTGCATGGAAATGGCACAGGTTCCTTAAAAGCCGAGCCGCCCGAGCCAATCCTTTACTAAGCGGCGATGCCCAGCTCGAGTCACTGAACTTGCTTCTTTCAAAATCCTGTGATAACTCACGGCAGACCTCCGCAATGTCTCCTGGGAACAATGACAAAAGCTCCTAGGAGACATTGCGGCATCGAGGAAGTGACGGAATACCCGCACACTACCTTGATGAATCCATATACAGGAAGCGGCCAGTAACATAAAGGATTACTAAGGTACAGTGGATCGGAAAAAAAAAAAATTTAGTAATTTTAGTAAGGTTTAGTAATTATGCATATGAGCGTATCATTTTTTTTTGGTGGGAGAGTGGATCTTGGGTGGGAGTTCCCACACTTTTTTTCCCCAGGACTTGACCCCTGCTGTCCCTACCATCACTTGGAACACCCCTGTCAAGTGACATCATAGGTCTTCTTGCTCAGGCAGTGGGCAGGTCCTGAAGGCTGCCAAGAACAGCACAATGCAACTGTGTAGCATTGTTTTATGCAGCATTTTCTCATAGGACCAGGGCAGCTTGATGACTTACCCCAAGGGCCTCTCCTCAACACCTTAACCTCACAAGAAGTAGATTGAAGAACACTTGGCTGGAGGAGGACCAAAGGTGGATCACAGAGCGGGTCTGCAGGGGACAGCACCAGAAAGAAGGTATGTAGCAACAGCTGCTTTCTTCATTTCTTATGTCCAGGTAAATTTCCTTTTTATTTTTATTCTTCACTGGAGTTGGACTTTAGAACAACTTCATCTTTAATGGATGGATATTATCATGTACCCAGTCAAGGTAAAAATAAAAAGACATGTATTGCATGTTTCATTTACTGCAGAAAATTGCAGAGACAGGTCACTTGTGACAGTCGGTGTCATTTACCACTCATTGGACTGTAGATCCATACAGATGAGTAGCCAAATGACTCTTCAAACACTAAAAGCGAACAAGTGGATGGTAGCACAGAAAGCTGAATAAATGGGAACATTTTCACTTGTAATAAAGATAGGCATTAGAACTAAAATGGCATTACCGAAGAGCATGTGAAACAGACAGAATGAAAGAGAAAAGGTTATTTTCAAACAAAAGAACAGACCCAGGTGCCAGGAAGAGCACAGGCAGATAAGGAAGACTTTTATTAGGCACTTTCTATCAGAACATTTTGTTACGGCAGTTTTCTAAGAAGCTGTCCATTTTTTGTATTTAATTTGCGGAAAGCCTCTTCTTCTATGTTGCTGAGTGAAAATAGAACAGTCACAGAAGAAAAGGTTTATTAATATATAAGTATGGAGATATACTGCTGAGAGCTATGATCCACCTACAAGAGTTACTACTGAAACAGTAATTTCACCTTCTCATTTCTCGAAAGAACTTTAAGAAAAGACCCGCAATACATTAGACATCTGTCAAGTGTTTATTGAAGATATTTGCCATTGTGTTCATTCTTTTCACATGAGATCTCACATTTTATACCACAAAATTAAAAAATTGCACGTTCTCTAATGCTTTGATTCAAGATGAGGCAAATGTGAAATTAAAGTAGAGCAATGAAAAGACTATAGACATTTAAATGTTCACATAATCCTAACAGGAAATGAGCAGACAACTTCTGCTCACACCTCTATACTCCTTAAAGCAGGGGAAGGCAACCTTCGAGCGATGGAGATCTACTTGCACAACACTGATGAAGTCAAAGATCACTGGGTACAGTGTAGGCCCCCCCCCCCAAAAAAACAGTAGGACCAACTTTTTTTTTTTTATATAAAATAGTTTTACTGAGAACAAAAATAAGTATTACAAGAGAGTGCAGGGTTTAGGAGTGCGTTACGCTAATAATGCAGGGTTTAGGAGTGTGTTATGCAGAGAATGCAGGTTTTAGGAGTGGGTTGCGCTCAGAATGCAGGGATTTTGGGGGTGGGTGATGCGTACAGCATAGATCTTTCATTTGATCCACATCAGGGACATACAATTGTAGCTGGCTTTATACTGACCCTGTCGTTATTTTATTTTTTTAAATTGTAAGATAGGCAACCTGTAAAATAGTACTTACTAGTTGCCCCTGCTATCTGACACTTCAAGGTGTACCAAATAGTATGTTCCCCACTGGGCAGTGTGGTTCCTCCTGCTGACCCCTACATTACTATAGAACACAGGCTGCTCCTCATTTTAAGTTTTGTTACATGGTGACAGCGCTAATTTAATCAGTGGTTTTACCATTATACTGGTAAATCCAATTATACAATAATATGTTGTACGTAAACTGGTTTCAAATCAGATTGGTCCTAAAATGTGTCTCTGTATAACTGTGGTGTAGACATTGGATTGCAAGCTCAAATTTGGCAAAGCCTAACAGGAATAGTTCTTTGTAATACACAGAAAAACATGTTGTCACTACAGTACATAAGAAACATAGAAAGTACCTGCACAGACAAGTTATGGATTTTCCAGGTAGTTAACAGCATGAAGTCATTCAAAAACCCTCAGAAATAGCTCGATACTGATGTCAGTGAAAGTGATTGTGCACATTTTATAATAGGTTTTTATTTTTCACTTTTTACATTAAAATGTAGACCCTAAACAGGAGTAAAAAGCACAATACTCCTAAAGCACACAAGAACATGAATATTTAAATCAGTCCAGAAAATCGATAACTTAATTGAGCAAACTCAAGTTAAAAGTCTTAAGCCTCGTACACGCGACCGGTTTTCCCCGCAGGAAAGCTGCCAGGAGAGGATTTGGCCGGGAATCTCGGCCATGTGTATGCAGACGGGAATCCCAGTGGAAAAATAGAGAACCCTGCTCTCTATTTTCTCGCCGGGTTTCCTGCCGAGAAAACTGGTCGTCTGTATTGGTGAAAAATTGTGCATGCTCGATAACACTTTGACGCTTGCGTGGTAGGTTAGTGTGGGGTGTAGCAACAAGATGGCGGCGACAGCATCGAATGTGACGAGACACCGGCTCGTCATAGTCGATGACGTCACTGTGTTCTTGCCATTCAATAGAACGGCGGGATTTTGTGTGACCGTGTGTACACATGGCTTTTCAAGTCAAGCCTGCCAGGAATCCCGTCGGGAATACCAACGTTTTTTTTCCCGATGGGATTCCCGGTGGTGTGTACAGGGCTTAATACATAATTTTAGTGATCAATGATCTGTGGACCTAACATTAATGCTTAGCACATTGTTTGGAACACAATGGAATGCATTTATGTACAGAAAACAGGTGTGAGCTTTCATTGGTTTACAGTTGTCCAGAGTACTCTTACTAATATTGATGGATTTTTGATTGATTGTGGTTACCACTGTCAGAATACAATGTCCTGGCAGGGGGGATTCCTTCATCCATCTCATTTGGTGGATGGAGGAATCTGTTAGCTTCCTTTCCATTTTCCCTGCCCCCCGCATTTTTCCCCCTCCTTTCCCCACCTTCCTCCACACCCCCCCTTTCCTTTCTCCCCCCTCCTTCCCTTTGCCTTACACTACCTTCCACCCCTCCCCCTTCTCCTCCCTTACTCCCCCCTCTCCTTCCCCCTTCTTTCTCCCCCACCTTACCCCCCTTTCCCTCCTTCCTCCCCCCTCCCCCTCATTTCCCCCCCTCCTTCTTCACCTTTCCTCCCCCCCTTCCCCTCCACCCTTTTTCTACCCCCTTCCTTCTTTACCCTTCCCCCCTCCCCCTCCATCTTTCAATGGGTCCACACATTGGCTCCCCAATTAATTATATGCCTTATACCCAGAGATCGACGCACCATTCCCCTTGTCCGCCGTGGGGGGATCAACTTGGGCGGCCTGGCTTCCGCGCCTATTGCACTACTCATTGGGTAAGATATATTTTTTTCTATATACCATTTACTTCATTGCATTACCGTATTTGTCGGCGTATAAGACAACCTTTTGGATGCAAAAAAATGCATCCAAAGTCGGGGGTCGTCTTATACGCCGGATCTGTCTCTGCCAGGCTACGGACATCCATGTTTCAGGCTGCGGGCATCCGTGATTTAAAAGCTGCGCCTCCTCCTCTTTGGACGAGAGGACGTCCGTGATAGGTGGAACACTAAACAGAGGCCCTGCTGGGAAAATTAGTGTTCCGCCTATCACGGAACAGTCTGAGGAGGAGGCGGGGCTTTTGAATCATGGATGTCCGCAGCAAAAGGTAGGGAGATCATCTTGGCTGGCACAGTAGAGGCATGTGATGGACAGTGGAGGCATGTGATGGACAGTGGAGACATGTGATGGACAGTGGAGGCATGTGATGGACAGTGGAGGCATGTGATGGACTGTGGAGGCATGTGATGGACAGTGGAGGCATGTGATGACACAGTGGAGACATGTGATTACACAGTGGAGGCATGGAATGGCACAGTGGGGGCATGGAATGGCACAGTGGGGCATGGAATGGCATGGCACAGTGGGGCATGGAATGGAATGGTACAGTAGGGCATGTAATGGAATGGCACAGTGAGGAATGTAATGGAATGGCACAGTGAGGTATGTAATGTAATGGCACAGTGAGGCATGTAATGTAATGGCACAGTGAGGCATGTAATGTAATGGCACAGTGAGGCATGTAATGTAATGGCACAGTGAGATTTGAAAAATGCCTGTTTCTGTTAGCGGTTGTTCTGGCTACCCCTCAGCTTCCAGACAGACTAGTAGGAAGGGGGTAGTCTTATACGGCGAGTATTTCCGAAAACCAAATTTTTTCATGGAAAAATAGGGGATCGTCTTATACGCCCAGTCGTTTTATACGCCGGCAAATATGGTATATGTATTTACTGCATTATTTATTCTGTAGATTGGTTCTCCTGAAGAAGCGGTATTCCCGCAAAACTAGTAGAGACCCCGATCAATCTCTGATGTGCATTGCTGTCCATTTTTGTATATTTTATTGTAATAAAATACCTTTTTTAAACTTTTTATGTAACGCTGTTTATTGTGCTTTATCAGTACCGAGACCCACATACCAATTGGGTGGGTATGCTTTAGGCTTAGCCTCAGCAACTATCCCTTCGCACCCACCCCCCTCTTTGTTTTTCCTATAACTAGTGCAGCTTCTAACTTCAGCTTGTCCAATTAAAGCGTTTATTAACCCCACCCCCCAAAAAAAAAAAAAATGTATCCTGTTCCTTTAAAGCATTTTATACAGCACAGTGCTTGTGCTGTGGGATTTGGCCCCCTGTATCACCTGTAATACCTGTAATTCTTGGTTGCAGAGCCGGTGTGGGGGGGGGGGGGGGGGCGGATGCCATGGGCGGTACAATTTATTGGGGGTGGGGGGGGCGCAGTAACTACACACAGTAATTCAAGGCTTTCTCCCTGGTGTGGAGAAAGCCTCTTGAGGGGGGAGGGGGCGAGCAGGCAAGTCAGGACACTCTCTACTTTGCAGATAGAGAAAGGAGCTGTGTGTTAGTGGGCATCCTGACACCCCTGCTGCCCCCTCCCCCCTCAAGAGGCTTTCTCTACACCAGGGAGAAAGCCTTGCATTGCTGTGTGGAGTTACAGACAGAAGAACAGGAAGTGAGGATTCTCAGAAGAAATAAGGACATTTAAAAGCAAAATCGAAGGATGAGGTAAGTGAAGGAGGACTGCACTAAGGTAAAGGAAGCTATTTAGGGATTTTTTTTTTACCTTTACAACCCCTTAAATGAAGTGATATTCAATGGAGTGCTTAAATACCAAATCCCCTGTGCTGCCTTAATCGCATGAAGCAGCACAGCCCAAAATCGCATAAAAAAGTCCTTCTTTAAATGAAAGATCTATAGATCCATCGGTGTAATTCAAACAGTGCTGTGATTCCACACACAGGTGCTCCCCACCCTTAGGTAATAGCTGCTCACCTTAGAGCATGTGACCTTGCGTTTAAGCTTAGTCAAAACACGCTTCTGAATCACCACTGGATTCTGAGTGTACTGCGGGGTCCCAGACTGTTTGGTATCAGTGTCTCCTGCTTAACGATGCTGTCACCTCATAAACAAATGGCAAAAGGAGAGGCTTGATGGTGTGATATCGTTCGTATAAAATGTATTTAAGAAAAAAGCCCCTAAATGGCGAACACACATGATAAAGGTGAGTCAGTGCACCGCTCTGTATGAGGCATAAAAAAACTCTAGGGGGTGGCCTGCAGCGGGACCGGATGGTAGCGTGGTGAGCGAGCTCCTCCACCCACGAGAACGAAGCGGCACTAAACGACCGATCCAGGGCACAAAACTGACCCCAAAAGGGTGCGATCCGAACCGGGCACACACTGGGAGGATGACCAACAAGCGTAAAGGCTCCGTGAAACCCCAGCGTCTGATGGACATGTTCACGGTACCGCGCGACGGGGGCAGGCAAGATGGCGCCGATGCGACCTCAACTCCCGCGCCTACACATCAGGCCAAAGGCAGCGGAGGGCCTCGATATTCGGGTGGGGAACAGAGGGCTTCTCCTGACGCCCATACCTCTTCACCCTCACCATCAGCCAGCCCAGCAAAGACTCGGATGAGGCTGGATGACGCTGGATGCGGCCCTGCAACGAGCCCTGCCACGGATTCTGGGGAGGACACACGTGAGTTACATGATTCTATTGCAACTTTCCCTACCTCTAACCAGCCTGTGATGGACACAGTCCTCAGAGACATGCTAGTGACACTACGTAGTTCACTACAGGCAGACATGGTGAATTGTATACACAGAGTGAGTGGTGAACTGAGGGAAGTGGAGGGCAGAGTGGAACACATAGAATCCAAGATGGGGGAATATGCCTCCACCATTAACAGTCTGGTGGATGCAAGTGAAGCGCAGGAGGAGAATGATGAATGGATCAGGAATAAGTTAGCAGACCTCGAAGACAGATCCAGGAAGAACAACATGAAAATAAGGGGGGTCCCCGAGTCAGTGCAACCCCCAGACCTGCGATCGTATGCGATCGATCTGTTCTCGTCTCTCCTCCCTGACCTTAACAACGTGGACTTCACTATCGATCGGATCCACAGGCTCCCAAAACCATCCTTCCTCCCCGCTGCCATCCCTAGGGATGTGATCCTGCGCATGACTTTTTTCCATGTAAAAGAACAGCTCATGCAGGCGATGCGCAGGAATGAAAAAATCCCCTCCAGGTTTCAAAACTTACAATTTTACCCTGACCTCTCCCAACATACTCTGCAAAAAAGGAGGAATCTAGGTACAATTACCAAAGCTCTGAGAAACCATGATATCTCCTACAAGTGGGGCTTCCCCACCAAACTCATCATCACTTATAGAGAAAAGTCATTCAATGTAGACTCAGTCGACAGAGGTATTGCCTTACTAAAAACCTGGGAAATTCTGCCAGCCCCTAGAGAGGAAGACAAACCAACCTTGCATAACAATGCAGTCACCCCTGTCTGGAAGCAAGTTACACATAGAAATGCAAGATCACACAAATGAGTTCTTTTTTTTTTTTTTCTTTTAAGTTTGGTGCTTTCCTTTTTAAGCTTTACCTACGTTCTCCTACAAGTGTGATGATGATCTAACCCTGGATTTATCGAAAACTCGTGGGACCCTGAATGGTTCCTGGGCATGAACTTATCCCCGCTAACACCTGAGCAGCGTATAGCTGCACCCGGGCATAGCCCTCACGAGCGTTCTTCTGTTGCCATGGTAATGGCTAGTTGTTTGCTGATGTTTCGCCTAACTTCATGTTTTGTTTTTTCGTTCCTTTCTTTTCCTTCTTGTTTTTGGATCTACACAGCCACACTTGACCACTTGAGATGGAATCAGCTCGGAAACTCCACCCGCTCTCCAACATGCAAAACTCAAATACCTCCACAGACCTCTGAGAGAATTTACCGACCAGGGACCACAGTGAGTAACCTTTATGCCAGACACACTCATCTACTGATGTCTAGACCACCCAGAGGGACCTCAGGTCTCCCAAATGTGACTTTGCCACACAAAACATCACCTCCCGTTACTACCAATGGTGATTAAGGTTTTGTCTATCAACACTAGAGATATGAATCACCCTGTAAAAAGAAAGTCCCTGTGGAGGGAAGCTATAATACACAAAAGTGACATTATATGCGCTCAAGAAACGCATTTCAGTGGAGATTCAGCGCCTCAATGCTCCCACAGAAATTTCCCCAATGTATTTACCGCAAATGCGGACACCAAAACTAAGGGAGTCCTAATTGCCATTCGGGACACGGTCACCTTTACCCTGCATAAGGAAATAGCTGATCCTGGTGGTAGATACCTGATTCTGATCTGCGATATCAATTCAGTTGCCTACACCATTGTGAACGTCTATGCTCCAAACGCTCACCAGGTTCAATTCTTCAATAAGCTATTAAGGAAAATACAACCCGTCAAAAGGGGCCTCCTTCTACTATCCGGGGATTTTAATGCTGTGCCCGACGTAAACATGGACACCACGTCCAAGGCACTTAGAGCAGGAGTGACGCTACAGGACGCGATCCATCAGGCAGAGCTATTTGATGTGTGGAGATGTCACCATTCAGGTGAAAGAGACTTCACCTTCTTCTCCGCCCCACATCGCACGTACACGAGAATAGATCTGTTTTTGACGGATTACCCTACCCTAACCAGATCCATCTCATCATCTATAAATGACATATCTTGGTCAGACCACGCCTCAATTTCTCTGACTCTTAGAGATGGCTCCACTGCCAACCCATCCCCTGTATGGAGGGCCAACACCTTTTTGTTACAACAACCCGCCAACAGAATACTTATTGAAAATCACCTGAAGGAATTTTTTCTTATTAATGATGTACCTGATCAAGACCCATTCTCCTTGTGGTCTGCTCACAAAGCCTATTTAAGGGGTATACTTATTCAATTGGGGGCCAGGGCAAAGAGGCAGAAGCATTTAAAAATAAAAACCCTCACCGATGAAATCGAAAGGATGGATAGGGAAAACAAACAGACACCCACTCACACAATCTCTACTAAACTAATGCAACTCAGGAGCGATCTCAGGCTTCTCCTACTGGAGGACTTTGAGAGGCATTCCAAGAGGTTGAGAATGACTTATTATGCACAGGGCAATAGAGCTGGTAGGATGCTGGCCAATAGAATTAAGGGACGTAGGATTAAAGCCAGAATCCCTCATATATTACACCCCGAGCACAAAACAAAACTACTCCACCCCCAAGATATGGCAGATGCCTTCGGTCAATATTATGGCGCCCTTTATAACCTGAAGGACGACAAAAACACGCCCCAACCCACTATCTCTTCGATAAATGACTTTCTTAATAAAGTCTCCCTACCACAACTTTCCCCATCACAACTAAATTTTCTAAACTCCCCATTCACGGTAGAAGAAATACACAAAACCATTGATTCCCTGCCGACCAACAAATCCCCGGGACCTGATGGATTTGTGGGAGAATATTACCAGCTGTTTAAATCCACCCTGTCACCTTACATATTAAAAGTGTTCGACAAAGCTGCCGCCTCTTCGTCCTTCCCCCCAGAAATGCTGGAGGCACTGATTGTGACCTTGCCCAAGCCAGGGAAGACTCCTGACACCCCAGCCAACTTCAGGCCTATATCACTGTTGAACAATGATCTTAAATTATATGCAAAGCTTATTGCAGGTCGATTGGTGGACATACTGCCCACACTGATCCATCCGGATCAGGTGGGATTCACCAAAGGGCGACAGGCCTCGGACGCTACGAGACGATTGGTCAATATCGTTCATCTCGCGGGGGTTCAGCAAAGGCCTTCTCTGCTCCTCGCTTTGCATGCGGAGAAGGCCTTTGATAGGGTCCATTGGGGGTATCTAGAGATGGTCCTCAGGAAATTTGGTTTCATGGGCCCCATTTGTGCGGCAATACTAGCTCTCTATTCAGCACCCTCAGCTAGAGTGTTCACCTCTGGGACACTTTCCAAACCTTTTGCTATTACCAACGGTACCCGCCAGGGGTGCCCATTGTCCCCTTTAATTTTCAATCTGATTTTAGAACCCCTCGCATCTTATATACGGTCACATAGAGACATTAGCGGCTTCCCTTCCTCTAATACTGTACATAATATCAGTCTTTTTGCTGACGACATCATTTTGATGCTCTCGAATCCTGTCACTTTCCTGGCTTCGGTACATGAGGCACTTCAATTATTTGGGACGATCTCGTATTATAAGGTCAACGAGAATAAATCCTTTCTTTTGGGGATGGGTATCAATGATGTTGTACGGAGGACGCTCGGTTCGCGGTTTCCATACGCCTGGAGCACTAGGGGCATTAAGTATCTTGGAATTGTACTACCAGCCAAGGCAAGGGAATTATTTACAAACAATTACACCCCGTTCTTGGCCTCTCTCCCGGGTAAACTACAGGAGCTAGCTAAGTCCGAGATGCTGTGGTCAGGCCGCTTGGCAGCCTTCAAGATGATGGTCCTCCCACAGCTTATTTACTTATTTAGGACCCTCCCTATTCCTGCCCCTAACTCATTCTTTACCAAAATCCAGGCCCTTATCAACCGATTTCTGTGGAAGGGTAAAAAAGCAAGGTGGGCATTTAGGAACTCGATTACGTCTAAAGGAGCAGGAGGGGTTGGTAATGTAGTAGTGAAGGACTATCATACAGCGGCTGTGTTGGCACAGCTGAGAACTTGGTTCCCGGACCCGCCTCCCGCGAGATGGCGGGAATTGGAGGAAGTTCAATATCCACACGGAAGTCTACATGACCTCCTAATGGCACGTGCAATTAGAGCCGTACCCACTGAAGGGCTATCCCCTACGATGGTGGCCTCTCTGAAGGCCTGGGAGGCACTTCTGAAGGTCTCCCACTCGCAATACACCAAAACGTCTCTCCCAATAACATGCCTTACTGGCATCATACCAGACTTAAACATTGCCCATTGGCCCAATAAGGGAATAGTCAATATATCTGACCTAATGATAGGCCCAAGCGGGAAAACGTTTAGATCACTCCAGGTGGAGTTTGGCTTGGGAGAGGCTGACTACTTCACTTTCTTACGTTTGAACCATTTCTTTAGGACTGGTCCGTCTCTCTCGATCCAACTCCCATGGAAAATCGTACTTTATTTGTCCAAACAATTCACTAAGATCAAAGGAATATCCCTATTTTACAATGTTTTGAACAATAAACTAGTGTTTGTAAAATCTTCCAATATAGTAGCGTGGGAGAGAGACATGGGAACCTCATATACATCAGATCAATGGCAGAGAGCTATCCGTATCTCCAACTCCTCCACCAGGAGCATCAATCTTTGGGAGCTACATCAGAAAATAGTGTTAAGATGGTACTTGACCCCGCATAGGATATCTAAATTCAGTCCACAGGCTTCTCCTCTATGCTGGAGAGGATGTGGGCTGGTGGGAACTCTGTTCCATATATTGTGGGAATGCCCCGTCATTCGCCCAGTCTGGGAGGAGGTCTTCTTCCTGGCTGCCCAGGTGACGGGGGAGGAGGTGCCGCTGTCCCCGGGACTAGCGGTCCTCTCACTGGGATTAGACTTCATCCCAAAAACCAATAGAGCAGTTGTATCCCATATTCTAATGAGTACTAGATTAGCAATCACTCGCCACTGGAGGGATCACACAGCTCCCACAATGCGGGAGATAATCACAATTACCAGTACACATATTGATTACGAACGGATGTTCGCAGCATCCCAAGGCAGGGCTATGGAAGCTCACGGGCGATGGAGAGCGTGGACTGAGTGGTTCTCCGAGATATAAGGTTGATATTGTTTAAGTTCTAACCATAAGTCTTAATAAATGCAAGATACTAGGGCTGATTGCGGATCCACATTTCAAAAGTTCAGTACTTAAGGTTTACCCTTACTCTTTTCCTTTTCCATTCTTCTCCCTTTCTGTCTTCTTCCTTTTTTCTTTCCCCCTCCCTTCTACGTTCCTCTTCTTTCTCCTCCACCGACTCTTACGGCTCCCCTGGAGGACAACCCTCTACATGCATTCTATGAGGGGCCCTGACGCATCTATTGTTGTTGGATGTGGGGGGCTCTGGGGCCTGGTGTGGGGGGCGGGGCGGGCTGGGCCGGGGGGGGGGGGGCCCTCGGTGGACACAGCTGGATCCCAATGGGGGGTCTGCCGGGGGTTGCCGCCCGGCGTTGTCCGCCTGGCCTTCCGGGCGATGGGCTCCACGGGGTATTCATAGATGGAGTTACGAGTTATGCATTATGACTATTTTATGACTATTTTGTGACTATTTTATGACTATTTTGTGTAAAATTATAGTAGTATCGTCCGATATGTGCCAGCACTACGTGGAAAATTCTTTCTCCTTTTTGCCTTCTTGCCTTTTTATGTTATACTGCTCTCAACTTATGTTGTTCAATGTACACATATCTGTGAAAATGTTACCAATAAAAACTTATTGAATCTAAAAAACTCTAGGGATGTGTCTGCGATCATATGTTCCTCCTCTGTAGGCAGACCTGCTGCCTTCTCCACCATCCTGTCCTCTCCCCTACGCCGTTCGATACAGGGATAACGTATCTTCATCAGGGGGATATTGATTGGACGCAGCGTGTGCCATTTAAATACTCTGCCAGTGCCAATATTTTTGTGGCCTATGGATAAATTAACCTGCCGGCGGCCATTTTCTTGCAGCCTATAGACATAATTTGAATACTCTGCTGGCGGCCATTGTTTTGTGGCCTGTGGATAAATTAACCTGCCGGCGGCCATTTTCTTGCAGCCTATAGACATAATTTGAATACTCTGCCTGTGAATAAATTAAAATTAACCTGCCGGCGGACATTTTCTTGAAGCCCATAACCATAATTGTATTGGCTGTTGTGATATCTAACTAAGTGATGTTAGCATACCGATTGTCTATCAGGACGATGTCAATAGAGTCAGAACAAAAAACGCTCACATACCCCAGTCAATAACTACATAAAAACCTTAATATAAAAAAAACTGTTTAATACTTGCCTATATGCCATGATGGGGAAAAACTAGAACAGGACAAACAGACACATAAAAATATACAGTGCATGGGTAAACATCCATGTGCAATGATTTATGCATGCTTTGGCCAATCCTGTATTGCTGTGAATTGTTGATAACTATAAAAAACTGATAGAAAGGTAGTTAGCGCCACACATATCATATACCGTATTTATCTTCATATAACGCGCCCTGGCGTATAGCGCGCACCCCCAACCTAGAAGGAAAATTCCTGAAAAAAAAGAAATACTTACAGTTTGGATGCCCCTCGTCGGTGTCTTGCCCGGCGTCCATCGCGTTCATCGGCGGCCTTGTCCGGTCCGGCGTCCTTCTGCGGCCATCGTGGTGTCCTCCCCGCTGTGTTTTTCAGCCGATCCCCGCTACCCGCGCTGTGTTTGAACCACTCCGCCAACATATACCGAGCGCAGTACACTCGGGTATACTCGGGCAGGCTCGGCTCCTCTCGTGTAAAGGACGTACAGGACGCACAGGACGTGACCGCGAGCGGAGCCTGCCTGACTATACCCGAGTGTACAGCGCTCGGTATATGTCGGCGAAGTGGTTCAAACACAGCACTGGAAGCGGGGATCGGCGTATATCGCGCAGTGCGCTGTATACGCCGATAAATACGGTATTTTATTTTAATATCACACGGCTGTATGAGTACGTGATTAGTGTCAGCAACTGCTCTTACAATTATTATTGATTAGGTCAGGGATCCTCAAACTACGGCCCTCCAGCTGTTGCAGAACTACACATCCCATGAGGCATTGTAAACCTCTGACATTCACAGACATGACTAGGCATGATGGGAATTGTAGTTCCTGAACTACTGGAGGGCCGTAGTTTGAAGATCCCTGGATTAGCTACTAGCACTAGTAGGTAGCTTGCAAGATCTTGTATACTGCTGTTCATGTAAGTTGATGACCACGTGGCTTTTACATTGTCACACAACTGCAACATATAAACAATGTTACTTGACACTTTTGGTTTGGTAAAGGAAAACATTTAAACAATTTCAATGTCATGACACAATGTTCATAGATAAACGGTATGGTTTAGATTCAGAGCACAACGTGTTTGTTTGTCTTTTGTATTTTGTCTTTTTTTTCTGCCTTATATTTGGCAAATGCTTTCTTGAATTCATTATTCTACTTTGTATTTTCTTCTTACTGTTAAAACTGTACACCAAGTACAAATCCCTTTTAGCCCAAACTATAGTACTATTATATAGATTTCCTTAGCCTAATGTTTCTGTGATGAATGATTAATTGGAACAACCATGTTGTGTGCGCTGCCTATTGCATTAGGGTGTGCACCCCAAACCTCAAAAACACATGAACACCACCTGCTGTCACAGGGAGGAGGCTCTGATGGTGGGGGACAGTTGATTGGGAGCATATTACCTTACATCCTAAGTAGGGATGAGCTTCGTATTCGAGTGGAACTCATGCGCTGGCGGTGGCGCAGGCGCGCACCCGGCGCATCCCCGAGATGCCGATGCGCGTGCCTGGCGGCCGCGATGTCCGCCAGGTACCCGCGATCGGCAATGACAGAGCAGGGACGTGGAGCTCCACGTCCTATCAGGGAGACAAAACAGATGCTGTGTCCCTTGCTGGTCCCTGCTGCAGTCAGTTCCCTCATACATAGGTACATTATATTATGCTTGTCGGGTTTCTGAAATATGGCAATGGCAAATATGGGATGACAATATAACGTTGTGGCTATTGTACTCTTAGGCCCCGTACACACGATAGGTTAACCAGAGGACAACGGTCTGACGGACCGTTTTCATTGGTCAAAACCGATCATGTGTGGGCCCCATAGGTTATTTAACCATTGGTTAAAAAAAAGCAAACTTGCTTTAAAATGTAACCGATGGATTGCTAACCGATAGGTCAAAACTGATCGTTAGTACGCAAAACCATTGGTTAAAAACCCGCGCATGCTCAGAATCAAGTCGACGCATGCTTGGAAGCATTGAACTTAGTTTTTTTCAGCTCGTCGTTGTGTTTTACGTCACCGCGTTCTGACACGATCGGTTATTTAACCTATGGTGTGTAGGCGTGACAGACCATCAGTCAGCTTCATTGGTTAACCTATGACAACGGTCCTTCAGACTGTTGTCCTCTGGTTAACCTATCGTGTGTACGAGGCTATAGAAACATCTTTAGGGAGCAGTGTTCTAACATCACCCTATTGTTGTAGTTCCTATACTATTACCAGATGACCATACACAATTATTTAATATTTGAGCATGTACATCCATTCTCAAAATGGTTACTATGCAGTGGGGCATTTGCATGGGATCAAGAAGACAGCGAGGATCACTATAGTAGCTGTACCTTCAACACTGAAAAATCCATCAGTCCGTTTTCATCGGATGAACCGATTGTGTGTATGCGGCATTAGTTGACACAATACCCCAACCAATTAGGGATGAGAAAACACTAAATACAATTGAAAAACGTTGCGATCTTAAAACACCTTTGAGGCACAGAACATCTCAAATGTACGATATATTAACAGAATTAGAAGGAAAGGGGACGCTACCCTTCATAGAAAAATGGGAACAAGAATTAGAGAGAAAGTTAGAGGAAAAACAAATGATAGAAGCAGTTTATAGCTATGCAACTGATATTACTACGATAGAAGCTAATTATAAATGTATGGTAAGATGGCTTCTGACCCCGGAGAGAATGAATCAATTTCAGCCAAATAGTTCATCACAGTGTTGGAGACAATGCAAACAGAGGGGAACAACAATACACATTTGGTGGGAGTGTCCGAAAATAAAAGAGTATTGGCACAGTATATTAGACTATGTGGAGGGGATAACGGGAAAGGATCCCACAAAATGCTTGGAATGTGCTGTTTCATGGGACCAATAAAACAAGAAAACAATATAAAGAATCTTTGGTCCCTTAACTGCTCAACGCTGCAAAAGCCTTGATTCCAAAAAAGTGGCTGCAAATAGAGAAGCCAACTGTAAAAGAATGGATACAGAGAGTAGAAACAACAATAACACAAAAAACCTTCGCCAAAACCGGGTACAGCAGTATAGTCCAACAGCAAAGCCTAGAGTCTTGCGGCCCTCCACAGAAGCACTTTTCAGACAGCTGGACTGGACCTTGCGGCACCTGCCAGTGGAACCTCAAACATCTGGACAGCTGACGCGTTTCTGGGGCCTAAATGGTCCGCAGGTGCCGCAAGGTCCAGTCCAGCTGTCTGAAAAGCGCTTATTCAATTTTCCTTGTGAGTAGGACTATTGCTTTGTATTCTGTTTTTAATAAAAATTTCAAGTGGTAATGCACAAGGTGGGTGCGCCCTCCTTTCTTTTCTTTTTGTTACAGAGAGTAGAACACATCTCCAAAATGGAGTACTTATGCAGCAGTGATCAGGGAATGAAGGAAAGATATAGACTAACTTGGAAGAAATGGACAGCTTTCAAACAAACAGAGCACTGCGCAGTAGCTATGACAGAAACGGATTAGGGTCGAGACAACATAAGAAGGCAGAAATGTCAGATCTAGGGAAGGGGGTGGAGTAGGGAGAGGGGGGGGTGGGATAAATTAATATGGATGTTATGTAAAGTACTGTTTGGTATGAATATGCATTTTGTATGGAAATAATATTTTTTTTACAATTCAATAAAATAAATATTTAAGAAAGTGCTCCTAATCTCAACTTGTTTCCCTTTATAGAAGAAACCTGGGAGCCAGAAATCTTGCTGATTGATAGGAGATCAAATACTTATTTCAATTATTGAAATGCAAATAAGTTTATAAACATTTTTCTGGATATTTTTGTTGTTATTCTGTCTCTCACTGTTAAAATAAACCTTCCATTAGAATTGTAGGCTGATCATTTCTTTGTCAGTGGGCAAACGTACAAAATCAGCGGAGGATCAAATATGTTTTTCCCTCATTGTATCCCTACATACAGGTATGCAAAAATATCTATACCTAAAAATCAGCTTTAAGAAAAAGGAACACTAGCTAGTAGTAGTAGTTACAATAATAGTGATGATAATAATAATGATTAAGAACAATAATCTCATTTTAAAATGATATAACAGTTGAAAGTCAATTTGACAAAATGCATTTATTTTCAGATATAACCAATACATTATTATTACACTCACAGGCAAACACACTCTTGAGATTTAACTTGTTTATTGAATGAAAAAGGAGGTTTATTTATTTTTCTTAGAAAAAAAAGGTGCTTTTAGATTGCTTTTTTGTGTATCTTCAGTCAGATTGAGGAGCAAGGCACTAGCTCAGTGTGACTATTCATGTTGTGCCCCTTCATTGTCCACACTTTCTTTGTTTTGACAATTTTGCATTTTGCAATATTCCTTTTTCCGCTTGTGTTTCAAGAATGCTATAAATAGCAGCTATCATTTTCATGTGTGGAAACAGCTCTGCCTCTTACCTGGCTCCTGTTCTCTGTTTAGCTACATGTATTTCAAGTAGAGATTTACAGTAAATATAAATCACTACATTATAAAAGGGGTATATTTTTTCATGTTCAATGCATTTATGTCAAGAAACGTTTAAAGGGGTTGTAAAGGTTCATGTTTTTCACCTTAATGCATCCTATGCATTAAGGTGAAAAAACATCTTAAGAATTGCGCCCCCCCCCCCCCCCCCCCAATTTTCTTACCTGAGCCCTGGAAGTCCCACGTCCCAAACACGCTCTTCTTCTCCTCTGTCTTTTCTCTGCTCTTCTGGGCTCTTCATTGGATAGATTAATAGCAGCGCAGCCATCGGCTTGCGCTGCTGTCAATCAAATCCAATGACGTGGCTGCTGGGGGCGGGGCCGAGTCCTGTAGTAGGTGGCTACAGATGCTAAATACAGGACTCGGGAGCGCACCCGCAAGGTAACCCCCTTACCAGGAGAGCACTTCCCAGGGGGGTTACCAGAAGCGGAGAGGAGCCGAGAGACCTCAGAAAACACTGTTCGGGGCCACTCTGTGCAAAACAAGCTGCACAGTGGAGGTAAGTATACCATGTTTGTTATTTAAAAAAAAAATACTTTTACAACCCCTTCAAGTACCTCCAACAGTTATCACTGTGCCCCATCCAACAATTCCTTCATCTGCTTTTCTTTCCAGAAGGATGGTGCCATCTTTGAAAAGATACAGGTGAGGCATAGGAGATCAATATCAAGACACCACATCCCATTTGACAAAAAATATTGGAGAAAGGGAGGGTAACAAACCCAGGGACTTTTAACGGTGTCAATAAGAGAGAAAATATAATAAGTAGAAAAATATATAATTTATTTGATTAATCACATACATAAAAAATGGAAGTATAAACACCCACACAGTGATCCTAGATAAATATGCGTGACTTCAGAGGGAGCCACATTTGAGACCTGTACATGGAGTGCCCAACATGTTTCGCCCCTAGCAGGGCTTCATCAGGATCTTGTACAAGGCATACTATAACAAAAGAAAAATAATCATGTATGAACAAATCAATCAGACATTGAGACAGTAGACAATTAACGTGCTCAATATACAGTTCAAATACTTAGGACAAGTATAGTATATAAATAAAAGTTTTTACATAAAAAAACGGTAAAAGAAAAGGGAAAAAGCTATTAGTCACAACAGTATAAGATGCATATACAAGAATGCATGGAAATACATCATATGATCATTACTGGACAAACCACTTACCAATGGAGCAACAAATCCAAATGCGCAGTGAAGATGATACTTGAAATACAATGAAGGTGGATGAAGGGAATAAGAAGAGCATAAATTCCCAAGCGTACGCCTCAAAAGAGTGCCCCCAAGAGTGAATCAATCCCACAGTGAGAGGGAAGGCTGCAGTAAATAAAAGCAGAAAATATATATATATATGGATACTCAATAGATAATTAGTAGTAAAAAATCACATCACAAAGGCAGTCAGAGAGGTAGAGAGATGGTTAATCTCAATGCCTAGAGAGCCTTTAACTCATGAGCTAAATACCTGAGACATTATAGCTTGAGGTGTAGGGTCAAAAGATGTGAGTCTGACTGTGCAAAAAAAGGAGATCTTCAAAACTTTTCAATCTCCATCGCCTCCCAGGGCAAATACACCAGCCAGGACCGTCCAGCCTGAATCACTGTTTGAACAAACAGTAGAGATCAAAGGCTGCACACAGGGATAATTTTAATAAATAAATAAATAATGGCTAAACAAGCCAGCAAAAATTTCAGTCAGCCCCATAATCCAAGACAACCTTAGAAGGGGGGAAATAGAGGGATCACATACCTGTGTGTAGACGGTGGTAAAAAAAAAACGCTGGAACAGCAGCGATAGATAAATTCATGGGCCAAACAGCCCTGTCAGTGTTAGCAGCAGCAGCTGGGCTTTAAATACCCCCCACAGAGAGAGGCGGCGTCTGACGTCGCCGTCGGGGGCGGGCTAATCAAAGATGTCAAATGACATCCTGGAACCAATGGCCTGGAGGGAGGAGGCGTGCAGACGCACATGGGGAAGCCGCCGCCTGCCCGGTAGTGTAGCACGCGCGTCAGCACACCATTGGCGTGGGAAGTGACGCAGATGGCGCAGGCGCCATCTTGGAAGCTGGAAGGATAGCCATCTTTGTTTAGGCGTTATCCACAGTGCTTCCTCCAACAATACCTTTTATCTGTTTTTCTTTCCAGAAGGATGGTGCCATCCTTGTTTAGCCATTATTCAAGGTAAGCATCTACTTCCTGGACTGAAATGCTCATCAGAGAAGACACAATCATGTACATCCTGGTGCGTGTGCAGTTCTTGGCTGTGATCCAGTATGTTTAATAGCCAAAGTCCCTCTTTGAAAGGGGGTGGATTGGGGCTGTCTTTTTGCTGGTCTTGGGCTGGCTGTCCCTTTGCTGGTCTGGGCATGTCTCTTTGCTGGTCAGGGGCTCTCTCTTTGCTGGTCTGGGGCTGTCTTCTTGCTGGTCTGGGTCTGTCTCTTTGCTGGTTAGGGGCTGTCTCACGCTGGTCTGGGGCTGTCTCTTTGCTGGTCTGGGGCTGTCTCTTTGCTGGTTAGGGGCTGTCTCTTTGCTGGTCCGGGGATGTCTCTTTTCTGGTCCGGGGCTGTCTCTTTGCTGGTCTGGGGCTGTCTCTTTGCTGGTCTGGGGCTGTCTTTGCTAGTCTGGGGCTGTCTCTTTGCTGGTCCGGGATGTCTCTTTGCTGGTCTGGGGATGTCTCTTTGCTGGATTGGGCTATCTCTTTGCTGCAGTGGCTGTCTCTTTGCTATATGGGACTGTCTCTTGGGATAAAAATCCCATCGCCAACCACCTGCGCGAATGTCCAACCCCCATCTCCGCCCCCCCATCACCAGGCATTGGGCTGCCCAGTCTAAAATGCCTGGGCCTTTTTTGTCCCAGTCCAGGCCTGCCCTTTACTAATATTGTCAGATATATGCAGCACTACCCCCGAAGGAGCTGCTGGTTTGTTTTGGGTGTCATGTTACCTCATGACTCCTCTGCCGTCTCAGGGGTGTATGGTGCATATAGCGGTAGTAACGGAATGTCCACAACAGGTGTCTTTTGCTGTGCTCTTTATTACCCAGCCGGGTAAAAACAATAAAACTTGTGGTGAAGAAGGTAGAGTTGAAAGGAGATGAAGAATAGCAAATTCAGGCGTAGCAATAGGGAAACAATCCTGCTCCCACGTGTAACACTTCTTGCGCCACTCCTGCTTGAGTGGGAATAGCGTACCTGGACAGGCCTCTCTCACTGAAATGACAGCCAGAGTATCGCTCGAACTTTTAAGGAAAAGTCTCTGCCACAGACCCTCCTGGAATGAACTGGAACCTTTTGAGAAAGGTCTCTGCCACAGACCCTCCTGGAATGGATTCAGAGAGAAACCTCTGCCACAGGACCTCCTGATTGCAGTTACGGCAATGAACCACCTTTGTAGAATTTTGCCTGGATCTCCTTCAAATTGCTTTCAAGGACCGACTGACAGGTGACCAGCCTCTCGATCCCCGGTTGTTTGTCGAGACCCTATTGGATCGCAAGCCTCTCATTGGCTCTCCTCAGATGGACTCCCCACCAAACAGCTATACCGCTTGGGATCTTCAGGATTGGGAACCCAGTCGATCACTGGGCTCCCTGCCACAGCTCAATTTTTCCGGACCAACATGGTCCCAGAACCAGGAACTCCGCATGGTACGCATGCCCCGACCCGGTAGGCCATAACGACAGGGCGCCGTGGTGCAGTCACCCTAAAGGTGGGTGTTGCACTCGAAGAAGAAGACCCAGAACCAATGGCACCTGCCCCATAAATACCCTCCCCCAGCATGCACAGCGAGGCTCAACCCTCCTGATTGGCTGCTGGGGAAGAGCACCCAAACTTTGACTCCACTGCTGCCACCTACTGTGCTGGGGTGAGAAGAGCACCCCAGCAACAACAGAATGAGCCCACAGCACAGCCAAGCTGAGACAGAGACCGAAATTTGAACACATTAACTGGATCAGTGTTCAATTAACACTCTGATCTCCCTCTAAATTTAAATAGCTCTAAATTTGAAGTAACCAGGCGCTACATATAGAACTAGTGATCTAGTAGTATTAGATCATAGAGAGACTACTTGCCATGAGTAGTACTGTATTCACAGTAACTTCAGAGGGTGATTTCCCCAAGGATTCAACTTCTTTCTCTGGCTGTAGTACATCCACAACCCCAGTTCCTCCAGTGGCTCAGGCTGAGCTTTTGGGCCAGCAGTCTGAGTCTCTGTTGGAGGCAGATACCATTTCAATGTTACCTCCCATATGGAGGGGGGGGTGGATAGGGAATCCCTTTGAGATTCAGCAAAATAATATATTCCAAAATATAATAATAAAGTAATTGAAATAATGGGGTATAAATATTCATTCAATCATTTGAGTTAAGGACAGAAAAGGTGAAAAAATAAGAAACAGTACCTAAGAAGAATTAACAAATACAGTACGTATTTAGTGAAGGGAATGTAAAAACAGATTGAAGATTTAATAAAAAGGGAAACGCAAATACTTATTAGTCACAGTGAGTGGTGCCAGCATCACTTTATTTACACATAATCAGCCTCCATCTAATATGTAGCACAACTTAGTTGACCATTGTGTATGAACATACTGTATATAGATGCCAACTGCTAAGTGCGCATACCATCTGCCTCATGTACTACCATAGAACATCAGCTGTCTTTAAAATGCCTTCTAAACTCAGTATGCGAATAAATAATCTCTGAGGAATAACTGAGAATCCAGGAATTCTTTGTTTCCTGCTTCTATTATTCCAGCAATAATACTGTACATATTTTAAAAATTCAGTTTAGTAAGAGAAGGGAAGATGGAAAATATTCACTTTCAAAACCCTGCGCGGAATAAATGCCTTTTCTGAGAGGAGATTGACAGTAGTGCTGCACTAGGAATGTTGGCCCACGTAACTGGTTGTATTGTGAAAGACTTAAAGAGGACCTTTTGTGCATACCAACAAATGTACCGTGCTGCATAGATGGCTCTTGAAAACAGTCCAGAGGAAACTCTGTCAGAAGAAATAGATTTTCCTACTTATATATTATGTAATTTCATGTCATATAGGGGGTTGTGTCCATGTCATCAATTTGACATAGTTTAAGATGCCTATAAAAACATTTAGAATTATTCTACAGGTGCATTTCACTTGCAGTTGATCTTCTGATCTGTATTCCATCCGTTTTTACATTCCCATAGATTTATAGGGGAATGAAAAACCCATTTGAGATAAACAAAAGCCCTTTAATGCACATCTTTAAGAAGGTGTTGCTTGCCTGCACAGCTCTATGTGTTGGTGACAGTCCACTGTACCACCCTATAACAGCTCCATGAATTATAGTTAAAGTGGTTCTATATGTAGCTATTCCCCTGTAGGAGCCGGGTTCTCTGTTCTGTGCCTTACCTCCGAAAACAACCTCAGCCCCTCTGATACACCTGGCTGAATGAAAGTTACTGCAAGCACCACACAGAGGGGGCCCTGGGTTGTTCATCACAGCTGCTACTCTCCCTAGGAGTGGCCGTCCTGTAAAGATGAATGCAGGAGCACAGCGCAGACTGCTCAATGAGGTGAAGGAGAATCCTAGAGTGTCAGCTAAAGACTTACAAAATTCTCTGGCATATGCTAACATCCCTGTTAGTGAATCTACGATACGTAAAACACTAAACAAGAGTGGATTTCATGGGAGGATACCACAGAGGAAGCCACTGCTGTCCAAAAAAAAACATTGCTGCACGTTTACAGTTTGCACAAGAGCACCTAGATGTTCCACAGCAGTACTGGCAAAATATTCTGTGGACAGATGAAACCAATGTTGAGTTGTTTGGAAGAAACACACAACACTATGTGTGGAGAAAAAGAGGCACAGCACACCAACATCAAAACCTCATCCCAACTGTGAAGTATGGTGGTGGGGCATCATGGTTGGGGGCTGCTTTGCTGCATCAGGGCCAGGATGGATTGCTATCATCGAAAGAAAAATGAATTCCCAAGTTTATCAAGTCATTTTAAAGGAGAATTTAAGGCCATCTGTCCACCAGCTGAAGCTCAACAGAAGACAGGTGTTGCAACAGGACAACGACCCAAAGCATAGAAGTAAATCAACAACAGAATGGCTTAAACACAAGAAAATACGCCCTCTGTAGTGGCCCATTCAGAGTCCTGACCTCAACCCAATTGAGATGCTGTGGCATGACCTCAAGAAAGCGATTCACACCAGACATCCCAAGAATATTGCTGAACTGAAACAGTTCTGTAAAGAGGAATGGTCAAGAATTACTCCTGACCATTGTGCATGTCTGATCTGTAACTACAGGAAACATTTAGTTGAAGTTATTGCTGCCAAAGGAGGTTCAACCAGTTATTAAATCCAAGGGTTCACATACTTTTTCAACCTGCACTGTGAATGTTTATGTAGCGCCTGTGTATTTTCAGTACAGATGCTATGTTAAATTTAGAGGGGAATGAGAGAGTTATTTTGCTCTCATTCGTGATGATTTGTTAAATTAGGTTTCTGCCCGGCTGGACTGTTCTGTGGTTTCATTCTGTGTTCCAAAGATACCATTCCATCTTTGGTTAGCAGGTGGCACCAGAGGGGTCCAAGGAGAGGCGTCTCCTGCCAGCAGCCAATCCGAGGAGTTTCTCCCTCGCGGGGCATGCTGGGGGAGGGTGCTTCTAGGGTAGACGCCATTTTGGAAGGGTCTTCGCCCGTTCCTGGTTCCAGGTGCGGCACCCACCTTTAGGGTGTGCGCACATCACGGGCCCCGACGAGATGGCCTACGAGGCCGGGGTGCACGTGCTACGCGGAGTTCCTGACTCTGGGCCCCAATGGCCTCGGAGCAATTACAGCTGCAGAGGGGCCCCAGTGACTTACTGGGTTCCCACAATTCATGAGAAAGATCCCAAGCGAGTTATGCTGTTCGGTGAGGAGTCAGTCTGAGGTGAGCCCGGAGGCAGGTGATCCAACAGGGCTTAGACGATCTATCAGGGATCTGAGTGACCGGACACTGGGAAGTTGTATGCTGCAACTTGTCAGTCGGTGACCCCAAACTAAGAAGTCTACCTGAGGGAGATTCAGGCAAATTATATTTACTGGGAGGATTCGCTCTACTGTTCATGTTCCTGAGCAAAGGGCCTGTGGCAGAGGTCTCACTACAAATTCCAAGTTCTACTAGAGCCAAGTTGGTGGCAGAGACTTGTTCCTTTCCCAGAAGTTCTAAGTGATACTCTGGCTGCCAGGTCGGTGTAAGAGGCCTG
Source organism: Rana temporaria (assembly GCF_905171775.1). Taxonomy (NCBI): domain Eukaryota; kingdom Metazoa; phylum Chordata; class Amphibia; order Anura; family Ranidae; genus Rana; species Rana temporaria. The sequence goes on along the minus strand of NC_053490.1, from coordinate 111,935,113 downwards.
TCCAGGTACACTTTAGCCATCCCGGCTGGGGTGGCGAAGTGAGTTAAAGTCCCATTGGAGGCAGGACTGCTTCCGTTTATCCATAGGCCTGAATCTGCAAATTCTCCTTTCACCAACCTATTTCTATCTACCTTGAGTTAACCGTTTGCCATGTTGGGCAAGAAATAAAAGCACAGAAAATGACACCCTGCTGTTTGGACATTCCGTTATTGCATCATCATCATCATCATCATCATCCCTAGACACATCACAGAGGTAACATAACCATGCCGTCCCAATCTAACCAGCGGCTCCTGAGGTGGTAGCGCTACATTTACACATTTACATGGTGTGTTCAATAAAAACATGGTAACATTTAATTATGTGTGTGTTATTAGTTTAAGCAGACTGTAATTGTCTATTGTTGTGACTTAGATGAAGATCAGATCACATTTTATGACCAATTTGTGCAGAAATCCATATCATTCCAAAAGGGTTCACATACTTTTTGTGGCAACTGTATATAGCATTGAATTTCCTATATTGCTTAAATGTTTTTTACAAATAGTAAATGACTTTCTCTCTCTCTCTCTTTTGGTGCATTAGTCAGTGTTGCTAACAGCAAAATAACATCAAAAATAGCACCTTTTCCCACAATGAACATAATAGCCAGAGGGAAGATCCGAAACGAATCTTCCATCTGTACAGTTGGCTGTCAGAAAGCAATCATGTCTTCTTGTCATGTAGCTCTTTTTTGCAGCGAGACTTATGCACTTCTGTGGTTTAACACACACTCTATTAAAAGCCCCTAAAATCCATGCAATTTTTATAATACGCTGTGCAACATAATCATCTTTGTCACCTAAGTACATGTGGATAATGACAAACCTTCAAGTATTCAAATCTAGTTTTCAAATAGACATGTTTAAATTTAAATTAACTACAATGTTTCAGATATTTCAATTCATAAAGTACCATGTAGAAGAAGTTCCACCAAGCAACAGTTTTAAAATGAGTTATGTGGCACAGGTAATAAAACTATTTTCAAATTATGAATGACATAGATGGATCACATGACACTTTAGTGCTCACAATATTACTTTGCAAGAGGGTGCAGTTAAGGCAAATCTAACTTGGACCAAACATGTTAAAATTTATGAAGGTGCTGGAACTTGGACGCCAACAATATATGCTAATCTTCAAATTGATTGTTGAAAAAAGACACAAGTTCATCAAGTTTAACCTGTGTGTGTGCTTTATGTGTATATTACATTGCATATCCCTGTATGTTGTGGTGCCTATCTAGTTGTTTTTTTTAATTATTGATGTTCCCAGCTAAAACCATTGCTTGAAGAAGAGAATTCCACATCCTTATGGCTCTAACAGTAGGACCCTCTACGCAGTTTAAGGTTAAACTGCTGCTCTTCTCATTTTAGTGAATGAACACGTGTTTTTTAAATTGCTTTGCGCGGAAGTGTTTTGTCCCTATTGTGGGGTCACCAGTAAGGTATTTGTACATTAAAATCATATCCCCTCTCAAGCGTCTCTTCTCCAGAGAGAATAAGTTCAGTGCTTGCAGTCTTTCCCCATAGCTGAGATCCTCCAGTCTCTTTATTAGCTTTGTTGCCCTTATCTGGACTCTTTCCAGCACATCCCTCCTGAAGACTGGTGCCCAGAACTGAATGGCATACTCCAGGTGCGGCCGGACCAGAGTCTTGTAAAGTGGGAGAATTATCTTTTTATCTCTGGAGTGGATTCCTTTTTAATGCATGCCAATATTCTGTTGGCTTTGCTTGCAGCAGCCTGGCATTGCATGCCATTGCTGAGCCTGTCATCTACTAGGACCAACAGTGATTCTCCCCCTTGTGAGTAGACTGCATTCATATCTTTGGCACCCAAATGCATTATTTTATATTTTTCTATATTAAACCTCATTTTCCCACCCCATTAATTTGTTTAGATCTTATTGCAAGGTTTCCACATCCTGCGTAGCAGTTATTGCCCTGGTTAGATTAATATTGTCCGCAAATACTGATATTGAGCTTTTTATCCCATCCTCCAGATCGTTTATGAATAAATTAAATAGGATTGGTCCCAGGACCTCTGTCCTGGGGGACCCCGCTTTCTACACCAGACCATTCCGAGTACTCCCCATTTATCACCACCCTCTGGACTCACCCAATAGCTAGTTTTCAATCCATGTACTCACCCTTTGGTCCATGCCGACAGACCTCAGTTTGTACAGTAAACGTTTATGGGGAACTGTATCAAATCAGATACACTTACAGACCCAAGTGCTACTGCTAATAATACTGTTTTATTACTAAAATGTTGTATTTAGACCCTTATGATCCCCACCAAGAGCTTGCAAACTATTGATGTTAGGCTAACTGCTTTATAGTTCCCAGGGATATATCTTGGCCCTTTTTTAAATATTGCTTCTACATTGGCTTTTCTCCAATCAGCTGGTACCATTCCAGTCAATAGACTATTCGTAAAAATTAGGAACAATGGTCTGGCAATCACTTGACTGAGTACCTTAAGGATGTACAAAGAGACTTGAATTTTTCTAAGCTTTACTTCCATCCGTCAAATGCCCAGTCCTCTACTGACAACTGAAACTCTGGTATTTGGCAGTAGAATGATAGAGAACTGGCACAGGATACACAGAGTGTTAATAAAACACATTTACCTTTATATTCAGTTTAAAACATTGTTAAATAAATAACATGTAGATATTGCTTTGTGTGTTTACATATGTATTTGGCCAGCGAGGTTTTATGTTAGCCAAACAGTTTCTAAAAGTCTTCAAAATCAACGGTGCCCTAAGCATTTGCTATCCCAGATGATGTCCTAGCAGACGAAACGCGTCGAGAGGACTCCTTTGTTGCCTCATTCTATACAAAGCACTTGAATATCATCATAAATGTAAGTGTGCTGACTTCAATAAACTTTTGATATGTAATACAGAGTTACGCTATGTGGCCATTTTTTTCTTCCATTATATGGCATAACCCTTCCACATCCATTTGGGATTCCCTGGACCATCACTTCTTATGAGATAACCCACTAGGAAGCCACCCTTCTCTGTGACTCTCTCCATCCTGCTGGCATTTTGTCATCCCTGGCACAGCATCTTGAAGCCCATAGGATTGCCCAAAGTACATTGTGGTTCCACCACGCAAGCCTGTTTGACCCATTGAACGTAGGTTTTCTAGGATTCTGGTAAGCCTCTTACCTGTGGGGTTGGTTCCCTTCACTTCATCACCTCTTCACTTGCACAGATTTGCATGGTTTGAAGTTGTCACCATATTTTGAACTTTGTCAACACCATAGTTTGGTCACTTTTAAGGACAGATAATCTTTGCATTTGTGCACCTGTTTTGATTTTCCTGTATATAGACATTCATTGTGTGCTTATGAGGACATTCTTATTCACTATTATCATTTGAGCACTTATATTTATCAAGTTTTTACGTATCTATTTATTCAAGTTTTTACATCATTATTTATTCATTTATATATTCAGATTAGCGCTACACTTTTTTTGTTTCCCTAAGCATTTGCATTTGCCGGGCCAATGAGTTGTATCAAGAATATACATATAGTGGTATGCATATTAACAACTGACAAATTACTGAGAAGTTCAGCCCAGCAACTTAACCAAATTGGGTTAAACTGGTAAATATTTGGGACAGCATTCTGAAAGAGCCCTTCTCCTTCTCTCTGAGACATGTTTATGTATTGTATTGTGTTCACATGTCAGACCTATCCAGATGTGGAGGAAGATCTAAAGAAATAGTGGTATATGTTCAAACTTCTCCTTTCTAGGCTGTGATTACTGGATGTGTGAAGCCTGGATTTTGTGCCATTCTGGGTATTCGAGAACCTATCCTTCCTCTTTTTTCCTGGTTAGGTTGTTAGGCAATTCATTTGTAACACATCCCCCATAGGAGCTGCTGGTAAATAGGGAACCCCCACCCTGCACGGCCAGACACAACCATTTTCCACAGGAACACTTAAGTCAGGAAAACAGTCCAGCAACTTTGTTTTGTTTGTTTATTAGGGGTATTGAACCTGGATGGGGATGGGATTATTATGGGATGCCCACTTGGCTGGAACAAAAGTCTCTTAAGCGATACTTCAACTATATACACTCTCTCTATATACATTCCTTCAACACATCGCTTGCAGAACAAAAATGACAGATCCAGCTGGCACACTGTTAGCTAATCCAAAAAAAGGCAACAGTCAGATAAAGCAAAGGCCCTTTACAGGTAGGAACCACAGGCCACTTTGGTGTGTAGAAAAAGTCCCAGTGTCCAGCCACATTCCTGTGGCTACTGATCCTAGCACCACCTCTTCAGGCACTGCCAGCCCACCTGCCTGCAGCTGCCCCTTTCAATAGCCCTCCTGACTACTTCCCACAGTCCTCTCAGACTGCCACACTCACCAGCCACCTGGCTGTCTTCTCCCCAGAGAAGTGCTTGTTGGCTCCTGCTAGCCTCACTCTTGCACCTGTGCCTCTGGACAGGACTCCTCTTTGTGTTTTCAGAGGACCCCTCCAGAACCTGAGCCCCAGGCCTGAGGTCACCCCCCCCAGACTAGGGGGCTACCCTCAAGGGCCTCCAACAGCCTTTTCAGCACTCCATCTCCAGCTTTGGCCCGAAGTCCACACTGCCCCCTCTGGCCTGACTCTGAGTATTTAAGAGGTGCCCTCCCCCTGCCAGCCCATTTTGCCGGAGATTGGTTGGGGCCCTCATCAATACTCCAGGCAGCTCCTCATAACCTCCCTCCCATTCTTCTGAAAGTTTCTCCAAGGTTCCATAAGTAGATGGAGGTACCAGTGGTGCTGCCTGATGAGTCATCCAGCCTCCCTGGATCCCTCACCCTGACCCAGATTCAAAACACAGGCTCGACTGCCAGCTAAGCCAAACAATTTACCAAGCTACAGAAAAAAAAACTATGTACAATCTAGCACTCAACAGAGGGTTCTACACATTGTAACAAAAAGCACCAAGAGATCCTCATTCTGTATCTAGAGGTGGAGATGTATCTTGAGGTCCACAAGCCTAGGTTAACTAAGTGACTCTCAGTAGTGATTTTTAACTTGCCTCTGCAGTACCTGACTGAGTGGAGGCACTGAAGTCATTTTTAAGAGAGACAGTTCCATGCTCCCAACATGGCTTTGTTAAAACTTGAGTCAAGAGAGGATCTTCAGAGACAAAAGCTTTAACAGAGATTTCCTAATGTATATTTTAGTTTTCCTAATATACAATGTGATATTATACGTTGTTGAGCTTCATAGTCCTAATTTTTGTGCTGGCACAATTAAATATTTAATTCATCCTGTTGGCAAAACATGCAGTCATGCTCTTGTTACGGTATTTTAAATAATCTTTGAAATTGGCTTTTGTGTTAAAACATGCAATGAAATGCATGCCTGAGTCTGCCATATGCCTTCTGGGCCAAATAAAAATGGCATTTAATTTAGAAACCCATATGTCCCAGTCTATTTTTTTTAGTACAGTCTTAGTTATTGTTAACATTGTGCATTTTCCCAGGTTTCTGATTTACCAGTATTAAAATTTCTCTAAACGATTTTCAAAAATATAGGCCTACACATGTACACTGTATCCAGTCATAAACCCCTCACATGAATGGCTTCATAAATGATAATTGTACTGTCCATTTAAAAAAAATGTTAGGCATAAAAGATAATGGGGCCAACTCATAAAAGGATATTGCATATTTGGATCATGTAAACATTTAACCCAAATATCTAATGCGATATACCACAAGAATTGCTCAGTAAATACCACATAAACCTGTCTAAAAAGTCAATTCACAAAAAAAAAGTAAACAAAAACATTCATTAACCACTTGAGCTCCAGAAGATTTTACCCCCTTCATGACCAGGCCATATTTTGCTATTCAGCACTGCGCTACTTTAACTGGAAATTAAACATGCAACTCTGTACCCAAACTAAATTTATATAATTTTTGTTTTCCCACAAATAGAGATTTATTTTGGTGGTATTTGATCACCACTGAGGTTTTTTTTTCTATTATATAAATGAAAAAAGACCAGTAATTTTGAAAAAAATCTATATTTTTTACTTTCTAAAATAAAATATATCCAATTTAAAAAATCAAATTTCGTCATTACTTTAGGCCCAGATGAATTCTGTTACATGTCTATGGTAAAAAAAATACCAATAATTGCATATTGATTAGTTTGCATGAACGTTATAGTGTCTAAAAACTATGGTATATACTGGTATGTATATACTATGCTGGAATTTAGATTGTTTTTACATATACTAGTAATGGTAGTTATCAGAGACTTATAATGGGACTGTGATAGTGTGGTGGGACACCTGCCACTAACTGATGCTGGGGGGAGCTGACTAACTGACATCTCCAGTGACACTAATACAGTGATCAGTGCTAATAATATACACTGTCACTGTACCAATGACACTGGCTGGGAAGTGGTTAACAAATGTTAATGTGTGTACTGTGGGCGGTATTCACTAAGCAATGCGCCTCCCCCCTTCAGATCTGGCATGATTTAGAGGGTGCTTCATGTCAAAATTAAAACAAAATTACGTGAGGTACCCCCCAAAATTCATACCTGACCCTTATCTTAAAATGTAGCCTGGCAGGCTAGGAAAGGGGGAGATGAGCATGCACCATACCCCCCGAACCATACCAGCTCACATACCCTCAACATGGGGGGGTGCTTTGAGCGGGACCACTCGCTTTCCCCCTAAGCACTTTGTCCTCATGTTGATGAAGACAAGGGTCTCTTCCCAACAACCCTGGCCTGGTTGTAACGGTGCAGGGGTAACTTGTCCGGACCTGGAAGAACCTATTTAAAGGGGTTGTAAAAGTTCATGTTTTTTCACCTATGCATTAAGGTGAAAAAACACCTGGCAATGACGGCCCCCCCAGCCCCCCCCGTTCTACTTACCTGAGCACGTTCACCTGCTCAGCACGTCCCCGGTGTCCTCTTCTCTACTGCTTCTCAGCGTTGATTGGATGAATTGATAGCAGAGCAGCCATTCGCTCCCACTGCTGTCAATCGAATCCAATGAGGCGGCCGTCTTGGGGGGGGGCGGGACCGAGACATACACGCTGTGTTTATGGACGCAGAGTGTAAGACACGGGAGCACGCCCGCAAGGTAACCCCCTCGGGAGAGAGCTTTTTGAGGGGGTTAGCTATTGTGGGGAGGAACCGAGACAGCCGCAGAGGGACCCCAGAAATCGAGGATCGGGGCCACTCTGTGCAAAATTAACTGGAGGTAAGTATGACATGTTTGTTTAAAAAAATAAAAATAAATTACTTTTAGCAATTTCCTGTGCTGCTTCTCTGCCTTTGATGGCCAAACCTATATATTTATACTGTGGGGCAGAAGATCACTACGCCCAACCGTCTTGTATAATTACAGTACCAGGTGCTGGGATGCAAACCATGTTCCACCACCCGACACCCTGCTGTCGCTCTACGCAGCTTCCGGGAACCTGCAAACCAATCTGCTGGACATAAACAATATCCAAAATCCTGAGTCAGCATCATTTACTACCCTCCTTCACATTGAAAGTCACTTTTTACCCAACTTGTGTGAGATTCTAAATATGCTTTTATACTTGAACAAGCTCTCTGTTTACCACCCACTCATTTAGTAATTATAACTATTATAGTAATGTTGCTGCTTGTTTCACACTTTTGTTAAACAGTTTATGGAAAATGTTTGTGTATTTGTACAGTTAATAAATCAGTAATGTTCCATTAATTTATTAATTGTTTTTTTTCTTGTTTAGCACAGGCCATGGATCAGCATAAAAGAACATAATGGCCCAGATTCACGTAGATGGGCGCAAAATTGTGCGGGCGTAACGTATCTCATTTACGTTACTCCGCCGCAAGTTTTTCAGGCAAGTGCTTTATTCACAAAGCACTTGCCTGTAAAGTTGCGGCGGCGTAGCGTAAATCACCCGGCGGAATTCAAATTCGGCGGGTAGGGAGCGTGTATCATTTAAATGATGCGCGTCCCCACGCTGAACGAACTGCGCATGCACTGTCCGTCAAATCTCCCAGTGTGCATTGCTCTAAATGACGTTGCAAGGACGTCATTGGTTTCGACCTGAACGTAAATGACGTCCAGCCCCATTCATGGACGACTTCCGCAAACGACGTAACATTTTAAATTTTCGACGCGGGAACGACGGCCATACTTAACATTGGCTACGCCTCATATAGCAGGGGCAACTATACGCCGGTAAAAGCCAAACGTAAACGTCGTAATTTTACTGCGTCGGCCGCGCGTACGTTTGGGAATTCGCGTATCTAGCTAATTTGCATACTCGACGCGGAAATCGACGGAAGCGCCACCTAGCGGGCAAAAAAAAATTGCAGTTTAGATCCGACGGCGTAAAAGACTTACGCCTGTCGGATCTAATGGATATCTATGCGTAACTGATTCTAAGAATCAGTCGCATAGATACGACGGGCCAGATTAGGACTTACGACGGCGTACATGGCGCTGCGCCGTCGTAAGTCCTTTAAGAATCTGGGCCAATGTGCATATGTATTGTTCCTAATGTCTCCAAAACGATGCAGTTTCAAATGCACAACACACAGAAGTTGATGCATCCATGACACTTTGTGCATTCCGGAGCCCCTGAGCGTGCATACATCATGCAGTTCTCAGGTAAAAATGTATCTGCAAATCTAATTACAGGCTTCCACAATGCCTTCTTTTTATAAATGATGCTCATATCCAGGCACATTCAACTGCATATGCTGGAAACAACTGAGGCTTGTAGGTAAACATAGCACAGGGAAATTGCTGGAGACCAGGGGTGGACTGACCATTTGAGCACTTGAGCTCTGCCTGAGAGCCCAGGAACCAGCGGGGGTCCCTATGAGAGCCTTCGGGAGGCACGGCAGGGTGGTATCCTCTTTTGTATGTATTTGTCTGCCTGCCACCTATGCTGCTGTTAAACTCACAGCAGAGAAGAGGGTGGGCAGGTCTACTTGAGGAGTGGCTGTGGGAGCTGCCAGACCTTTTAAATGAACAAGCGGGTGATGGTTTGCTTGGACACAAGGTGGGCAGCACCTGCCCTTAGTGCAGACCTTCTCTTTTTTCCACCCTCTTTTCTATGAGTTTAACCGCAGCGGCAGTGGCAGACATGGGTAGGCTGTGATTGTAAGTGTAGCACCACCTCCGCAGGAGCTGCTGGTGAATGGTTTCCCCACTCCTGCACAGCCAGACAACAAGTATTTTCCACTCTCACCCAGACACAAGCAGGCATGTACTGGCCATTGGGACTACAGGGAGTTTCCCGGTGGGCCGATGGCTCAGCGGGCCGGTTTCGGTGACAGCCTGTCAAAGTAATGGCTGCGCGGCCCATTAATTTGAGCACCGTTGTTCTGCCTCTAACAGAAATAAAGTAGAACGGCAGCCAATGGCTGTGCAGCAATGCCGGTTTCTGAAATTCCAGCCAATGAGGCTGTAGCAATGTTCCTGAATGTCGTTAGCCCTCCCACTTCACTTGTTTTTGTGCATGTTTGCAAAATTAAAGTGGGCTGGTCTGGATGAAGTCCAGGGCCAAATTTTTGTCCCAGTCCAGCCCTGGACACAAGAAACAATCTTTGAGCTTGTTTTTGTTGCTTTATTAGGGGTGATAACTTGGTTGGGGTAAAGGGATTATAGGATGCCCAACTTGACTGAAACGATAGATGGGGGCAACTTCCTCCCTCTGTACAAAAATCTTAGATTGTTCTCCCTCCTGGCCTCCAAAAGTATTTGGTATCAAAAGCAAAAGCCCCTTAAATACTAGGAACTCTTTTAAAATAGCACAATGTGTTGTAAGCTGCATTCATTAGTATGTCCACTCCTCCGTAGAAACTGCTCCCAGCTCTACTGCCTGCAGGAACTACCAGCCCACCTGGTTGCTCCAAAGATTGCCCAGGGCAAAGCATAGGAAGCACAGCACTGCCCTCCTGAAAGCTTGCTACACGTGGCAGACTCTCACCTTATAAATCACTGGGTGTTTTGATGTAGTCACACTGTCCTCCATGCTCCCTGCTGCTTTTCAGGCAAGATTCCAATCATACCACACTGCTATCAGGCTCTTCCCAAGCCAGCCTGAGCCCAACCTGGCCTCCACTCACTAACTTCTAGAAGATTCTCATAAAAACATCCACGGGAGATACCAGAGACCTGCCTCTGTGGGTTATACAGCCTGGCCTGCAGTAAACCTGACCCCATTTCAGACTCACAAACTAACCATGAGTCTTAGCAAACATTTGCCTGCACTAACACTATTAGCACACTAGAGGGTGATACATAAGGGGGATATTTGTTTGAAGGAGCTGTGATGTGAGGGGGGCTATGATATGGGGGGCTGTGATTGTAAGAGGGGACTTTTGGGGAGATGTGATGTGAGAGAGGTGACCTATGATATGGGGGGCATTGTGATTGTAATGGGGGGCTGTGTTTGGGAGGAGCTGTGATGTGATGTGATGGGGAACTGTGATATGGAGGGCTGTGGTTGTAAAGGGGGTCTTTGGGAGAGTTTTGATGTGAAAAAGGGACCTGTTATTTGGGGGGCTGTGATTCTAAGGGGGAGAATGCATTGCATGAATCTATGTATTGTCACCGACACCGCTACTGCTGCCGCCCACTTTTCAGATGGCCGGCCCCCTGGTGAGCACCGGCCATCTGAATAACAGCAGTTGGTTGGTTTTTGGAAGTGTCTATCAGAGCCAGCGGCCGAGCGGGGGGGACGACAATCTGGTGGTATTTGAGGGGGCAATCTGGCAGCATTTTACAGGGCAAACTGGCGGTTTTTGAGGGCGCAAACTGGCGGCAATTGATGGGCACAGTGGCGACAATTGATGGCATGGCACAGTGGCAACAATTGATGGCACAGTGGCTGCGTTTGATGGCATGGCACAGTGGTGACAATTGATGGGCACAGTGGTGACAATTGATGGCACAGTGGCTGCGTTTGATGGCATGGCAAAGTGGCTGCGTTAGATGGGCACAGTGGCGACAATTGATGGCAGAGTGGCTGTGTTTGATGGCATGGCACAGTGGCGACAATTAATGGACACAGTGGCGACAATTGATGGGCACAGTGGCTGCGTTTGATAGCATGGCACAGTGGTGACAATTGATGGGCACAGTGGTGACAATTGATGGCACAGTGGCTGCGTTTGATGGCATGGCACAGTGGCGACAATTGATGGCACAGTAGCAACAATTGATAGCACAGTCGTTGTGTTTGATGGCAATTCACAGTGGCTGCGTTTGATGGCACTGCACAGTGGTGACAATTGATGGCAAAGTGGCAACAATTGATAGCACAGTGGCTGCGTTTGATGGCACAGTGGCGATAATTGATGGGCACAGTGGTGACAATTGATGGGCACAGTAGCTGCGTTTGATGGGCACAGTGAGGCTGCAATTGTTTTGTTTTTCTTTCCGTTTGTTTGCGCTCTCCAAAAAGAATTTGAGAACCAGCCGCCACTGCATGCAGGAATTCCTAAGACAGAAGATTTCCCTGAAATACAAGAGTGTCCAGACCGCAGGGTTAACTTACCAATTACAACTCTACATATAGCTTTTCAGCATGTAATGCTGTTCCATCAAAGACATAAGTCTTTTTACAAACAACTTCACTAGGAAATACTCCATGCCAATCAAAGTTGGAACAACTGCCTTCTATTGTCCTTTTGCTCTATATTTCCAGACATAAGTTTTCAACTATTTCCTGCTCCACAAGGGAAGAATTTGCTCAGTCCACAGGGAAAGAAAAGTCTTTTCAAACAACATTTTATTTTTTTATTTTTTTATTGCATTTTAGTGTAAATATGAGATCTGAGGTCTTTTTGACCCCAGATCTCATATTTAAGAGGACCTGTCATGTTTTTTTCTATTACAAGGGATGTTAACATTCCTCGTAATAGGAATATAAATGACACTTTTTTTTAAAAAGAACAGTGTAAAAATAAAAGGTAAAATAAATAAGGATTTTTTTTTTAAATGCGCGCTGTCCCAACGAGCTTGCATGCAGAAGCGAACACATACGTGAGTAGCGCCTGCATATGAAAACGCTGTGCAATAATTCTGTCCCTAAACCTCCTCTGTAACTCAAACATGCAACCTGTAGAAAGGTCACTTTGTCGATATTCCACGAGCGGGCGCAACCTTGCAGCGCGACATGTTGGGTATCAATTTACGTGGCGTAACATCATCTTTCACAATATAAAAAAAATTGAGCTAACTTTACCCGAAAAAGTGTTTTGTAAGATCGCTGCACTAACATGGTGTGACAAAATTTTTTTTTTTTACTTGTAAACACCAAGTCTGAAATTTAGGCCCGGTCCGTAAGTGGTAAAGGTCAAAACTTCTGTGCTGTTCTAGAACACGAAGGAGCTCCTTAACACCCCACTCTTAAATAGTCCGCCTGTGCTGGTCCACAACTTTTACCTGTACATAGGAAAATTCCAAGTTGTATTGCAGTTACACATGAAGGTTAAAGTTTTTTGGCAGCCTGGAGAATTTAGTATGTTTTTACCATTTCCCTTCTCCGTAAGGCCCGTAGGACTTTTTAAGGGAGACATCCCAGGCTTTTGGAATTGCAGCCGGCAGGGCCGCTGATAGGGGGGGACCACCAGCCCTCCTGTAGGGGGCCCGGGCACACAGGGGGGCCCGGACAGCAGGAGGAACGGTGGAGCAGAAAATAAAGAATGACAGCGTCTCACACCCAGCAACTCAAAGCCGGTTTCTCTCCATCTCGCTCCCGCGGCTTTCAGCTGCTAGGTGAGTGACACAGGGCTGAATTTAGGGGATGACGGAGTGGGTTGTTATGCCCCCCCTGGCTAGCCACTGCTGAGCTGCTTCCCCCGCCCTCTCTCCGCCCGCACTCACAGCTGGAATGAGGAGACGGCAGCTTGGAGCCTGGAGCGGTGAGAGAAGAAGTGCCAGCGGGAGGTGTGCTGTGTTTTGTTCTCCCCTCCTGTCAGAAGAGCGCTGGTCTTTACAGTACATGAGACCGGATCGCTCTTACTGTAGATCGCATGGCACTGTACACACACCGCCCCCTATCCACATCTGTTGCTGCTGGAAGGTGAGCACTGAGCAGCCTTTGGTGGAGATGGGGGTGCTGTGTGTGTGTGTGTACAGTGCAATGTAATCTACAGTAAGAGCGATCCGGTCTCATGTACTATAAAGACCAGCACTCTTCTGACAGGAGGGGAGAACAAAACACAGCACACCTCTTCCTGGCTGTGTTGGCATTGGCAAATGTAATGGGGATTTGGGGAGGGTGATATGTGTGAGGAGGAAGAATGGGGGGATATGTGCTGGGAGGAGAGATTGGGGGGGGGGGGCAGGGGGGTAATTTAGAGGGGGTTGTGCTAGGAGGAGGATTTTTGTTTGGAAATTTGTACACAGGGGCCCCGTCAGGTAGGATGTACGGGCCCTGTGATTTCTATAAGCGGCCCTGGCAACCGGGATCTCAACCCTCTCTCTAAACTTGTGAAGACCTCCAAAACTAGCTAGATCTGCCAAGGCTAAACTGGAGGGGGGGGGGCTTTTTGGTTCTGCTCTACTTGGTTCTATCAATCTTATATCCACAAGAGTTGCATCCGCAGTGTTCCAACTCAGGTCCAAGTACTTGGTTTCTTCTCATTCTGGCTGTAACTCAAATAAGAAAATCCCATAATTTTACACCAGTCGCGCTACTTCAGCACACCTTCAAAGCCAGCTATCAGTGCCATTAAATGTGAATTCCGTTCAAGCTGTCTTGCATACACACTGTCAGACTAAATTCCGAGCGTCCAAAACGCGGTAACGTAAAACACTACGACGAACCTAGAAAAATTAAGTTCAATGCTTCCGAGCATGCGTCGACTTGATTCTGAGCATGCGTGTTTTTTTTCTCCGACGGAGTTCCACACAGACGATCAGTATTTCCTATCGGAAAATTTTAAAACATGTTCTATTCTTTAACACCGATGGAAAAAAGTCAGATGGGGCCCACACACGATTGTCCATCAGACTTGTTTCACTGGAAATTCCTATCATGTGTACAAAAATCACACGTGTGATAAAGTCCTGTCCATAGGTAAAGACCAAATCTAAAAGTCCAGTAATTGCTCCACACAGCAGTGTCTAAATGAAACACCTCCACCCAAGATGCAGCATGTCAGATGAAACCTTCAATGATAACACCTGTTGGTCCAAACAGCTAGCAGAAAACACTGGTCAGAAGCTGGATAGGTTCCTACTACGGCTCTCAGAGCCTATGGGCCAGATTCTCAAAAAAGCGCCTATCTATATGCGGGCGTAGCGTATCTCAGATACACTACTCCGCCGTTACTTAGTGAGGCAGGTCCCGTATTCTCAAAAAACTTGCGGCCAAAGTTACGGCGGCGTAGTGTAACTGTGCCGGCGTAAGCCCGCGTAATTTAAAGTAGGCTAGTGTGGGCGTGTTTTATGTTAATGTATCGTGACCCGACGTGATTGACGTTTTTAACGAACGTATCCCAGTGCGCATGCTCAAAATGACGCTGCAAATAGTCAATGCTTTCGACGTGAAAGTAAATTACGTCCAGCCCCATTCACGGACGACTTACGCAAACGACGTAAAACACGACGCTGTTCGTACGTTTCCGACGTCCATACCTAACATGACTTAGCCCTGCTTTATGAGGGGTAACTTTACGCCGGCGTATGTCTTATGTAAACGACGTATCTTGCTACTCCGGGTGCACGTACGTTTGTGAATCGGCGTATGTAGCTCATTAGCATATTGGACGCGGAAATCTACGGAAGCGCCACCTAGCGGCCAGCGTAAATATGCAACTAAGATACGACGGCGTAAGAGACTTACGCCGCTCGTATCTTAAACAAATTTATGCGTAACTGATTCTAAGAATCAGCTGCATAGATATGACGGCTCTCATTCGGAATTACGATGCCGTCGTAAGTCCTTTGAGAATCTGGGCCAATATGTGTCATCTTGAGAAAATGCACTCACATGAATAAAGAAACAGCGGGCATCAATCCACGAGTGAAAAACTCGTATCCCCCTCAGATGTGTCAGATATACCAGTGAGAGTGTAGTCTGATCTTCATACGTCCAAATTGCAAGTCTCAGTATATCATAAGGACATTGGGAAGAGCGGAAAAGAGAGACCATAGCAAGACTCCATATAATGTATAAATTTAATAAAAACAGATAAAAAAACTCACATAAGGGCAGTGAAGTAAAGTAAAACATCGACGAGCACCAAACTCGTACTAAAACCTCAGACTCTGTCTGTGCCCGGTGCTCCAATCCCGACGCGTATCGTCACGTCACGTTACTAGATCACGTTTTTATTTTCTTCCGGATCCACATTTGGCTGTATGTGCAGAACTTTTCCTTTGATTTCCCTTCTAAATTCTAGAGTGGAGTGGCCAGCTCAGGCTCTTAGTGTCTAGCTGAGAGACTGAGACGGGTGAGAATTTTCTTGTACTATTGCACATTAACCCTTTAAGTCTGGGATATCAGTAAAATCTCAGTTCAGGGCTGTCTAAGTTAAAGATCCTAGACTGTGCATTCTCTA
Organism: Rana temporaria; assembly: GCF_905171775.1. Classification (NCBI taxonomy): domain Eukaryota; kingdom Metazoa; phylum Chordata; class Amphibia; order Anura; family Ranidae; genus Rana; species Rana temporaria. Next base: position 111,919,503 of record NC_053490.1, on the reverse strand, counting down.
CAAACTTGGTCATTAGGGGGACCTCACATCCCAGGACCCACTACGTAATGCTGAATCAATCAATGCTGGGGTCCCTATGACTCTAGAGAGTAGTTAACCAATCTGGCAGAAGCAAATTTTTTAAACTACGAGTCCCAACACCTCCATAGTGTTTGTCCCACATTTCCTCATATGTAGGATCTCCTTATGAGAAAATATTTCTCCAAAATAAAAGAATGTCCAGATTGGAGGACAGTTGATTCCTTCCTTATTACATTGTTTCCAACATATAGATTTTTAGTCTGTTCCATCACAGTCAAAGGGCTCTTTCACACCAACAGTTTGCACTCTCGTCAGTAGAGGATCCATTTACAGATCCCCTGCTGATCGAAGCAGAGAAGGGTGGATTTGCTCAGTTTATGCAGAGCGGACACGGACAAACCCTGTTCTGCTCTTTGGGCAGCCATAAGTAAATGGACTCTGCTGTCCATTTACACCCAGCTGTCTCTGATCCAGTCCACCCAAATGGAAGAGAATGCATTTTTTTAGCAGGCCTGATTGGACCCGGAGGTAAGAGGGGGTAAACAGATAAAAGTGCTTTTACACCCGCTGGTCCATAGGAATGCATGGACCATCCGATCAGGTCTGCTGAAAAACTGACAGATGGACCTGATCGGATCACCCGTGTGAAAGGACCCCAAAGTCTCTTTACAAACTACTCCACTTGGAGAAACTCAAAGTTGGCACAAGTGCCTTCTATTGTCCTTCTGCTCTATATTGTGGAGTAAATGTGACCATTCATTCCCCGCTCATCAAGATAAAAAGTCCCTCACTCCACAGGGGGGAAAAAACACTCCCCTTAAGGGGGTCCACATTGTAGGGGCACTCATATGATTAAGTAACAGGTGCCTCTTCCCAGAACAAAAACAAATCATTGGGAATACTTCTCAATGCCAACCAACCAACTAACTATACCACTCCGACCTTGATATAACCTCAGCCTCCAGCCAGAGACTGATAGCAAGGGTTACCTGGCACCTTGAGTGCTGACCAGCAGTGGACTGACAACTCATGGGGCCCTGGGCATTACTAGATTATGGGGCCCCCGGGCAATAGGAGATTATGGGCCCCCCGGTAATAGGAGATTATGGGGCACCCAGGCAATAGATTATAGGGCCACACACATACAGTATACATACACAGTTTACACACACAGACACACAATATACACACACAGACACACAATATACACACACAGTATACATACACAGTTTACATATACACAGTTTACACACACAGACACACAATATACACACACAGACACACAATATACACACGCAGTATACATACAGTATACATACACAGTATACACACACAGACACACAGTATACACACAGAGGTGCGGCAGCTATAATCTTGGAATTAAAAAAAAACACAGATTTTTACATACTGTCCCTGGTCTTACTAAGGCTGGCAACCCTGATGGGGCCTCCTAGTGGCATGGGGCAGTGCCCGAGGACCTGAATGGTCAGTCCGCCCTGGTGCTGACCATAAATTAAAGAGGTCTACATACTCCTACGCAGAGGCGCATCTAGTGAAAATGGTGCCTATGGCAAGCACTGAAACTGCGCCCCTGTCAAAACATTTGAAACCTTTCAGATAACCAGGGACAGAGAGGGACACAGTGCGAGGAGGACAGAGAGGCACACTGGGGACCACTGGCGGCTGGTGCTGAATTTTTTTTTTGGGGGGGGGGGGGGGGGCAAGCAAACTGAAAAAAAAAAATCAATTGCAGCCACTGTGCCAATCAAATGCAACCACTGTGCCATTAATGGCCAGTCATCAGCCGTCATGGGGGCACCTGTCAATCCCCTCCCCAGGCCAAGTAGCAATATTAGCAATTGCAGTGCCGGCGCCGCGCTTTAGCAGGCCTGCCGCGATGCTGGGAGCTACATTAGTGCGGGAGGCGTCCACAGAAGGACGGGTGGTTTTTTTTTCGTACGGGGGGTAGCTTTTTGCCGCCCCCTCCCTATGGCGCCCATGGCACTTGCCATGGCTGCCATACCCTAGATACGCCACTGCTCCTACGCATATGTCTATGGTGGTACAGACTAAAAGGATATCATCTGTGAACCAGCCACACATGAAGGCTGATATACAGTACTTAATGAGCTGAGATGCTAAACACAATACATTGTGTGAATTTGCACTTAAATTATCCAATCACGTGAGCAGCAATATCCTTTACTTATGTACATGGCTTGGATAGTTGGATTGAGTGAAGATTGTTAACCCCTTTGGTAAATCAGCCCAAAAATCTCACTTTTTTTATGACTATGAACCATGTTTTTTATGCTCCATGGGAATCATCCTACAGATCAGTCACCAATCACTGATCAGAGATGGGCATTGTGTCCTCTCTTATGTAATATGGGCACCCTTATGCCGCGCACACACCATCACTTTATGTGATGAAAAAAAACGACATTTTCTGTGAAGTTAAAAACAACGTTTTTGAAACTTCAATTTTCAAAAACGACGTTGCCTACACACCATCGTATTTTCACAATGCTCTAACAAAGCGAGGTTACGTTCACCACTTTTTTCCATTGAAGCTCGCTTCATAACTAGCTTCTGGGCATGCGCGGGTTTAAAAACGTCGCTTTAAACGTCGTTTTTAGCTACACACGGTCAATTTTTGTGAAGTAAAAAACGACGTTTTGAAAAATGACACATAAAATTGAAGCATGCTTCAATTTTTTTTGTCGTTTTTCACAAGACATAAAACAACGTTTTCCCCCACACACGGTCATTTAAATTGACGTTTTTAAAAACACCATTTTTTTTCATCACATAAAGTGATGGTGTGTACGCGGCATTACTATGGAAGAAATAATAAATGCTATATGAAGAATACGTAGAGGGAGGGTCATTCATTTTTAGGAAGCATTGCTTTCTATTGTCTATGCTGTTCCTTACATTTTGTAAAACTCTGTAAACAGCATATTTTTTATTTCTTTAGGTGAATATTTTTTACAAACTTTGTTGATCAAGAATACGGGGAATATGACCACTATCCTCTATCCTCCTTCTCCATAGGGAATACAGGGTCAAGGGATTATTTCCATTCCTATAAGTGATTACTTACGGATCTACTCAATATTCTTCCAAGCCTTAACCCCTACTCTGCTGACTGTCGCAAGCAGATCTTTACGCATCATATGGGATAAGTAGGTATTGTATGGCTGTTCTGAGTATTTAAAGTGAACTGGTGACCTTTGGTAAATCCTTAATTGAATTAGAAAACTAAAGCCCCTACTTTTGTATTGCAGGCATGTAAATATTTTTGCATTGCGTTTATGAAGCAGATAAAGGAAGCGCACACCCAGATGATGAAAATGTCCACGCGTACGTACGATGCTGTGTGTGTCTGTCTATGTGTGTGTATGACAGTGTGTGTACAGATGGGAGGGGGGTGAGCAGGGGGAATACGGGCTGCTTAGGTTCAGCCAATCCTTCTCATTGCTCTCAGAGTAGAGACAGGAGGAGATAAGGGGCTGGCAAAATCCTTGTAACCTCAGAAAGCAGAAGCTGCTCAGCACATCCCTGCAGAGACTACACTGACCCTGTGCTGAGCCTCTATACACAGCATGGAACCCAACAGTCCTAGAAAGATCCAGTTCACTGTCCCACTGCTGGAACCACATCTGGACCCAGAGGCAGCAGAACAGGTAAGCAATGGGTTCCTTATGGGAAATCTATCAGACATAAAGGAAGGCATGGGTTACACTGATCTGGGGATGGAAATCTATTGTACAGTGCATGTGGGAGAGGGATGGGAAGGGAAGAAGAGTCATCAGGACAGACGTGCGAAGGTTCTCAGCTCTATTTCACTGAACCAAGGTGAGAGAGTGATAAAAGAACACAAGTGCTAAGAGGAATAGAGGAGGGGGGGTGACGGATAAGAAGAGCTGCAAATAGTGAAGGAGTGAGGGGACAGCACTGGAAAAGGTCACTGGCAAGCTTCAAGCTGTAATTAAATACTGCTAATCTGCTATGTGATGTGCCGCTGTGTGCCCTGAGATGGGAGTGCCAGGGCTGTTCTTTAATGATCCTAGACTTTACCTATAGGGCTATTAACTCTATAGGGCTAGACTATAACTATCTATAGAGCTTGTCTCTATCTATTGGGTGTTGTCTAATGATCTCTAGGGCTATACTCTAACTATCTACAGGGCTATTCTCTATCTATCTATAGGGCTATTCTCTAACTATTTACAGGGCTATTCTCTATCTATAGGGCTATTCTCTAACTATTTACAGGGCTATTCTCTATCTATAGGGCTATTCTCTAACTATCCACAGAGCTATTCTCTATCTATAGGGCTATTCTCTAACTATTTACAGGGCTATTCTATATCTATAGGGCTATTCTCTATCTATAGGGCTATTCTCTAACTATTTACAGAGCTATTCTCTATCTATAGGGCTATTCTCTATCTATAGGGCTATTCTCTAACTATTTACAGGGCTATTCTCTATCTATAGGGCTATTCTCTAACTATTTACAGGGCTATTCTCTATCTATAGGGCTATTCTCTTACTATTTACAGAGCTATTCTCTACCTATAGGGCTATTCTCCAACTATCCACAGAGCTATTCTCTATCTATAGGGCTATACACTAACTATCTACAGAGCTATTCTCTATCTATAGGGCTATTATCTAACTATTTACAGGGCTTTTCTCTATCTATCTACAGGGCTATTTTCTATTTATAGGACAATTCTCTATCTATAGGGCTATTCTCTAACTATCTACAGGGTTGTTCTCTATCTATAGGGCTATTCTCTATCTACAGGGTTATTCTCATAGGTGTGCACAGCCTGTTGCATTAGGGTGTGCACCTGAAAGCTCAAAAACACGGTACCGATCTCTCACTGTGTTCATTCAGAAAGGGAAGGGGCCGGTAAATTACATTACCCCTCCCCCACTCATCCTGAAATATCATCTATGTTTGCCCCACTGCAGTAGCCAATGGGAGAGGAGGGAAGCCAGCCATGCTGTGGGAGGGGGTACCGGGCAGCAGGGGGAATCTGTACTGCAGCGAGTGATTAGGGTGTGCCTGGGCACATCTGGCACACCCTGTGCGCACACCTATGGTTATTCTCTATCTACAGGGTTATTCTCTATCTATAGGGCTATGCTCTAACTACAGGGCTATTCTCTATTTATAGGGCTAGTCTCTAACTATCTAAAGAGTTATTCTCTATAGGGTGTTCTCTATTGATCCCTAGGGCTAGTTTCTCTCCAACTATCTCTAGGGCTATTCTCTGTCTATGGGGCTATTCTCTAACAATCTATAGGGCTATTCTCTATATATAAGGCTATCCTCTAACTATCTACAGGTCTATTCTCTATCTATAGGACAATTCTCTATACATAGGGCTATTCTCTATCTACAGGGTTATTCTCTATCTATAGGGCTATTCTCTAACTACAGGGTTATTCTCTATCTACAGGGCTATTATTTATCTATAGGGCTATTCTATTGAGCTACTCTCTATCTATAGGTTGTTCTCTAATGATCTCTAGGGCTATTCTCCAACTATCTGTAGGGCTATTCTCTATCTATAAGGCTATACTCTAATGCCACGTACACACAATCTGAATTTCTGATGAAAAAAGTCTGATGGACTTTTTTCATCGGAAAATCTGATCGTGTGTGGGCCCCATCAGACTTTTTTCCGTCAGTGTTTAGAAATAGAACATGTTTTATTTTTTTCCGATGGAAAAAAAAGATAGGAAATTCCTATCGTCTGTGTGCAGCTTTGACGGAGAAAAAACCTACGCATGCTCAGAATCAAGTTGACTCATGCTCGGAAGCATTGAACTTTTCTCGGCTCGTCATAGTGTTTATAGTGTTATAGTGTTTTACGTCACCGCGTTTTGGATGGTCGGAATTTGGTCTGATAGTGGTATGCAAGACAGCTTGAACAGAATTCCGACAAAAAATTCCATCGGATTTTAGGCCATCGTAAATTCCGATCGTGTGTATGGGGCATAACAGTGCAAAGATCTATAACAGGGATATGCAATTAGCGGACCTCCAGCTGTTGTAGAACTACAAGTCCCATGAGGCATAGCAAGACTCTGACAGCCACAAGCATGACACCCAAAGGCAGAGGCATTATGGGAATTGTAGTGTTGCAACATCTGGAGGTCCGCTAATTGCATATCCCTGATCTATAACAATCTCTAAGGTAATTCTCTAACCGTCTCTGAGGCTATTCTCTAAGCACATCAAGAAGAGCAAGACCACACATTCTTGGAAATGAAAGAATACATTACAATACAATACAACACGTTACAACCCTTCTGAAGTTGTATTCTGTCATATGAGAATTTTCGTAACTTTATTAACTTCTTTATTTTCAATATGAGACTAGTATGCAACAAGCAAATAGGGTGACCATTTTTCCAATATTCTCATCGTGTGCACGGGGCTTAATAATGTCTAGGGTTGTTCTCCAACAGTCTCTAGGGCTATTTTCTAAAAATGGTAAGGGCTATTCTCTAACAATTTCAAGGTATGTTCTCTAACAATCGCTAAGGTTATTCTCTAACAGTCTCTGGGGCAATTCTCTGACAACATCAAGGGCTGTTCTCTAACAATTTCAAGGGCTGTTCTCTAACAATCTCTATGGTTATTCTCTAACAGTCTCTGGGGCTATTCTCTGACAATGTCAAGCACTATTCTTTAAAAAATTCAAAGGTTGTTCTCCAACAAGCTCTAGGGTTGTTCTCTAAAGCCTCGTACACACGTCCGAGGAACTCGACGGGCGAAACACATCGTTTTGCTCGTTGAGTTCCTTGTGGAGCCGCCGAGGATCTCGGCGAGCCAAATTTTCCCATTTCCGTAGAGGAAAAAGAAGACATGCTTTATTTTTGGCCCGACGAGATCCTCAACGGTTTCCTCGTTGAAAAGTGTACACGCGACCGGTTTCCTCGGAAAAAAAAAACCCAGCAGGCTTCTTGCTGGTTTTTGCCGATAAACTCGGTCGTGTGTACGAGGCCTAACAGTCTCTGTGGCTATTCTCTAGCAATGTCAAGGTCTAATCTTTAACAATCTTTAAGTTTATTCTCTAACAGTCTCTGTGGCTGTTCTCTAACCATGTCAAGGGCTATTCTTTAACAATTTCAAGGGCTGGGGCGGAGCCAACGGCCGACATGTGAGCAGCGCTGGTCCGGAGCTCCGTGCAGGGCAGACGAATCCTGACTAAATCCTGGGCGACAGAGCAGCCGAACACCGCAGGCAGAGACATCCCCCGACTCCGGATCCTGTGCTGCCCATGTAGGGATGGTCAAATACGGCCGTGCACCGATGGCAACCCCGGAACAGCGCCCGGTCCACTTTGCCTGGAAGTCCCAAGATGGCGGCCGCCATGAGGCAGTGGGACAGGGCCCCAGCGCGGAAAGGCCTCCGGAGGACGAATGGCCCTCACTGACAGACACCCAGGTGAGCCAGCTACCTCCCAGAACTAAGGGGCCGAAGCGGGGCACAAAACAGGCCGAATCACAACCACAGGAGGGGGGAGATGAGGCTTCTGAAGCAGGCGGGGGGGAGCCCTCCCTGAAGCAGATTATGGAGGCCATATACACGTGCCAGACTACCCTCACTGACCACATTGATGGTATCAGGACTGAATTGTCGTTCCTTAAACATGATGTGCAAACCATCAGGGAGAGAGCTGGGGAAGCTGAGCAGAGAATTAGTGACTTGGAAGATGTGGTGCGCCCTTTGGAGAATAAACTGCAGAACATTCACTGTGAGGTGGGGGCTCATACAGATAAGTTATGGGACATGGAAGACCGCCAGAGGAGGAATAATATACGTTTGGTAGGCTTCCCTGAGAAGGCAGAGGGCAAACAGCCTGAGGACTTCCTTGAGCTCTGGCTAAAAGATACCCTGGCTGACACTACTTTTTCCCGTCTCTTTGCTATAGAGAGGGCACATCGCATTCCATCTAAACCCCCTCCACCAGGTGCCCATCCGCGTCCTATGATTGCACGTATCCTACACTTTAGAGATCGTGAAAATATTCTGAGGGCAGCTCGCACTGTAGGAGATCTTCAATTCAATGGGAACAGGATCTCTATTTATCCTGATTTTTCTGCAGCTACCCAGAAACAGAGAGCCAGTTTCCTGCATGTTAAAAAGAGACTGAGAGATATGCATATGGCCTACAGTATGATGTACCCTGCGAAGCTCAGAGTGGTCGACGAGGGCAAAGTGTTCTTCTTCAATTCCCCTATAGAGGCTTCAAGATGGCTGGACACTAGGGGAAGACCCAGTCCAAGAAATGACAACTAACTATATAACACAGGCTGGGCTCCTATTCTGGGCCGTTTGTTTCTGCCTGCGCTCTGTTTGATGCTGGGACGGGTGTGGTCAATCCCACTGTGACTATTTGGCTCTGACACCTCGGTTTTCCTGAACCGAGCCCTGCCCGGATTCACCAGCACACTTTCTTTATTGCTTTTTTGTGTGGATTGGGGGTATTTTTTCCTCCCCCCCTTTTTTCCATTTTTTGCTGGGGGTTTTTTCTCCCCTATGGAACTGACTTACTGAGTCCGTGTCAACGGATCTGTTAACATAGACTCCCTGGAGGGAGTAGGTGGTTGGGGGGTGAGACTGTTATAATCCCCTGACAATTTGTTTGCTGAAGTTATGGGATACAGGCACTCGGCAGGTTGGGGCTGTGTGCAGGGTGGGGGGAGGGGTTCTATTTTTCTCTGTGAACTTGGGTCGTGTGTCGTTGTCTCTCTTTTATTAAATCTCCACAGGTTGCTATGGTGGACCGCATCGGAGGGGTCCGGAGAAACCCTGGGTATGCACCTGCGATTCGTTACTTTACAGGATGTCGGGTAAGATAAATGTGTTGTCCTGGAATGTCCGGGGTATGAATTCAAGGATTAAGCGTTCCCTTGTCTTTGACTTCATAAAGAGGTATAAACCCCATATTATCATGCTGCAGGAGACACATCTCCAAGGCTCTAAGGTATTGGCGTTGAAAAAGGCTAATGTGATGAGGGTAATACATGCTGAGTACTCTACGTACTCTAGAGGAGTGGCCATTCTAGTCACTAAGAAGGCGGCTGCACATATTTTACAGGTTAAGAGCGACCCAAAGGGGAGGTATGCTGTTCTTGTCTGTCAAATGTATGGGACCTGCATGACGCTAGTGTGTGTATATGTCCCTCCCCCTTTTTCCTTCCAGGTACTTGAAGAAATCCTTACAGCTGCAATACAGGTGGCCCAGGGTCCACTACTACTGTTGGGAGATTTTAATGCGGTGTCAGATGGGTCACTCGATAGACATGGGAGTGTGACTGGTCCACGCCATGCTCTTTCCGCCTGGTTGGACAGCTACGCCCTCACTGATGTGTGGCGGTGTCGCAACCCTGGGGTCAGAGAATACTCATGTCACTCGGGGACACATAGGACACTATCCAGAATTGATATGGTGCTGTCCTCTGTGGATGCATTGCCTCTGGTTTCAGGGGTTAGATACCTCCCCAGAGCTCTCTCAGATCACTCTCCTATGGAGGTCACGCTGACTTTAGGTGTACCTGCTGGGAGAAGACTGTGGCGTATGAAAACGCAGTGGTTGGAGGAGGAATATGTGAAGATTAAATGTAAGACGGCTATTGATCTGTATTGGAGGGAGAATGGCTCCGGCACCTCGGTACCGATTCAGTGGGACGCCTTTAAAGCAACTTTGAGGGGGGTGTTTGCCAAGGAGACTAGGGACTTTGCAAGGGCCTTAAATTTAGATGTGAAGCAGGCTGAACAGGCTACTGTAACTGCAGAACGACAGTATATTCAGACCCCATCCCCGGATACCTATAGCTCATGGCAGGACTTAACGAGACAATATAAAATACTACTGACGGATCAGACTATGAAACTGCAACTGAAACAGGCTAGGTCCATTTTTGAGTTTGGGGACAAAAGCGGCCGTCTGCTGGCATTTTTGGCAAAACCCCTATATGCCCCTACAACGATATTGCAGATTAAACGCCCGACTGGGGAATTAGTGAGCGACTCTCAAGATATACTGTCCACGTTCCGAGACTTTTATAATACACTATACCAGTCCCAATCTAGCTCTACAGTTCAAGACGTCTCTTCCTATCTAGATGAAATGACTCTCCCATCCCTGACGCAGGGTGAAAGGGCTGCTCTTGACCAACCCATAACATCAGAAGAGGTGGCTGGGGCCATTGCCTCTTTTAAACCGGGAAAGTCGCCAGGTTTGGATGGCCTCCCGGCCGAATGGTATCAGTTGCATAAAGAGAGCTTAACCCCACGCCTCCAAACGGTGTTCAGTGACGCAGAAAAGGAGGGCATATTACCAGAGTCGATGCGTGAAGCACTGATTGTGGTGATTCCGAAACCGGGTAAGGACCCACTGGAGTGCGAGTCTTATCGGCCGATTTCTCTGATCAACACCGACGTTAAGGTGTTGGCAAAGATCTTGGCGGGTAGGCTGCAGTCGGTAATACTGAAATTAATCCATTCAGACCAAACCGGCTTTATACCGGGGAGGTGCACCCAGATGAATCTGAGGAGGTTATATGTTAATTTGCAAGTGTCCCATGCTAACTCTGGTCGGAGGGTGGTGGCATCATTAGACACAAAAAAGGCATTCGACTCTGTGGAGTGGACCTACCTTTTCCCCCTACTACTGAAACTGGGCCTGGGACCGAGGTTTGTGAGCTGGGTCAGGTTGCTCTATGCGGAGCCAAAGGCTAGTGTCAGGGTCAATGGCCTCGTTTCGGACTCGTTTCCGATCAGGCGGGGAACTAGGCAGGGGTGCCCCCTGTCACCACTTTTATTCGCACTAGCCATAGAACCCCTGGCGACTAGGCTCAGGGATCGGGCTGGCATTGCAGGGCTGCTGGTCGGGGACCTGGAGGAACGTGTATCACTATACGCGGACGATATGCTCCTTTATTTGGGCGATCCTGAGGAATCCCTGACAACCGCGTTTTCCTTGATCCGAGAGTTCGGTGACTTCTCTGGATTCCGGATCAATTGGTCTAAATCGGCGCTCTTTCCTCTGGATCCACAGCCAGATCTAGCTCTCCCTGCTCAGTTCCCCCTACAGGTGACAGACCGCTTTAAGTACTTAGGAATAACCGTAGAATTGCCTATAGAGAAATTTTCAAAGACAAACTTATGGCCAGTCATACGAGATTTCGAGGACAGGGTGAAAAAATGGAAGGACCTCCCGCTTACAATGCTGGGGAGAGCCAACCTGTTTAAAATGATCTTTCTCCCAAAATTCCTGTACATTCTTTCTAACGCCCCCGTAGGCATCCCCAGGAAGACCTTTAGATACATCGACTCCCTGCTGACCTCCTTTTTGTGGGGTGGTGGGGCAGTTCGGGTGGCGCTGGTTGTGCTCCAGTTGCCGGTGGGAAGAGGAGGTCTGGCGATCCCTGACCTCCGTCTATACTACCTGGCGTCGCAGCTAGTACATGCCCACTGGCGTATGTTCCCCCAGCTGAACAATGCCGCTGTAGCGGCGGAGGCGGCTGTGGCAACCTCATATGAGACACTGCTGAACTTTTTTCACAGAGGGGAGGTCCCGACAACAGATGGAATGGTGATCCTTAGATCAGCAAAAGCGGTGTTGGAGACATGTAGGAGACACACTTTGGACACCCCCCTGCACTTGTCCCCTAATGCTCCGCTATGGTTTAACCCCAGATTAACGGACATCTTTCTACTGGAAGATGGACATAGGTGGGCCAAATTTGGCCTGGTTTACTTACATCAACTGTTTGACAGAGGGGAGTTGAAAACGTTCACGCACTTGAAAAGGGAATTGGGGGTACCCGAAACTTGGAGATTTCAGTACACAAGACTGAGGCATGCAGCTCAGGCGCAGCTTGGCACTGGGGTAGTGGTGTTAGAAAACACTAAGTTAGAATCATTATTGTTGAATCCTGAACATACCAAGTTAGTCTCTACCTACTATAATATGCTCATGAGTAAGATACGACCGAGAGAGGAAAAGACGAGACTTAAGTGGACTATGATAATACCAGAACTGACGGAACCACAGTGGGAGGAGGTCCTAGTGTCCTATCTCCCTACTGTGATCTCGGCAAGAGACAAGCTGATTCAGCTGCGATACCTGCATCAAATGTATTACACACCACACAGATTATATAGAATGGGCAGAAGAGAGAACCCTGTTTGTCATAAGTGCTTGGTGGCAGAGGGCACCTTTATGCATATGGTGTGGGACTGTAATAGGATTCGACCGTTTTGGTCGCAGGTTACGCAATTTATTGCAGATACTTTTGATCTCCCGAACATATGTAGCCCACTTCTGTGTCTCTTAGGTATTATAGAGGATGATATCATGAGTAACAATATGCGAATCTTCCTGAGACTGCTCTTCTACTATGCCAGGAAGCTCATTGTCTTGAACTGGATAAAGAGGGACTTCCTCAATATATCTGCCTGGAAGGGGTTAATCAATGCTAATATTACAATGTACAAAATGACCTATGAAGCGAGGGGAAGCAAGAAAAAATTTCATAATGTGTGGGGTAGTTGGGTAGACTCCAGGGACACTAACTCTGGAGAGGTGTAAGGGAATATGTTTTCTTGTTCTCTATATGCAATGTATGAGACGTATTGTGCAGCTCTGGTGCGGGCGGATCTGGGGAGATGGGGAGGCAACGACACACGACACTCGGGAGAGAGGGTTTCCTTTTTTTTTTTTTCTCTATATGTTTGTTTATATGCCCTAGTTTTGTGGTTTATTATTTTACTTTCTGATGGGCATGGTGCTCCGAACTTAAGATATATGATATAATCTAGCTACACTGTTCATTTTGATCAGGAGCCCGAAGTTTGAATAATTAGTTCTCGGTTTACAATATAAAAAGCTATATGCACTTTAGAAGAACCCATGTTAGGGTTACTTCCTACTACTGTTAAGGACATGGAAATGTATGACGGGGGAAACCTCGTTCCTTTAATCTTTTTTCCTCCATATTTTTTACTTTTGACTGTCCTACATAAGTACTTGTCATTTGTATGCAATGCTATCTCCTGTAACTGTGTATATGGCTAATAATAAAAACCTTTTAAAAAAAAAAACAATTTCAAGGGCTATTGTCTAATGCCTAATACTTACAATCAGAAAATGTTGATGAAAAATACAGATTTCAAAGTGATCGTGCGATAATCTGATCGTTAGTACACAGCTTTGGAGAGTCGATCATGTAAGTTCATCCGAAAATTATCAGTAAGGACAAGCACGAAAAATGTTCTTGTACAATAACAGAACATACAATTTTCATTTAATCATTACAGTATTCATCCACAAAAAATTAGAGGAGCAAGACCATGCATGCTTGGAAATAAAATAATACATTACAATACAATACAGCACATTACATCACTTCCGAAGTTGTATTCTGTTGTATGAGAATTTTTGGTAACTTTATTAACTTCTTTATTTTCGATATGAGACTAGTATGCAATACCAAAAAAGGACAATAATTTGTCCGATATTCTCATCATATGTACGAGGCTTAACAATCTCTTGGGCTGTTCTCTAATAGTCGCTGGGGCTAATTCTCTGACAACATCAAGGGCTCTTCTCTAACATTTTTAAGGGCTGTTTTGTTCTCTAACCATGTCAAGGTTTATTCTTTAACAATCTCTAAGATTATTCTCTAATAACCTCTGCGGCTATTCTCTGACAATGTCAAGGGCTATTCTCTAACAATTTCAAGGATTAATCCCTAATAATGTCTAAGGTTATTCTCTGACAGTCTCCAGGGCTATTCTCTAACAATGTCAATGACTGCTCTCTAATAATTTCTAGAGCTATTCTCTGATAATGTAAGTGCCAAGGGCTATTCTCTAAAAGTCTCTAGGGTTATTCTCTAACATTCTCTTGTGCTATTCTCTAACAATATGTAGGGCTATTCTCTAAAAGTCTCCAGGGTTACTCTCTAACATTCTCTTGTGCTATTCTCTAACAATATATAGGGCTATTCTCTAACAGTCTCTAGGGTTATTCACAAACATTCTCTTGTGCTATTCTCTAACAATATATAGGGCTATTCTCTAACAGTCTCTAGGGTTATTCACAAACATTATCTTGGGCTATTCTCTAACAATATGTATAGCTATTCTCTAACAGTCACTAGGGTTATTCTCTAACAGTCTCTAGCAATAATCTCTAACAATGGCAAACGCTATTCTCTATAAACCTCTAGGCTATTCTATAAAACTGGCTATACACTGCTCAAATTTTGGTTAATTCCTGCTGGTTTGTCTGAAATGTGAACAGTGTATGCTGGTACTGCTTTGTTTGACAAAAGTCAATTTCTCTATTGACTTTTGTTGGAGGAACCTCTGGGCAGCCGAGCAGTGCATGCATTCGATCAGATGCAAGCACTGTTCAGGTATTCTGACAGCTGGCAATACTGGCTGTCTGTCCCCAATAGCCTGGCAGGGGGGAATTTGTCCATGTGCACTGTTAGTGTGTATGGAGCATTCTGTAATGTCTTGTACACACGATTGGAATTTCCGATGGAAAAAGTCAGACAGAATTTTTTTCATCGGATATTCCGACCGTGTGTGCCCCATCTGACTTTTTTCCGTTGGAATTTAGAAAGAGAACATGTTCTCTTTTTTTTTCCTGACGGAAAGGATTTCTACCGGAAATTCCGTTCGTCTGACTGTAGGGAACTCCAACGGAGAAAAAAACACACATGCTCAGAATCAAGTCGACGCATGCTTGGAAGCATTGTACTTAATTTTTCTTGGCTCGTCGTAGTGTTGTACGTCACCGCGTTCTTGACGATTGGAATTTGGTGTGACAGTGTGTATGCAAGACAGCTTGAACGAGATTCCGTTGGAAAAATCCGTCTGAGTTTATCCCAACGGAAAATCCGATAGTGTGTACAAGGCATTATATTTATTTTTTATTTTTTTTTCAATACTTTTTATTGAACTTTTTCTCAATTTTACAAGAAAAACAAAATACTGAAACAATAAGGAAGAGAGATATACACAGCATCAGATATACATCCTTTCAGTAAGTCATAGGTGTTTGGGCCAAATAGACCAACATTCATCAAATTTTTGGCATTTGAGCGAGTTAATAGCCAGTAGTCGTTCAAACGAGTAGTTCCTATGAACTGCCTTTATGACGTCAGATAGGATAAGGTCTTTGTCGCTTTTCCAGTTGTGCAGTATTAACGCGCGTGTTTCCAAGAGTATATGGGATATGACCTGTCTGAAGTCATGGTGGAATTTGTCAATGTTTAAGTGGAGGAGTGCTAGCGCAGGGTCTAGCGAGGTGGGTATACCCGTCAGTGAGGAAATTAGTCGGAAAACCTGTTTCCATAAATTGTTGACAGTAGGGCAGTGCCAAAACATGTGGAGTAGGTTCCCCACTTGTCCACATTGTCTCCAACAATTGGAGGATGTCCCAGGGAAGTATGTTGATAACCTAAAAGGGGTATAATGCCATCTGTTTGCCATCTTAATCCCCAACTCCCAGTGCTTGACACAGTGAGAAGCCCCGTGTAAAGCCCTGAATGCTCGTGTCCATTGGTCATCGGAAAAGGATGACCCTAAGTCCCCCTCCCACTTGAGCATGGCTGCCGTTTTGGAAAACTGCCGCTTATTCTGGAGCAAATTATAAAAGAACGAGGTGCCTTTCGTATTCTGCGTAGCCGTGGTATAGAAATGCCATACTTTACACGGAAGGTCAACGTGTGGCGGGGGCCTCTGTCTAGTAAGATGTGTAATTTGCAGACACTTAAAGAAATGTGTGGTCTGTAATCGGTATTGCGTCATAAGTGTTTGTGCAGATTTGTGTTGAACACCCTCATATAGATCCGATAGGCTATGGATACCCCGTTATAGGCATTATATTTATTTTGTTCAGCATGCAAGCTGAACAAAAGAAATCTATATGTATATGGCCAGTATAATATCTCCAACATCATTTTCTAACAATCTCCTGGGCTATTCTTTAACAATCTCCAGGGCTTTTATCCAACAATCTCTAGGGTTTTCCTCTAACAATCTCCAGGGCTTTTATCCAACAATCTCTAGGGTTTTCCTCTAACAATCTCCAGGTTTATTCTCTAACAATCCCCTGAGTTGCTTTTGTAAAATCACCAGAGGTTTTTTTCTAACAGGCTGCAGGGTTATTATGTTACCATTTCCAAGGTTATTCTATTACAATCTCCATGGCTATTTTCTTAGGCCTCTTTCACATGGGCCTAGCTACTGACTTCTGATCCATGGTGGTTTGCATTGTCAGCAGTAGCTGGCCCGTCGTTAGCAGACCATCAGAAGGAGACATACCGCCTCCTGCACCTGTGCTTGAAAAAGGATTTCATATCAAAATCCTTCTTCATCGCACCATTGGACGAATCATGGTTGTGGTGCAGCTCTATTCATCTCTATATGATGCGTTGGCAGGCAGTATCAATTGACAAATGTGACATGTCATATTTTTTATATATTGTTTTTGCTGCAAAGCACATCTTTGTGGCAGCGGCAATGTGTGTGGGGCCGTCCGGCAGCCATTACCTGGTTATGACAGGCAGCTGAGGCGAGTTAAAAGAGGTCCTCAATTGCCTGTTTTTTGCCATCTGATAGGGGCCTAACAATATCTGAGGCTATTCTCTAAGGGTCCTTTCACAAGGACCCTAATGCCACGTACACGCGATCAGTTCATCTGATGAAAACGGTCTGATGAACTGTTTTCATCAGACAAACCGATCGTGTGTGGGCCCCATCGGTTTTTTATCCATCAGTCAAAAAAATAGGAACTTATTTTAAAATTATCTGATGGTTAAAAAACAGATAGAAAAAAACGATCGTCTGTGGGTACGTCCATCGGTTAAAAATCCATGCATGCTCAGAATCAGGTCGACGCATGCTCGGAAGCATTGAACTTCATTTTTCTCAGCACGTCGTTGTGTTTTACATCACCACGTTGGACACGATCGGATTTTTAACCGATGGTGTGTAGGCAAGACTGATCATCAGTCAGCTTCATCGGATATCTGATGAAAAAATCCATCACACCGTTTTCATCAGATGAACTGATCGTGTGTACAGGGCATTAGAGTCGCTCCATTGATCCCCACTGAGCAGGCGGGTGACAGGTCCATCTGTGCAGAGATGAGCTGTCAGAGTCCCGCACTCCTCTATGGGGAGATCCGATGAAAACGGATCGCTTGACCGTTTTCATCCGATCCTAACCAGAAAGGTGGAAAATAGGGTTACCATCATCTAGATTTGGCGGAAAAGATCGGATGGGGTCGGGTGTCAGCAGACATGTGACTGGTGACGCTCTATAGGGGTGATTGAAGCATCCGATCAGGTCTGCCTGAAAACTGACAGGCAGACCTGATCGGACCACCCATGTGAAAGGACGCTAACAGTTTCCAGGGCTATTCTCTAACCATCTCTCGAGCACATTATATAGGCTGCCTCTGTGTCCCTGTTGCATGTTACCCATCGGTACATATTAAACATCTTGGGCCAAATTCAGAAAGCTTTTACGCCGGCGTATCTATTGATACGCCATCGTATCTATGCGCGGTATTCTGGAACCTAGATACGCCTGAAATCTGGCTTCAGCCGCCCGACGTAAGTTGCAGTACGCTGTCGTATCTTGGGTGCATATTTACGCTGGCCGCAAGGGGCGCTTCCATTGATTTACGCATCGAATATGTAAATGACCTAGATACGCCGATTCACGAACGTACTTGGGCCCGCTACGCCGTTTACTTAAGGCTTATGTCCGGCGTAAACTTACCCCTGCTATATGTGGCGCAGGTAATGCAAAGTATGTACGTAACCTACGCACAAGCGTATATTTTTACGTCGTTTACGTAAGTCGTATGTGAATGGGGCTGTGCGTAGGTTACGTTCACGTCACAGGCATTGAGCAGGCATAACTTAGGGAGAAAATTCGACGTGATACTGAGCATGCGCGCACATGCGCCACAGGTGCTTCATTTACATGGGGTCACGATTCATTTCCATACAACACGCCCCTTACCAGCCTACTTTGAATTAGGCGGGCTTACGCTGGCCCATATACTCTATGCCGCCGTAACTTAGGGAGCAAGTGCTTTGTGAATACAGTACTTGCCTTACTAAGTTACGTCGGCGTAGCGCATATGAGATGCGCTATGCCTGACTATAGATACGCCGCGGTACGTGAATCTGGCACGTTATTTATAATATGGAATAGGCACTTAGGACTTTCATGGAAATAAATGGTGAAAGTTAAGGATGTGCTGAGAACAAAGAAATAGCGCCAACAGCCATCATTTTATATAATTGTTCTGCTCTGATGGTACCTTTGGGAGTCAGCGGTAACTGTCACTGTTCTAGGTCGATGACACTTTTATTCTTAGCAGTTATGGAGTATTATGCTGTGAATGCACAATAGAACACTTTCTTGTAATAATCTTTCAGCGAGTGACTGATGGATGAATATTACAGAAATTGTTATGTGAATGATCCTTAGATTTGGTGGTTACAGTGGTTTTCTTTATTTAGTCTTTTTTTCTTTATTCTTTCACCGGTGAGATCCTACCAATAAAACACTTCCTGTCCTAGGGGAGCAATGCTCACTCACTGCACTGAATGTATGGAGGAGCACTATTGTTACCCTAGGCTGCTCTCTCAATTTGGACTATAAACATATCCCCTTCTCCCCATCCCCATAATATAGGAGGCAGTGTTTTGAAGTTCACAGAAAATAGCTGAGAAGACCAATAACATTGTTTAAATTTTAGTCCACAGGAAGTTACAATGATGTTTCTATGCTCGCAGAAAATGGACATAGCGTGGAAAAAATAAAACTAATACATTCACCTCATCTAGGGACTAATACGCTGAAATATATTATATTTTTGTCTTTGGCTTTAGATATTCTTGAAACACAAAGGCCTCGTACACACGATAGGTTAACCAGAGGACGGACCGTTTTCATCGGTCAAAACCGATCGTGTGTGGGCCCCATAGGTTATTTAACCATCGGTTAAAAAAAAGCCAACTTGCTTTAAATTTAACCGATGGATTCCTAACCGATGGGTCAAAACCGATCGTTAGTAGGCACGTCCATCGGTTAAAAATCCACGCATGCTCAGAATCAAGTCGACGCATGCTTGGAAGCATTGAACTTCGTTTTTTTCAGCATGTTGTTGTGTTTTACGTCACCGCGTTCTGACACGATTGATTTTTTAACCGATGGTGTGTGGGTGCGACGGACCATCAGTCAGCTTCATCGGTTAACCGATGACAACGGTCCATCAGATCGTTCTCATCGCATGAACTGATCGTGTGTACGAGGCTAAAGGCTGCCATTGTTGATCTATTTTGGAAAATGCTAGATGCCTGGCAGTTTTATTGATCCCATGATTTGAATATGTTGAGCCATTAACATTCAGCTAGTGAAGTAAGAACTCCTTAGTTGCATACCAGCATTTTTAGAAAGACAGGCCAACAATGCTCAGACTTCATAATTTTCTCAGCATAGGTTTTCTTTAAAATGTATTTCTACGTCTGCAGTCAAATTTGAGGAAACCTCACTATGTGCTTGCTATGTGTCCCTATTAATACAGCATACCTGTATATATATAAATCCTGTATAATAATAATAAAAATATATACTGTATTACTATATCACCAAATGTATTGGGACACCTGGCTTTACACGCACATTAACTTTAATGCTATCCCAGTCTTGCTTTGTGCACTGGTGCGCAGTCATGTTGGAACAGAAAGGGGCCATCCTCAAACTGTTGGGAGTATGAAATTGTCGAAAATGTCTTGGTATGCTGATGTCTTAAGAGTTGCCTAACTGGAACTGGAACTAAGTTGCCTGGAACTAAGGGGCCAAGCCCAACCCCTAAAAAACAACCCCACATCATAATCTCCCCTCCATCAAATGATTTGGCCCAGTGCACAAAGCAAGGTCCATAAAGACATGGATAAGCGAGTTTGGGGTGGGGGAACTTGACTGGCCTGCACAGAGTCCTGACCTCAACCAGATAGAATACCTTTGGGATTAATAAGTGTGGAGACAGTGAGCCAGGCCTTCTCATCCACATCAGTGCCTGACCTCACAAACGTGTTTCTGGAAGAATGGTCAAACATTCCCATAGACACACTCCTAAACCTTGTGGACAGCCTTCCCAGAAGAGTTGAAGCTATTATAGCTGCAAAAGGTGGGCCAACTTGATACTGAACCCTACAGACTAAGATTGGGATACCATTAAAGTTCATGTGCAAGTAAATGCAGGTGTCCCAATACTTTTGCTAATATAGTGTATAGGTATATATATATATTACCATTTAGAGGTTTATAAGGAGAGTCTCTGTGTGTTTGTTTCCGCACTATCCTTCATTAACATGCAATGTACGAGGGCGGTTTCTAAACGTTTAATTCTTTGTTAGGACAGACTGGGGCAGATCCACAAAGATCTGCCCCGGCACATCGTATCCGAGATACGCTACGCCGCCGTACCTTACCTGGCTTTAAATCAAATCCATAAAGAATTTGCACCGTAAGTTACGGCAGCGTAGTGTATCTCAAGCGGCGTAACGGCGCGGAATTCAAATCGGCGATTAGGGGGCGTGTTTCATTTAAATGAAGCATGTCTCTGCGCCGAATAAACTGCGCATGCACGCCGACTAGAGACGACGTAAAGGAATGCCCCGGCCGCTCGTACGTTCGTGGATCGTCGGAAATAGCTAATTTGCATACTCAACGCGGAAAACGATGTGAACGCCACCCAGCGGACGCCGAAGAATTGCATCTTAGATCCGAAGGCGTACGAAGACGTACGCCTGTCAGATCTAACCCAGATGCTGTCGTATCTTGGTTTGAGGATTCAAAACAACGATACGACGCGGGTAATTTGAAAGTACGCCGGCGTATCAGTAGATACGCCGGCGTACTCGCTCTGTGGATCTGCCCCACTGTGTTTAAAGTCTAGTACACATGGGCTGAATGCCAGGCGGTATTGGCCGGTTCATTCGAAATCCGGCCAACATTCGTCTCATGTGTGCGACAGCCGGTTCGGCAAAAGCCGGCCTTTAGACCAGCTTCTGTCCAAGGGGCATGACTAAAAAAGGTCTGCTAATCGGCATCCAATCAGTGCTCTTGGCCTTTCAAGGAAAACAAGTGTATCTGGGCTGCAACCTTCCCACATAAAAGCACCGTCCAGTGCTCAGACCTTGAGGCTGCTGACACCTCCAACGTGCCAGAATAAGGAAAAGGATGGTTGTCACTCGGGATGACATCCAAAATAGTATTCCTTTAAATACAGCTGGTTTACAGCTCTGTACATGTATTTAATAAAGGAATTCTTTTTTAGATGCCTTCCCCCTGTCAGAACACAATAGCTCAGTAGGGGAGATTGCTGTACTAACATTGCATAGTTAGTACAGTGGCTCCTCCTGCTTCACATCTGGTAAAGAAGAAAGAACAGGACTAATTATGTTAACGTTATTCCACATCCTGTGGAAGCATGTTTAAGCAACTAAAGAGCACTTAAAAGGGTAACCATCAATTTATAAATATTTTTTTAAAGATATACTGTTAATGTGAACATGTAACAAATATAAATTAGGTGTTTTCCCAAATTGGCTACAATTTAAAGAAGTAAAATATAAAACCAGTTTTGCTTAGAAGGCAATAAGCATAAAAAGGAAACCTTTTTTTATCATTTTATCTTAGCCAAAGACTGGACAGATTCAGTTACAATGCGCAGTTTACAGAACCAGGGGATGTTTCCATTGACTCCCGCAGAAAAGACTAACACAATGAAAGCACATGCAGTTTTATATTATCTCTTGGCTAGTGAGACATCTGCCCACCTGCCGTGTCAGTTATGAAGAACTTCCTCTGTCCCTGAGTTTTACTTTATTTTATAATAATGGGAGGTTGAAACATTGACGTTGAAGTGAGATTTGAAGGTGCCCGTGATGGCATCCCCAAGAAATATAAGACAGCTCAGAAAACTCCACCTATTCCCAAAATATTAGCTTTTAGTGGAGCAATTTTAACCCCCTTTTTCAGCTGTATAAAATGTTCTGGCAGTAAACTTGACTGTTGGATTGGTTAAAATAGTTAACGTATACCGTATTTATCGGCGTATAACACGCGCCGGCGTATAAAACACACCCCAATTTAAGAGAGAAGTTTCAGGAAAAAAAACTTAAAATTTAAATAAACCACTAAGGCCTCGTACACACGACCGAGAAACTCGACGGGCGAAACACATCGTTTTCCTCGACGAGTGCCTTGTTAGGCTTGTCGAGGAACTCAACAAGCTTGCTTTGCGTACACACTGTCAAGCCAAAATCTCCTCGTTCTCAAACGCGGTGACGTACAACACATACGACGGCAGGGGAAGTTCGATACCATTGGCATAACCCTTGGGGCTGCTTTTGCTAATCTCATGTTACTGCGTGTTAATTAAAAGTTTGGTCGGAGACGATTTGCACTTTTCAGTCTGTTACAGCGTGACACATGTGTTATCTCCATTACAAATGCTACTTTTACTCCCGTCTCATACTTTATTCTGAGCATGCGCGGGTTTCTTAGCATACACACGCTCGAGTTTCTCGCCGAAAACCAGCCTGACGAGGAACACGACGAGGAAATTGAGACTCCCGTCAAGGAAATAGAGAACTTGTTCTCTTTTTTTTCTCGTCGAGTTCCTCAACAGTTTCCTCAATGAAAAACGTACACACGACCGGTTTCCTGGGCAAAAAAGCTCTCCCACCAAGTTTCTTGATGGATTCTGTCGAGTTTCTCGGTCATGTGTACGAGGCTTTAGAAGCAAAATAATGGTCAGTGTCCCTCTGCAGCCTGTGTGTCCCTCTGCAGCCTGATGCCCATTTGCAGACTCACCATCTCCTTATAAAGCCGTCATCTCGTACAGCCGTCATCTCCTGTTCACTCGGAGACGGCAGTCACATACACAGTCCCGCCTCCGCCATCAGCCTGTGTGTCCCTCTGCAGCCTGATGCCCATTTGCAGACTCACCATCTTCTCATACAGCCATCATCTTCTGTTCACTCGGCGTCTGCAGTCACATACACAGTCCCGCCTCCGCCATCAGCATTGGACCAGCTCCTGTGATTAAAGCTTGGATTCACCCAAAAATCAACTTTCTGCCATTAGATCCAGCATACTGCTGACATCTGCAGTATGCTGTTTTTTTTTTTTGTACTTATCGTTTTAACAGCCTTTGTTATCCGGCTCCGAGCGGGGATTCCTTCCGGGTATAGGCGTTCCTAAGCCGAGCGGAGTTGATTGACAGGCTGCTAAAGCGCGTCACGCCTTCCGAAATTACTCGAAGCGACACTCGAGCTTTTACGGCGCCTGCGCAGTCAGCTCTACACGGCAGGCGCAGGCGCAGTAAACACCCGAGTGTGACTTTGGGTATTTTCGGAAGGCGTGACGCGCTTTGGAAGCCTGTCAATCAAATCCGCTTGGCTTAGGAACGCCTATTCCCCGCAGAAATCCCCGCTCGGAGCCGGATAACAACGGCTGATAAACGATCAGTACAAAAAAAAAAACAGCATACTGCAGATGTCAGCAGTATGCTGGATCTAATGGCAGAAAGTTGATTTTTGGGTGAACCTCCGCTTTACCAGAACACTGGTCCAATGCCGGCGGTGGAGGCAGGACTGTGTGTGTGACATCAGAGCCGAGTAAACGGAAGATGACGGCTCTGTGAATTCCGGCGGCACTCGTTCCCCTCCGAGTCCGAGGTGCACTATCGGTGTATAATACGCACCCGTGATTTTCCCCCTATTTTCAGTGCGTGTTATACGCCGATAAATACGGTATGTGAATCCTTACCTTGTAAAACAACCCATTCAGTTTCAAACACAAATGCAATGAAAATATAAAAAATACTATAAATACCTTATTTTCTTTTTTTTAATAATCACATGGCTGCTGTTCTCAGCTGCATAAGAAGCTTGGAGAGGAGGGGTGAAGACTATAGGGGGGTGTGTGAGCAGGAGGCAGAGAAACAGCACTACACTGATCTTCCCAGTGATTAACTGTGCAGGGGGGGGGCGTGTCAGTAGGAGACAGATTAACTGCAGTACACTGATCTTCCCAGTGATTAACTGTGCAGGGGGGGGGCGTGTCAGTAGGGGACAGATTAACTGCAGTACACTGAACTTCCCAGTGAAAATCTGTGCGGGGGGAGGGGCGTAGCAACACAAGTCTCAATATCGGATTATAAACACGCTGTTCTTCTATGTAGAATGCAAAAAAGAAAACTGACTCACGCTGAGATGGGTGTGATTTCAGTTTGAAATGGGTAAGCCAGGATCGCCAGGTATTTCTGACAAAGGAAGCAATACAAAGACAACAGGATCCTTTAACAGAAGTGTATGGTACAACAGACACATTAAGGAATATGAAATGTTCAAGTAACATAAAGGTAAAGAAGGACACTGAGAAAATCAATTCCAACAGATTAGGCTGCACTGTAGGAAACCACAGTTATTTCTTTGTACTATCAAATGAATGTCAAATGAATGTCTTTATAAGATCAATACATATTTTTCTTGTGTGTGTCATTATATTTCATTGGACTTTGCTGTCATTCGCAAATAAAAAAAAAAATTAAATAAACAGCTCCTATATGCACTATATCCACTAAAGCCCTGTACACACGATCAGGCTTTTGCCCGGCCAAACTCACATCGGAATTCCATCAGCATAAAAGAGAACATGTTCTCTTTCTAAACTCCGATGGAATTCATCGGAATTACGCCAATGGGGCATACACAAAGTCCGTCTGACTTTTTCCATCGGAAATTCCGATCGTGTGTACGGGGCTCTAATCAGTGAATCTTTCTTCCAATCCATATAAATGGCAGCAATGATACAGGGAAAATTATCATTCTGTAGACTTTTACATGTATTGAAACTCAGTCGGTTTAGCAGCGATAGGGCAAATTTTGATCGATGTTTTTTTTTCTGATCTGCAGTGTCACATTCCGCTCCCTATCACAGAATGCTGCAGAAGTGACGTTTTTCTCCGCCATCTTGCTACACCCCACACTCCTGGACAGTAAAGATAGAGTGAGAAGGGGGCAAGCGGACATCTTGTTACACCCACCGGAGTTTTAGATTTGAGACTTATTTTCAACACAAAACGGAGCTTATATGCTTAAAGACAGTATTTGAAAATCCGACGGACTGTTTAAGGCTCTATTCACATGTATTGAAACTCAGTCGGTTTAGCAGCGATAGGGCAAATTTTGATCGATGTTTTTTTTTCTGATCTGCAGTGTCACATTCCGCTCCCTATCACAGAATGCTGCAGAAGTGACGTTTTTTCTCCGCCATCTTGCTACACCCCACACTCCTGGACAGTAAAGATAGAGTGAGAAGGGGGCAAGCGGACATCTTGTTACACCCACCGGAGTTTTAGATTTGAGACTTATTTTCAACACAAAACGGAGCTTATATGCTTAAAGACAGTATTTGAAAATCCGACGGACTGTTTAAGGCTCTATTCACACCTAGGCAGACAAATTCGCGGCGTTTTGTACCGCGATTTGCGGCGACAAAACGCCGGTATTGTCCGCCTAGATGTGCCCCAGATTGACCCCCTTCTCCTAGCCGAACGCCGAAAGCCGCCTGAAAAAAAGGTCCGGGACCTTTTTTCAAGCGGCAGGCGTCCGGCGTCCGGCGTTCGGCGTGGAGATGTAAACCATCTCCATAGAGGGACATGTGTTTTCATCCCTCTGGCGGCAGCGGCGTAGCACTACAGGCGCTAAAACGCCTAGATGTGAATGGGGGCTAAATGTTAAATGTTGAAAGCAGCAGCAAACCTGCTGACCTTACATGTTTGCTCATGTGACAAAACACCTCTGATTTTCACATTTAACATCTAAACAGTCTGTCGGATTTAAAAACACTGTATTTAAGCATATAAGCTTCATTTTGTCTTGAAAATGAGTGTGAAATCTAAAACTCAGATGGGTGTAACAAGATGTCCGCTTGCCCCCTTCTCACTCTATCATTACTGTGCAGGAGTGTGGGGTGTAGCAAGATGGCGGCGACGAAACGTCACTTCCGGAGCATTCTGTGATGGGGAGCAGAATGTGACAACACACCGCCAGCTATAGCAAACAACTCTGATCGGTGTATTCTGATAGCTGGATATTCTCCCCATTGTCAAAATATAATAACTCAGTAGGGAGGATTCTCCCATCCACATCTGGTGTGTGAGTTGGGGAATTGGGGAATCAAAAAATGTTTTTGGGTTGAAAAAATAAATAAATGTATTTATGATCAGTAAGCCCCGTACACACGATCAGACCTTTGTCCGACCAACATCACATCGGAATTCTGACGGAATTCCATCGGAGTAAAAGAGAACATGTTTTCTATATAAACTCCGATGGAATTCATCGAATTTCCGATGGAATTACTCCAATGGGGCATACACCCGGTCAGAATTTCCAATGGAAAAAGTCAGTCTGACTTACAGGATTAACTCACTAACAAGACACTTTTTTTTTTAACCTCCTTAGCGGTAATCCCGAGTGTGGCTTGGGGTGAATTTTTTATACCAAAAGCGTTATCCCCGAGCCAGACTCGGGATTGCATTGCAGGATACAGGGGGATACAGGGGGAAGTTACTTACCTTGTCCCCGGATCCTGTGTCCCCACTGTGTGTGCGGGCTCCTCCGCTGTGTCTCCTCTCTCAATTCACAGCTCCGTTCCCTGCGACGTTACGACGCACAGGGACGGAATTCGGCGCCAAATTCAAAAAGTTAAAAACACAATACACATACAGTATACTGTAATCTTACAGATTACAGTACTGTATGAAATAAATACACACACCCTTTGTTCCTAGTGGTCTACCCAGTGTTCTGCATGCAGTAGTATATAATAAAAACTGTTCTTTCTGCCTGGAAACTGGAGATTGTCCATAGCAACCAAAAAGTGTCCCTTTACATCAAAAGTGCTTTTAAAGCAGCTAGAAAACAGCGATAATAAATTAGAATCACTTGCAGAATTGAGCGATAGCGATTTGTAGAGAAATTCGTCATCAAACAATAAAAATAACGGCAATTCTGCAACTGAGCAAATTTCAGTGGTTTTGATTTGATTACATTATTGAATAATTTTTATTATAATTACATTATTATTTGTTATAATTATTTATAGTTATTTATTATATTATAATTTATGATTTTGTGTTTCAAACTTGATCATACCCGAGATGTCTACTAGACTCTTGTTTGGTCAGATTTAAGTGAGTTATTCCTAAAATTGCAGGCCTACAAAGTAAAACGCCAAATTTCCATGCAAAAAATTCTACCGCTTTTGGTACAAAATTCCAGACATAATCATACCGCAGGTTAAAGTGAGTCTATTACTTATATTAATTATTCATCAACTGGCATTTTCTCCCTAAAGTTTACATTTAGGGAACTTGCCAGTGTAACATCACTGCTTGCAAATAAATGATTAGCTGAGTTATATCTGTCCACGGAGTCCATGCCTCTCTTTGTAACGAGCTTCACTTAAAATATAATAAAACAATAACAAGTTTATGAGAGGAGGAGACCTCCTGAAGGCGATGTAGAGATTGAACCACATCCAAGGAGCCAATGAATGCAACAGTAATTGTGTACATATGATTCTGTCACTTGTTTTGTCATATAACAATGCCCTCTGCAATTATAGTGCTTCCATTTGGCCATTCATAGGGAGCAAAGTACAGTTATCATCTGTAATTTATGCTGTGCCAACTTATTACTCAGCACTGTATGATCAATGATGACATTCTAGAAATAGCATACAGACACCCCCTGTTCTATATGACTTGATTCTGCCATTTTATGGATTTTCCTTTTTTTTCATGACTGCTTCAGCTAATATTGCATTATTGGAGACCTGATGCCGCGTACACACGACCTTTTTTAATGGTCTAGAATAAACAACATTTTTTTCAACCGGATTATTGTTAAACAGGCCTTGCCTACACACGATCGTGAAAAACAAAAAAGGCTCTAGCAAAGCGCGGTGACGTACAACATGAACGACGGCACTATAAAGGGGAAGTTCCATTCAGATGGAGCCACCCTTGGGACTGCTTTTGCTGTTTTCGTGTTAGTAAAAGACGATTTGCGCTTTTCAGTCTGTTACAGCGTGATGAATGTGCTATCTCCATTACGAACGCTAGTTTTACCAGAACGAGCGCTTCCGTCTCATAACTTGCTTCTGAGCATGAGTGTTTTTTGCACGTTGTTAAAGCCCACACACGACCATTTTTTACTACTTTAAAAACGACAACATTAAAAACGACAATGTTAAAAACGACAACGTTAAAAACGACGTGAACATTTAGAGCATGTTCTAAATTTTTAATGCCCATTTTTTTACATTGTGAAAAATGCTCTGGAGCCCACACACGATCGTTTTTAATGACATTAAAAAAAAAAATGTAATTTGTGTGTACGAGGCATAAGACCTTGATTTTACAAGTTGATTCATAAATCAATGAAAATCTTATTTATTTTTTTAAATTAGCATATTATGATTTAAATCAAAAGAAATAGACATTCAATAAAACAATGCAAAGTCACACCTTACATTATAGTCCCCATCAGAGGCTCTCTCACATCAGAATCTACCTTAGGAGTCTACCTTTACACCAGAGACCCCATCAGAGGCTCTCTCACATCAGAATCTATCTTAGGTGTCTGCCCTTACATCGGGGTCCCCATCAAAGCTTCCACTTTACATTAGGGTCCCCATCAGAACCCCGCTTTACATCAGGGTCCTCATCAGAGGCTCTCTCACATCGGAATCTACCTTAGGTGCCTACCCTTACACCAGAGACCCCATCAGAGGATCTCTCACATCAGAATCTACCTTAGGTGTCTGCCCTTACACCAGAGACCCTATCAGAGGCTCTCTCAAATCAGAATCTACCTTAGGTGTCTGCCCTTACACCAGAGACCCCATCAGAGACTCTCTCACATCAGAATCTACCTTAGGTGTCTGCCCGTACATCGGGGTCCCCATCAGAGGCTCTGTCACATCAGAATCTACCTTAGGTGTCTGCCCTTACACCAGAGACCCCATCAGAGGCTCTCTCACATCGGAATCTACCTTAGGTGTCTGCCCGTACATCGGGGTCCCCATCAAAGCTTCCACCTTAAGAGTCGCACCTTACATTAGGGTCCCTATCAGAACCCCGCTTTACATCAGGGTCCCCATCAGAGTCCCCCTTACATCATAGTCCCCCATTTCAAGTCCCCCCTTACTTCAGGTTCTCTATTAGGAGTCAGACGTTACCTTACAGACTAGGTGTAGTCATTGTACCAGTCGGGTGGTAGTCGGGGGAGGTATGGACATAGGCTGTTCTGTCCTCCTGTTGGGGCAAGCAGCAGGAGAACTAGGAGAAAACCAGTGGTCCTAGAAACCAACTTACTTGGAGAAAGACAGCGCAGTATGGGGAACCTGGTCTGTGAGCTGTAGTTTGGGGCCCCTTTAATGCACACTTATTTACGTTAAAACGGTCTTATGCAAACTCTGTTTTTTGTAAATTTACCAAAGTTTGCAATATATAAGTATCATCTAATAAAATATACCTGCTGAAGTGACTAGTCACTGGTGATATACAGCAATGAAACAAATCCTCCGACATAAGTTGCACCTGCTTATCTGCAGCTCTCTCTTCTCAGCAGCCTTCTAAAACACACAGATTAAGGTTTTTTTCTTAGCTCTAACAAGCAGGGCATGGGGATTGATGTCACACACTGTAGAGCACAGAGAGACGTGCTCAGTGTAATCTGAGGCCTGAGTGAAGGGAATGGGCACACCCCTATCATAGGGAAACATGCACAGCTGAGGTTGTCAATCATAGGCTACTGGGGGAGGGAGTGAGGACTGGGCTATCTCACTGTATTGCCTGGTGTCTAGTTAGACTGTCTGAAGTGACTCATGCAGATAGCAGAGGGCGGGTGGGGCAATTGGGATCAGAACTACACTAGGTGCTTTGTATTGAGGCTATACACACACTATACTGTATAGAGATTCGGTTTGTTCATTTTTAATTTCAGAGGTTGTTATTTGACTGTAAATTGAACAATGGTGAGGAAATGTGCAGGCACAGCGTGGATCTCAGTGATTCACCAAGCTCCTAGCTGAAGTATGGCCAAAAACAATTTTGGGCCATTAGCACAGTAAAAATAAGTTGCCTTAAATGAAGTGTGCCACATCTCTGGCTACTGCAGTATTTGTCAACTTTTATTTAACCTGCCCTCCTTAAATGGTGTGGAACTTGTATTTTCAGATATAGTATAGACAGAGCTCAAAATTTGAACTCCTAAACTACTAGACAGGTCTTAAGAGTACACATCATTACTGCCTTGTTAAGTAAATATTTTAATGCTGAATTAAATATAGAATAAGAAATTAAAACCAATGAATGAAACTTTCACTGATTTAGGATGCAGAGAGACTTACAGCCGAGCACAGCACTGGGTGGGGAGCAGGAGCTGTCAAAGTTAACTTTTCCTACTAACAAGCTGGTGATTGGTTGCTAGGCAGTCCGAGCAACCAATCACTAGCTTGTTAATAGGAAAAGTAAACTTTGGCAGATCCCACCCAAGCCCCCTCCCTGCTCCGCCCCCACCTCATTTAGTTATTTTTCAACTCCCGCTATACCCGCTGTAAGCCAGGCCCAACTAAGAGAATGAAGGCTGGGAGGAGAATAAGCTCCCGTTCAACCCTGCCTGTTAGTGGTGCCTGCCCCCCCCTCTCTGATGTGGCTCCACACTTGCCCTCAGCTTATTTCCACTCGCCTAATGCGAGCAGGTGAGTGGAAATTTTGAGAGCTGGTATATAAATCACAGGTCGCTCACTTGGCAACTTCTCCATTTGTCCAAAACACCTTGGCCCGGATTCAGAAAGATGAGCGCATCTTTCTGCGGGCGTAACGTATCTCCGATACGTTACGCCACCGTAAATTTGGGCGCAAGTTCCGTATGCAGAAAGAACTTGCGCCCTTAGTTAAGGCGGTGTAGCGTATGTGTGGCTGCGTAATTCAAATGGGGATATTGTGGGCGTGTTTTATTTAAATTTCACATGACCCTGCGTATTTTAAGTTTTTTGTGAACGGCGCATGTGCCGTTCGTAAAAAAATCCCAGTGCGCATGCTCGAAATTACGCCGCAAAGCCTCATTGGTTTTGACGTGAACGTAACTTACGCAAAGCCCTATTCGCGAACGACTTACTCAAACGACGTGACATTTTCAAAACTCGGCGCGGGAACGACGTCCATACTTAACATTAGCTACGCCTCATATAGCAGGGGTAACTATACGCCGAAAAAAGCCTAGCGTAAACGACGTAAAAAAATGCGCCGGCAGGACGTACGTTTCTGAATCGGCGTAAATACATAATTAGCATATTCCTCGCATAACTATACGGAAGCGCAACCTAGCGGCCAGCGTAAATATGCAGCCTAAGATACGACGGTGTAAGACACTTACGCCGGTCGGATCTTAAGGAAATCTATGCGTAACTGATTATCTGAATCAGGCGCATAGATACGACGGCCCGCACTCAGAGATATGACGGCTTATCTGGAGATATGCCGTCGTATCTCGTTTCTGAATCCGGGCCATTGTGTTATTTTCACTGAATGCAAGGGGCCAGATTCACAAAGAGATACGACGGTGTATCTACAGATACACCATCGTATCTCTGACGTAAACTGGTCCTATCTATGCGCCTGATTCATAGAATCAGTTACGCATAGATAGGGCTAGACCCGACAGTGTTACAATGTGTTACACTGTCGGATCTTTTTTTCAATTTAAAAATGGCGCCGGGGGGTTCCCGCTGATTTACGATAAATAATATGTAAATCAGCGAGATACGCAAATTCACGAACGTACGCGGACCCGCCGCAGTGTTCTTACGTCGTTTCCGTATCGGTTTTCCGTCGTATACTTACCCCTTCTTTTATCAGGCGCAGCCAATGTTAAGTATAGCCGACGTTCCCGCGTCGAATTTAAATTTTTTAACGTCGTTTGCGTAAGTCGTTCTCGAATACGGACGGACGTCGTTTACGTAAGCGTCGCAACCACTGACGTCCTAGCGACGTCAGTGGGAGCAATGCACGCCGGTAAATTTTGCGGACGGCGTCTGCGCATTTAAATCGGCGCGGGAACGCGCCTGATTTAAATAGTACACTCCCCTAGCCGCGGAATTTGAATTCCGCCGGGGGATTTAGGATCCGCCGTCGCAAGTTTGGAGGTAAGTTGTTTGTGAATTAGCCACTTGCCTCCTAAACTTGCGGGAGCGGATCTTAATTCACGTAGAACGAGCGGATCTATAGATCCGCTGCGCTACGTGAATCTGGCCCAAGGTGTTCTGTGATTGGAGGAGATGTGGGTGTCATTGTAGACCAGATCTAGTGATAGTCACTTCTTGAGTTTTCTGTGACAGATTAATATCCATTTAGAGAATGGAAAGACATGGTTTAAATCTGATCTGTGATGTCTACCTGTGTGTGAATTTGATCATTGTCTGGCTGATTCCTTTGTCTCATTTGACATTTAAAAAATAAGGCGTCTGTTTATCAATGTTTTCACCCAAGTGTCAAGTGAGTGACAAAACTTTTACTTAGGATTCGGTTATATTTTCCACATACGATTTACAGCAATCTTGGGTGAAAGTTGTGTCAATCCTGGGTGGCACTGATTGTCCAGTTTTCTAAAATGTGGCAATATGAACGTTTGACCAAAAGAATGTCCATCAGGTTGAGCAGCTGGGCCTCATGGCTTGTAGGAAACGTTGTATCTTTAGGTCATTCATATGATGGATGTCGTACCCTGTCCTTATAAGTGATCCTCCATTGCCAGGTGGGCTTTGCCTCAACAGAGAAACACGTTCTTGAACTTGAAAGGAGAATCCCAGTATCGAGCCTCCAAAGCAAATTAATGATTTCCAGGAATATCCAAGACCAGACAATCGTTGACCAAAAAATCTCTTTCCAAACTCCTCAAATGTCAGTTAACATGTAATGAAAGAGGGGGGCTCCATAGTGTAGTAATTAAAAGAAGATTTATTAAAAAAACAAATAACTCAGTTTAAAATTGCGCTGTTCAGCTCCAAACAGTAGAGTACTTCCGGTCTCGGCCGCGACTGGAAGTGACGGCACCTGGCTCCTCTCTGACCGTCACCGAACACGTGACTTCATCAAAGGGTATGAAGTCACTTTTTGGGCACATATTGCACTTTATTGTTGAAAATTCCTTTTGCAAATATTGGACTGCCTTTTTGCACATTTTTTGAACACATCACTCTGCACTTTGTGTGGTTTGTCCTCCATAATTATCACACTTTGTTATATTGATTATAGATTAGTGTTTTAGTATTTATTATTGAGTAAGCTCCACATTTTTCTACTTTTTAAAGAACACATGATGTTTGTTTTAGACACTCTAACAAATGAGGTCCATTTTGCTTTTCTCAATTTTTTATTTCAGTTTTTATAAATCGTATGCCATATAAACATGCCTCAAAATGTGGATGCCATAATTTAAACTCTTTACAGATAGAGAATGTGTTAATCATGTGTTTAATCATTAGTGCATCTAAATGCCCTTGGGCTTGGCAGGATTTAATTTACCAGTGTTTCTTTTCCATTTACATGTGTAATATAAATGACTGCACTATTACTGTATAACTGTATTTTTATTCAGCCACTAAATCAAACATTTCTTACTTTGGATTTACAAATAAATGACAGGTCGTAAGGAGACAGCACATGCTTTGTTGATGACCTGAAAGAGCCCTGGGATTGTGTTTGGCTTTATAGATATAATATCAGTGTTATAAAATTATTTTGTAATTTATCATGACTTCCTACCCTTCACATATGTATAATGTCCTTGTGTAAACTAAAATTATCAGTACCGTGTAAACAGATACATACATATGCAAATAACAAGCTGCCTGTAAAGGTGATTAACTTTTTCTTTATAGCACTGAAAAGCAAAATAAGATTGCAAAGAGATAGTTGGCACCTCCCATTACCACATGCAGCCAAGATTATCTATTCTTCCCAATTATTTAAAAATCTAAAACCAAGGCCTCATTCACCTTGCCAAATCCACCATGAAGCGACAAATATCCTGTGTAAAATTGTGACCGGGCGCCCAGATGTGCAAACAGCTAGGAAATCTGTACAAATCAACGACACATGCCCTGGACACAGGCTGACAACGGCGGCTGCTGTCAGTTGGTCATTGCCTTGTAGCGGCTTGCCCACCACTGCTGTCCACATACTCCTGAGCCCTAGGTCACAGTTTTCCACAAGATGCTTGCGGGAAGGGCCTACTCACCCTGCACATGGAGGTACCTCTTCTTATGCATGCGCTCATCAATGCCCAGTTACAGTATGTGAAAGTCAACATTAAAGTGGTTGTAAACCCTTGCCTATACCCAGTGAACTGACTGTCCCCAGGTGATACCTGTGTTTCTGCTGCCCTCTCTTTTCTACATTCATTTAAAATCAAGAATTTATAAAGCTTGTCTGAGCTGTGAGAAAAATGGAGGTGGAGAGCTAAAACGACACTCCTCAGTAACGAGAGTCCTGACAGCTGATTGACGAGATGGGACACCCCCCCCCCATACACAGCACACAGGAATAGAGCTGAGGCTGAAAATCAGCTTGAGATTTCTCCCGTCACCTTTTTTATCTTGGTGTCAGGAAAACTTGTCAGAAGTGATTCATGTTGATAGCAGAGGAACTAAGCAGCAGACAGAAATTACACTTAGTGCTCCTAAGTGAGACAAGTACACACTATAGAAAAATATGCTTTGTTCATATTTCATGTCTTACAGCCATTTTAAGGTGGAACCCCAGCTTAGAGATGAGCCGCACACTGTGTGCAGCTGTGTAGCGACATTCCTTATTTTGCTGCCTACCTTATCCTCCAGAATACAGCTTTTTCAGGGGAACACCGCTGAGCCTGTGTCCCACTCCCCTAGACCAGCATACCTCTGCTACCTGACTCCCAGTAACAGGATGGGGTCCCGCCGTGCACCCACCGTGGATGTCATGCATGCACTTGTGAACTCCTTCAGCTTTCCTGCGCCATGTAGCTAGGCCCATGGGGTCTCTGTAGCTCGTGTTTGGTCCTGATTGCTTTTGCACTCCCCACTGTCTGGCTGCTATACATTCCCACCAGTTCACGCTTACCCATGGCAACTGCTCTCCTGCCAACTCCTGCTGAGTTAACCCCTTGTGATGGCCCTGCTTCCAGTGAGAGTCCCAGCTGGCCAGGAGGGGCCCACATGCTCTATTAGGACTACATGGTGCAGCAGACCTTCCTCTGTAAATCCAATGTGAAAGAGAGAGCTGCTCTTAGCCCTCCCCTTGTATTTATGTGACTTACCACAAAGGGCGGGACCCAGAAAGCCTGGGAAAGAACCTGAACACAGTTAACCCCTTCCTACCCTATGCAGCCTGTAACTGTCTGTATAACTACACAATGCAATTTATACAACAGCATAAATATATTGAATGATACCTCATAACCACCTGCTTGCATTGTTGCTGCACCCCATGGCTGCTTTGGCCATGTGAATTGGACCTAAGATTTCAACATTTTGGCTACAAACAAACTGGCTTAAAATTTACATTAAGAAAAATAATAATCAGTCCAATACATGTCCCTTCTACCATGTTTTATTTTTGTGTGGCAAATACAGACACAACCATAATATTATGACCACTGATAGGTAAAGTGAATAACATTGAGTATCTCGTTACAATGGCATATGAAAATGAGTGGGATATATTAGGCAACAAGTGAACATGTTGCACCTGTAGTTGATGTCTCCAAAACTGTATCTCTAGTGGGATGGTCCTGGACTCGAGTTGTTAGGACCAAGCAATTCATGCGAATGCTGAACTCCAACCTTGCCTTTAGTGTTGCTCCTCTAATGTACTGAAATTGCTTACTTTGATTTCACTGTACACCAGTGTTGCCAACCTACCAGATTAAAATTTACTGACATGACACCCAAAATTTACTGGCACAGCCAAGTTTTTACTGGCATTTACAAAAGTTACAAAATGTCAGTTTTAAGTGCAAATTTCTGTATTTAGGCTACAAACAAGCACAATATGCAATTAGCAATGTGATTTAGGGTAGATATTAAGGAAAAAAAAACACATTTCAAATCTTATTTTCTATATAGATCCATTTTCTTAGCTTGTAAGCTTGCAGAAAAAGGGGCCTTCTAACCCCCTTGTTCTGAATTGTACTGTTGGTGTATTGTCTCCCTTTATAGTGTAAAGTGCTGCACAAACTGTTGGCTTTTTTTTCAGGGGGAACTTTGTAGAACTCAGTTCCACCACCTCTGGCTCAGACCCTTTGGTGCCCGCTCACCACAATCACTTGTAAACACAGAAGTCTGGTTTCTGTTTTTACAAGTGACAGCTCTGCACTCTGTGTGTAACCCCCTGAACTCTGCACTCTGTATGTAATGCAATCCTGGTATTTAATGCCCCTTTAAGACTCTCCTACTGTTCATAAAATTTGACTGACCACACCCACTATTTGATGTGATTTAGAGGGAGTGAGTGGGTGGAGGGGTTTTGGGGGTTCGTGGGTGAGTTTCAGCACCTATTGTTTGAGAAAAAAAGCCCTGATAATAATAATACTAATATAGTCTGTAATTAGCTCAGGGACAGGACTCAGGAAGGCAATAAATTAGAATGGACACACACACATGAAATTGACACTCACAGGGACGCTGACAGCAGTGTGCAGCAGTACAGATAATGATGACACCTCACCGACACGACACGTCCCCTCCTGAGACACAGTGACAGTCTCTCCCTACGCCAGGTGGTCCCTTCTGTCCACTCCAGTCCAAACAGCCAGACCCAAACATGCTGTAGCAGGCACTCAGATAGTCTTGAGGGGCTCTGGGACAGAACTGCGTATGCACAGTTCCAAGCTGAGCGCCACAGCCATACCTTTTCCTGTCACTGGAATTTACTGGCAGGAGACAAGTGCCTGTTTTTTACTGGCTTCCATTAAAAATACTGACAGTTGGCAACACTGCTGCACACTCTTCACTAGAAGCAGAATAAAATTCAGCTTTCTAATATAAATATTGCTGTGACTTGCTGTACTCTGCAATCCAAGTTTGTCTTATCCATTAGTGTGGGATATACCCATACCTCCTGTAACGGAACCCCAAATGGGACAGTCAGGCAAACGGGACACATAGAATAATACGCGACACAGCTCTGTATGAAGTTCAAGCAGGTCTGACAATTTTTATTGAGAAAGCAGGCTCGTAAATACACAAAAGAATACTGCAGTAACCAAATGAACAATGACCCAACTCCACCCACAACATCACACAATAGTTACCTAATGAGCCCCCTCAATACATCTCTTAACAGACATCCTGACTCCGGCTCCTGACCTAATTTACATGAGCTAATTAACTACAGCTGATGACTCATACACCTGACCTTTAGACTGTTAACTTACAATACACACATTATCATCAATAGACCTTAGCACAAGCCACAATGAAAGATCCTCAGAAGCCATCCTAGATTCATTTACATCACACCAGACAGCCAGGTGGGCTGGAGTTGATGACATTAACACCTAACAGTATGTGTCCCCACTTTATGAATGAGTCACTCTTTCAATTAACCTGTTGAGTTCAGAATCAACAAACAGCTACCAGCTCTCCACAGATATCCTGGAATACATTGTGGACAATAACCACTCAACAGTCCCATCTCAGGTAGTCCAAGATATATTCTGAATGTCCATTATTTTCTGGCTCATGCTTTCTAAGAGCTTCTGGATTCCACGGGCCCTCCCGTTACACCTCCCAACATTTTAAGTTGGGAATGAGGGACACCTACTAACAAACGTATGTAGGCATAGGTCACGACCCCTGCCACACCCCCTTAAAGGGTAATTAACCAAAAATAAAGGTTAATTAAATCTAAAGGACTTTTTTTTTTAACCACTACTATTGCTTTATATTGGCTTTTAAAATGTACAAATGTAGCAATTTAGAAATTGGATGAAAGGCTTAGCACTGGGAAACTCTTTTTGAAAGATAAAAAATGCATTTTATATATAACTATATACTTTAGACCAAAATGAGGTGGAAAGAGGGGGAAAGAGGGACAGAGGGACAATGCTCCAAATCAGTGACAGTCCTTCGAAATCAGGGACAGTTGGGAGCTATGCATACCTATTAACAGGGCTCCTATATGGAGTATGGAAGTCCAATATAGAATAAATGCAAAAAGCACAAATTCTTTTTTTTCATCGGTGCAGATAATTCATCCATAGTAACCTTATTATTGTAAAAAGCACAAACATTTCAATGTACATATTAATTATAATATGAAAGCTCATTGCTCACAATAAAAAAATGGGTTGCCTGCTTGTGATGAAGAGATTGCCATCTCCCAAGATAACTTCAGGGTACGTCTCTTTGATATTGTTTTGCGAATCACAGATCAAGGCATGGGTACTGAAATCCCAAGAGTCTCAGTGATTTTCTACCTAATCAGAGGCATTTTTCACAACAAAAAAACTAGATCACTGAGATGTTTGAAGTATCGGGTAAAAGGTGAACATATCCTGTGTGCAGCAAAACAACATATACACAATCACAGTTTGGTTCATCTTATAGTGATATTAAAGTGTTTGTTAACCAAAAAAAATCATATTTTGGTCCCTAAAAGCATATTAAACAGCACAAAGCTTGTGCTATGTAATCTGCCCCCCTCTAAACTGTAAAAAAAAAAAAGTCTGAATATGCCACTTCCTGTATGCCCTCTCTAAACAGATCATGATAACCAGGGCTGCTCCACTCTGATCACCATGGTCAAAGTACTTCCCTCTGTGATAGGCTGCCTGCTCTGCTCTCTCCCCCATCACCCCCTCCTTCCTGCCTGTCATCCCCCTTTCTGTCTCCGTTCAGCCCCCCCCCCCCCCCCACCGCTATTATTGAGAAATAATTGGTGCACACAGTGTAGGGAGGCACAACTCTAGTCCCTGCATGCAAGGGTGGCTCCATAGAATGTTGCAGAAGAAAGGAGCCACCCTGAAACAGGAAACCTGGGGTAGTGACCTGTGTGCAGCAAAACAACATATACACAATCACAGTTTTGTCATAAAGTTCATCTTATAGTGATATTAAAGCGTTTGTTAACCAAAAAAAATATCATATTTTGGTCCCTTAAAGCATATTAAACAGCACAAAGCTTGTGCTATGTAATCTGCCCCCCTCTAAACTGTAAAAAAAAAAAAAAAAAAGTCTGAATATGCCACTTCCTGTATGCCCTCTCTAAACAGATCACGATAACCAGGGCTCAACCCTAGTCTCTGAGCCTGACCCCTGATCGTGACACTCACCCAGGTCAACTACTGAATATCCTCATCCAGTTCAGTATCTATAGCCTAGGTGCCCTGTATTATTCAATCATAAGCCCTGATGAAGGAGCATTTTCAGGCACCCAAAACATGTTAGCTCCCAATCTTGGCTTCCATCAGAGAGATTACAAAAGTGCTTTTCTGACCACAGCAATAAGATATTCTGTTCCGCTTTGCTTCTTTACTGTACATGGGAGGGAGAGTGTGAAAAAAAATAAGGCTTTGATCCTGAAGTACAGCTATAAAAATGTTCTTAAATGCCAATCAAAAAGTAGGTCATAGCTCTGAAATGTAACATCTCCATATGCTATGCTATGCTATGCCCCTAACCTCATGTATTCTGCAACAAGGACCATGGAGACCACAGCAGTTTGCTGATGTCTTTAGTGTTAATAATAAAACTGCAAAACAATAAAACAGCCTTCACTGACTTCTAACATTTTCAGATTTGGTGACTTGGCACTGGATGGCTTCTATCCTCTTAGATTCCTGCATCACAAAATCAGTTAATCCTACCCCTGAAGTTAATGAGAGGTGTATTTTCCTGTTAGCGCCTAGAATTATACTCGCTATATTGGCTAAATAGCTTGAAAATTCAATAATCA
This sequence comes from Rana temporaria, assembly GCF_905171775.1. Taxonomy (NCBI): domain Eukaryota; kingdom Metazoa; phylum Chordata; class Amphibia; order Anura; family Ranidae; genus Rana; species Rana temporaria. Next base: position 111,879,318 of record NC_053490.1, on the reverse strand, counting down.
TTTTTCTTTTTTTTTCTTTTTTTTTTTTATAGAATCTTTGTGTTTGAAGCTTTTCTCTGAACAAAATGGGCATTGCCTTTTTCTCTATTTTAAGTAGTTATTTTGCACAGTGTAGCAAAAAAAGGATATTGAAAAAAAAAAGAAAACACTTATGCCGCGTACACACGATCGGTCAAACCGATGGACCGTTTTAATCGGACCAAACCGATCGCGTGTAGGACCCATCGGTTATTTATCCATAGGTTAAAAAAAAGCAATCTTGTTTTAAATTTAACCGATGGATACCTAACCAATAGAAAAAAAACGATTGTTTGTAGGCACGTCCATCAGTTAAAAATCCACGCATGCTCAGAATCAAGTCGACGCATGCTTGGAAGCATTGAACTTCATTTTTTACTTTTACTTTTTACATCACCGCATTCTGACACGATCGTTTTTTTAACCAATGGTGTGTAGGCACAACTGACCATCAGTCAGCTTCATCGGTTAACCGATGAAAACGGTCCATCAGAGCTTTCTCATCGGATGGACCTATCATGTGTACAGGGCTTTAGAGGATCTTCTGTTCATTTGGCCTCTACATCTATTATTCAGTATGTTTAGGGAAATCCAGCCTACTACAGTAAACTGACACAATCTGATGGACCGATCGTGTGTACAGGGCGTGAGGCGCTATTCAGACATGCAGTAAAAGCAGATTGTTGGGTCAAGTTTTTACCACCACCCCCAACCAACCACCAATAGCTTAACATGGCAGCCCAAGGGGGTGCCCAAGGGGAATATACTTTGCTTCTGAGCCCTAGCAACTTTAAAGTGGTTATAAACCTCTGACATAAAATATGAACAAAGAACATCCTTCTATCCTGTCTCTATCCAAAGCACTAAAGCCTCGTACACACGGCCGGTTTTCCCAGCAAGAAAACTGCTGGGAGAGCTTTTTGCCATGAAAACCGAGCGTGTGTGTGCTCCCTCGCCGCGAAAACTGCCGGGAATCCCGGCGGGAAAAATAGAAAACCTGCTCTCTATTTTCCCACCGGGATACCTGCCGTTTTTTTTCCCCGCAAGATTTACTACACTTGCCAATGCAAAATACTGTGAGGCAGCATAAGCCCTATACACATGGCCGGGATTCCCAGCCAAAGCTCTCCCTGCAGTTTTCCCGTCTGGATTTCCGGCTAATTTTATACCGCCGGGAATCCCGGCCATGTGTACATGGCTTCAGTGTGATCTCTGCTGCCTTCCTCTGTTATCTGCCTTAGTTACTTCTGACAGCTTTACCTCACTCCAAGAGATCATTTGTGATGGGAAGGAGAGCTCTAGCACACAGCCTGCGATTGATAACCATAGCTGAGCATGTTCCTTGTGTACTGTGAGCAGGGGTTACCTTCCCTGCAATCATGGCTCAGAGCTTTCTTCATTGAGCTCTACAGTGGGAGACGTAAGATCGCCATCCCCTGCTGCTATAGCTGAAAGAAAAATCCTTTAATCCTTTGATCTGTGTGTTTTTAGAATAATCTACAGAAGAAATGGCTGCATTTTCATCTCTGTGTATAATCAGAGGCTAGTCACTTTACTAGGTACATGCAAGGGTTTATAACCACTTTAGCTCAGCTTGTCGAGTTTGACAGGGGGCACTGCCTGTCAACTTTGTCCATTGAAGTTAATCAGACTGTGGAACGTTGCAACCTCGAGCCAATAAAGAAATTAAACAGCCATTCAGGAGGCTGCAAATACACTTGAATGCATCAGAAGCTGCTGATCTATTGATCTTTGTAATCCACTGTAGAACACTTTTTAGAGACTGCCTCCATGTGCATCTAGCCTGAAGAACACACAGTAGTCTTGTCTACATATTGTTTTGTATTTATCATATTAAGGTTTGTAAAAAATGTTTTTTAAATAGTTTTTTTCCTTTTTTTGTCAGGCAAATATGAAGTATTGCAGCAAGTGGAAATCTTGGCTTCTTTCCACACGTTTATCTGTAATTAGTTTTCTGAATCAAGAACATTGTTTACAGAGCTCAATAGCTCAGGCCCCATACACACCATAGAATCTATCCGCAGATAAATCCCATCAAATGGGTTTCTGCGGATAGATTCTATGGTGTGTACACTCCGTCGGATATTTATCCGCGGAGAAATCTCCCCTGGGATGGATTTCCAGCAGATAGATATTTGCTGACATGCTCAACAAATCCATCTGCTGGAATCCATTCCAACGGATGGATCCGCTCGTCTGTACAGACTTACCGGATCCATCCGTCCAAAGGGATTCCCCGCACGCGTCGTAATGATTTGACGCATGCGTGGAATTTCTTATATGACAGCGTCGCGCCCGTCGCCGCGTCATAATAGCGGCGACGGCGCGACACGTCATCGGCAGAGGATTTCAGCGGGGATTTCAATGCGATGGTGTGTACACGCCATCGCATAGAAATCTGCTGAAATCCTCGAGAGGATTTATCCGCGGATACGGTCCGCTGGACCGTATCTGCGGATAAATCCTCTCGTGTGTATGGGGCCTCAGGCTTACACACAAAACTAAATTGTATCAGAGGAGTGACTCCTCCCCCTCACTGCTAATTTTAGATTGGGCCACATCATAACTTTCAAACAAAAGGACTATTCAGCTGTGTTCTCTTTTTAGAGAATCTGGTGTCATGGATGCACCATTCATTGTATCTACTTGTGAAATATTTTATATATAAAAACAAATATAAAACTTCAGTTTAATGTTCAGATAACATCATCTTTTATTTTTTCATGTGCACTGCATGCATGCAAAGTAATGTGTAAGTTCAAAACAGGTTACAGATTACACAATGTTACAAGTATTTATTATCTCTCTTTCCCTTACAATGTCTTCAACTCCCTATTTCTTCAGAAGGCTGGCACCATTTTTGTTCAGGCATCATCCGGGGTCAGCATTCAAGAAATTACACAGTCAGATACATTCTTGTGCCTATGTAGTTCTTGGCTGTGTTTACAAAGTATTACTGGCACAAAGAGGGGATTTCCTAAAACTGGAGCAGCTCTGCATAGAAACCAATCAGCTTCCAGATTTCAATGCCAACGCTTAATTGAACAAGATGGAGTTTGGAGCTCTCAGAATCTGGTGTAACTGTGCATGGTAGCCAATAAGCTTCTGTTTTAACAAATTTCCTCCAAAGAATTTCCCATTCTCACCAGTGGACTACACAATTGTGAAGTGAGTGGGTCTAATAGATGGATATGGAAGTTTAAGGAGATTATCAGTAGTTTGGATTTAGCATTATACCATTTAGGCCTGATTCACACCTATGCAGGTTGCAGTTTGCATATTCCTGGTGCATTTTGCATTTTTCAATACACGTTTTTGATCCATTAAAGTCTATGAAACCAAAAACGAGAAAAAAATCCCTGACCCATTCCATAAAATGCACAGATGTGAACTACATCCATAGGGAACCATCTTAAATGGATTGTAGTATGCAAAACTGACAATGCACTAAAAAATGCATAGGTGCATAGGCGTGCGCAGGGGGTGTGCCCTAATCACTATGTGCGGATTCCCCCTAATGCCCTGGCTTCCCCCTGTGTTGCACCTTTTCCCCCAACAGTGCTGCTGGCTTCCCTCTTCTCCTCCCACCCCGGCTGCTGGGAATTTCAGAATGGAGGGCAGGGAAAAGGGCTAGTTATTATGTAATTTACCTTCCCCTTCCTTTTCTAAATGAATACAGCGAGCACACTTACTCACTGTGTTCATTCATAACTGAAGAATAAAAAACTGTGCTTACTATGCTTTGATTTGTGAATGAATAGAAAGCCACTCAGCACAGAGCACTTCCCAATCATTCACTGTGCAGTGCAGTGCAGCTGAGGCTGTAGAGAAAAGCATGTGTGTTTGAGATTTGGGGTACACACCCTAATGGAAGAGGCTGTGCACGACTATGCATAGGTGTGAACCAGGCATTACTGGTTAACTAAATAGATTATAGTGACAGCTTTTGAGGCACCCTGACCTAATTTTTAGGCTCAAGAAGAAGCCAGCATGTCTCAGAAACTTGCACTACAATCTATTTAGTTAGCTAGTAGATGGTATCACCCTGGATCCAAGCTTGTCCTTTTATCTATGGCTATCATGGTACTCTGCTGCTGTAGGAAATTATTAGAAAAGAAGGCACGTAAAATTTAAATGGTTTGGAGAGCAATGCGTTCAATCCTACAGTGACTTGCTGTCCAAAAACCCATAACATTAAAGTATGGACTGTCACTTATTCATATTCTTTATTATATAGCGCTTCATGAGGTTAGTTTATATTGTACAATGTAATTTTTTTTTTTTTTTCCACCAGGGTTTTATAATTAGGTGTGTTTTGCATTAAGCCCATGAATAGAAGTATTGTCACAACTATGTAGAAATTGCTTTTCCTAGAAAACTGCATAAGCTGAAATAAAAATGTGGAAAAAATAGAAGATGCGGCAGCCAATTCTTCTAGTAAAAGTTTGCTGCAGCTGCCAGCGCTCAGGACTGGATGTTTTATGGAAGCTGGAATTTCATTCTTTCCAACACAATGATTCTGATTCATTAAGCTGCAATATCACTTAAAGTGTGTGGAAACTCGAATGATAAACTTCTCCTATTTGCTCTCCTTTGGTCTGTTAAATATACTTTTGACAGTGTTTTTTATGTGATTGATAAGTGCAAAAAATGAATAGTAGACTAGTTGATCGGTCAGAAATCCAGAGTTTTTTTTTTTTTTTTTTCCCACTCTCCAGCTTGTTGTCGCCCCCGTGTCTCTCATTCCGCCTCCCTTTGAAATAGAGCTCCGAGGCCCTGGGAGAAAGGGATAGAGGCCGGGAAGTCGGGTATTTAATGTTACTAAATAAAGCGCTTTGAAATGAATAGAATAAATATAACATCGTATAATGTGAAAGGGCTAAATATCCCAGAAAAAAGAACGAAATTACTGCTGGAATTAGGGAGAGCAAAATCACAAATCGTGTTTATACAGGAGACACACTTTAGAAGAGACAAGATCCCAAAATGGAAGAACCAGAGATTCCCAGTGGTTTATATGGGGGCGTCCCAATCGTCGAAAGCAAACGGGGTAGCAATTTTATTAGCCAAAAATATAAATGGAAAGAATCTAAGGTGGTGACAGATGAAGAAGGAAGGTTCCTGCTGATAAAGGGGACAATAAATGATCAACAGGTCACGTTGGTAAATATCTACCTTCCTAATACTGACCCAGTAGCTACTTTGAGTAAATTTGCAGAATTGATAAAAGAAAACAAAGAAGGAGCTCTGATACTAGGAGGAGATATGAATATGCTATTGGACCCTACTCTGGATTCTTCCAGGGGATCCTATGGCATATCCAACTCCAAACTGAGGCAAGCAAGAAATACGCTGTATGACCTACAGCTAGTAGATAGCTGGAGGTCTCAACATGCCCATGAAATGGATTACAGTTTTTTCTCCCATAAACACAAAACCTATACACGAATTGATTATATTTTTTTAGATCGAGCAGTTTTGATGAATTTAAGGGAATCCTCAATTGGTTCAATCACAATCTCAGACCATGCCCCAGTCAGCTGTAGCGTTGACTGGGGAGTTTTAGGACCTAGGATCTGGAACTGGAGGATCAATGAATCTTTAATTAAAGACCCACACTATGAGGAGAGGATAAGCCAGGAAATAGTTTCATTTTTTGAAAGGAACAACGACGACGAAACATCCCCACTTTGTAAGTGGGAAGCACATAAATGTTATTTGAGGGGTATACTTATCTCAATGGGAGCCCATAGGAAGAGAAAATTAGGAGTAAAATTGGATACCTTGTTGGGGGAAATTAAGATAGCGGAAAATGAACATAAGAAAGAGCAAAAAATAACAAACGAGGATAGACTGATGTCCCTGAGAGAGAAGCTTAATCTATTACTGATGGACAAGGCGAAAGCCAAGTTGAATAGATGCAGAAGGGCGTATTATGAGTTCGGCAACAAACCTACTAAGATGCTAGCAAATGCCTTAAGAGAGTCAAGAGCCAGGAAACACATAGAGAAAATAAAAACACAGGGAGATAATTTAGTGAGTTCCTCACAATTAATAGCGAAAGCATTTAGAGATTATTACAAAGGCTTGTACCAACTAAATAACCAACCATCCGCAGAGGAAAGACAGAAGAGAAAATAAAAGAATACCTAGAGAAATCAGGGATGCCCAGAATCCCAAGGGAAAGCATAGGGAGTATGGAGATCCCGATTACATTAGAAGAATGCCAAGAGGCATTAAAGGAAATGAAACCAGGTAAATCACCAGGGCCAGATGGATACACGCTTCTATATTACAAAACATTTCAGGACAAATTAATACCGAAATTCCTAGATGCCTTTAACTCACTGAAAGAAGGAGGCACGATGAGACGAGAAACAATAGGGGCCCATATAGCGGTCATTCCCAAAGAAGGAAAGGACCCGTCAGCATGTGCGAGTTATCGACCGATATCTTTGCTGAATATAGATCTAAAAATATTTTCAAAGATAATTGCTAACAGATTAGTACGATACATCCCTCCTCTCATACATCCGGACCAGGTAGGGTTTGTTCCTGGAAGGGAAGGGAGAGAGAACACGCAAAGAGTGCTAAGTACCATTTACTTGGCCCAACTTTATCATATGCCAGTAGCACTCATTTCAACAGACGCGGAGAAAGCCTTTGACAGGGTGGATTGGATATTCTTGAACGCAACTTTGAAATTCATAGGGCTTGGGGTGGGCATGCAGAATTGGATTTCCAGCCTTTACTCTTGCACTTCTGCGAGAGTGAAGGTAAATGAGGCTCTTTCGGACTCATTCTCAATCTGGAACGGGACTAGACAAGGCTGCCCGCTCTCTCCGATTATTTTTATTTTAACACTGGAGCCACTGCTGAGGACAATTCGATCAAATCCAGATATAAGAGGTTTTCGGATCAAAGGAACTGAGTATAAAGTAGCGGCTTTCGCAGATGATCTTTTGTTCTCAGTGGTGGCTCCAGAATTATCACTGCCCCCCTTGATGAAGGAAATAGGGGAATTTGGAGACCTTTCTAATTTCAAGGTAAACTACGGCAAATCTGAGGCGATGGGGATAGAAGTAAACAAAAAAATAAAAGATCAACTAATAGTGAACTTCCCCTTCAAGTGGTCGGATTCCCACATACTGTATTTAGGGACAAAAATATCAAAAAAACTTAAATAGAATTTTCGAGTTAAATTTCGCTCCGATAGCAAGGCAAATTAAATCTGACTTTATAAGATGGGAAAAAGAGACCTACTCTTGGTTTGGGAGGATTAGCATCCTAAAAATGAACGTGTTACCAAGACTACTTTACCTATTCCAAACCCTACCGGTAAAGATCCCTTCGAGCTTTCTTAGAGACTTAAGAGCTAGGTTCGCGAAGTTTATATGGGCAGGAAAAACGGCAAGATTACGCAGGGAAATTTTAACGTTACCCAAGGAGAGGGGAGGAGTGGGCTTTCCGGACCCAGTGGGATACTACGAAGCAACACATATGTCTAGGGTGGTAGATTGGTGTAATCGGGAGAATCATAGACCATTCTTAGGTTTAGAGCAAAAAATCACAATTATTCCGCTTGAAGGCATGATCTGGATACAAGAAGCAGAAATCCAAGGGGAGGTTAAGAAACATCCCACATTAGGCGCAACTTTACGTGTCATGAAAAACTTATTTAGGAGAACTAAGCTTGCGACAAACCAAAGCCCACTGACCCCGGTACTGGGAAATCCTAAATTTCAGCCAGGGTTGCTAGATCCACACTTTAAGACATTAAAAAGATTAGGCTGGAGTAGAGTAATACACTTTGAGGGTGATATTTCAAGGGCAAGAAGAGAGGAAAGGGATGAGGCAATAAGAAAAGAGTTAGACGTAATGAGACAAAATCAACTAAAGACGGCCAAAAATAGGACCGCTTAGGGACCTTACAGGATTTGAGGAAATATGTCTGAAGGGTGAGGAGTTGAGACATGGCCTTTCAGTGATGTATAGCATTTGGGTGGAGACAGAAGCACCAAGGGATTTGCCGTTTATACGTACCTGGGAAAGAGAGTTGGAGGTCGTGTTTTCAGAGAATCAGATAAAAAAGATTTTTAACTTTACACATAAAGCCTCATTGGCGACCAGATATCAAGAGGGAGGGTATAAAATCCTAACCAGATGGTACAAAACTCCCGTAGCATTAAATCGGATATTCCCGGAAGTTTCAGACAGATGTTGGCGATGTGGTAAAGAGGAGGGCACAATGCTACATGTTTTTTGGTCCTGTGTAAAGTTAAAAGACTTTTGGAAAATGGTCAGGGATATAGTTAAAGATATCTTGGAGGTGGATCTGGGAACTGACCCGGCCACATACCTCTTATTGGATTTACCAATTTCGTTGGCCAGGTTTAAAAGGTCCCTGATTAGACACCTATTGGTTGCAGCAAGGGCATGTATTCCAATTCTATGGAAAAGTGCAAACACCCCAAATAAACAACAATGGCTAGGTAGGAATAGAATAGGGAGGAGGGATGCATCGGCGACAATAACCTGGAGAGGTTCCCCTTTTTTTTTTTTTTTTTTTTTTTTTTTTGGGGTAGGGTGGATGGGAGGTTGGGGGGGGGGGATATACCTATGGGTTATTCAGGAACTATAGTTACTACTGTAAATCTTTATAGAAAGAATTCAAGAAGCAGAGAAGCTGAATATATTGAGTTATGTAGTAACATATAGAAGCCATACTGTTGTGTAAATGTATTAACATGATGTGGATAACTTTGAAAAAATAATAAAATAGAGAATTTTGAAAAAAAAAGAAATCCAGAGTTGTCTTGTGCCCTGTGCACATCTCTTGCATCATCTCAAAAAGTCTAATTAGCTCTCCTAGTTCTTCTTTTGAACAACATAATTCTTGCCATCTATGTTGTAATGAAGAAGAGATAGAGATGGCTTGAGTTGTTTAGCAAAAGACAACTGGGCAACCCTGATAACACCCAGTCCACAAATATGCTGTGTTTCGTTGACCAACAACACGATTTTGGAGCTTAGAATTTAGTTAATTTCTTGCAGAGAAACAGGTCTTCTTTAATTTCAGGGTGTTTAAAAGGATAAAACATTCCCATGTTTTATCCTTTTAAACACTTTGGCCCGGATTCACAGACAGCGATGCACATTTAATGCCGCCGTAGCGTATCTTCTGTACGCTACGCCGACACAGCGCAGAGAGGCAAGCATGGAATTCACAGAGCACTTGCTCCCAAAACTGTGCTTGGTTTCCTAGGCGTAAGCCGGCGTAGGTGGAAAATGGGCGTGAGACATGCAATGAGGCGTGACCCCATGCAAATGATGGGCCCGAGTGCCTGACAGATACGTATAACGAACGGCGCATGCTCACAAACACGTCGGAACAACTGCCTTAGATACGCCAGATCACTGCCTACGGCATGAACGTAACCTACGCCTAGTCATATTCACGTCCAATGTAAACTACGTAAAATACGCTGGCTTGTATTCTTGGTGCAGCCCTTTACGTGTCTGCTGCTGAGTTACACCTCCTTTATGGGGTTTAACTTTACGCCGGACGTACAACTTACGCGCACCACTCGTAGCCTGCGTCGGCCGCGCGTACGTTCCGTGAATCGCCGTATTTTCCTCATTAGCATATTTGAATAGCTGATTAATGTGAGCGCCACCATGCGTCCAGCGTAAATATGCGCCCACTCTACGCCGGCGTAGGCAAGTTACGTCGGTGGGAGGAAGCCTATTTTTAGGAGTATCTTAGTTCGTGGGTCCGTATCTGGAGATACGTCGGCGCAAGTGCTTTGTGAATCCGGGCCATTGAAATTAAATGTGCTGGTATTGCAGAGATGTACTGCGTGTCTTGTTGTTTTTTTCCCTGGCATACACTTTAAGGAGTGCTAAAATGACACATGATAATATTGGTTAAGGGCCCTTTCACACGTACGGTTCCCGCGAGGATCCGTTCCTTTAACACCCATTTGCTCAGCAGGGATTGCGCCGTTGATCCCCCGCTGAGTCGGCAGATGACAGGGCGGTCCCTGCACACTGTGCAGGGACTGCCCTGTCAGAACGCCGCTCTCCTGTATGGGGATCGGATGAACACGGATCGTCTGTTCATGTTCATCCGATCCGCAGACGGATGGAAAAATAGGATTTTCCTCCGTCTGCAGAAACGGAGCATAGCGGAGACCGATGAGATTGGATGTCAGCGGGTGTTCATCCTCTGAAATCCGCAATACCATAGGGATGGATGAAAAATGGACATACGGTCGGCATGTGTGAAAAAGCCCCTAAGAGGTTATCTTGTACTTCTGTACAAGAACAAAACGGATCAGAACAGGATCAAGTGTTACATGTACTTAGTTCCCTGGAGAATTAAAAAAAATTTTTTAAAGAGAAGATTCAGGCTATCCCAAAAAATGTAAGTCAGCAGCTACAAATACTGTACCTGCTGACTTTTAGTATAATGACACTTACCTGTCTAGGGATCCAGAGATGTCCTCACCTGAGCCGATTCTTCATCTGAAGTAAGGGAAACAGGGAAGTGAAGCCTTGCAGTCTTGCAGCCGGTTTCCAACTGCACATGCGCAAGTCACACTGTGCCTTGTGAATGGTTCCAGTATTCTTCTGAGGACTTGTGATGTATCCCAGATGACTGTGGAGGAAGGAGGCGAGTTGCTAACTTACAACTCATTTTGCTGCCGTGATCTGAGCTGGAATTGGGAGTCAGCACTTGTCAAAACAGGGTACCCCCCCCCCCAAAAAAAGTGCCAAATGGGGGAAAACAAGCAGAGCTTCCACTTTTGGGTGGAGCTCACTTTGAGTTGTAGTGATAAGCTTTAAAGTGGATGAAAAGCTTATTTTTTTTTACATTCAATTAATAAACATGTTATACTTACCTGCTTTGCCTAAAGGTAATGCACATAGTGGTCCCTTACATCCTCTTTTGGAGTCCCCAGACGGCACTCTTGGTTCCTCCTTTTCTCTGAGTGCCCCCTCAGCACGTTGGCTTCTGAGTAGGCACACTTCTGAGCCAGGATGTTTGCATCCATCGACACACACCATGGCTCGCCCGTGCCCCCCTGCTCCCTCTTCATAGGATTTGATTGACAGCAGTGGTAGTCAATGGCTCCCACTGTTCTCAGAGACTCCTGTGAATGTAGGAAGAGAGGAGAGCGGTGCTGCAGCCGGGGATGGCACTGGATCAAGAGAGGGCTCAGTTAAGTGTTTAGGAATGGCTTGGGGGGAGAGACATTGGAATTTTTTTTTCCTTAATACATAGAATGCATTAAGGTATAAACCCTTTTTTGCATTTAGAACCACTTTAACCCCCTTAGCGGTAAACTCGAGCGTGACTCGGGGTGGATTTTTTATGCCAAGAACGGTATCCCCGAGTCACGCTCGGGATGGATGTGCAGAGTGTGCAGCGGCGCGGCTTACCTTTCGCAGCATCCACAGACAAGTTACTTACCTTGTCCCTGGATCCTGCGATGCCTCCCCGCTGTGTGAGCGAGCGGGTCCTCCTCGCTCGATTCACAGTCTCCCCGTGTGCTGCCGATCTCCGTTCCCTGCGACGTTGGTACGTAATTCCAGACAGAATCATACCGCCAGGGAGGTTAAGGTTTCATAAAAATATTGCTACTTAATAAAGTAGGGTCACTGTCTTTCCAGTTCTCTCTAAAAGGGCTATAGCAAACCATAGTAAGAAAAAAAGAACCCAAACAACTAGTTTTAGCTAGTTACATTGGCAATGGGCTATTGTAATTTTATTTTTGTAGGCAATCTTTGCCTAAATTGCTGTGCTATATAAGTTTTGCCTTCTGATGGCTATTTGCAATTTGCGTGGACGCCTAGCAGTAAGTCCAATATTAAAAAGGTTGCTTAGAGATTTAACACACTTTTAAACTCATAGGATACCTCCTGAAATTAGAGCGCCATCAGCCGCCTATTTTGTAGCAAGATTTTTCTGAAAAGTCTTTCAATAAACATACGCTCGGCTTACCTAAGATTGCAGGTTTTTTTCCGATGTAAATGGAAAAGGGAGCACAACTGGGAAATGCTTGGAAGAAACCTATCTAGACAGCATTAAACAGAAAATAAACAACTTTATTTTTATTTTTTCTATAGCTATACACGGTATTTGCAGAATAAATATAGGTTTATACATGTGTCAGAAATTCTTTTAGAAATGGAGTTACATTAGAGGTAGTGAAGTGTGATATTGTTACCTAAAGTGACAACATATAACTACAACACATTAATGTGTCTTGGCAAGAATTGTGCTTTTATTTTGGAAATTGTCAATAGCGTAATTTGTCTAGAAATAGCTATTTTTGGCCATGAAAATTTGGCCCTTCAACCCAAGAATACAAGAGCTTATTATACCAAAGCATTGTTTATATGCACTTTAGCATCCTGAACAAAGTTATGCCAGTATTGTAACAATTTGGCCCCATTTGTCCTGTGAGTGGTAAAGTCATTGCAGGACTATGTGCGTGCGCACGGTGCGTCCTCTAAATATTTCCAGAACATCTCACTATAAAATTAAATTGTTTTGCCTTTGACTTTTCAGAATCTTACCCAATTACAAAAACTTCTGTATGACCTTTGGTATTTTAATAGAAGAGTTTTCTTTTTTTAAATAGTCAGATTCCCTGGGAAAAAATTACCTGTTTATGTGTTTCTATGGGAGAAATACAGTAAACATTGGAACCCTCAGTTGCGCCTTCTTCTCGGTCTCAGGTGCTTTTTAGTATAAAGTTCCCATGGGTGCATGACCTAATTCTTTTCTACCTGTTGTAGGTTAAATGGGTATACTTTTTTTTTGCTTTCAAAATATTTTATTTTTCACAAAAGAAAAAACAGAGAAATTCTCTCATATGCCAGAGAGAAACATTCAATGTACAATAGGGAAAAGAGGGGTACAAGTCATGTGGAACTGGTAGACATAAGAGTAATGGGACTTGCCTAAAAGATTGAAGAAAGAACAATATTGACTACCAGACTTTGGAGTGCAAAAACATTCTTATGCTTATACCACCCAGGCTTAGGAAGCCGCCCAGGGTTAAAGGTTCCAAGGTCTTGGGTGAGGGCCTGACCCGGGAAGGACACGAGGAGTATGGGGGATCGCCCCCCTCAGGCACCCCTAGTGGGATCATACTATGCTGGATGACGGTGCATCCCCTCCCTCACACCCCCCAGGCCGGGACCCCCACAAAACGCTATTGTGTTCTAGGGGAATGCCCTAGTGTGATCCCTATAATAAATGGAGAGATTCCCAGGGTGGGAGAGAGGAAGGAGAGCGAGAAAAAGGAAAGAAAAGGAGTAGAGTGTAGGGGGAGTGAAATATCGAGGTAGATTAATTCACCTCAGTGTTGGTTTGAAATTTCCTGGGGGGGTAAAATACCCGGGATGGTTGAAATTCCCATGAATCGGGCCCATGGATCCCAATTGATTTCAAACTTGCGTGTCGAGTCCGAAAGGGTATACTTTTTTGTTTATCAACTTACTTGATACCATCAAATGACCATGTTGACCCATCATCTTCCTATAAAGACACTGCAAAAAGTATCTCAGCACAGTATCGCAAAGCACCATGTTTGTTTTGCAGGATCTGTGATTATGTCAAGTAGAGCACATATTTTTTATGTATGTGTATTATATATAGATTTTTTTCTGATTACGAAAAAAACAGTATTTTCAAAGGTTGAAGGTTGAATGTGCTCAACCACTTTTTAATATTTTTACGTTTTTATGGCAACACACATGGATGAAATCACCAGGCAATATTGTCCAGATTTTTTTGAAAATAATTGAATCTCATGTATTTTTCACTAGTGGCCATGAAACAGGCAGATGTTTCATAGAGAATGGCAATTCACGAGACATCTGCTCATTGTCAAAAGTGCCAAAGAGCACTGCAAAAGCTCATGTTTTTATAAACCCTCTTGGGAAGCCCTATATGGTTTGATCTATGCATCCTAGGAGGGAATCCTAGAACATCTATATATAGGGGATCTCAACAGACCTATTTTATTAACTTCGTTTTATTTCCACAAAAGTCTCAGTTATTTGGAGCAGAAGGGTGGCCTTCTGCTGATACTCAAAGGTCACTATACTTGTTGACTTTTTATTGATTTTGTCTGAACAATGTGTGCTTTTTGCTTAGCTTTAAGCTATACCCAAATATTTTTTTCTTCTAAAATATACATTAACCCCCATGAGAGGGGACAGTGCAGTTCCATTGTCCTTGGAGCCATATTTGAGCCATTAGTAGTTTAATAAGCAGAAGAATGCAAATGAGTGGCATACAGGTCAGTGGAAAAAAGCATTGGCGGTGGGACTCTCACTCAAAAGCCAGCAAGATGTCTGCTGCTCACCACACATAAGTGTTCACTGACAAGCTGTAGCTGTCACTATCCACAGCATAAAGAATTTCAATTACTTTGCATTTTCTTACACATATGACATTTATTTCTCCAATCCAATGATATAAATGCCTGTTAGCACTAAGTGTTTGGATCTAAAAATTATAAAAAAAATGGCATCAGCATACATTACTTCAATGCATCTATATTTCCTTGTAAAAAAAAAAAAAAAAAGCATAATTAAAATGACACTTGTCTAACTGAATAGATTTACAATGTACAGTAGTTCAAAAGGCGGACGTTTTTTTTCACCTAAAAAACCTTTCACATGCGCTGTATCTCCCCTTAAATACATAACTGAGCCCAATCTCAATCCAACAACGTGCATGAGAGCCGAGCCTCTCTTGGGTCTCTCACTCCTCATTGGCTCAGATGCAGGAGCCATTGGCTTGTTATGGGGGCACTCAGAGGAGGGGGGTGGGGTCAGGAGCACCGGCGGGGAATGCCCAATAACGTGGGCAGGCGACCCCGCCCCATGACATCACGGGGCAGGGTCACCCACCGACATCATTGGGTATTCCCCCACTTGGTGGGGAAAGACCTGGGGCTTACCCTATGATGTGATGGGTGACCCCGCCCCCTCTTACTTCATGGGGGTATTGTGTGGAGTGGAGTGCAGACTACAGCATCGCTGGACATCGGATCACCATGGGACATAGAGAACAACGCTGGACAGACTGGATTACATCGCTGGAATGTTTTTTTAATTTTTAATGTTTTTATTAAATAAAGGACTTATCCCAACTGTCTGTGGTTTTTTTACAACTTTTTACACTTTCTTTTTGAAATGGTAGGGGTACAATGTACCCCGTTACCAATTCACAAAGGGGGGGGGGTGGAATCTTTGTTAAAGGGGGCTTCCAGATTACAATAAGCCCCCCGCCCACAGACCGGGGGATGAGGCCCTTGTCCCCATCAACATGGGGACATCCTCCCCATGTTGAGAGCATGTTCAGGAG
Organism: Rana temporaria; assembly: GCF_905171775.1. Lineage (NCBI taxonomy): Eukaryota > Metazoa > Chordata > Amphibia > Anura > Ranidae > Rana > Rana temporaria. Next base: position 111,863,888 of record NC_053490.1, on the reverse strand, counting down.
GGGGGGGCGCTCTCTCATCCCCCCTCTTTTCCTGTGGCCTGCCAGGTTGCGTGCTCGAGTAAGGGTCTGGTATGGATTTTTGGGGGGACTCCAACACCATTTTTTTTTAAATTTTGGTGCGGGGTTCCCTGGAGGGCCTGATATGGAATTTGAGGGGGACCCCCACGTTTTTTTTTTTTGGTTCGGGGTTCCTCTTAATATTCATACCAGACCCAAAGGGCCTGGTAATGGACTGGGGAGGGGGACCCCTGCCGTTTTTTCAATGACTTTGATTTGTATTGCTGGGATCCGACAATTCATGAATAGCCGTGAGTAGTTTTAAATTACTTTTTCCTTTAGAAAAGACATGTGCAGGGACAGTTCTAAGCACAGGAAACATGCGCTACTTTACAGGCATACTATACAGATGCCACAGGTACGAAATTTAAAGGTATATTTTACTTTTATTGTTTCACTTAAAACATTATTAAAATCACTGCTCCCGAAAAAAAAACTTACTTTTTTAAAACTTTTTTTTTAATTGATACATGTCCCCTGTAAATTGTTTGCCAATTATTTAAACAGCATGATCAAGGAGATTATATTTTGACTCTACAGTCTTTATCAATTATGTCTCCACTGGGGACCATGCTCTAGCTAGGAATATTGTTGCAACCAAAAACATATAAATAATGTGGGCCAGATTCACAAAGAGTTACGCCGGCGTATCAGTAGATACACCGACGTAACTCGCAATCTAAGCCCGCCGCATGTTTAAGTGTATGCTCAAACTGAGATACACTTAAACCTACCTAAGATACGACAGCCTGCGCCGTCGTATTTTAGGGTGCAATATTTCCGCTGGCCGCTAGGTGGCGCTTCCATTGAGCTTGGCGTAAAATATGCAAATTAGTAGATACGCCGATTCACGAACATACGCTTGCCCGTCGCAGTAAAGATACGCTGTTTCGGTAAGAGCTATGCCGGCATAAAGATAAAGCTGCCCCCTAGGTGGCGTATCCTATGTTAAGTATGGCCGTCGTTCCCGCGTCGAAATTTTGAAATTTTACGTTGTTTACGTAATTCGTCCGTGAATGGGGCTGGACGCCATTTACGTCCACGTCAAAACCAATGACGTCCTTGCGACGTCATTTAGAGCAATGCACGCCGGGATTTTTTAGGGACGGCGCATGCGCAGTTTGTTTGGCGCGGGGACGCGCTTCATCTAAATGAAACACGCCCCCTGCCTGCCGAATTTGAATTCCGCCGGGTGTTTTACGATACGCCGCCGCAACTTTACAGGCAAGTGCTTTGTGAATAAAGCACTTGCCTGAAAAACTTGCGGCGGCGTAACATAAATCAAATACGTTACGCCCGCCCAAAAGTACGCCCATCTACGTGAATCTGGCCCCGAATGTCTGGGTAAATGTGTGATCTTCTCACCCAGAAGAGTGTTACACGCAATTCTGGGGACTCTGATATTGGTCAGAGAGTGAATTAGGGTATATTTTTTTGTCCAAACCACTTAAAGCAGAGGTCCACCCGTTTTTTTTTTTTCAAAAGCCAGCAGCTACAAATACTGCAGCTGCTGACTTTTAAAAAATGGACACTTACCTGTCCAACGTGCCCGCGATGTCAGCAGACGAGGCTAAGCAATCGCTCGGCTGCTTCTGCCGCCATCCTCGGTGAGGGAATCAGGAAATGAAGCCTTGCGGCTTCACTGCCCGATTCCCTACTGCGCATGCGCGAGGATCACTGCGCCTCGTCACTGGTCCCCGCTGAGTCAGAACCCGGACGTGGTGCAAAAACCTGTCTCAGACAGGTATCTGCACCCCCTCCACCCTGAAAGGTGCCAAATGTGACACCGGAGGGGGGGATCCAAAAAGCGGGGGTTCACCTTTTGTGTGAACCCCCGCTTTAATTTTCAGACAAGGCCACCATATGTAGAACAATTGTACCATTTATCCCCAGCCGCTAAAATCAGTTAGGGAGGTGTCAGAGGGTAGATTTCAGCAATCTTTTTCATAAAATAAGTAATAACAAGATAGGAACTGTAATTCGGGATTTTCCTAGTTAACATGACGGAAAATCTGAGTTATATGATGACAGGAGGCGAGTATCTTGCATTAAACTTTCTTTTTAATGCTCATAGCAGAAAACCATAAAACACTTATTTCTTTAATACAGAGAAAAAATCTTCATAGGACTACAATACCCAGCAGCCCTTGGGGCCCCTCCCCCCTGACATAGTCTCTATATAAAGGGCTGTCTGGGTCTCCTCCTCCTCTTTCTTTATGCGATCCTGGGTAGTCACGGAACATCACGTAAGTCTATCCTTGTGGATCTCGTTCAGTTGGTATCGGGAAGCTCCATCGACTTTGGAAAACAGGGCCAACCGGGCCGTAGTAACGAACATCACCTGGGTGATGGCTATGCGATCTGAACTGTGTTTCAACTGGAACAAAAAAACAGAAAACCGTCATACGTGAACTTCGGAGGTCAGTGTTTCTTAACGTCCCGCATAGGCGTAGACTCCACCCATCAATAGCCTGAAGAGAAAACATATTATGATAGGGTGGGAAGGGTGGGAAGATACTCGCCTCCTGTCATCATATAACTCAGATTTTCCGTCATGTTAACTAGGAAAATCCGAATTATATATCAGACAGGAGGCTTCATATCTTGCATGTTTAAAGCTAATCACCTAATAATAATACATGCAATATATTCAAAGTATTGAGGAAGAGACATGGTTTAGAAGGTCTGAAATAATACTGTCTAAACGTCGTTTCCGATGACCAGTCCGCCGCTAGTAGGAGGTCCGAGAGGGAACCCCCCCGAAGTGACTACTTTGGTAGCCATGGCACCCCTGGTGGAGTGAGCTCCGAAAAAGCGCAGGTGTCGATTCGGCCATATCCATGGCCGATCTCACCCACCTGGCCAGTGAAGCCGGGGAAACTGGGAGGTGTGGTTTCACATATGAAACCAACAGTTGATTCAGGTTTGGTGACCTTAGGTTCGCACGTCCGAGATTCATATTGCTGCAAACACCGAACCACGCAGATGTGTGGGTGGTCAGGAAAAAAGGGGTAGAACACTGTATGGATCCCTGTTTTTCGTACGGCGAACCACAGAGAACCGTACACCCTCCGGCGAGAATTGACGCCGGGAGATGTCCAATGCTCTAACATCTGAGACCCGTTTTATGGATATAAGGCATAAAAGGGTAGAAAGCTTGATAGAAAGGTTCTTCAATGAGAGGGTATCATTTTCCCCCCAAGATGTGAAGAGCCGCAACACCTGGGAGACATCCCATGTGGATTGATATCTAGGTCGGCGGGGGCGGTTATATTTTACCCCCCGTAGAAGTCTGCAGATCAGCGGATGTTTACCCACCGGTGAAGCTTCCACCGGGCAGTGGTAGGCCGAGATGGCAGATCTGTAAACATTTAATGAGCTATATGACTTGCCCGCCTCATACGCGTCTGCTAAATAATTCACTATATCTGGTACAGGTGCATGAACGGCATCAATTTGCCGTTGATCACACCAACGCACCCACAGGGTCCAGGCCGATCTGTACGCCGACTAGTCCCCGGGGCCCAGGCCAAGGCGAGGGAGGTCTCTAGCTGATTGTGAAAACGTGTTATCAGGAGTCCGAACCTGAGATCAACCACGCTAAAAGGGTAAGGTTGCCGTCTCTCAACAGAGGATGACAGCCTGGCTGCGTTCGATAGGAGATGAGGTGTGAACGGGAGGTAATCGGGGGAAGTCGATCGACATCCCTAGAAGGAGAGGAAACCACGGTTGTGTCGGCCACCAGGGTGTGATCAACACAACCGTCGCCCACCTGGGTCGCTACCTGAAGGAGCGTCCTGGTGAGCCATGTTGAACGGGGAAACGCATAGTGCGTCCCCGCGTCCAAAGTTGTCGGAACGCATCGACTGCCAATGCCTCTGGGTCCGGTCTCCCAGCTGTAAAAGCGGGGGTAGTTGCCGGTTGAGACGAGAGGCAAAGAGGTCTGTCTGCAGAGGGCCCCACAGAGACTGCAGTGTCAGGAAGACCGCCACGATCCAGCGTCCAGTTGCTGGAATCCGTAAGGTAGCGTGAGTTCCAGTCTGCAACGGTGTTGGAAATCCCGGGCAGGTATTCTGCCATAGGGGTGGTATTGATGGAGAGGCAGAACTGCCAAAAGTCGGATGCAATATCCGCCAGGATTTTGGATTTTGTGCCTCCTAAGCGATTGACGTATTGCACTGCTGCAATATTGTCCATGCGTAAGAGTACGCATTTGTTGGAAGTATGAGGGAGAAAACTTTTGACCGCGAAGTATGCTGCCAAAAGTTCCAAGGCATTGATGTGGAGGCGTGTTTCCTCCACGGACCATTTCCCTCCGGTGGTGATCTGGCCGCACCGGGCACCCCAGCCCTGGCGACTCGCGTCTGATTCTATGATCACCTCCGGGTAGGAGTTGAAAATAGTCCTGCCGTTCCACTCGATGGCGTGGCGAAGCCACCATTGTAGTTCCTCTATGGCATCCGGGCTTAACGGGACTTCGTCCGCGTATCGTAGCCCTTGTTGTAAGTGGAGAGTTTTTAGTCTTTGTAAAGCACGATAATGTAAAGGTGCCGGGAAAATGGCCTGGATAGAGGCCGATAGGAGGCCTACTATGCGAGCCAGCAAACGAAGGGAGACCCGAACCTTTGCGTAACGTGGCCCTGATTTCTTTGCGAATCAGAGCCAGTTTCGCTTTCGGTAACAGGAGAAGGCTTGTTTGGGTGTCCACCAGAAACCCCAGGAATTCCATCTCTTGAGAGGGTTCCAGGGACTGATTTCTTGAAGTTGATGAGGAAACCGAGTTCCTCCAACAGGACACCGCCCATTGGCTGTGTAGATAGGCTAGCGTTCTGGATCGAGCCATGATCAGCATGTCGTCCAGGTATATTATTAGGCGCACACCTCTGCTCCTCAGAGCGGCTATTACCGGTTTTGAGGAGTTTGTGTGAAACACCATGGGGCTGATGACAAGCCGAATGGGAGGCAGGTGAACTGCACATCCGGTCCCGCCACTGAACTTTTAGGAATGATTGAGATTCGCTGTGCATAGGAACCGTAAGGTACGCGTCTTTCAAATCTATTTTTATCAACCAGTCTCCTGGCCACAGGAGATCGCGTAAACAGGTGGATACCTTCCATCTTGAAATGCGGTATGCCACATGCTGGTTGAGATCTCTCAGATTTATGACGGGGCGATGGCCGCCGTCTTTCTTCTTCACCAGGAAGATGTTGCTGATGAAACCGGGGGAGGGAGAGGGGGTTCTACCTCCTGAACCGCTCCCCTTGGACAGGAGCTCTCTGAGTTCCTTGTCGATCAGTTCTATGTTTTGGGCCGAAAAATTGGATAGGATGGGGTATTACGTTTAATGTCGGGAGAGACAAAAACTCTACCCGATAACCCGTTACCGTTGAGAGGATCCAAGTATCCGTCGGATTTTGACCAGGCGTGGAAAACATACATCAGTCTGCCCCCCACCTGTGTGTGTGGAATGAAAGGTGGAAATTAAACTCACCGGTCGGTGGCCTAGACCTTGGAAATCCACGTCCTCCGCGTCCCCTCCAGGGGCGTCCCCGTGGGGGGAAAAAGGGTGCGGGTTGAGCCATCGGCAAGGTGTACGCTGTGGAGCAGGAGTGTACTGCTGATTGGTTGGTCTTGAGTAGGGCCTGTACGGAGCAGTGCGGCCGGTAGATCGCCCTCTGCCTCTACCGGCCTTCCCAAAAACCCGGCCGGGTTGGGATTTTCTCAATGATGATTGTGCCTTGTCCAGGCTCGAAAGAGGCTCACAAATTTATTTATATTTTTAATGAGGTCATCTCCGAAGAGAAGACCCCCTGCAGAAGGTCCCGGTTCATTCTCTGCCAGATGGCTGAGTTTGCGGGTCCAACTTCATCAGGATGGAGCGGCGGCGCTCACCGAGCAAGTTTGTATAGCGGTGCCCAGCAGACATATAGCGCGCTGGGCCCAGCCCCTGAGTTGTGTTAAATCTACAGGTTGGGCTGATGAGGCCGCCTGTTCTCCCAAATTTAGAATTTTTGTGAGGGGACCAAGGATATCTAGTATACGGTCCTGGATAATTTTTAAAGGACCTTTCAATCCCTTTCTTTGCATATTTCCCGGATCTTGTCAAATATTTGAGCAATACCGGATCTATCTCGGGGGTGATAGCCACTTTGTTTGCCACATGTGGTCTGGGGCATTCTGACCGCAGCTTGTTGCGGTTCACCCTATCCAGGGACCGTCTGGTCCATAGTTCCAAATACTGCGCCACGTTGGGGGAGTGGAGCCCAATCCCCCGAACGCGGGTGAGAAATCTCGTCCGGGTTGAATAATGCTTGCCCTTGAGAGTCTACAATGGCATTTTGTGACATCTCAGCATTGGCGTCATGGTGGATCGCCGGTAAGCCCCGCATCCTCCTCGTCGTCTATGAGTGAGTCAGAGGATTCGGCTCCGTCAGACACTTCAGACTCGTCATCGGATGTGTCATATGAGTCTGGTTTAATCCGCCTGGCGGATCTATGCCCTTTGCTTATCTCCTTGGGGCCCAAGGGTCGGATGTGGTCTGAGATGTGCGGGGTGTGGCAGGTCGGATTGGATCCTGCTTGGGGCACATTGTAAACCTTCCCCTGCCGGGGAGTCGAATTGCACTGACAAGTGCTTGAGTTTTTGGGCACTTTACCTTTAGTCGGGGGGTACCCCGAAGTGGACGGGACTGAGGTTGATCCCAGTTGTATTGGCCGACAAAGCAGCTTGAATGGATTTGGCAATCAGTTCCTGTATCAGGTTCGTGGATAATAGATGCGATGCATCCATTTCCCACTACCCTCATTGCCCAGGCCCGAGCCATTGCCATCTGTAGCCATTATATAAACTATATATATTAATTCTATGTACTAGCAGGAATTTATTTGTCAGGGATAAATCACTGACAAGCAATCTCTTAGTGACAGTTTGATATGGCAAAAGTTAGGGACTGCAGACTGCAGCAGTAAGGTCACTGCAGCAGTAAGGGTCGATTAGTGCCCTGTCCGGGTGATAGGATCCCCCGATCTGCCCTGGTACCTGACCGTGGTTGAGGTCTTGGGTCCGAGTATTTGCGGCAGTAGAGGGAGAAAAACTTTGGGCAGCTAGTCCGCAGCGCGCTCCTGCTCCTTCCGACCGTTGCTCTGAGGTGGAAGGAAATTGCAGGAAATCGCGCCTCGCTCCTACGGCCGTAATCTCGCGAGGATTACGGCCGTTCGCTCTGATAGGACGCCAAATGGAAGGAGGCGTGCCGAGGAGCAGCGTCTCTCGGCCGCGCCCCTCACAAACCAAAGCCCGCGAATTGCGGCGCGAGGGTGAGGGAGGGAAGTTATGAGGAGAAGGGGGGAAAATGGCGCCTGACAGGGAACAGAAAAGGACAGTGAGAGAGTCTATGTGATAAAGAGCTGGACTAACGGCGCCAGCGCGGTAGTCCAGCCAGAGGTATTTACATAAGACAATACTAGCAATACTGTATAGGGGATCAATTACACAATAATAAAAGATAATGTCAGAATATAAATCGATTGTACTTATCTTATGCCATGAGCAGAAAGAAAGAGGAGGAGGAGACCCAGACAGCCCTTTATATAGAGACTATGTCAGGGGGAGGGGCCCCCAAGGGCTGCTGGGTATTGTAGTCCTATGAAGATTTTTTCTCTGTATTAAAGAAATAAGTGTTTTATGGTTTTCTGCTACTGAGCATTAAAAAGAAAGTTTAATGCAAGATATGAAAGCCTCCTGTCTGATATATAATTTGCCTCTATCATGGTATTCTGTTGCATATTTCAAAGTTGCTGGAAGCTCAGTCCTCCTCACTGATGTCGTCATTTATGTCTGCTTCCCATGCTACTCTTTAGGACAACTTGAAATGGTGGCAAACAACTGATAAAGAAATTCCACCTCTCTGGTTATTTATAAATTATGCTTCTCAATTGCAATACAGATATGCAGATCATGTTTATATAATTGTACAGCATGGGGCATATCCTATTTACCAGGGTTTTGATATTGTTTTATTTCAGCTTATAAATGCAAACTATCCTGATTTTCAAGTATAGCAGCAGCTTCCTTTTTTTTTGTGATTGTGGAATTACATTTTCTGAAACAGTGAAGATATTAGAGTAGTACCTGTTTTTCACATGTTTTATGGAATGTTTAAAGTGTTTGTTACCCCAACATATCATATTCCAGATATGTGCCCTGCTCTACCATATAATTGTATGAGAAAGTTTCCTTTTCTCTTTGTATGCTTTCTTTTTCTGAAATCCCTGGTGTTCCTGCCAGTCCCTCGGCTTTCCTATTGGAAACTGACCACACTAAGCGGGAGAAACACACCATCGTCAGTTCTCTAGCTATGCTGGGAAACTCGGCCTGCTCTCTCCCAATGATCAGACTTGTCCTGACATGCCTCCGCAGCACAGCCTGGTCACTGGGTAGCTCAGTGTACTGCTGCTTCTTCTCATTCCCCTAGCTCTTATGCAGCTGAGAACAGAGGGAATGTAATCACTTATTAAAAGGGAAAAAAAGTTGTTCATAGTTTTTTATATTTATACAAAAAAGTTATGCCCTTCGTTTCTATGTTAAACTGAATGGGTTGTTTTACAAGGTGATCATTCACAATCACTTTAACTCCTTGAGATCTACGCTATTGCCGAATGACGGCTACTACTTTGCCAGGAGGCCATCAATAGACATCCTCCCCTTTGTATTCTCCCCATGCGCCCCCTGCAGGGGACTCGGGTGATCCCGGCCCCTTACCACGTGATCAGCTATCATCCAATGACAGCTGATCACGTGATGTAAACAGAAGCTCATTAATCGTTTTTTCTCTCCTCGAGCTGACAGCGTGAGGAGAAAAAAAAAAGCCGATCACCAGCTTCTGTGCAAGGGACATCGGTCGCGAAGAGGAAGAGGCACATCCGTCTCACCTGTGCCAACCAGTACCGCCTGCCAGTGCTACCTGGCAGTGTCATCTGCCAGTGTCCACAGTGCCACAAATCAGTGCCCACAGTGCAAAACAGTGCCCCCTATCAATGCCCACAAGTGCCACCTATCTATGCCCCACAGTGGTGCCAATCAGTGCCTCATCAGTGCCACCTAGCAGTGTCACCTACTAGTGGCGATCAGTACCATTATTGCCACCCATCAGTGCCATCACTGCTACCTATCAGTGCCCATCACTGCCACCCATTAGTGCCCATCAGTGCCAGCTATCAGTGCCAGCTATCAGTGCCACCTATCAGTGCCCACCAGTGCCACCTGTCAATGCCCTTCAGTGCCACCTCTCCGTGTCACCTCTCAGTGCCCACCAGTGCCACCTATTAGTGCCCACAAGTGCAGAGTCATTAGCGTACATCAATGAAGGAGAAAAATTACCTGTTTGCAAAATTTTATAACAAAATAAAAAACGTTTTTTGTATTTTCTTTTTTTAACAAAAAATAAAAACCTCAAAAGAAAGCTCTATTTGTAGGGAAAAAATTATAAAACAACATTTGTGTACAGTGTTGTATGACCGAGCAATTGTCGTTCAAATAATGTGAGAGCGCTGAAAGCTGAAAATTGGTCTGGGCTGGAGGGGGGTTTAAGTACCCAGTAAGCAAGTGGTTAATATGAGATGCCGAATCACATTGACTAATACATATGTTTTAAATTTTAGTGACCTTCCAAACATATCATGAGACAAACCAAAGATTAATAAAGCTTCTGTCTCCTCACAGGCACAGCAATAAACCTGGCAGATAAATTTAAATGTCAGATGTCAGTGGTCTTGTAACAGGAGGACCCTTCAAATGAAGGATAATGCCAGGTCATGGAAACTGCCTTTTGCTGATTGGAAGCATGACCTGGCCAACAGGCTGTTTATTAACCCCATAATACATCACTTTTCATTACAAATCCAGCCCTATTTTTTCTTTAAGTTTTGAATAAAGTGGGAAGAATGACCTTTTACAAGTTTTTACTGATTCCTGAGTATATTCCTTACTATCTGTACCAGTAAAGGAGGTCTTTGAGATGGGGGATCTCTCCAATGGTGTCACATGCAAAAACACTGTTTACAGTATGAAAGGGTTAAACCCTCTGAAGTTTTTCAATTACTGTATGTGCTCTTGTTTGGGAGATCCCACCCCCACCTCCTGTCCCAGTGACAGTGACCTTTAGGCCCCGTACACACGACCAAGAAACTCGATGGGCAAAACACATCGTTTTGCTCGTCGAGTTCCTTGTGAAGCCGCCGAGGATCTCGGCGAGCCAAAGTTTCCCATTGACTAACGAGGAAATAGAGAACATGTTCTCTATTTGGCTCGACGAGATCCTCGTCGGTTTCCTCGGCGAAAAGTGTACACACGACCGGGTTTCTCGGCAGAATACGGCTCCGATCGAGTTTCTTGCTGAATTCTGCCGAGAAACTCGGTCATGTGTACGGGGCCTTAGACGGGGAGACATTTCTGTAATGGTGCAGCAAAAACCTAACAGAGGTTCTAGCAATTCCCCACTCAACCTTAAAAAAGTCTTATGCACACGACCGTTTTTCGGGTTGTAAAAAATATATATATTTTTTAATGTCATTAAAAACGATCGTGTGTGGGCTCCAGAGCATTTTTCACGATGTAAAAAATGGGCATTAAAAATTTCGAACATGCTCTATTTTTTCACGTCGTTTTAACATTGTCGTCTTTTACTTCTTAAAAAATGATCGTGTGTGGGCTTTAACAACGTGAAACAACCGCGCATGCTCAGAAGCAAGTTATGAGACGGAGCGCTCGTTCTGGTAAAACTACCGTTCGTAATGGAGTAAGCACATTCATCACGCTGTAACAGACAGAAAAGTGTGAATCGTCTTTTACTAACACGAAATAAGCAAAAGCGGCCCAAAGGGTGGCGCCACCCGCCTGGAACTTCCCCTTTTTAGTGCCGTCGTACGTGTTGTACATCACCGCGCTTTGCTAGAGAATTTTTTTTTCACGATCGTGTTTAGGCAAGGCCGTTTTAATAATTAGGTTGAAAAATACATTGTTTTTTTCTAGACCCCTAAAAATGACATTTTTTACAGCCCGAAAGAAAGGTTGGGCTTGATTCAGCAACGATTTACGCGGCGTATCTATGGATACGCCGCGTAAATTCATAGCTGCGCCGGCGTATCTTCTTTCTGTATTCAGAAAGCAATATACGCCGACATTAGCCTAAGATACGACTGGCATAAGTCTTTTACGCCGTCGTATCTTAGGGTGCATTCTCACGCTGGCCGCTGGGTGGCCCTTCCGTCGTTTTCGGCGTAGAGTATGCAAATTACATAGTTACGCCGATTCACAAACGTACGTGCGCCCAGTGGTAGTATTTTACGTCGTTTGCGTAAGGCTTTTTTGGCGTAACGTTGCTCCTGCTATTAGGTGGCGCAGCCAATGTTAAGTATGGACGTCGTTCCCGCGTAGAGATTTGAATTTTTTGCGTCGTTTGCGTAAGTCGTTCGCGAATAGGGCTGGACGTAATTTACGTTCACGTCAAAACCAATGACGTCCTTGCGACGTCATTTGAAGCAATGCACACTGGGATATGTACACGGACGGCGCATGCGCCATTCGTAAAACACGTCAATCATGTCAGGTCATCACATATTAGCATAAAACATGCCCCCCCTTCCACATTTGAATTACGCGGGCTTACGCCGGCCCCATTTACGCTACGCCGCCGCAACTTACGGAGCAAGTGCTTTGTGAATACTGCACTTGCTCCTGTAAGTTGCGGCGGCGTAGCGTAAATACGATACACTGCGCCGCCGTAAGAAGGGGCACAGCTACCTGAATCTAGCCCCTTGTGTGTTCGCAGCATAAGTTGGAGTTACACTTTGATATTTATATCTCTGCTTATTTCTCAGCTGCACTTTGTCTTGTTTTCTAGGCCTGGACTCAATCATTAGATGTACAAGCTAATTTAGAAAGTCAATGCAATTTGTAAAAGCCAATTAAAATGAATAATTTTATTGACTTGATTTACAGTACGATTTATTAGGTAATTTGACCTAAGGTCAATAGATAGAGATCCTAGTAACTGTTTAATCCCACAAGAATACAAAAATCTTCATTGTCAGGTGTCTTGTATTGGAAATATGATTTCAATTGAAATCCAAAAGCATGTCATTTTAAGCCCTGGTTCACACTGGTGCGTTTTGACATGCAATTTTGACATGTCGAATGGCAATTGCCGGCAATGGCACCATCCTAATCAGTGCGACGCAGCATCTGCGGTGCTGCACCGATTTCAAAAAGTAGTTTATGTACTATTTTTTGCGATTTTGGCCCGCGATTTACATTGACATCTCTGCATGCACAGATAAGGGTTATTTTTTTTTATTTGGCACAGGGTTTGCTTCAAATCCATACCAGACCTGAAGGGCCTGGTATAGATTTTTGGGGGACCCCCACACAGTTTTTTTTAACTTTGGTTTGGAATTCCCCTTAATATCCATACCAGACCTGAAGGGCCTGGTATAGATTTTGGGGGGACCCCCACGCCATTTTTTTTTTATTTTGGCGTGGAGTTCATCTTTTTTTTTATTTTGCCATGGAGTTCCCCTTTATATCCATAGGAACCCACGCCATTTTTTTCAATGATTTTGTATGTATATTGCCGGGATCCGGCAATACATTACAGCCACAAGCAATTTTAAATGACATTTTTACCTTAAAGCTGAATGGTTTATATGCAGAGCTGCACTAGATTTTGCACTCTCGAGCTTTAGTAAATGAACCCCTGTATTTGCTTGGACACTTTTGTTTCTCCAGTAGTATCCTCTGCTTTCATCAAGTTCAAACTATGTAATGCAATATCTAAATTTATACTAATCATTCAAGACATTACTACAGGGAGGGCACATGGGGTAAATGGTCTCGGAGCCATGTCCAGTATACTTAAAGGGGTTGTAAAGGTAAAAAATGTTTCCCCTAAATAGCTTCCTTTACCTTAGTGCCGTCCTCCTTCACTTACCTCATGCTTCGATTTTGCTTTTAAATGTCCTTATTTCTTCTGAGAAATCCTCACTTCCTGTTCTTCTGTCTGTAACTCCACACAGTAATGTGAGGCTTTCTCCCTGGTGTGGAGTGTCGTTCTCACCGCCTCCCTTGAGGGAGGAGGGGGCGAGCAGGAGAGTCAGGACGCTCTATCTACATTGCAGATAGAGAAAGGAGCTGTGTGTTAGTGGGCGTCCTGACTCTCCTACTGCATGACACTCCACACCAGGGAGAAAGCCTTGCATTACTGTGTGTAGTTACAGACAGAAGAACAGGAAGTGAGGATTTCTCAGAAGAAATAAGGACATTTAAAAGCAAAAATGGAAGGATGAGGTAAGTGAAGGAGGACTGCACTAAGGTAAAGGAAGGTATTTAGGAAAAACATTTTTTTCCTTTACAACACCTTTAAACAGAGTATACAAGACCAGATACTTTGAGTTTGTGCAGCTGGAGGTTTGGAAAAGCAGTCTACTGACTATAATTCTGATTTACATTGTTTTATTCTAGATTATAAATAGTTATAAATAAGGTCCTTTGCTCCATGGAGGAACACTGTATGCTAATAAAGCAAATGCCATATCGATTAAAACCTTTCACTGTGATACACAAAATGCTCATCTCCTCTGTGATGTACCAACCAGTCCAATAGGAAGTCATAAATAACTGTGTTTATACACAGTAAGCAGCTTGTTTGCTTGGAAAAGGCTTATAAAAAGTTCTAAAATTGTGCAACTACGGCAAAACATCAAAGCTCCTGTTCGCTCCCATGCAGCACCTAGTCTCTGTGTAATTAGCTCCAACCGGGTGATCTGCGGTGGGCAGCATATATTGACACAGTTCAGTTCATTAACTTTGTTAATTTAATGCACTGCAGATACCAATAAAAATAATAAGGACTTTTGCACCAACCAATTTGAAACTTTTTTTTTTTTTTTTTTTGCAGAGTTCTAAGTGAGATGTGAGGCAGGCAAATTAGCATGTTATGACTTTTCGAAATAAAAACTGCTTAGAAAAAGATAAGGGTGTGATTGCTGATTGGCTTTTTTCGGAAAAGGTTAGTTGCCACTGAATTTCATATTTTGTTTTCTCTGACCCAAAACTCAATGGGTAGCTGTCTAAACCAGGTACCTTCCTTCCCCCCCCCAAAAAAAAACAGTTTCCAAAGATGATAGAGGGGGGGCTTCACCCAAAAGGGTACATTACCTTATTATTTTGTTACATTCCTAGTGCTAATTTCGAAACATTTTCATCAGCACAATTAACATGATTCTAGTCTACTAAAAACACGACTAAAACAAAGACAATTCAGATGACTAAATACGGACTAAAACAAAGACAAGTCAGATGACTAAAATACGACTAAAACTAAATGGCATTTAAGTCAAAAATCTATGACTAAAACTAAATGGAAATTTGATGTCAAAATTTGCACTTTATATTCCTTATCTGTATCACCTAATGATTTCTGCATTTTTAGAGAAATGCTTAAATAATGCATTACAATTTAAAGAAGGAAGTAAACCCTGATGGGTGTTACTTCCTCTTTGTTTCCCTGTAAAGGTAAAGCATAATGGGCTACTATGCATCGCATAGTAGCCCATTATGTGACACTTACCTGCAGGAGAAGCCCGTGATGTCCCCGTCTTCCTCGCTAGTAGCGAGCGGCCATTCTTCACCCCTCTTCCTTCCGGGGCCGCAAACTCCGGGAACTGTGACTGGCCGGAGTCGCATGACGTTGCGTGGCATCACTCCCACGCATGTGCGTGGGAGCCGCCTTTAACGGCATGACCCAAGATAGAAATGGCACAGCGTGCCCTTTCTAACTCCGGCACATGCGCAGAAGAAATCGCCCAGGTAAGCCTTAAAGTGGATGTAAACCCCATTTTTTTTTATGTCACAGTGTAGAGGAATAAGATTTCCTATCATCTGTGCCCCAGTCTTGCCACACAGAGTTAATCCAGCTCTGAGCAATCCTCTTTTATTGTTCAGTGAAAATAAAAAGACTTGCAGAGAAAAACCTGTCTAAATAAAAAGTCCTTTCCACCCCTTGCTTCGAGTGACAGGTTATTTACATATCTCGTGCACTAGCTTGGACACATGCACAGCCTGTGTAAAAAGTTCACAATTCACATCCCCTCCCCTCCTCTCCTCTCCCCTCCAGCTCTACCAGGATTGGCTGCCTTTCCTGGATGTTTATCATAGTATGGGGTGTGATCCACAGTTCAGTGTGATGAGGAAATATATGGTGCAGTGAACAGCCAGCAGAATATACATAGACAAGAGTTAAGGGGAGATGTATTTAGTCAGAGCTGTTTGGTTTTCACTGAACAATAAACAAGGATTGCTCAGAGCTGGATTAACTCTGTGTGGCAAGACTGAGCACAGATTATAGGAAATCTTATTCTCTACATTGTGACATAAAATAAAATTGGGTTTACATCTTGGCTTTAATCTAGGATTACCTGTAGGCTAAAGTGGTTGTAAAGGGTTTGCTAAACCCATTTGATTTTAGTCGACAAAAACGGTACTAGGGATTTTAGTCAACTAAAATATGACTAAAACTAAAACAATGCAGGTGACTAAAATATGACTAGAACTAATATGGCATTTTAGTCAAAACACTATGACTTAAACTAAATCGAAATTTTGATGTCAAAATTTACACTGTATATTCCTTATCTGCATCACCTAATGATTTCTGTATTATTGGTTCTGATTTGTTTTACACAGATAAAGAGTATAGGGAAATCCAAAGAGGCGATGTGTGTCCACCTGAAAGAACGTTTTAATACTTTTTAGCTCAATCCAAAACTGTAAAAGGTTTTGGATGGAATTTCAATTTATTAACGTACTTCCACAGGAAGCCTGCCTTTTGCTACTTGGTATTGTTTGTGATTTGGCTTCTTCTTCTACATCCTCTAGCTTTTGATATATTTAAATTTAGTTCAGCCTATTCCATCCTTTGTTGCCTTCAGGTAGACAGTTTCCAGCCAGCCAGAGATATATCTCATCACTTCACTTGCAAAAGGAAAAATCTGCCCCAACCACTTCTTAATTGGGAGACTGTATAAAATCTTCTGTCTCATTTTTAATGCTAATATCCCAAAAAAAATTATAGTGTGTGTATGGGGCTTTGGGGCACCAACAATAAATACATAAAGTATATATAATAAAAATCTAATTTTATTATAACAACATTAAAAATAGGCTGAATACCTAATGTGACGGACCACCTGGAACCAGGGCCCCCATCAGGAATGATGGGGCCCCTTACACAGCTTCAGGCATGGCCCCCTGGAGCTGAGAACCAGGGGGAGCTGCCACGAATTGAGAAGTGGGGGGTGCCGCCGCTAATTGAGAAGCGGGGGGGGCCGTGAATTGAGAAGCGGGGGGTTCTGCTGCCGCTAATTGAGGTGGGGGGCTTTGGGTGCTGATGAAAAAAAAAGGGGGTTGCCCTCGGAGGTCCCCAGTGCAGCCCCCCTTTTTTTTCTTTCTTTATTTGTAAGGGGGAAAGGAGTCCCCAGGGGACCTCCAGGCCCTTTAATAAAAAGAAAAAAAATATATAAAAAATAATATTTTTTTTGTTATAAAAAGGGGGGTTGCCATCCGGGCCCTTTAATAAAAACAATAAATAAATAAAAATTTAATAAAAAAAATGGGGTTGCCATCTGGGGCCATGGGACCTCCAGGCCCCTGGATACCTCCGGACCCCTTACAAAAAAAAAAGGTTGCCATCCAGGCCCCTGGGGGCCTCCGGGCCTTTTACAGGTGTACTGCCTGTACCCCCCTGATGGCGGCCCTGCCTGGAACCCCACCTAGGTGCCTCTGCCAAGATACAAGCTTCCTCCACTCTCTAACCAGGAAACAGGTATTATAGCTTAAAATAGCACCCAACAACTAGACAACACTAGCTTAGGTGCAAACTGGAACTAACTTTATTGTAAATTCACACAGAATGATTCCACACAAAATCCAATAAGAGCCTAATCCCATTATCCTAAACAATGCAACTTTTAAACAGTAATATCATCAGTACATCTAATAGTACATCTAATGAAAAGCTAGCAGCTAACAGTAACCTACTTAAACAGTGGTCTAATTAACCAGTAAGCTAATTAACAGCTAGGGCCCCTAGACAAACCTTGATTAGTCAGGGAGTGTCCCACCCCAGACAGTCCAGCAACAGATCACATCTTCCCACTGAGTTTCACGTTGGCAGAAACCGTCATGGCTACCTTGTGGTCATAACATGTCATCTTGCATTATATAATAGGACATATTCCTGAATGCTCGCAGCTCCCCTCAAATGCCAAGGCCCATAGTCAGTTGGCAAGAGACTACCCTGCAGTCCCCTCCAAAAAAAGCCCCTGTCCCGGTTGGGTCTGTCACATTTACCGTTACATATTTCCTCTCATAGTTGTACATACAGTATACTGGTGTCAATATCATATCAAGGCAAAATGTAACCTTTATATTACAAATATAACATATACAGTTATGCATCTACAAAATCAGTTATTGATATTTAAACTTACATATATGCTAAATTTAAAAACAGCCTGACCTGTGCACTCCAATGTCAGTCAGAATCCTAGGGGAAGGTCATCTTCAGTGCTAAATCTGTCTCAGACCTTTGAAAATTTGTCTCAGTTGGCTGCTCAGGATTCCAGGAGCAGGGACTTTACTAAATAAATGCAGCCTGATTTGTGTCTGTTTTTATCACTGAATTCCTGATAAATGTCTCCTTATAATTTTCCCTCTTATTAAATGTTTCTTATAACATTGCATAAACAACATTTGAAAGAAGTTACAAATTTGGGATTCCTTTTTAAAGGAGTTGCATTCACTAGGACACTCTGGGCCAGATTCACAAAAGAGATACGACGGCGTATCTCCTGATACGCCATCGTATCTCTGTTTCTATCTATGCGACTGATTCATAGAATCAGTTACGCATAGATATCCATAAGATCCGACAGGTGTAATTGTTTTACACTGTCGGATCTTAGGATGCAGTATTGCGGCCGCCGCTGGGGGGAGTTTGCGTCGTAAACCAGCATCGGGTATGCAAATTAGGAGTTACGGCGATCCACGACGGATTTTCACGTTCGCTACGTCGCCGCTAGTCTAGTTTCCCGTCGCAAAGTTATTCGTCGTTTTTGGTGCCTTAACTTTACACAGCAATCGTATTGCTGTATAAAGTATGGCCGTCGTTCCCGCGTCGAAATTAAAAAATGAACGTCGTTTGCGTAAGCCATCCGGGAATACGGAATTACACTACGCGCGTCGCTGTTCGAAAAAATGACGTCACTGCGCGCAAAGCACGACGGGAATTGCGAAACGGAGCATGCAAAGCAGGTCCGGCGCGGAAGCGCGCCTAATTTAAATGGCACACGCCCATTTGAATTGGCCCGCCTTGCGCCGGACGTATTTACGATACACCGGCGCAAGTTTCCAGGTAAGTGCTTTGTGGATCGGGCACTAAAACTGGAAACTTGCGGCGGTGTAACGTAAACGGGTTACGTTACACGGCCGCAAATGTATGTGAATCTGGCCCTCTGGCTTTACTGAAAATATATCAGAGGATATCAAATACAAATCTACTGGAAACATCATTAAAGTTATTGCTTTCACCATGTGTTTTCACCTAAAGAAAGTTAAAGCTCTGCTGACTTTGATCATTCAATTATGTGTAAGCAAAAATAATTATTTCTTTTAATTTTGTCTTGCACATGATTCTGCACATGATTTGCTAAGTAAAACTTCACCACATTCACTAAGCTATGCAGAAACCTTTATTTTGTGCAAGAGCCATGTGAAACATTGACATTTTTAGTCACAGCTGCATAGTTAGGGGCTATGTATAATTTACACAGTTGCTTTATCCAGATTTTCACTTAAAGTGAGTGGGTTACTCTCTTTTCAATACGTGTTTTTTCTTTTGCATACATATTGCTGCAGAAAACACATTTGCAGGAAAATATTGTCTGTTTAGAAAACTGGCTATAGTACCAGTTTTTGGGGTAAAAGATGCTATAGCTATATCCAGGGTAAATTTCTTAAAGGGAGTTACAGTAGGACCTGTTCACATTCACACCTTCAATGTGCGAATCAACAGAAAAATTCTCTTGGCTCAGTTGGTTCTTGAAGCATCTTTAATCTCCACCATAGGTGGATTTTGAAGTCCACAGGCATAGCTATCTTTAAGTATTTTGAGACCAGTAGTGGACATTTAGGCCAAGACTGGCAAATGGCTAAGCAAAACTCTTCTTCAAATTTGTCTTCTTTCCCAGGCAGAAGGCCTGAGAAGCATGAAATTGACTTCTCTCACTGAAGAGATACCATCCACAGATAGCAGGCCGAGAGGCAGGGACTCCTGAACCTAAAGAACCCATGGGCAAAAGTGGCCAGCACACCACAAAAGAGAATCTCAAATATTTACTGAGATCTTAATTCCAGGCAAAACCTAATCTTAAAAATGCTCACTCCCCCCTCCTAACACCTATTCTGACCAGCCTGTGGAAGAAATATCTTACCTATTACTTACCTATTTTCAGGCTGCTCTGGTCCAGTTCCGTGATCCGGCTCTGCTTTGTCAGTCAGGGGCTGCAGGGGAGAAAAGGGAGCACTGATAGCAGCTGGGCCATTGAAGCCTATGGGTGATGTCACAGGCATTACCAGCAATTTTCAGAGCACTTTTTTGTCTCTCCTTCTACCCTTCTGGAGAGATCATGTGACCAGACTGACACAGCCTGAAAATAGGCAAGAATACAGCACTTTCTTACACAGGTTAGTCAAAATAGAAGAGGGGAAGGGCATTTTTAAGAGAAGGTAGGTTTTGCCTGGAATACCACTTATCAATCATATACTAAAAACCTACATTTCGTGGGGCTTGCAAGTCTAATTTCTCAAGGTGACAGAGAAAGGGGACCTATGAGTTCCCAACACATCAATTTACTGCATGTTTTGAGATTCTCATTTGTGGTGTGCTGGCCATTATTTCCCATCGGTTGGTGTGGTGTTTGTTGGCCGTGCTTCTGGGATCATTCAAGAAAGTAAAGGTGCGGGATGGATGATATAACATATCAGCAATACAAACCCTGACATGTATTCTAACCCCTCTTCACTTTATCCAATACTAAAACAAACATTTCCCTTATATAGGGCCATAGAATGAAGTTCTATGCAGCTAAATTACAGTAAACCTTGTAAAACACAAAATCAGCAACAAGTAATGGCATTAGAAAACAGTAACAGCCATGATATTCAATACTGCGATAACTCCTCTGTACACAGTGGGCTATATCCACTTTAGAGTGCATGCTATATGAATGACATTTAAAATGACCTAAAGATGTGCTTCTTACTATGGACAAGAGGAAAAGTTCTTGTGAAGTAGCTATCTGAGTAAACAGTCTTTAGCCCTAGTCCTTCAATCGGATAGAGTTGGGGCCCAGTCTTTACATAGTTACATAGTTACATAGTTACATAGTTAGTCAGGTTGAAAAAAGACACAAGTCCATCCAGTTCAACCACAAAAAATAAAAAAAAATAAAAAAAAAACACAGTAAAATCCTATACACCCAACTCCATACCCACAGTTGATCCAGAGGAAGGCAAAAAACCCCAGCAGAGCATGATCGAATTTGCTACAGCAGGGGAAAAAATTCCTTCCTGATCCCCCGAGAGGCAATCGGATTTACCCCAGATCAATTTTACCTACTAATCTTAGTACTTAGTTATATTCTGTACATTTAGGAAAGAATCCAGGCCCTTCTTAAAGCAATCTACTGAGCTGGCCAGAACCACCTCTGGAGGGAGTCTGTTCCACATTTTCACAGCTCTTACTGTGAAAAAACCTTTCCGTATTTGGAGGTGAAATCTCTTTTCCTCTAGACGTAAAGAGTGCCCCCTTGTCCTCAGTGTTGACCGTAAAGTGAATAACTCAACACCAAGTTCACTGTATGGACCTCTTATATATTTGTACATGTTGATCATATCCCCCCTTATTCTCCTCTTCTCAAGATTCTTCTAATCTTTCCTCATAGCTGAGCTCCTCCATGCCTCTTATCAGTTTGGTTTCCCTTCTCTGCACTTTCTCCAGTTCTCCGATGTCCTTTTTGAGAACTGGTGCCCAAAACTGAACTGCATATTCCAGATGAGGTCTTACTAATGATTTGTACAGGGGCAAAATTATATCTCTGTCTCTGGAGTCCATACCTCTCTTAATACAAGAAAGGACTTTGCTCGCTTTGGAAACCGCAGCTTGGCATTGCATGCCATTATTGAGCTTATGATCAACTAAAACCCCCAGATCCTTCTCCACTACAGATCCCCCCAGTTGTACTCCCCCTAGTATGTATGATGCATGCATATTCTTAGCCCCCAAGTGCATAACTTTACATTTATCTACATTAAACCTCATCTGCCACTTAGTCGCCCAATTAGACAGAGCATTGAGGTCGGCTTGTAAATTGGAGACATCCTGCAAGGACGTTATTCCACTGCATAGCTTGGTGTCATCTGCAAAGACAGAAATGTTACTTTTGATCTCAGACCCAATATCATTTATAAATATATTGAAAAGTAAGGGTCCCAGCACTGAACCTTGGGGTACACCACTGATAACATTGGACCATTCAGAGTAAGAATCATTAACCACGACTCTCTGAATTCTGTCTTTCAGCCAGTTTTCTATCCATTTACAAACTGATATATCCAATCCTGTAGACCTTACCTTACACATGAGCCGTGTGTGCGGAACTGTATCGAACGCTTTTGCAAAATCCAAATATATCACGTCCACAGCCACTCCTCTGTCCAGGGTTTTACTTACCTCTTCATAAAAGGAAATCAGGTTTGTCTGACAACTTCTGTCTTTCATTAATTCCATGTTGTCTGCTGCTCAAATAGTTTTTTTCCAGCAAGAACTCATCTATGTGGTCTTTTATTAAACGTTCCAGTATCTTCCCAACTATAGAAGTTAAACTAACAGGTCTATAGTTACTTGGTAAAGACTTTGTTCCCTTTTTAAATATGGGCACCACATTGGCCCTGCGCCAATCCAGTGGTACTATTCCTGTCTTTAATGAGTCCCTAAATATTAGATACAGTGGCTTTGAAATGACAGAGCTCAACTCACCTAGGATCCGTGGATGGATGCCATCAGGTCCAGGTGCTTTATCCACCTTTATTCTGTCTAAATATTTCTGGACCATATCACTTTTGAGCCATTGTGGATTTGGGGCTGTGTCACTCCCACCCCCATTTTGGACATGAGCTCCCCCATGCTCCATTGTATACACAGAGCTGAAGAAAACATTTAATAAATTTGCCTTCTCTTTGTCCCCAGTCACCCACTCTAGATTATTTTGTAAGGGGCCTACATGCTCAGACTTCACCTTTTTACTATTAATATATTTAAATCATTTTTTGGGGTTTGTCCTACTATCTTTTGCAATCTGTCGTTCGTTTTGAATTTTTGCATCCTTGATTTCCTTTTTGCATATCCTGTTATATTCTTTGTAACATTTAAACAACACTAGTGTTCCTTCATTTTTATATTTTTTAAAAGCTACTTTCTTATTGTTTATAGCTTTTTTAACTTTGACCGTGAGCCACATAGGTTTTATTTTTAGCCTTTTAAACTTATTGCCCATGGGAACATACTTTGCAGTGAGGTTCCACACAGTCTTTTTGAAGAAATCCCATTTCTGTTCTGTGTTCAGCTGTGCCAATAGTCCCTCCCAGTCCAAGTCCTGGTGAGCAGCCCTCATCCTTGGAAAATTTGCTCTCTTAAAATTTAGTGTTTTAATATTTCCTGTATGTATTTCTTGCTTATAGTTAACATTAAATGAAATCATGTTATGATCACTGCTACCCAGGTGTTCCTTTATCTGAACATTAGTAATAAGCTCTGCATGGTTTGAGATTATCAGGTCCAACAGGGCATCATTCCTAGTTGGGGCCTCAATAAACTGCACCATAAAATTGTCCTGCAATAGGTTTTTAAATTTTTGTCCTTTAACTGTCCCAGAAGTGCCATTAATCCAGTAAATTTCTGGGTAGTTAAAATCCCCCATTATTATCACCGTCCCAGACCTTGCAGCCCTTTCCATCTGTGCAAGGAGCTGAGTCTCCACCTCCTCATTAACATTGGGTGGTTTATAACAAACTCCAATGATTAATTTTGAACTACGCACATCTGTATGCAGTTCCACCCATAATGCTTTAGCCTCATCACACTCTCCATCAACCAGGTTCTCTTTCACGCTTGCTTTGAGGTCACTTCTCACATAGAGACAGACCCCTCCACCTTTCCTTTTTACCCTGTCTTTCCGAAAGAGAGCATAGCCAGGAATATTAATAGCCCAGTCATGTGAGGATTGAAGCCAAGTTTCAGCAATACCGATTACATCATAGCTCTCCTCATGCACCAGAGCTTCCAGCTCACCTGTTTTGCTTGGCAGACTTCTGGCATTGGTGAACAAACACTTAAATGTATTGTTACATTTTTCTCTGGTGTTTTTCATATAATTTATAGTAGTACAAATGGCACTATTATTTCCAATGGCTGTTTGCAACATGGGAACTTTCTTGTCACCTGCCATAACCCTCCCCCATCTATCCCCATTCCACTCTCCATTAATGTCTGACCACTAACTGACCTGTCTGATCGATGTAATTCTAATTCACCCTCCCCCTCAATCCTAGTTTAAATACTCCTCCAGCATTCCCATAAACCTCTCCCCCAGCACAGCAGACCCCCTTCCATTCAAGTGCAAACCGTCTTTAGCATATAGGTTGCACCCCAATGAAAAGTCAGCCCAGTGCTCTAGAAACCCAAATCCCTCCTTCCTACACCAGGTCTTTAGCCATGCATTCAGCTCTCTAATCTCCCCCTGCCTTTCCTGTGTTGCGCACGGCACAGGCAATATTTCAGAGAATATCACCTTGGAGGTCCTTCCCTTCATCTTGCAGCCAAGTTCTTTAAATTGATTCTTAAGGAGCCTCCACCTTCCATGTATACTGTCATTGGTTCCAACGTGGACCAAGACAGCTGGGTCATGCCCAGCCCCTCCCAGTAATTTATCCACCCGGTCCACCACATGCCGAACCCTGGCACCAGGGAGACAGCAAACCATTCGGTTGAAGCGATCCTGGCGACAAATTATTCTATCAGTCCTTCTGATTATAGAATCCCCTATTACCACCAACTGTCTAGGCCTACCTGCACTCCCCTCCCCACCTCTACTAGATGGGTTGCTCTCCCGGCTGTTAGGGGTAGCAGTAACATCTAGGGCTGCCACCTATGTGTTTGCCACCTCCACATCATCACCCAACGTGGCAAATTTGTTTTGATGCACAAATACAGGACTGGCCTTCCCTTTCTTCACGCCCCTTCCACTCCCTCTAACTGCATTAACCCATCTCCCTATCTGATAATCCTGACTTTCCCCTCCACCCTCCACATCAACCTTACTGACCACTTGCTCAGCGAGCAGAGGACCCCTTTCAAGGTTGTCATTTCTACCCAGTGTTGCAACTTGCTCCTCCAGATCTCTAATACGAGCTTCCAGAAGGGCAACCTGCTCACATCTGTCACAGCGGTATCCATCTTGGAGCTGTTGCACCAATTTTGCATACATGTGACACACTGTGCACTGAGCAAAACCTTCAACCCTGCTAGCACTCATTTCCCAGTTACAATATAATTACTTGTATGAAGATTAAGATAATACTTACAGTTTTAGAAGACTCCTGTCTTAACTCTTGTTTTAAACTCCTGGTTTTTAACTCTTCCACTTGTAATCAAAAATGCCACTTCTGATCAGAAATTCCACACCAGATCTCAGCAAGGAGCCAGCTCTTATGGAGTTTTTACAGACACTTATATACTCACCTGTTAACAATTAGACACTCCCCTGTTAACAATTAAACACTCCCCTTAATTAGCAGAAAGGAAAAAAAAGCTGTTTAAAAAGTGTCAGAGAAAAAAAGACAAACAATTGAACACTTGCAGCAGAAACAGTTAAAAGCAGCTAAAAGCAAATCCTGGTTTTTAACTCTTCCACTTGTAATCAAAAATGCCACTTCTGATCAGAAATTCCACACCAGATCTCAGCAAGGAGCCAGGGTGGTGCACATGAGAACAGTCCCAGTAAAGTCTGCAAGAAGTAAACAATGCTCCTAGTTAGATGGCCAGGCTCTATGTGGCCAGTCTCTGCTAGCAGCCAGAGGTTAATGGCAGCAGTGTCCACCAGTCCAAGTGATACTGCAACAGGGTTCTCACTGTTCATATGTCAGCTCACTTTTGGATCTGCCTGGAGTGACTGTGATCCCTTTCATGCGGCCACATATTTATGGCAAGTTGTTGTGCAGTCCCTAGACTGTCATAGTAAAGTTTCTTTCCCAAACTTCATCTCCCATGATTCAATGCCCCCAACCATCAACCATCTTGAGCTCCTTCTGCTTGTCAACTCCCCTTGGTGGATGTAGGCCAGGTGAGATTAACCCATTCAGCTCCATTGGGAGCTCTGAGAGCAGTGCAGCACAGTGTCTTAAATCACTCTCTGTCTCTAGCCAAGAACATTTAGTTATACTTTCAAATTATGTCAAAAATAATTAGGGCGGGAATGTTTTATTCCATTTGGAAGTTGGTGCAATTACAGAAGTCATTGCTTAGTCGTAAGATTACAAAGGTGGGATTAGCAAACTATTCAAATCTCTTTGATCCACTTCCTTCCTTATATCATGCAATGTTTGCGCAGTATGTTTATAATCCGCTTTTTTATGTGTATTAAACGCTAGCAGACTGTTACACTAACACAGAGACGGATGTTTGACTTTGAAAACCTTTACAAAGAAAAAAAGTCATTTATTTCTCTACAGCTGCACTATTCAGAAATTGTATCTGGTATGTTTTACCTTTATTGAGGTTCTCAAAAGGAAAAAGGAGAACTGTTAATAGTCTGGATTTTGCTAAAAAGGCTTAAATGTTTTACTTAACGAACGGCTACAAAAAAATCTATGGTTCAGCACGTGTCAACAGGTCTTGGTGACTTGTTCCTCTTCAACATCCATGCCAGTTTTTTAGGTTCAGATGTACTAGAAAGGAACTGACTAATGATTAGCGGGTAAGAAGGCTTACAATCCAGTGTCATTATTCTGAAATAGATTGTACTGTTCAGCTCTAATGAGGGAACAGTCTGCAAAACTTAAATTTTTTCTTCTGGGTAAAATTCGAATATTTTATGTTCTTTGCAGAATCCTGTGGTGCTAATCAGAATGCTAATCTGCTATTGTGTTAATAAATTGAGGTGTCGTCATATAATTTCTCTCCTTTGTGGGACATTATACTAATGTGATAATGGGAGTTTGCAGAATCATTTTTAACTCATCTATTATCTGCCACACAGTGTCTCATTTGTAGGGAGCACCGAGAAACAATAAAAACATAAAAGGAACCTGTCATGGAGGTGATAAAAGACTCAATGTATGTACTTGTTTCTCCCAACACAACAACTACTGCTGTCAAGCAAGATAGATTTCAAGCAGGAAAATCAAGTACTGTATCAAACCTTCATTAGACTAGGACCATTTTTTTTAAAGAAAGGTGCCTTAACAAAAGGGGCAACATAGAAACAGTCAACTCTCAAATAATGTTATAGATCATCCCTACTGGGTAAGCCCCAATATAATATGTTATATTGGTTATTTACATAATATAATGAGTTATATGCACTCACCGGCCACTTTATTAGGTGCACCTTTCTAGTACAGAGTTGGACACCCTTTTGCCTTCAGAACTGCCTTAAAGGGTTTGTAAAGGATTTTCTTTTATCTTAATAGCTTCCTTTACCTTAATGCAGTGCTGTTTTCATGTCCTCATTGTTAGTTTTTGCTCTCAAGTTGCTCTGATCTCCACACTTCCTGGTTGTCTGTTTCCTGATAACCACAGTACTGGGAGCTTTCTCTCTGTGGTCACTAATCAAGGAGGTGTGATTACTGTGTGTCTAAAACCCCTCAGCACCATTCAGTTTCGTTTTCCAAACCACCACTGCCCTGTATTGGCTCTGTGGCTCTGTACAGCAGAGAAGCAGGAAACAGCATGCAAAAACGAAACTAGAAACTACAGGTACATTATATGATTGATTTTTAACTATTTTTAATCGTTTTTAAAAGGAATCAGTTCACTATTATGTCTCTATACCCTGTAAACAGTCATTTCAGCAAAAAATGTTTTTTTATTTACAACTCGTTTAACCACTTCCGGACCGCCGCACGCTGCTATACGAAGAGGGATATCTTTGTTATGGCAGCAGCTAACTGCAATTCAATTGGCAGACTCTGAGACTTCAATAGGACAGCCATGCAGGGAAAGGCAGCCAGCAAGATGCCACATCTGCATGTGCTGTCTCCTATGGCAATAGTCTTCTTTAACAGTTCCTTTCACTTCCACTACAATTTCTCCTTGTAGTTCTTCAGCCCACTGAGCTCCCGGTCTCTTACTAGACCCACTGCTTAACTCACACTGAATCCCTTGAGCTCCTCCAATCTTCACGGTGGTATCTTCCTCAAGCGTCACCTCTGCCTCTCTGCTGGGTCCCTAGCTTGGCACTCAAGATACCTCTTAAGCTTCAGCCCCACTGGCCTGCTCAGTCCTTGGCTTGACACACAAGGCAGCTCTGCAAGCGTCACCTCTGCTGGCTGGGTCCCTGGCTCAATGCCCACTGAAGTTTCTCAATTCGTCACCGGTTCGTGAGAATACTGCTCCGGTACTTATTCACTGTGGTACCTGGTAATAAGGTGGTTGGTCCCTAATGGTGACAGCTTCCCTTCTACCGCCGACCACGACAGGTTCTCTGCCCGGCAGAACCGTGACTTTTGTTGGAGTGTAAGCCGCACTCCCAACCCTTTGCTGCTCTCCTGCTTCTGTATAGGCCCTCAATCAGCCTAGCAGCCAGATGTGCCCGGGATAGGCCCAATCTCTGGCCTAGCAGCCCGAGGCTGTACAACACATGTCCACCCAGACAGCCGTCAAGGTGGCACAAAACATAGATCACCTGACTCCACCCGAATATATAGGCTCTCCCAGCAGGCCAAGGAATTCAAGAAAACCCCTTCCCATTGGCTGAGATACCCCATATACCCATAACTTGATCTTGCGTTGCCCTTCTCATATCTAGTACCACCAAGTACCCAGCCACCTAGTGGTAAGAGAGAAAAGTGCAACAAGGCCAAACTTAGGGAGAAATCAATAGATCTCTAACAATCAATCAGGATAACTATTCCTGGCAAGTAAATTTGTGAGGAGCAACCCTGTTCAAACTTCAGGGTGCTACATATATATATAATACAACATTTCAATGCTAACCTAAATATAACCTTGTGAATATTGTGAAACTGTCAACCTGTATTCAAAAGCCTCACTGTTAAATGGAAACAAAACAATCTGACCTACAACTAGACTTTTATGTTATGTAGCCAAGAATAAGATTACCCAGAATCCATGTCCATCAAATACGTTTCTATATGTGTGAAGAATGATGTTATAACCGAAACATAGAACGTTAATGGTGATTAAACTTGTAATATGCGGATAGATTGTAGATTGTCAGGGTGAGTAATTGAGTAGTAAAAATGAATGCGGTGATGTTTCAGTCCGAAGACATTGTATTATTCACTCTTTTAGCTCTCTAGCTTTTTTAACTCACAGTAATTCTTTGATTTACTCTGAACTTAGTTCCCAATTATTTTGTTAATTTTCGAAAGAAAATTTCTCATGGCGAGCAGGTTCATGATCCCGCTCTAAATTATATAACAACCAAGATATTGTAAATAAAATAATTTCAGCCACAAAATGAAAGATTTTTTCAGCACTTCACATTACTCTGAAGAACAACTCTGCTAAATACTATTTTCCAACCTGGAGATAATATAAACACCCTTTTCCCTTCAAAGATGTTTGGCAAGGAAAATAATCATTACAGTAGCTCCGATTTTAACATATGCTTAAAGCGGAGGTTCACCCTAAAACTTTTTTTTTTTTATGTACCATCCCATCCAGCATACTTGCGTCAGCAATAGTATGTTTTTTTTTTTTCCGCGGCTGTATTTACCGTTTAATCGCTCACTTTCGTTTCAGACTCCAGCGGGGAAATAGGCGTTCCTATGAAGAAAATAGCCGAAAATAGCCGAAATAGGACTCGGATATATATGGTGCCTGCGCAGTCTGCTCCTAGTCTGTGCGCAGGCGCCGTATAGCGCCGTGAAGAGCCGAGTCCTACTCCGGCTATTTTCGTAACGCGTGACGCACCATAGCCGGACGTCAATCATGTTCCCCTCTTCATTGGAACGCCTACTCGCCGCGGGAGTCTGAAACGAAAGTGAGCTATAAAACGGTAAAAACAGCGGCGAAAAAAAAAAAAAAAAAACATACTATTGCTGACGCAAGTATGCTGGATGGGATGGTACATAGATGTTTTTTAGGGTGAACCTCCGCTTTAATTATAATGCTGCTTGATCGTTAAAGCCACGCTAAACTCTGGTTTAAAATATTTAGATTCAAGTACTGTATGTTTCTTAAGGCTACTCTCAGGTCCTAAAAAGCTACAAATAGCACCTGTAAAGCGCCAGAAAAACGCCTCCCCTGCAGCCCCAGTGCTTTCACACTGGGGCAGTGCGCTTGCAGGACATTAGAAAAAGTCCTGCAAGCAGCATCTTTCAGGTGGTGGAGGAGAGGAGTATACACCGCTCCTCCACCACCCCTGCCATTGAAATCAATGGACACTGCTGCCGAAGTGCTTCGGCAGTGGCCCTTTGCGGGTGCTTTTAACCCTTTATTCGCCCGCTAGCAGGGGGTTAAAAGCGCCCCACTAGCGGTCAAAAAGCACCGCTATAACAGCAGTAAAGCGTCGCTAAAATTTGTGGCGCTTTACCAGTAATGCCCCTCCACCCCAGTGTGAAAGTAGCCTAATATAAACCCTTCACTCCTAGCCTCCTCCAAAGTGCCAAATTCCTTATTTTTTGTTGCTACTATGATCCTGTTGAAGGGTGGCTACAATCATTCCCCGTGGTCCCACTGTATTTATAATATAGCCATCCTCTCTTGCTTGGTCCTGAGATGGATTATAGATTAGGGGTGTGTATAGGGTTGCCACCTTTTCTTCAAGCCAAACCAGAAACACTTTTGCAGCATAGGGCAATTTATTACTTTTTTGTTGTTGCAGTAAACACTATAAGATTATAAAAGACCTTGGATACATTTGGGTGGCCCAAGGAGAGTAGTAATGTAGCGCACAGAGCGTGCCTTGGCAAACAGTGGGTGTGGCCAAATTGCTCTTGCTGACATCACCCCACCCTTTAGTCAAACCTGTACCCAAACAGTTGCCCGCAGCTCCCGGACAGCAACAGATTTGTATATGACTATCTTGGTTAATTGGGGAGCCACAGCCTGGTTTGAATACTGTGTTTGGGTTTCAGGTGGACTGAAACCCAGACACATGATTCAAAACCCGAACTGTCCAAGTGAATCCTGGACAGGTGGCAACCCTAGGTGTGTAGTGTGCATAGAGCTGTGTTCATGGCCACAAATATTGTGCCCTGCTCATTCCAAACCTAAGGGGAAATGGTTTGGGAGCTCACAGTGGGCTTTACAGAAAAACAAATAGGAAACTATTTCATGAAATATAGATTACAGTGCCATTAAGTGGTGGATGTATATGGATTAATTATGGCGAATAAGGATACCATTTAGTGTCATTTTAACTTAAAGTGGAGTTCCACCCATATATATAACATTACATCAGTAGTTTTAAAAAAATGTCATTAGTCCTTTACAAATTTTTTTTTTTTGATGCCTTCAAAGTGTTGTTGCTAGGCAGAATAGTTAATCTTCCCACTTCCTGCACCTAGGTGCTTAATGCTTCCTAACCTACACCGCACAGACTCCTGGGAATGTAGTGGGTGTAACTTTCCAGGAGTCTGTGCACTCCCCAGTCTCAAAGAATCATGTGACTTGGACAGCACAGGTGCTGAAACCTGATCTGACACTGCTTGTGCAGCACTGAGCATGTGCGAGATCTGCAAGGCTGAAACCCAGGAAGTCATACAGTCTGGCTTCATGATGCCCACACTTAAGATGGCCCCAGTCAATTTCTATTTTATAAAGTGTCTAAATGCTGTAACAACCTAACAAAACAGACCTTAGTTTACAGACTAACTTTACTAGAATACATTAAGCTTGTGTATTACAGGGGTATTTATATTTAAAAAGTGAAATTGTGGCCGGAACTCCGCTTTAAAGCAGAGGTGATGTGTGGATGGGAGCAACCAGCATTGTCAAATGCTCTGCTAAAGTGCTGTGAGGAGGACTGAGATCCCCAGATCTGGGTAATCTATGAACATTGCCAAGATTTTAACAAATTTTGAGACCTACCTTTTGTTATTCTATAGAAATAGCTGTTTGTTTGTCTGTGTCCATTTGCAAAGCGAATGTGAATGGGAGTGATTTCAAAATTATCACTCAGCTGCTGTAGACTATCAAATTTTTATCGTACGTGAACTAAACATCGATTTTCATATAATTAGTACGGTTTTCGTCCGTAAAAAAATCAAAAGAGCAAGACTACGCATGATCAGAAACAAAATAATACATACATAATTATTCAACAAATTATGTCACTTCCGAAGTTGAATTCTGTCGTACGAGAATTTTCGTAATATATTGCAGCTTACCAGTCTTTGGATGCGGTGGTTGCAATAGTTTATTTCCTATTCAGGCTTCTTTCATTTAATTTCACCTGCTGTTTCTGTTAATAACATAAGTCCTTTCCTGCAGTGACAACACTCACTTACTATCATTTATCTATGGAGGTGTAAGCAACACAATTCCTTTCCTGGATTGACAAAATTCACTTACTATCCTGTATCTATTGAGGAGCAATGTTGTCACCATAGGACAGAACTACAGAACACCTTCCCCTCTTTTTTAAATAACATAGGGATAAGGTTTTCTATAGTCCACAGAGAAAGAAAAGGAAAGTGTAGAACAATGATAACTGGTAAGTGTACAGCACAGACAGAAAGAACATAAAGTTATCCATACCTCCCAACTTTTTGAGATGGGAACGCGGGACACCTATTAGCAAAAGTATGTAGACATAGGACACACACCCTGCCACACCCCTCAAAGAAGAATTACACAATTTTTTTTTAGTTAAACCCGCAAGTGCTTTTTTTTACTACTACTATTTCTTTATATTGGCTGGTGGTATTTACAAATGCAGCAAATTAGAAATTGGATGAAAAGTTTAGCAATGGGAAACACTTTTTGAAAGATAAAAAGTGCATTTTATATACAAATATATAGATCAGACCAAAACAAGGGACAAATGAGGAGGAAAGAGGAACAGAGGGACCGTCCCTCGAAATCAGGGAGAGATATGTGTTATCAGTTCATTGTTTTCAGCTTGGATCAGCATGTATTTTTTCCACTTATTAAGCAGACATAACAAAACAATTTAAATGGTAAATTGCGAGGAGTTCATTGTTAGGATTTACATACACTTTATATTTCTCACAACTGTACCCAGTATTTCAGTATGAAAAAAAAGGTTAAAGGGAAGTATATTGTGCTCTCACAGATTGCAGTGCAGATCCTGTCCGTCAGGAATGCAAACCAAACACATCTACCCTCCTATCTGATCACTCATCTGTCTTGCATAGTCAATGGAAGTAGACATCTTCAATGAGTTTTATTGGTATTCCCATATCTTCCAACCTACTAAAGGACTATACAGCAAGTGCCACTGATATCTATTGTTGCCAGTAATGTTTTTAATGTATTTTTTATTTTACTTTCTAATAAAAAGGGTTCAAATCACCTGTTGGCGGGTGTAGTTCCTACTCCATTTAACAGGTGGTGCCTTGCCACCTTGGGGAAGGAGTGGAATCCTAAGGCTCCATGCACACTGGAGCTAATAAACTGCAGTTTATTGGAGTTTGGGCGTTTTTTTTAAAAGCCCATAAACTCCACTCTATGTTAGCCTATGTGTCCATGCACACATGGAAGTTTTTCAGCTTTAATGAGCAGTGGAGTTTATCGCGTTCAAAGTGACGTTTTTTTACGTTTTTTTACTTAAAAAAACAGCGATAAACCACTAATTAACGCTCACCATAGTTTTTTTGCGTTTTTGATCCATTGAAAAAAAAGAAAAGAAAACGTTAAAATACGCTGAAAAACGCTAATAAACGCTATTACAAAAGCGTTAAGAAACACTGAAAGACTCCCTACAAAGCTACTGGCGTTTTTTAACATTATTTTAGCGTCCAGTGTGCATGAATGAATGACTTGTATAGCGCTACACATGCGAACTGAATCGCCTCTGGGCGCTTTTCCAGCCAGTGTCTGCTTGGCTGGTGCGGTCATTTTACTCCGTAGGATCTCGACACGCTAGGGACACACAGTCATACACACAGATATACATATATATACTGGGCCAATTTTGGACAAGATCCAATTTACCTACCAGCATGTCTTTGGAGTGTGGGAGGAAACCAGGTAGAGCTCCACGTCCTGTCAGGGAGAGAGGAGACCGATCTGTGTCCCTTGTACATAGGGACACAGCATTGGTCACCTCCCCCAGTCAGTCCCCTCCCCCCACACAGTTACAAACACACCCAGGGAATACATTTAACCCCTTCCTCACCCCCTAGGGTTAACCCCTTCCCTGCCAGTCACATTTATACAGTAATTAGTGCATTTTTATAGCACTGATCGCTGTATAAATGTGAATGGTCCCAAAATTGTGTCAAAAATGTCCGATATGTCCGCCGCAATATCGCAGGACTGACAAAAAAAATCGCATTACTAGTAAAAAAAAAAAAATCATAAATCTTTCCCCTATTTCCCCTATTTTGTAGGCGCAATAACTTTTGTGCAAACCAATCAATATACGCTTATTGCAATTTATTTTAACAAAAATATGTAGAAGAATACGTTTTGGCCTAAACTGAGGAAACAAATATAAAAAAAAAAATGGGGATATTATTATAACAAAAAGTAAAAAATTTTGTTTTTTTTTTCAAAATTTTCTGTCTTTTTTTGTATATAGCGCAAAAAGTAAAAACCGCAGAGGTGATCAAATACCACCAAAAGAAAGCTCTATTTGTGGGAAAAAAACTTTAAAAATATAATTTGGGTACAGTGTTGTATGACTGCGCAATTGTCATTCAAACTGCGTCAGCGCTGAAAGCTGAAAATTGGTCTGGGCACGAAGGGGGTTTAAGTGCCCAGTAATGAAGTGGTTAAGAAGTATTATTTTACAAAACAAAGCACTGCATATTATTGTACTGAGGACTCAGTAATGCAAAGGGATATTTTGGGCAAATGTCATTAAGCCCTGGTTCACACTGGGTACGATTTGGAGCGATTTGAGATGCGATTTGACATGTCAAATCGCATCTCAAATCGGCGGCAATTGTCGGCAATGGCACTGTCCTAATCACTGCGACGCCGCATATGCGATTTCAAAAAGTAGTTCCTGTACTTCTTTTTGTGATTTTGGCCCGCAATTTACATTAAATTGCGGCCGAAATCGCGGCAAAATCGCAGCTGCGAAATCGTGGTAAAATTGCGCATTTTACCGCGATTTTGAATTCGCAGCAGTGTGAACCTAGGCTTAAGGTTGACTAACCCATTAAATAAGATCTGAAAATCCAAAAACTGAATGAAAATTAGAATATGAAAAATGGCGGTAGGAAACACCTTTAAATGCAGTTTCCTAATGGAGGCTGTTAGTGTGTCCAGGAAGAAACCTCTGTAAACAGACTGACACAAGTTCTTTGAGCCAGGAACATGAAAAGTAGAATTTTATTAATAGAATGAAATTCAAAGTAGAAGAAGAAAGACACAATAGGGATGGGGGACATCAGTACTGGCAGAAAAATTACTGATAACTATAATGGATGGGTAGAGTTGTTTTATGAGCTATAAATCTAATTATTGACAGAGAATCAAATTACTGGTGCTCAGCTCATGTCAGCGCTTGCAGGATTCATTCCCTTTAAAGAAGCATTATAGCTAGTATTGCTGGCAAATACAGACCAACTAATAATGATGTTTTTGTTTTTTACACCTAAAGATCAATTCCAGGTATGGGCATTTTACACATAGCTACATCAGTCCAGCTTGGACAAATGTAACTTTGGGGGTTATTTACGAAAGGCAAATCCACTTTGCACTACAAGTGCAAACTACAAGTGTAAAAATTGCACTGAACCTGCACTTGGAAGTGCAGTTGCTCTAAATCTGAGGGGTAGATCTGAAATGAGGGGAAGCTCTGCTGATTTTATTTTCAAATCATGTGCAAGCTAAAATGCTGTTTTTTATCTTCCTTGCATGTCCCCTTCGGATCTACAGCGACTGCACTTTCAAGTGCACTTTCAGTGCAATTTCAAGTGCACTTTGCACTTGTAGTGCAAAGTGGATTTACCTTTGTAGTGCAAAGTGGATTAGCCTTTAGTAAATAACCCCCTATGTATATAAAATAGTACCTTGGATTACGAGCATAATTAGTTCCAGAAGCATGCTTGTAATCCAAAGCACTTGTATATCAAAGTGAGTTTTTCAATAGGAATAAATGGAAACTCAGATAATTAGTTCAAGTATTACTGCTAGTGTATGCAATATCGCATGTGGCGAGAGGTGCGCCAGAGACACTCGAAAACACTCAGACGCTCGGAGACCACTCAGAGACGCTTGGGAACCGAGTGTCTCCGAGCATCGCCAAGTGTCTCTGGCACCCCCCCCACCTCTGGCCACATGTGGGTACTGCACACCACAGAGGCTTGAATCTTGCTCATCGTGCCAGCGGCTCTGATAGGCTTTCCGAGTACAGCCCTCGTCTCCCGGGTTTGTCTTATCCTCGGAACATACGGGGGGGGGGGGGGGGGGTGCGTTCCTTGGATAAGACTGACGGTCGTCTCAGCCAATCAGGTTCCCCGATTTTGGTTATCGGTAACCTGATTGACTGAAGCGTCACCAAGGCGGGAGAAGACATCGAGGGACGTGGAAGGAGTAAGGTAAGTGCATTTTACAGGGCACAGCGGCGACAATGGGCACCTAGGCGACAAAGGGCACAGTGGCATCAATGGGTACAGTGCTGACAAAGGGCACAGTGGCAAAAAAGGGCACAGTGGTGACAATAGGCACAGTGGCAAAAATGGGCACAGTGGTGACAATGGGCACAGTGGCAACAATTAAAGGGCACAGTGGCAAAAATGGGCACAGTGGTGACAATGGGCACAGTGGCAACAATTAAAGAGCATAGTGACATGCACAGTGGCATCAATGGGCACAGTGGTGAAAATGGGCACAGTGGTGACAATGGGCACAGTGGCAACAATTAAAGGGCACAGTGACATGCACAGTGGCAACAATGAGCACAGTGGCAACAATTAAAGGGCACAGTGGTGAAAATTGGCACAGTGGTGACAATTGAGCGGCACAGTGGCTGTGTTTGATGGCATGGCACAGGGACTGCGTTTGATGGCATGGCACAGTGGTGACAATTGATGGCACCGTGGCTGTGTTTGATGGCATGGCACAGTGGTGACAATTGATGGCACAGTGGCTGCATTTGATGGGCACAGTGAGGCTGCAATTTTTTTTTTTTTTCGGTTGCGCTCCTCCCTCCCTGGCCACCCGTCTGAAAGAGCATTTACATGATTTTCGAACTCCAGACACCTAAATACACAGTTTTGTACCTGCCAAAACATTTGTACTCTTGTTCAGTCTTGCTCTACCTGACAACCGATGTCTGCTCATTATGAGTTTAATTAGATCCTGATTGTCTAACAGTGCGTCTTATCCCTTTCTCTGCCTGATTTCTGGTGTGTGGGTTATTTGGGGAAATTATATGAAGATATGAAAGTTAATTATGTTGTATTTAAAATGCATGTTATGTTTTTGTAATGAATTTGTAGATGAACTAATCGCTATTTTTAAAATTTCACCCTAACTGAAAATCGCTGCAAGCTTTCCTCTCACTGAGCTAAAACATACCACTGCAGACCCCTAAGCAATGTTCTATATTCTATGTGTGTCTGTCTGCTCCTTCAAATGCTAATTTTGTCAGATAAAAATCTAATAGACCCTCCAGCACACCCCACACCCTTTACCATTACATACATTTAGTGCTGGAGGTGCCTGAACTGCGTTCCCCCGCGTTCCCTCTGAAAAAAAGCCCTGCATTTAACACTACCCTCCTCCCCAGACTGACAATGGTGCTGTATGCTGTGCCCCCTGTGATCATTCCTCCAGAGTGGTGTCTCACTAATATAGGAGGTGTGTTAGTGGCCAGATCACCATTCCCTCTGTAAAAACAGAGAGAAAAAAGTAGGGTTGTTACCTCATCCTTTTAAAACGGAACACACATCGATTACATAAAGTAGGTTTTGTGCAGTGGCAGCTGGTGCTCAATTTTTTTTAGGGGGCGCAAACAAACGATTCTGAAAAATACTTACAAAATAAACATAATTTGCAGCCTCACTGTGCATATCAAATGTAGCCACATTGGAAGCTGCCTTCTGTCATCCACTGCCAGTTACAGGCAAGGCAGACTTGATTGAAAATGAGTCTCAAAATTACCGTATTTTCCGGCGTATAAGACGACCCGGCGTATAAGACGACCCCCTAATTTTCCAGGAAAAATTTTGATTTTGGGATATACTCACTGTATAAGACTACCCCCTTCTTACTGTCTTTCTGGAAGCTGAGGGGTAGCCAGAACCGCTGACAGAAACAGGCTTTTTCAAATCTCACTGTGCCATTACATTACATGCCCAGACTGTGCCATTACATTACTCACTGTGCCATTACATTACATGCCCAGACTGTGCCATTACATTACTCACTGTGCCATTACATTACATGCCCAGACTGTGCCATTACATTACATGCCCAGACTGTGCCACTGTGCAATTACATGCCCCCACATTGCCATTGTGCCATTACATGCCCCCACATTGCCATCACTTGCCCCCACTGTGCCTGAACTTGTTGCCCCCCCCAGTGCATTAACACTCACTTTTTTCCCCAGCGCTGACAGTCCCCCATGCTGCGATCGCGATCGTGAATGATTTCAAAGCCGCGCCTTCACTGCAGAGTGTTCTGTGATAGGATGAACAAAAATCTTCCCAGCAGCGCCTCTGTTATGTTTCCCGCCTATCACGGACGTCTTCTCATCTCGTCCGAGGATGAGAAGGCATCTGTGATAGGAGGAACAAAGAACAGAGGCGTTGCTGGGAAGATTTTTGTTCATCCTATCACAGAACACTCTGCAGTGAAGGCGCGGCTTTGAAATCATTCTCGATCGCGATCGCAGCATGGGACACTGTCAGCACTGGGGAAAAAAGTGAGTACTTAGACTGTACCCGGCGTATAAGACGACCCCCGACTTTGGATGCATTTTTTTGCATCCAGAAAGTCGTCTTATACGCCGGAAAATACGGTAAGTCAAATTCATGGCCATTGCACTTGTTGAAAGCGTGGAGCCTGGGGGGGGGGGGGGGGGGGGACTTTGACACTAGCTTCCCATCAAGTGCACTATGGACATTTTCACTTAAGGGTGTACTCACTTTTGTTGCCAGGGGTTTAGAGATTAATGGATGTGTTTTGAGTTATTTTGAGGGGAAAGCAAATTTACACTGTTATACAAGCTGTACACTTACATTATAGAAAAGTGCAATTTCTTCAGTGTTGTCAAATGAAATGATTTGATAAAATATTTACAAAAAATGTGAGGGGTGTACTCACTTTTGTGAGATACTGTACCATAGTGATTCTTCCTGCCTTCCATGTGCCATAGTGATTCTTCCTGTCTTACATATACCATAGTAATTCGTCCTGTCTTCCATGTACCATAGTGATCCTTCCTCCCTTCTAAGTACCATAGCGAACCCCTATTCCTTTATTCCAGGTACCATAGTGATCCCTTCTTCCTGCATTCCATGTACCATAGTGATCCTCCCTTCATGTCTTCCATGTACCATAGTGCTACTTAATTTCCTCTGCGTACCATAGTGATCCTTCCTTCATGCCTTTCATGTACCACAGTGCTACTTCCTTTCTTCTGTGTATCATAGTGATCCTTCCTTCGTGCCTTCCATGAACCATAGTGCTACTTCCTTTCTTCTGTGTACCATAGTGATCCTTCCTTCCTGCCTTCCATGTACCATAGTGCTACTTCCTTTCTTCTGTGTACCATAGTGATCCTTCCTTCCTGCCTTCCATGAACCATAGTGCTACTTCTTTCTTCTGTGTACCATAGTGATCCTTCCTTCCTGCCTTCCATGAACCATAGTGCTACTTCCTTTCTTCTGTGTACCATAGTGATCCTTCCTTCCTGCCTTCCATGAACCATAGTGCTACTTCCTTTATTCTGTGTACCATAGTGATCCTTCCTTCCTGCCTTCCATGAACCATAGTGCTACTTCATTTCTTCTGTGTACCATAGTGATCCTTCCTTCCTGCCTTCCATGAACCATAGTGCTACTTCCTTTCTTCTGTGTACCATAGTGATCCTTCCTTCTTGCCTTCCATGAACCATAATGCTACTTCCTTTCTTCTGTGTACCATAGTGATCCTTCCTTCTATCCTGCCTTCTATGAACCATAGTGCTACTTCCTTTCTTCTGTGTACCATAGTGATCCTTTTTTTCTGCCTTCCATGTACCATAGTGATCCTTCCTTCATTTCTCCATTATACCGTAACCATAGTGATCCTTCATTCCTTCCTTCAATATACCATAGTAATCGTTCCTTTTCTAAAATCTCTCTCCCTAATGGTTGGTTCACACTGGAAAACATTGCAGGAAATGTGCATTCCATGTGCCTTTCCCGCAGTGCACAAAACTATGCTGCCCTTGTGAGACTCACACGGGTGCCATTAATTGTTAATGGCAGCGTTTTTGTGGCCACCAAACCACATGGTACTACAGTATAATGCAGTTTGGTGTGGTACAATTTGAAAAAGTAGTGCTTTGCAAAGTGTCCACATTCACTTGAATGGGTCAGGGTCAGTGGGCAGTAATGCCTGCCAATGCGTCAGGGGATATAATTCCTGCTGCAGCCACAAAGAAAAGCATTGCGGCTGCAGCATATGTACACCCCCAGCTGCTGCCTCTTCAGCTAAAGGGGAGCACTTGACTAGGTTGTAAAACATGTGGTTGAGCCACAGTTTTAGCACCCCTACAACCAGCAGTGTGAAAACCAGCAGTGTGAATGAGCCCTAAGTGTTATGTTGCATATTTCTGACATTTGAGATAAGATTTCCTTCTGATGTTCATTTATTCAAGCAATGCTGCACTGTATACAGCAACTCGGCTCAGCTTCTGTTTAATCATTTCACTTTAAGCCACTCCCACTATTAGGTGCAGCTTGACCATGACCATCATTTGCTACTATGTGCTGCGTGTGTTGCAGTATTTATTTTTTAGCTTCATCCCAGGGTCCTCAGGTCCTTCATAATCTTCTATTTTAAGCTCTCTGTCTGTTTTCAGTGTATACAAAACCAGATGTATTGGAAATATTTTTCTAAATTATTGTGTTGAGTTGTATATGTATCCCTGAGACTCTAGCTTGTGGCACAGCAATCAAAGCATATTTTATAGGCACAAGTAGTTTAACCAAGGCTTTAAACCCTTCCCACTATCATATTTGGCCATGCATGCATTTTGCTGCAATGCGCATAGCAGGTCACTATTTCCCTGATATGTCCCACATTCTCAAGTTCAAAAGTTGGGAGGTATGGAATGGATTCATGAACCTGAAGACAGGTATATGAACCAGGGGAAGGCCCTACAGTATCACTCTCTGTGCTGCACCCCAACACAATTCTAAAGAGTGTCTATGAAGGAAGTTGCAGGAATATTTGAAATGTAGTTGATTACCTTGAGCCCAGAGAAAATAAATATACCGTATATATATTCGAGTATAAGCCAAGTTTTCCATAGACACCCATGTTAAACGTCAGTCTAGTCATGGACACAGTGTGGCATGGGCACAGAGAGGCATGGGCACAGAGAGGCATGGGCACAGTGAGGCATGGGCACAGTGAGGCATGGACAAAATGAGGCATGCATATGGACACAGTGAGGCAAGGTGAGGCATGCAGATGGACACCCTAGGCTTATACTCGAGTCAATACGTTTTCCCAGTTTGTTCTGGTAAAAT
This sequence comes from Rana temporaria, assembly GCF_905171775.1. Taxonomy (NCBI): domain Eukaryota; kingdom Metazoa; phylum Chordata; class Amphibia; order Anura; family Ranidae; genus Rana; species Rana temporaria. Next base: position 111,822,588 of record NC_053490.1, on the reverse strand, counting down.
TAGGTGCCTCGGCTTATATTCTGGTCTGATTATACTCGAGTATATACAGTAACTTGCTATTTTTTTGTTGCAGCAAAATGTGTTACTGGCATGTGACATGTTGCCTTCCTCTGTAGTAAGGAAATTTCTTGGACTCCCTTGTGACGTCATTAGGACATTGTAGGTGTAATAAAGTTGGGCTTCCCCAGTTACCCCTTTGACTGCTGTCGGGGGCAGAAAAGCCAAGAATTTACACCTTTTTTAATGATCTATCTGCTTGTTAAAATAAGAATCATGTTAACTGGTAAAGAAGTCCAAAGAACAACTAAGTTTATTATTGGACGTTATACCATGTTAATGAAAAACGACATCTGCTTATAAAAGAAGTGATTGATATAGCAATGCCTCGTACACACGATCCGATTATCGAATGATAAAAATCTCTTTCGGATTGATCGTTCGATAATCTGATCGTTAGTATACAGCTTTCGACAGCCGATCACAAAGTCCGTCCAACAAAATCCGAAGGGACAAACAGGAAAACTTTGCTCGGACGACAGCCCATCGTACGTCAGTCATTTAATCAGTACAGTATGTGTCCTCTAAAAATCCATAGACGAACACCACGCATGATCGGAAACACGAAAATAAACCAGAAGGACGCAGGGGTCACACATATTTGACATCATTACAGATAGGTAGCTACGCACACTGGAAGTTTTTTCCAGAATCGTACAACAAAAAGCTTACTTTTCGTAGAGCACATTTTGCACTGTTGTATACGTTATTTTTTTTTTGCAACAAAATACGAACAATACGTTGTGCGATAATCGTATCGTGTGTACGCGGCATTAGTGTTTCCTGCAAACATATTATTTTAGCCTGGAATTTACGGATAACTGAGAATATTTACCTGTTCTAAATCTCCCTAAATGATGCAACAGGTTAATTGTGATTAGGAAGGAGTGACGTGCGTTGCAAGATAATTTTAAACTGTAAGCGTTAAATAGACAGATTGGGGTGGAAATACATTTTCACTAGTAATGTTCTGAGCTGATTAAATGAAATGATGTCTTGGCTGAATGAATGAGTCACCACCAGGCACAGATGGATTATGTTACCCACTGACGTCATGCTTTACTAGTGATGATCCCATTTCGGGGAACCTGCTATATAGGAAATGTGAGCTTGGCTGAGTTGATCTTTTCTGCTTTTTGTCTCTCTGCCATGCATGAAGACAGAGATCAAAGATCTTTTGTACGAGTTCGCCAAGCAAGTAAACATAATATATGAGATCTCATCAACTTCCACTGAAAAGCTCTTCCATAAATAGCTGTTTGTATGCACCGAGAACCATACGTCTTCTCATGGCTGCTGTAACCAAGGTTGATTTAATTCATGTTAAATGTGTTTTTAACATTAAGGGCTCATGCACACAGCTGTAAGGGGTCCATACAGCATCGTGAGCATGCATAAACACTTTCCCAGAACCCTTTACTGCTTCCACAGCCACCTATAGACATCAATTTAATGATGAGAACAATAGTAGGCTTCTCCTTATTGACTTCTCCATTGTGCTCCAACTACACAAAAACGATACCACAAATAATACATCAGTAGAACAAAACCATTTTAGCTGCTCCTTTGAGTGTGATAAACACTGTGAACTAACAAAAAACACAAAAGGTAAGGCACTTCACATCCTTAACAACAATAGTAAAGTAATAGTAAAATAAAATCGCTTCTCGGGCCTTTTGGCTAAGATCAAGTGTAGTATCTGTTCTTATCAGTTGCCAATAGGTGGTGCTAAGCTGACTGTCCCCGGTACCCTGTGGCAGGGGGAAAGGGATGGCAGTCGGCGGACGCTAAGCCTGTTGGCGTGGAGGTGGAAGCCTTCTGATCGGGACAGAGAGGCATGAGGTCGAAGCCAAGAGGCCGGGTCCCTGGCCGTTGGCCTGGATTTGGTGGTATCTGCCCCAGTCAGTTGTTCTGGAGGGAACCTCTACTTCTCCTTTAACCGGGAAGGAGCGGGTAGTACTTCCAGAATGTGATTAGGTGGGAGAGTTAGGGGTTGTGGGTGGAGTCTGCGTCAGTAGGCTCTCCCCAACCTCTTCTCCCACCTTCCTGGCTGGGAAGGGTGCTGCCGGTCCGGACCGGGGGCTAGGGACCGTTGAAAAGCCCGTGGAGATTGTGCCCCTGGAGTGGCAGTCCAGGGGTGCCATACATTGCACGAGTGTTTGAGGGGCACTCATCGTGTGGCACCTTCAGGTCACTGATCTCCACAACACACTTTTCACACCTGCCGCTTGGGCCGGGCCTTTTGGCTAGGACCAGTGGAATTTTTATCCTGGCCGGAGGGCCGGCCAATGTATTTCACATTGGTCACTTTCCTCACTCTCCCATCTTCCTTTTCCCCACTTTCTTTGATTATTTTTCCCAGTGTTTGTTTTGTCACTCTTTTTGTTTGGTGCTTGCACTTTATGTGTGGCGAGTAGGGTGCTGGTCCTCGGGCCGGTCTCTGAAAGTCTTGGGAGTTGGTGGACTCGGCCTTCTGGTTAGGTTCACCGGCTCTCATGGGGTCTCCCTTCGGGGGAGCCTCACCGAGGAGGGTTCTGTTTCGGCAGTCCCTCCGAGGATGTTGGGTCCTTGTGGCTTCGGCTGCTTGGACCAAGATGGGTCCATATGGCTTCGGCTGTATGGACCACAGTAACTCTTTTCCCTGTCAGGAGCCTAACGCCCCGGGGGATCAGAGACGGGTCCTTTTCGGAGGACCACTGACGTATGCACCCGTCGCAGTTTTTTGTGATGTCACTCTTTATGTGTGTGCACATTTTTCCCTGCACCGGGTGGAGTTTTTGGGTTGTGTTTTGCACGCCACAGGCTTTTCAACAGAAAAAAAAATAGTAAAGTCCACAAATACAGCCACAATTTCTAATAGATGTATATGGGAACTGGGAAGCTGTACTCAGCAGCTGCAGGACTCATTAAAGTGTTTACACAGGCTCTGGGCGCTTTATGTCTACTTTACACCATGTGCATGACCTCTACTAATGTAAATGCTGTACAAGAGGTGTAAAAAGCATTACATTTTATTTACAGGTTAATTGACCCAAGACTGAGGCAAAAGATCATTGTTTGTACTAAGTGGCCACCTCAAGGTTAAGATAACCAAAGACAGTTGCCTTTGGCCTAAAGCCAATTCAGTTCAATCAGCCCTTACCCTGTCCACCTTTAGGAGATCCCTGAAAACACATTTATTCAGGGAAGCCTATCCCACACCCACCTAACAACTGTCCCAGAGCCACCTCCATCAAATCATTCTCATGCCTCGTACACACGATCGGGTTTCCCGGCAGTAGAAAGTGCCGGGAAACCCAAGGCAGCTTTTTCCCCTTAAGCCTTGTACACACGACCGAGGAACTCGACGGGCGAAACACATTGTTTTCCTCGTCGAGTTCCTTGTTAGGCTGTCGAGGAACTCGACAAGGCACGTTTACCCATTCCCGTTGAGGAAAAAGAAGACATGCTCTCTTTTTGGCTCGACGGGATCCTCTACAGTTTCCTCGTCGAAAAATGTACACACGACCGGTTTCCTCAGCAAAACAAAAATCCCAGCAAGTTTCTAGCTGTTTTTTGCCGAGAAACTCGGTCGTGTGTACGAGGCCTGACACACGGACGATTTTCCTGGCAGGAAAACTGCCATGAGAGCTTTGGCCGGGAAACCCAGTTGTGTGTATGCTCCACCACAGTGTTTCCCATAGGAAAACTGCCGTTAAAAAGACCGCCAGGAATCGCGGCAGGAAAAAAGAGAACATGTTCTAATTTTTCCTGTCGGGAAAACTGCCATGGAGCATTCACGGGAAAACTGGTCGTGTGTACGAGGCATCTGCAGCTATTACCTTTTGTACTACCCCCCCCCCCCCCCCATTAGAATGGAAGCTCTACGAGCAGGACCCTCCTGTACCTTCACTATTGAACTGTACTGTAATTGTGCTGTCCCCCTCTACATTATAAAGCACTGCGTAAACTGTTGGCCCTATGTAAATCGTGTATAATAATAATAATAATAATAATAAAGCCAACAAGGCTTTTTGGTGGCTACTCACAAGAATGGACATGCACACTACACACTAGATTTACTGAAGGGACATGCTCATACTAAAATGTGAAACCCATGTATGGATATCATAAGTAAGGGGTTCAACATAAGATCCTTGTGCCAGCTCAGTGCAAGCTGACACAGTCGTTGAAATCCTACATGACTCCTTAAGCCTCATACACACGAGCCTAATATTGGGCAGTATCGACCGGTACGGGCATCTGGCCCATGTGTACGGCAGCCAGTATGACAGAAACTGGCTTAACGTCCAGCTTCTGTCAAAGAGGCATGGCTGAAAAATCAGATGAGCGCTCTCAGCCAATGGCTATGAGCACTGACCTGAGAGTTCTGGGGGGGGGGGGGGGGTTGGGTCAGAACACAATAGCTCAGAGGGGGGAGATCGCTGTGCTAACATAGAATTGTTAGTACAGCGGCTCTTCCCGAGCTCTTCAGCTTTTTGTCATTTAGCCCACTGGGTTGGAGGAGCAAAAACTGCTAGTGTGTACCAGGCAGGTTTTCAGGAGACTAAAGAGAACAAAGAGTCCATAGGTGTACCTGTTTATCATGAATTTCTGCATTAAAGTCACATTAAGCTTCCCATTCTTTCCTACCGTGCTGGGGGAATATGATTGGATGCACACTTCTTTCTACAGACACTTGGATAAATAAGTCCTTCTGCGATTTTCTTGTGAATATTAAATCCCCTTTGTGTGAATTAATTTACTCTGAAAGTAGAAACCTCTTTATGAAGTCCCTAGTGATTTGAGTGAATTCTTGAAGTTCTGTATTCTGGAAACACTGCCTTTGGCAACTCCAGGGTTAGTGTGATACCTTAACATGACTGCATTGCTTTTTAATCTGCCGGAATGATCCAATAAATATTTAAAAGGACTGCAGCTGCAGCACATAAAGCTATTTAGGTCAGGCAGAAACATGTAAGTGCTGAGAAATAATTAACCTGTTCACTGTTCTATTAACTCTTCAGTGTCCTCTAAGATACATTGTAAATTGGCGCTAACTTGCGTTTTCATTGTAGAACAGGGAAATACATCATGGAGATCCCTCTCTAGAGCGTTGCAACTGTCATCAAGTTGTCACTAGATATGAGGAAAATTCTCAGACATCGTAGAATGAATTCATTCATGTCAGTGACCCAGTAATACTGCTCTGCTTGAATTATTCATTGGATGATTTGTTCTTGTCAGAAGGATCAATTTAGTGAAGTTCATGCTAAGGTGTTCTATTTGTTTCAGACAGATGCTGGGCCAGATTCTGGTAGATCCTGCGGCGGCGTCGCGTAAGCTATTTACACTACGCCGCCCCAACTTACAGGAGCAAGTGCTGTATTCCCCAAACACTTGCTCCGTAATTTGCGGCGGCGTAGTGTAATTGGCCCGGCGTATCCCCGCGTAATTCCAAGGGGCGGCTTGTATTTAAATTAAGCGCGCCCCCGTGCCGATCGAACTGCGCATGCGCCGGGCTTAAAATAGCCCAGTGCGCATGCTCCAGTTCTCGACTGAAAACGCCAATGACGCCGACGTGTGCGTCATTGACGTAAAGTCGTATTCAAGAATGACTTAGGAAAACGACGTACCCGACGGGAAAAGACGACGCGGACCCAACGCCATACTTAACATGGCATACGGCAGACTGGCGTAAGGTTACCCCTAATATAGCAGGGGTAACCTTACGCTTATGCAAACGACGTAAGCGACAGCTACGCGACGCAAATTCGTTCGGGAATCGGCGTATTAGGCTCATTTGCATAAACAAATGAGACCTGAACGTAAACGCCACCTAGCGGTCGGCGTTGTATTGCATTTAGGATCCGACGATGTAAGTGATTTACACTAGTCGGATCCTAGCCTAAATCCGTCGTATCTTGTTTTGTGAATACAAAACAATGATACGCCGGCTAGAAATTCGAATTACGCCAGTGTATCAGTAGATACTCCGGCGTAACTCTTCTGAGAATCTGGCCCACTGTATGTTATGCAGCTTTACCTAGAAGACAAATGGCAGTATACTGTGCTTCAGGTGACGGATCCCATTGTCAGGACCATAGGGAGATATATTTTTCTCATAGAGACAAGATACAGAATATTCTGCTTTGCCTACATTAGTATCGGTTGGTTTATTGTATACTATAAGGTAAGGTGACCAGATTTTTTAAATTAAATCCTGGGACATATTCTTTCTTTACTAGTAATGGCAATAATCAGCGACTCTCTGCCCGTCGCCGCCCGCCTCACAGCCTCTCAAGTCTTAATCTTCGGAAGGCAAGGGGATAGGCAGGTGGCTGGCCAGGATTTGAGCCAAGGCAGAAGAACCAACGAACGCAGCTAAATGGGCATGTGCCCGAAACTGAAGAAATATTCCCTCCGCTCCGACCAGCACATGATCATCAGAAAGGGGCACAGATAATGTGAAAAATATTAACCCCCTTATGCTAGTAGGCATGGTGGAGCGGAGGTGTGTAATTCTATTTTTTTTTAATTTTAATTCTGCACTGATTGTCTTTGAAATTGCCCCTGCCCCCTATTAAATCCAATCTGGGGACAAAACCAGGGACAGACTTGGTCCGGGGACAGTGTCCTCAATCAGGGGACTGTCCCCTGAAACTGGGGATGTCTGGTCACCCTACTATAAGGGTGTTGTAGGATGCTATTACTGCAGCACCATGACCTGTTGTCTGCTCCGTTTTCCTCTCCAATGGAGAATGACCCTGGGAACCAAGGGCCAGATTCACAAAAGAGATATATCTGTGATCCGCCCGTCCTAACTATGCGGCTGATTCATAGAATCAGTTACGCATAGATAGCCCTAAGATCCGACAGGTGTAATTGACTTACACTGTTGGATTTTAGGATGCAATTCTATGCCGGCCGCTAGGTGGCGAGGCAATTGTGGTCGGCGTAGAATATGCAAATGACTAGTTACGGCGACCCACGAACGTCCGCGTTACCCGTCGCTCTAACTTTACGTTGTTTCCGTCGAGATACGTGTCAAAAAATTAGGGCTGAGCCCTAGGTGTTCTAAGCCATGTTAAGTATGGCCGTCGTTCCCGCGTCGAAATTTAAAAAATCACGTCGTTTGCGTAAGTCATCCGTGAATGGCGCTGGACGCCATTTACGTTAACGTCTAAACAAATGACGTCCGTGCGACGTCATTTAGCGCAATGCACGTCGGGTAATTTTCCCAACGGAGCATGCGCAGTACGTTCGGCGCGGGAACGCGCCTAGTTTAAATGGTTTTTGAATTAGGCGGGCTTGCGCCGAGCGGATTTACGTTACACCGCCGCAAGTTTACAGGTAAGAGCTTTGTGAATCAGGCACTTACGCTGTAAACCTGCGGCAGTGAAACGTAAATGGGATACGTTACGCTGCCGTGGAGCAACGTCAATATATCAGAATCTGGCCCCAAAGTGTACAATCTGGAGCACAAGGAAGGTTTCAAATAGCTTTACATGGCAGAGAGTAGAGGTCCAGTCTTGGGCCAGAGTGGCTACAGCCCCTGTGGCTCCCATAGTTCAATCACTTATTCTTTTGTTGAAATGGGAGTTTTTATTAAAGGCAAATAGGCCATTCTCTTTGCAAGGGAAGTTGCACTTTTGCAAGGGAATTTGTCCAGTGTTAGTGAATAAAGAGAAGCTCTGCTGATTCCCATCATCAAATCATGTGTAAGCAAAAATCCTGTATTTGTTTTTTCCCCTCAAATAATTGAATGTTTTTGTCACCGCTCTGGGGAAAATTCTCTTGTAGTGAATAGCCTGTTTGACTTCAATACATTGACCACACCGTAATATACAATCTCTATTATGTTTAACTCATTCATTTAATTACAATCTACAGACTTAAAGCGGGGGTTCACCCAAAAAAAATTTTTAACATTACATTTAGCCGAGTTGTGAGAATGACATTAGGCTGTTTTTTTTTTAAACTTTGCCGTACATACCGTATTATCTATATTTTCACCGCGGCTTCTGGGTATGTAATCTGCGGGACTGGGTGTTCCTAATTGATTGACATGCTTCCGACCGGCGCATACAGCGCGTCACGAGTTGCCGAAAGAAGCTAAACGTCGGTGCGCAGGCGCCGTATAGAGCCAACTCGCAGTCCGGCTTCTTTCAGCAACTCGTGACGCGCTGTATGCACCGGTCGGAATCATGTCAATTAATTAGGAACGCCCAGTCCCGCAGATTACATACCCGGAAGCCGCGGTGAAAATATAGATAATATGGTATGTACGGCAAGGATTTAAAAAAAAAAAACAGCCTAATGTCATTCTCACAACTCGTCATTCTCACAATTTTTTTATTTTTTGGGTGAACCCCCACTTTAATTAAAGCGGAGCTCCACCCAAAAGGGGAAGCTCCTCTTTTTACCCTCCACTGCTAGATTTGCATACCTCCCAACCCCCACGGATTCTGTGGGACTGTCCCGCACAGACACTTTTTTTGCGCAGCCCCGCGATAGTGCTAATTTTCCCGCAAAGGAAGAGGAGACAGTGGTGGCAGCATGGGAGAAGGAGGTAGGACAGCACCCCTCCCCTACCAAGTGAGATGTCGGCCGATCGGCTGCAATTTACCACTACACTTTCAGTTTGGCCGCCCCATGGTAGCAACCGCCCCCCGCTCAACAACTTTCATTATTACCCTGCTGCAATAGTACTCAACGCCCCCCATTCAAAAACTTGATGTCAGCACCCCCCCCCTCCTTCGCTCAATAACTTTCATTATCGCCGTGCCGCAGTAGAACCCCCCCCCCCCGCTGAACAACTTCCAATGTCCCGCGGTAGGATTTTGAAAAGTTGAAAGGTATGCATTTGTCACTTTATGGGGGGGGGGGGGAGCGGGTACCTGGTTTTGACAGGTACCCTCTCCCACTTCCGGCTCAGATCGACGCAGCAAACTGTGCCAGAATTTCAGCCTCCCACAGTCTTCTGGGACACATCAAATGGCCCAGATGAATACGGGACCATTTACAAGCTGAACTGAACTATTGGTTGAACTAGATGGACTTGTGTCTTTTTTCAACTTGACTAACTATATAACGGGGGAGCAACATGTCTCACGCGTTCGCAGTAGGAAACAGGCTTTGAAGCCGCAAGGCTTCACTTCCTGTTTCCTTTACTACAGATGTCGGCGCCTGCACCCGAATCAGCTCGGGTAAGGACTTTGCTTGGAACTCTGATGTAAGTGGGAGGTTTGGTGAGCAGAATCCCCATTACATCAGAGTTCCCCTCTAGACCAGAGTCCACAGCGTTCCCCCTTAAAAATAAAATGTTGCCATGCGTGGCTAAATTGTTCAGGTTTGGCTTGAAGAAAAGGTGGTAACCCTACTTTAGAGGGATTTTATTTTACTTCCTGTTTGGCTATGGGGCAGGAAGTGAAGGGAGATCTCCACAACACAGAATGCAAAAAATAAACCTTACAAGGGTTATAACCTTACTCTATCCAAAACGAAAAAACAAAAAAAAAGTTGTGCCTATAGTTCTACTTTGATGATTACTGAGCTGCATTAATTTGTGTCTTTTATATTCACCTAGAGTTCAGCCTGAGGTCATAGAAGCATATCTTAATAACCTCCCCTTTATAAATCACCTGCAGGTTATGTTATAAGAGCAGTTGTTACTAAAACTATTATATAATACAGTTTGAGCTTAGTTGATAGGCGCATTACACCGTTTCTTACGTATACAGTATAATTTAATCATTGTGGTTTGGCGCCCACCCATAGTATTATTTACTTTTGAAGCTTTGAGTTCATGTTTCTCAATGATAAATACATTAAGTTTAAAGCACCAGGACTTCAATTTGTATTGCTTACACTGAGTTACATTATTAAAATAAAGGCATCATCAACCACTATCTGGCACCATAATCTGGCACATGATCAGTTGTGGCTTCATCGGGCTCTGCAGACTGGCTAGGGCTGTGGTTGAGGTTGACTAGAGGATTTCAGCTCACTTTACTATCAAAATAAAACTGGTGAAAATGAAAATTCCTATTTTTAATGTTATTCTGTGATGTCACCTCACATGGGGTTTGGCAATGTCGCAAAGAAAGCAGACTACATGCCAACAAGTGCCCATACATCACTCTGACTAGGGAAACACTTGATGTGCAGAAAAGTAGATGTAAACCCAATCACTAAATTCTCATATACATTTTGGTATGCACATAAACTCGCGACCTTCCTCCGCAAATGGTTAAGTCTGAGGTGGAAAATAAATAAATAAAAAAAAATAAACTGTATTTTCAAAAGTTGTTTTTAATCTTTTTAAAGCTGCAGCATTCATTGAAAGAATACTTGGTGATCCTGCAATCGTTGTGCATTCTTGTTCATGTACTTCCTGTTATAGGGTGATAGCTGTCACCCATCTTTGCTACTGTGTTATGACCCAATGACATGTGCCCATGGTGGAGGCTACAAGTGGCTTTTCCACATACGATACAAAGACATGGTCTATGGTTTTCACTGGGTTAAGCTCAAACATGTTCATATCCTAGTCTGAACCTACCTGAGCTTTCCCGCCAGAAAGCTGTCACTGCACAAAGCCAATTATAAGTGGCAGAGGCATCCTCTACCCCACAGCCAAATGTATACACACCCCATGTATATGTGTGGCTGCAGGGTGTGGAATACCTTTGACGCTTATCATTGGCTTTCTGCAGTGACAGCTTACTGGCAGGACAGCTCAGGTGTGTTCATACTAGGATCCAAACATGCCTGAGCTCATCCTTAGTTGTCACTATTTTGAAGTCAGCGCGGACCGATGTGCAAACAATAATGTAGTCAGTGCATCCAGACATTAAACGAAAGAGGTTGGAGGAGATCATCAGCACTGATTAAAAATTATGACAGAGGTCTCCAAACTTTCTAAAGTCTGTCCATCAGACTTTAGGAGGGCCAGGTTGTGGCCAGTAAGACCCCTTTCACACTGAATCGTTTTTACAGCGTTTTATTGTTAAAAATAGCGCTATTAAAACGCTCATAAAATGCTCTCCATGCATCTCAATGGACCCTTTCACACTGAGTCCTGCAAACAGCATCTTTGGAGCAGCTTTTGGGTGCTGAAAAAAATGCTCCAAAAACATCCCTCTCCATTGAAATGAGTTGAAGGCACTGCAAAAACTCCCCAAAAAACGTTAGGGTCTTAGCGGTGCTTTACCAGCGTTTTTCGGGTGCTGGCAGTGTGAAAGGGCTCTGAAAGCACTCGGGCTTTCACATTGGGATTGCAGATGAGGCTTCTTTCAAGCGCTTTACAGGCTTTTTTTTTAATGCCAATGCGCCTGAAAAACGCTCGAATAACGCCCGAAAAACACCCCAGTTGAGTTGAAAATGCCCCAGCATCAGTGGGAATAGACAATGGCACAGGCTTGGTGGTCAGTGGGAGTAAAAAAATGATATGGTGCCTGGTCAGTAGGAGGAGGGACAGTGCCCCATCATTGATGTCAGTAGGAGGAATGATGCCCCATTATTGATGTCAGTTGGAGGAATGTGCCCCATCATTGATGTCAGTGGGAAGACTAGTGCTCCATCATTAGTGTCGGTGGGAAGATCAGTGCTCAATAATTGGTGCCAGTGAGGGGGGGGGGGGGGGGGGCGACGACGACTAGTGACCCATCATTGTGGTAGTGGAAGGATAAATGCCTCTTTGTTGGTGTCAGTGGAAGGAAAAATGCCTCATCATTGGTGCCAGTGGAAGAACTAGTGGCATATATTAGTGTGGGTAACAGTCCCCCAAGGGCCACATACAGGCATCCAAAAGGCCACATTTGGACTATGGGCCACAGTTTGGAGACCACTGGTCTATGATATGCAGTGCTTTAGCATCTACTAAAACAAAATAAAGTATAATAATAAGAAAAATAGGAAACAAGCAGGAAACAAGCACTTTGTCACTTTCTGAACATCCTTATTGCTACATCACTGACTCTGTAAATTATTATTATACAGGATTTATATAGCGGCAGCAGTTTACGCAGCACTTTATAATATGTTAGCTATGTTTATACACAGGTGGGTGTGTAGACGCAAAGAACAGGGAGGCATGCAGAGACGACGTGACAATGACGGGAATAGTACTTCTCCAGCCTGAGAGTCTATAAATAAGACGTCATGTGACGTGGTGTAGTCATAGAATTCTGTATTACTAAGCCTGGCACCTGTAGCCTCAAACATACCGAAAGCTACAGTACAGTACTGCTTCACCTTAACATACTTTATGTAAAATGCTTCTAAATAAAATCAGCAGTCATTTTTTTATATTGATTCAAAATGCTTAATATACCACTGGTGGTTATTTTATCTAGCAGTGAATGTCAAAATAATGTCTGGAACTCCTAGAAAACAGCTCCGATGTAAACTGTGAGTGGGAGGAGAAATAAGGGGAAATCCCATATCAGCAAAAATAATCTACTTCTCAATTTTCAGTTTTTTTCCTCATTGCTGACTTTTGTATGGTACCCCAGTAAAGCCATGCACCCGCCCTTTACAAGGGTTACGTATGGATGTCTGTGCAATATGGTTTGATTATTTGTTAAAGCTAAATTTTAGCTAAAAAAAAAAACACATCACTTACCTGTAATAAAGGGTGTCCATTGTTGTGCAGGAAGCTGGATCCTGGAGAAATCTTCCTAGAAGTCTCTTCTTTTCTTGTCTCTGAATGTCCAGCATTGCAATGGTGACCAGGTTTGGTTCTTGAATCCTGATCTGTCACAGGATTCTGTCCCTGGTTCACGATCCTGTTACAAGCAGGGTAATCGTGGAGGAGGGGGTCCCATCAGAGACAGGAAGAGGACAGGCATCTCTGCAGTGAAGATTTCTCCAGGATCCAGCTGCCTGCACAACTTAGGGCATCCTTTATTACAGGTAAGTGATGTCACTAAAGCTTTAAGGAGTAAACTTTAGCTTTAAAGTATAACTAAAGGCAAGACATTTGTTTAGTTTTGGAGAGAGTGGAGAGGGATTAGAATGCATGTCAGTTTTTTTGCTGTCTGTGCCCCTGTCCTATTTACTATTATTATCGAAAGTGCACGCAAAAAAAAGTCCCAAATTTTGGGTTAACACCAGAAGAGTAAAAGGCTGAAGCCCGCTGTCGGCTAATATCACAGAGTCAGTCAAGGCGTAAAAACGATCCCAAAATAAAAAAAAGAATCCTGGCTTAGGATAATAAGTGAAAAAAGGCTGCTGCCTCCCCTAATAGAATCCGCAAATGGAGGTGCTAGTAAATAGGGTAAAACAGGATGGAGGTGGTGGCGCCTACCCTAAACAGTGATCTTATTGGGGTAACGATAGGAGCTATTATCCTATTAAAAATATATATGTGTGTGTGTATTCCCATACCACAAGTTATGGTCTTCCTAGTGTGAAAAAAACATATAAGGTGCAAAAAAGCAGTGATCGTTGCTAGCAATATAGCATCCCTATGATGCCTTAAGAATATACCAGTGTTAATGCCGCGTACACACGATCGGTCCATCCGATGAGAACGGTCTGATGGACCGTTTTCATCAGTTAACCGATGAAGCTGACTGATGGTCAGTCGTGCCTACACACCATCGGTTAAAAAAACGATTGTGTCAGAACGCGGTGACGTAAAACACAAGGACGTGCTGAATAAAATGAAGTTCAATGCTTCCAAGCATGCGTCGACTTGATTCTGAGCATGCGTTAAATTTAAAACAAGATTGATTTTTTTTAACCTATGGATAAATAACCGATGGGGCCCACACACGATCGGTTTGGTCCGATGAAAGCGGTCCATCAGACCATACCATATGGTTGGTATCCACCAGAAGCCTGGACCCACACCAGGCTCAGCCTTTCAGTGATCCGCTGAGAGCCTGAGTCAGCCCCTCCTGCCCCTTTCACAGCCCAGTGCTCGAGTAAGCGCTGGATGGGAGAACAAAGAGCCGCTGACTGACAGTCCTGGCTCTCTGCTCAGAGCAGAAGGGGAGAACTGAGCAGAGCATTTGATCACTCAGTTCTCTCTGCATCAAATCAATGCTTCATCCACCTAGGTGAGTATAATTGTTTATTTATTTTTTTATTAATCTTAAAATTCTCAGTTTAACAAGAAATATCTGACAAGCTGTAACTATTCTCTACTCTGTCAAAAAAGTGCCATTTTGAACCAAAAAGATCAAATAAATGTATATAGTAATTTGCATATACTGGCATAGCAGAGACAAATGCTAGCAGATGGTCAGTGTATCTCAACAAGCATATGTACCTAGATTCACTAATTTTCATTAGTATGCCTCTCAGCATTCTTGTTTCAGGTCAATTACAGTTACTTGCTAAGTGGTAATACCAGGGGAATAGCATGACAACTTCTGCTTACTAATAACATTTTAGGAAGGGGTAAAAAAAGGCAACTCAGCCATATTTCTGTTTAAATGTGAATAGCATTTGCCACATTTACTATTAGTTGTAGCCAAACCATATTCCTGAACTAGGATAGAAGAAATTAGGACAGCCTGCATCCCAAGCTTGGATGAATCAAATGGATTGTGTATGCAGTTGTTGTATCAACATCACGTGATAGTTTACGTTTTTTTTTTTTTTTTTGATGTGTGCAAAGAGAGATCACACAAATACTTATAAGTATAACATTTATTAAAAATAATGGCAGATACAGATAAAGAAAATATTAGAAAAATTAACAATAATACTTAACTAAAGATGTTGTTTCCGCCACGGGTCCATCTAATTATAATGGCATGACCACAGACACATGCATGATTGCAAGCTCTAAAGACCAGACAGTTAGTACAAGCTGTGTGTGTGTGTGTGTGTGTTTTATATAGAACTTGTGTAATAAAATGGTCAACTCCCACTGAAGGCAACACTAGGGGCCAGATCCACAAATATAGGGCGTAACTTAACTTTTCCCATTTAAGTTACACTGCCGCAAATTGTCCAAGTTAGTGCCGATCCACAAAGCACATTTACCTGGAAATTTGCAGCGGTGTAACTTAAATCTGTCCGGCGCAAGGCGGGCCAAATAGAATGGGGCGAGTTCCATTTAAATTAGGCACGCTCCCGCGCTGGACGTACTGCACATGCTCTGTCGGGTAAATTACCCGACGTGCATTGCGCTAACTGACGTCGCACCGACGTCATTTGCTTAGACGGTAACGTAAATGGCGTCCAGCGCCATTCACGGACGTCTTACGCAAATGACGTTGATGTTTAAATTTTGACGTGGGAACGACGGCCATACTTAACATGGCTTAGGAGAACTAGGGCTCAGCCCTAGTTTTACGTGGCGTAACCCGACGGAAACTACGTAGATTTAGATCGACGGGCCGTTCGGGACGTTCAGGGATCGCCGTAAATCTTCATTTGCATATTCTACGCCGGCCGCAATGGCCTCGCCACCTAGCGGCCGGCCTAGAATTGCATCCTTAAGATCCGACAGTGTTATTCAATTACACCTGTCGGATCTTAGGGCTAGCTATGCGTAACTGATTCTATGAATCAGTCGCATAGTTAGAAACAGAGATACGACGGCGTATCAGTAGATACGCCGTCGTATCTCGTTTGTGGATCTGGCCCTATGATCCTATAAGCACTTGGTCAGTTTTCAGTAACATTCCTTTGGTCTGAGTCAACTAAAGTGACCATCCTGGTCTTGTAGAGCCCCTTAACCAGGTTTTGAAAAAAAATATTAGATATTGTGAGCCAACAATATGAGCCAAATATGCAATTTCCCCATCAGCAGTACACAGGGCAAACCAATTGACTTATGTATGGAGGTACTTTGGACCCCTTAGCAGTTCAAATCCCATATGCAGATTGAACAGCGGATCTACTCCTGATGCTGCCTTGCAAAGACCAGATCCTCTATTCATGAATGAGTACATGTTCTAATAGGCATGTGAGCTTTATACTGACACATATGCATTGTGATGTAACTACATAGTTACTAAATGTGGAGGGTTGAGTTGGGGAAATACATTGTATGTGCATGGGCAGGTAAACGCCATTGCATAGAAGCATGAATTTAGCCATTTATCCAGCCTTCCACTTGTATGGCTGGTGCATACAGGTGCACCAGTTGCTGCCTATGGTGCAGAAAAATACATGAAATTGTATGGAAGCCATACATAATGCCTGAAAAAGTCCATGTGCATGAGGCATGTCCTGTGCAGAGCTATGTTTTACTTATTTTGCATTCTGGAGCTGCATGTTCCAGATTCCGATAAGCCTCCCCGCCCGCAGACCTCGTCAACCAACATCCAGGGTTGTCGGGAAGAGGCCCTTGTCCTCATCAACATGGGGACAAGGTGCTTTGGGGTGGGGGCAAGGCCCTCTCTGCCCCAACGCACCCACCCCCCATGTTGAGGGCATGCGGCCTGGTACAGTTCAGGAGCGGGGCTCTTGCTTGTCCCCACCCCCTTTCTTGACCTTCCGGGCTGCATGCTTGGATATGGGTCTGGTATGGATTTTGGGGGAACCCCACACCGTTTTTTGGGCGTGAGGGGTTCCCCTGAAAATCCATGCCAGACCCAAGGGCCTGGTATGCTCTTGTGCTCTTATGCTCTTGCTCTTTTTTTATTTGGCGTGGAGTTCCCCCTAAAGATTCATACCAAACACAAAGTGCCTGCATTGTCGAGATCAAAGTCAGATCCCCGTTCATTGAAGTTGGATGGATGTCGAACTTCCAGTTGCAGAGCACAGTCAGATCCACAGTCGTACGACTGTCGTGTTGTACCAGTGTGAACCCGGCCTTAAATAGTGATGCCCTGTACACACGATCAGGCTTTAGCCCGAGCAAACTCAAATCGGAATTCCATTGGAGGAAAAGAGAACATGTTCTCTATGCAAACTCCGACGGAATCCCTCGGAATATCTGATGGGAAAACTCAGATTGGCATACACACGGTCGAATTTTCCGAAGGAAAAAGTCTGTCTGAAATTCCGATCGTGTGTACGAGGCATAACACAGCTGAATGACATGAAAGGAAAAACATAACACAAGTAAAACCAAAAGTAAACATATATATATATATATATATATATATATATATATATATATATATATATACATATATATATTATATAGATGGAAAAATCTCCAAAAGGCATCAAATTACAGATCAGAACGTTCAGCGCGGGCTTGCGCCGGACGTCTTTACGTTACTCCGTCGCAAGTTTATACTCAAGTGCTTTGTGAATCAAGCACTTACAAGGAAAACTTGCAGCGGTGTAACGTAAAGACGATGCGTTACGCCAACGCATTTGTACCTGAATCTGGCCCTAACTTTTTTTGACATATTATAAGAATGTCTAATCTGTAATTTGATGCCTTTGCCTTTTGGAGATTTTTCTATCTTTCCTTGGCTTCGTTATGCACATTAATACACATTTTAACCTGGGGTGCTCAAAAATTTCGATCCCCACTGTATATATATATATGTGCAAAAAAAAAAAAAAAAAAGGAAAATAAATTATTATAATAAAAAAAAGTGAATAACTTGTGTGATTGTCTTAAAATCGCATTGTATCCATTCCTAATTCCATTTGAGGTGCGTATATATATATATATATATATATAAATAATGTTTCTACAATGGATGTAGTACCGGTATAGATAATAAATAAACTAAACACATCCATCTAATTAGAAAATGACCTCAAGGGACATATACAGAACAGTTAAAGCGACTCGCATGAAAAGATCCATGATATATATATTGTCAAAAAATTTGGTGATGGCTTGCCATTTGTAAACTCTGCGTACAGGAGAATCATACCACATATGCCGACTGTGTCATTCCTACCAGTATTCTGTTCATAGTGTGGCACCTCTGGCCCTCGAGGCCATTTATTGAATTAAGACACTTCAGCTGATACAGCTACCTGAAGACATTTCTCATGTTTTTGTGAGTAATCTTTCTAACTCAGTGTAATAAATGACTCATTTACCACACAAGCATTGCCTGGCTTTTCACTTGCGATATACGGTAGATCAATGTTTTCCCTGGGGCCACATATGTGCTGATCCCAAAATCATTTCTTACAGGTTGCAAGGTTACAGTCTTCACCTTGACTGTGCTGCTCTCATGTTCTACCTTCTTTATGAATATTGACATTTATTTTAAAGGGTGTGTTTGCTCAGAAGTGATATTTCAGTGTTTTGGTAGAATCTGGAGTGTGAAAATGTAAGTTTAATCTACATATGCTTTGTTTCCCTGGTTCTCCCTTTCCTCTCTTATCAACATGCTAATATTTTTTTTTGATAAAACCTTTCTGTTTTCATTACATATCTTATCCACTTCAAGACCTAGCCTATTTCTGACACTTGTTTACAAGTTAAATCAGTATTTTTTTGCTAGGAAATTTTTTAGAACCTACAAACATGATTTTTTAGCAGAGACTAAAATGGCATTCATTGCAATGTCACAGTATTTGCACAGCGGTCATTTAAATACAATAAAAAAAAAAAAATACACTTCACTGAATTAAAAAAATAAAATAAACAGTAAAGTTAGCCCAATTTTTTTATATATTTTGAAAGATGATGTTACGCCAAGTAAATAGATACCTAACATGTTATGCTTTAAAATTGAGCACACTCATGGAATGGCAACAAACTACAGTATTTAAAAATCTCCACGAGCAACGTTTAAAAAATTTAAACGGCTACCTGTTTAGAGTTACAGAAGACTCTGCATGCATGCTCACGAGCATCAAAAAAATGCATACATAAGTGGCGCCCGCAAATGTAAACAGTGTCCAAATCACACATGTGCAGTATCACTTCGATCGCTAGAGTGAGAGCAATAATTCTAGCAAAACACCTCTTCTGTAACTCTAAACAGGTAGCCGCTTAAAAAGAGAGACTCTATTATGGATCAGCAGCCATGATTACCGTGGTCCGTTCACCTAGGGGAGGACACAGGAACAGGAAGGATCAACAAGGTTTTTTACAGCATAGAGAGGGACAGATTAGACAGCACAAGCACTACGCTGTTTTACCTGATTTAAAAGAACAGAATTTTTTTTTGTAGGGTTACAACCTTTTTAACCACCTCTGGAACATTTTACCCCCATCTTGACCAAGCCTTTTTTTGCTTTTTGGCACTGCATTATTTAACTTAAGGCCTGTACACACGATCAGATATATGATGGAATCTAATCCGATGGATTTTATCGTTGGATATCCGATGAAGCTGACTTTCATCAGTCTTGCCTACACACCATCGGTCAAAAATCCGACCGTGTCCAAATGCGGTGACGTAAAACACTACGGCGTGCTGAGAAAAATGAAGTTCAATGCTTCCGAGCATGTGTCGACTTGATTCTGAGCATTGATCAGTGCCTAAAATATACACTTTCATTGTACTAATGACACTGGATGGGAGCGTCTGAGAACAGGTTGAAAAACCACTGCAAAGCACCTTTTTACTGTCCTGATTTTACTGTCCTGCTAGTGCACCGCTCCAATGGAGAGACAGCAGCGGCTGTTTCAGGTCGGTTTGCAGGTGCTATTTTTAGCGTTTTAGCGCCTGCAAACTGACCCAGTGTGAAAGGGGTCTAAGGCCCCGTACACACGACCAAGGAACTCGACGTGCCAAACACATCGAGTTCCTCGTCGAGTTCAGTGTGGAAGCCGCCGAGGAGCTCGGCGGGCCGACTTTCCTCATTGAACAACGAGGAAATAGAGAACATGTTCTCTTTTCGGCCCAACGGGTTCCTCGCTGAAAAGTGTACACACGACCGAGTTTCTCGCCAGAATCCAGCTCCGACCGAGTTTCTGGCTGAATTCTGCCGAGAAACTCGGTCGTGTGTACGGGGCCTTACAGTGCTGTTTTTACTAAGGGATGTGACGTCTTTTATTCCCTGCTTTGGGAAACAAGAACCGCCACATCCCTGCTGACAGGAGAGCTCTGTATTGTTTACATTCACAGAGCTCTTTTCTGTCACCCTCTTCGCCGATCATTGGCTGGCACCCACTGATTGGCTTGTGCTGTGACTAATCACAGCACAGCTGGCATGCTGACCACATGTGCGCTTCCTAACTGAATGCTAGATATGTGATCCAGTACAGGAGAGCCGCTCCATCGCCGTACTCATACGTGTGGCGGTCAGCAAGCACTTAAGGGATGGATGTCAGTCTGGAGGACTGGGAATTCTTAGGCAGACCACCCTAAATATCCGCAACATGTGATGCTGAACCTCTATGGTTGAAAAAACTGAAATCCAATAAATGTAAGGGAACAGGCTAGGCACAGCCAGACCGTGGATCAAAGGGCTAGATCAGCCTTCTCAACCAGGGTTCCTCCAGAGGTTGCTTCTGCCTCTCAGATGGGATTACCACTGATAACAATGATCGTTTTAGCTCTCTGTAAGGGGAGATTCTACCCAGTGACTACAAATTTAAGGAGCATTCTTCCCACTGACCATCATGTACCATGAGCTGTGAATATAGTAAGTATTAGCTAGGGTTCCCCGAGACCAGAACATTTTTTTTAAGGCTTCCTCTGTGTTAAAATGGTTGAGAACGGCTGAGCTTGATAATGCTGGATGTCTTCCAGGCAGAAATTAGGTGGGCTCTGTCTACCTAGTTGCAGCTTCTGATGTACACTGTAAAGCCGCGTACACACGATCGGAATTTCCGATGGAATAAAATCCGATGGAATTTTCCGTCGGAATTCCGATGGAGCTGACTTCCATCAGTCTTGCATACACACTGTCAGACTAAATTCCGACCGTCCAAAACGCGGTGACGTAAAACACTACAACGAGCCAAGAAAAATGAATTTCAATGCTTCCAAGCATGCGTCGACTTGATTCTGAGCATGCGTGTGTTTTTTCTCTGTCGGAGTTGCACACATACGATAGGAATTTCCTATCGTTTTTTTTCCATCGGAAAAAAATAAAACATATTCTATTTCGAAACAAAGATGGAAAAAAGTCTGATGGGGCCCACACACGATCGTAATTTCCGATGAAAAAAGTCCATCAGAAATTCTGATAGTGTGTATGCGGCATAAGATGCTCACAGTGTGTAGTGAAACCAACCAGAGTTAGCAATTTCTGTACAAGCAAGGAGTCTTTACAATTGTGAGAAGGGTGGAGTTCGGTTTTAACACGTTCATGGTTTCTGATATTTCCTGGGCATTCTGAAAGTGACATCTCTGAAATCTAAGGATTGTACATATGACACAGCTATTATATGTGTCTAATATTGTGGGGAAATAAACATACAGACTAGGGATGAGTGTTTTTTTTTAAACTATGGGTTGGCACCCAAATTAGGTTTGTAGGCGTGTCTTGTAAAGGGTCATCACTTGACTGGGTACCTAGTCTGTCCAAGTGCAAAATCAGTGAATTAGGCGCCAGTGATATAACCTGAGAGGTGGTGTGTGGAGGAAATTGCAGAGACAAAGTCTGAGCTCTGCTGCACAGGTACTGCAAGAGGCTAAGGCCTCGTACACACAACCGAGTTTCTCGGCAAAAACCAGCAAGAAACTTGCTAGGAGATATTTTTTTGCAGAGGAAACCGGTCGTGTGTACATTTTCGGTGAGGAAACTGTCGAGAAACTCGACGAGCCAAAAAGAGAGCAAGTTCTCTATTTCCTCGACGGGAATGGAGAAACTTGCCTTGTCGAGTTCCTCGACAGCCTAACAAGGAACTCAATGAGGAAAACGATGTGTTTCGCCCGTCGAGTTCCTTGGTCGTGTGTACGAGGCTTAATAGTAGTTCAAATTTAATCATTCGCATCAGTCGTACACAATGCTAGACAGGTTTTCCATGCATCCCCATGTAGGCAATCCCATAGCTGTCAATTGGGGACCCAGCAGCTGCACAGACACAGCCACTGATCCCAATGTGACATCTGTGTGGTCTCCCCTGAAAAATGTGTATTCTGTATGAATAGCCGCATTACTTTGTCCTTTATATCTACGGTACCTGGAGTTCTCCTTTCAATCATTTTTTGTATATGTATGATAATTTAAATTGAAATGATGCTCAGGAATATGTTTTCTGTTTTACATTTTATTTATAACTTTATGTTGGCTTTTCATTTTTCTTCTTTACAAACGCCAAATAGCCATTGTTATTTGCCTTTGTATTTGCCCCCAGTACCCATGCTGGGGATTGCCAAAGGTGAGCAAGAACGCACAAGGGTGGCACAGAGCCATCAAGTATTGTCAGAGTAGATAGAGTCCCAAAAGGTATAAAAAGCCGGCATGACTCCACCCCCCAGACTCCATTGGTAATTGAAATATTGCCTTATAGATGGACTGACCCGTTACAAGAAATAAGCATTCTTATATCCATGTTTTGTTCTTTCATTTTTTTTTTTGGGCTTTAACAGCACTGTGTCCTATACTTATTTTCCTAGGTAATTTATCTCTTTAAAATACTAAAAATACTTTGCAGAATAATTTACAATCCCAATGTACCAATGGCTTTCTTTTTTTAATAAATAGGGAAACTTGTTACCCGCTCTTATTTTATGCTTAAAAACGATCCAATTATGTGTTTGTGGTTCCCAATGTCATATTGTCTTCATCTAAAATCGACCAAACTCTTAAGATATTTCTATCCATAGTGGTACTTGTGGTATTATAAGTCGTATTGCTATTATTAGCTATCAAAAACATTTGTAAGGTTCCATATTACAATTGGCTTTTTTACCTGGATAATTTTTTTAATTCTTGAGACATTTATTATTTCTTAAGTTATTTTCCAGCAGAGTGGAATGTTGTGTGATTTGTACCGGTAAGTAATTAGATGTGATCAATGGAGTACAAGTTGGACAAATAATCAAATGTCTGAACGGTATCGGGAATTTGTCCCCAGGCTATAGTCATAGTGGGCTCTGCTATACAGAAATATTACTATCTGTTCAAAGCTGTTCTTCATCATATAAACCCTTTAAAAGTAGAAAACTATAGCACCTAAATATAGCAATGTCCTGAGGTCTGTTAGCACAGCTCCAGTCAATTACAGAATCAGAAAACGAGAATTTGCTGACATTCTATGAACAGGCTGGGTGATTCATTTATATTTATGTATGTGTTTATCTGTCTACCATGAGTCATATATAATGCGCTCTTCCGACTATAAAAAAAATGACATGCTTTATCAAACAGGCCTCCTGCACTATTTTGCATGTAAACAGACAATGGCCCAGATTCAGGTAGATCCGCGCAATATTTGCGTGGGCAAAGGGCAACGATTTTTGCTCTGAGCCCACGCAAATATTTTGATTTGCCCGCGATTCACGGAGCAGGAGCTCCGTAAATTGCGCGGGCGCTATGCTAAGTAGCCCGGCGTAAGGGCGCCTAATGTAAATGATCCCGCCGGGGGCGGGAATCATTTAAATTAGGCGCGCTCCCGCGCCGAGCGAACAGCGCATGCTCCGTCGAGAAACTTTCCCGACGTGCATTGCGGCAAATGACTCCGTGAATCAATGACGTTGCTTTCAGCACCTTTTTTCGGAAAGAATCATACCGCCAGGGAGGTTAAGTCCACTATATTGTTTATCTTTTTAGGAGCCACCAAGTGGGTTATGCCATAATGTGCTAGTATGTACAGCATATTAGCACACTATGGCAGGCAAACAGTGCCTTCCAGCTCTGCAGTGTGGTCAACCCAATGGCCCCCCGGGGATTCAATCATTGTCCGGTCTTCATTCAGGGTTCCATGCCTTTAGCTATTTGGATAACCAGGCTGCGATACCATCACTCCAGCTCATGTGCACAGGAGTTACATCACCACGGCACAGATCTAGAGCCATAAATGTTAGCTTGAAAAAAGAAGGGGAATTGGAACTTTAAATGAGGCATACGTGAGTATGCCTCCATCCCTGGTGCGGAAGACTTTAAATGAGGCTCTTCAACATGGTGATGGTAGATTGGTGTTTATACACGAAACGCGTCGGGCAATAGGGATGCAGTCACAGGTCAACATTACATTATCCACTCAGAACATCATCCACCTAATGAATTTTGGTTTTACTGTTTTTAATATGCTCATGCTGTTCAGATGTTTTTATGATTGTGTATATATAGGAGATTGTTTTTTATTGTATTATTAAGTTATTTACACCACTACGTGATGCCAAGTTGATGCATATTATGTACGCCTGACATTTTTTACACACGCCCATATTATGGGCGTGTGTATGGATTGACATTTACCCTTAATGTTCTTTCCTGTATGTGGTGTTACTTGCTTTTTTGCATTCTATCCAATTTCTTATACTCAATAAACATACATCTGTATCTAACCTACCATCACCATGTTCAAGAGCCTCATTTAAAGTCCCAATTTTCCTGCTTCAGTCAAAAAATGTCAGCTGAGCTGCACATGCATGGCTATATCTGGTTTCCAACAGTATACAGAACTTGGAAATGCAATTATTTTAGTAAATATAAACAGCTAAATACCTTTTCTCATTAGCAGTAAATAGCAGTATTGTGGCTTCTTCAGTGTCCAGTCGAGCACTGGTTAAAGCTTGTAGGAGGCGTTTTTATTCTCCTCTGACTGTCCTAGGAGGCGTCATGACCCATTGCCCTCTGTCTGGACATAGCTGATTGGCCCTGTACCAATCACATGCACTCTCTCTAAAAAAAACCTCTCTAGTCCACTGCCTCGCCTTAACCCATGCGTCCAAATCTTGTCAAATCTTTTCTGGCAATTGTGTCCCAAATATGCAAATTTATATAGCGGTAGAGCTGCATTCATTAAAGACTTCCAGAGCTGTGTAGTTGGTGGTTGAAGTTGGTTCCTGTAACGGAACCCCAAATGGGACAGGGGTTAACGCCGTTTATGATATTCCATTCCGAACCCAAGACAGCTTATCGACACTCCACAATCCGGCAGACGAACCCCAATAACGGGACACAGCTCTGTTTGAGGTTCAAACGAATATACAATCTTTATTGAGAAGGCAGGCTCTTGTATACACCAAAAAGAAAACTTGCAGTAATAAAATGGACAATAACACACTCCACCCACAACATCATACAATGGTTACTAACGAGCCTCCAATACACATCTTTTAGTCAGACTTCATGACTCCGGCTTCTCTCACCTGCTATACAATACACATTCCTTTAGTAGACATAAGTCTGGCATCTGACCTTTAGACTGTGCTAACTCACAACACACATCTATCATCAATAGAACTTTCACACAATGACAGGTTCTTAGGAGCCAGACTAAGATTCATTTACATGACAGTAGCAGATGACATTAACACCTCACAGTATGTGTTGCCACATTGAATGAGTCCCTCTTTCAATTAACCTGTAGAGTTTCGGAATCAACAACCTGTAATTAGTTCTTACAGACATTCTTGAATATGTTGAAGCAGTCCAATATATGTCCCTTATTTCCTGGCTCATATTTTGTAAGAGCTTCTGGGTCCCATGGCCCTCCCGTTACAGTTCCATTGGAGGAGGATCACCTGTTTAGCATAGAAGACAAACATTTTTTGGAACTGAGGGGCTTCTAATGTGTCACAGATCCCTAGCAATATGGGAGCTTGTGAATTTAACACTGTTTTAACCCTTTCCCGACCAGCCGTCACAGTTGTACTGTGGCAGGTTGGCTCCCCTGGGCGAACCAACGTAACTGTAGGTCCGTTTACCTTTTGACCACTAGAGGGCACGTGTGTGCTGCCGGAGGTGCGCCGCCAGAGACGCGCTGCCAGAGCCGATGCGAGTGCCCAGGGGGCGCAATGACTACCGGACACTCGCGATCGCTCGTGACAGAGCGAGAACCGCGATCTGTGTGTGTAAGTACACAGATCGCAGTTTTCTCAGGGGGGAGGAGACAGATCATGTGTTCATACTAACTATAAACACCGATCTTTCTCTCTCTCCTCCTAGTAAGTCCCATCCCCTCACAGTTAGAACACACCTAGGGAACACAGTTAACCCCTTGATCATCTCCTAGTGTTAACCCCTTCCCTGTCAGTGATTTATACAGTAATCAGTATTTTTTTATAGCACTGATCGCTGTATAATTGTCACTGGTCCCAAAAATGTGTCAGAAGTGTCCAATTTGTCTGGCGCAATATCGCAGTCGCGCTAAAAATCGCTGATCACCCATTATACTAGAAAAAAATGCCATAAATCTATCCCCTATTTTGTAGACACTATAACTTTTGCGCAAACCAATATGCGCTTATTGCGATTTTTTACCAAAAATATGTAGAAGAAAATATATCAGCCTAAACTGAGGACATTATTTTTTTTTTTCAATTTGGGATATTTATTATAGCAAAAGTAAAAGATATTGTGTTTTTTTTTTTTCAAAATTGTCACTGTTCTTTTGTTTATAGCTCAAAAAATAAAAACCGCAGAGGTGATCAAATACCACCAAAATAAAGCTCTATTTGTAGTATTTTAAGACAAAGCCATTTAATACCAGTTTTGTTTTCTTGAGCTGACTTCAGTAGCTGAAATCTTATTGCTTGTCATGGTTGATTACACTTATTGCAACATCACTGTAACGGTCCTGTACTAATTTCCAAGCATGTAATCATATAAAATGTGGCGTCATAAGGCAGTCAAGAGAAAATTATATTTTGAATCTATTATGAGAAACTATTTTTATCTCTCCCAAAAATACTGTTAATATTAATAAATATGTCTAAACAGCCACAAGGATGCCGTCAGCAAATAATCAGCAGCTGTTTCAGTATGATACTGTAATGTGAAAGGTACATTAAAGAACAGATTGTACGGCTTTGTAGATTTTGGTATAGCTTGGGGGACTGCTTTGATGTTGTGTTTGTCTAGTGGGAGGAGCAGAGACACACTTATTGTAAATAAAAATTATAAATTTACTAAAAGGTATGAAAATATTATAATATACAATTTTAAACTTAAAGTGTGTTTAAATCAAAAGTGGGTATTGCATGTAAAAGAGATAATAATAACATACACTTACAAGTAAATGACTAACACTTGCCCTGATGTATTTCATATTTGTGTATGTAGCGCCTGGGTACTTTATGGTATCAGTGCTAGTTAAATTTAGAGGGAGATCAGAATGTAGTTAAACTCTGATCCAAATTGGTATGTGCAAAACAGGGTCTCTGTCTCAGCTTGGCTGTTCTGTAGGCTTATTCTGTTGTGCTGGGGTGTTCTTCCAGCCCCGGTACTGCAGGTGGCAGCAGTGGAGTCGAGGTTTGGGTGCTCTTTCCCAGCAGCCAATCAGGAGGGTTTGGCCTTGCTGTGCATGCTGGTGAGGGGTTTTTATGAGGCAGACACCATTGGTTCTGGGTCTTCTTCTTCGAGTGTGGCACCCACCTTTAGGGTGACCACATCACGGCGCCCCGGCGTTATGGTCTACCGGGGCGTGCGTGCCACACGGTGTTCCTGGTTCCGGGACCATGTTGGCCCGAACCATCTGAACAGCGACAGGGACCCAGTGAGCGACTGGGTTCCCACCTTTGAGGATCCCAAGCTGTATTGCTGTTCGGTGGGGAGTCCATCTGAGGAACGCCATTGAGAGGCTGGCGATCCAAAAGGGCCTCGGCAAACCACCGGGGATCAAGGTAGCCGGACACTGAAGGATTGATCACCTGTCAGTCGGTACCTGGGCGACAAGTTGAAGGAGATCCAGGCGTAATTCATCTAAGGAGGATTATCTCCGTAACTACAAATCAGAGAGGGCCTGTGGCAGAGGTGTCTCCCTGACGTTCACCAAGGAGGGTCTATGGCAGAGACTTTTTCCTCAAGTTCAAGGCAGAGACTCTATCCTACAAATGTTCCAGTGATACTCCGGCTGCCAGGTCAGTGAGAGAGGCCTGTCCGGGTACGCTAGACCCACTCACGCAGGAGTGGCGCAGAAAAGTGTTACGCCGGGGAGCAGGACTGTTTCCCTATCATCTCTCCTGAAACTGCTGTTCTTCTTTCTTCTTCAACTTTACTTTCCTCACCACAAGTTTATTGTTTTTACCCGGCTGGGTAATAAAGAGCACAGCAAAGAGCACCTTTACTTCTACCACACACATCATCCACCCCTAGGAATTCGGGTGAACCATGGGGTTAATGTTCCACCCGAAACAACCAGCAGCTCCTTCGGGGGTAATGCTACATGTATATTGAATGACTTATTTTTGTATTTTAACTGGTGTTTTAGGGGTTTATAAACGGCATAAGTTTATGGAATACAATTTTTCACAATGTTATTTTTTTTTGTTTGTTTTTAAATGTAATATACATTTATAATTGTAATATGCATTTAAATTAATTTATAATTGTTAAATATATTAAATCTTTGTAATTTCATAAAACATTTAAATATTTATCCATGACATATTTTACAAATTATTTTATAGAAACCACCTTTTGTTTAGTGGATTTTTAAAAATACTGAATGGGAATGGTAAACAATTGGGTTTAATGATTTTCTTGAATTTTCAATTTATGCTTTGCTTCTCTTTCCAAATAAAGGTACTACAATGGGAGTAAGGTAAATGATAATGAGTTTGGGAGGTGATAATATGTTTGTTTAAATTGCCCTTAATCATTAGAGCAGAACAGATAGACGCATTTCAGAGCAGAATTAGGTAAAGACCCGCATTCGCATCGAAAGGGAAAAAAGGACAAGCTTGAGAAGAAAATATTTGTATATTTTATGTTCAGTTAAGATTTTCATAGAGTGAGCTTCGTGCCTTGTGGTTTTTTTTTAGCTGTTTTTTATAGGATTATAGCTAAACTCCGGACAGATCTAAAAATGCGCTTGATAAAAATTTATTGAACAGAAAAAGTTTAATCCAGTTATACATTCATTAGAAAACCAATACATTTATTTTAAATTAGCACAGGCATATGTACGTGAATATTTCTTGATATTAGCCCAATATAATCTTCATACAGCAGCACTCAGGCAGGACTCAGGGCTTTATTTCTTTGAATAGCATTCTCTGGGAATATGAACCATGACTTACACGATCGGTCCATCCAAAGAGACCGGTCTGATGGACCGTTTTCAGCGGTTAACCGATGAAGCTGACTGATAGTCAGTCATGCCTACACACCATCGGTTAAAAAAACGATAGCGTCAGAACGCGGTGACGTAAAACCCAACGACGTGCTGAAAAAAAACAAAGTTCAATGCTTCCAAGCATGCGTCGACTTGATTCTGAGCATGCGTGGATTTTTAACTGATGGTTGTGCCCACTAACGATCATTTTTTTTTCTATCGGTTAGGTATCCATCGGTTAAATTTAAAACAAGATTGCTTTTTTTGAACCTATGGATAAATAACTGATGGGGCCCACACACGATCGGTTTGGTCCAATGAAATGGTCCATCAGAGCGTTCTCATCAGTTTGACCGATCATGTGTACGCGGCATAAGTCACGTGACGATACTAGTGGGGGAGGAGCCTGAGTGACGCGATCAACGGAACTACATCCGCATGAGGAGATCGGCGCACTGGGCTGTATCTACAGGCTGTCTGTGTCTAGAGGATTCGTGAGTGTGGTTCCTTCGTTCAGTCCATAATCTCTGTTTCTCGGCCATACTACACTATGTGTTTTCTTCTCTCCCCTTTCTTTCTATGAGTTGGTCTTCTGAAACAGCAAGTGGCAGTATTAGACTGGGTATAGGAGGTACGGTGAAGTACTGAGCACACCACAGCAGCTCCCTATCCTTGAGCCAGTCTACATGATGGAACTGTGAATCGTTCGTTTTTGCTGCTTTTACCTGGTGTTTCTTCACTTGACAGTGTTTGCACTGATGCACAAGTGCACTTTATATATGTTTGTGGAACATTTTTTTGATCACCATTGGATTTGATTATTGTTTCAACATAGTGTTTACATATATACACACACGGTGTGTACTGTATAATAGCAAAGGTTGATTTTAGCGCATTCATACAATTATATCACTTTTCTCTGGGAATATGATTACATTATCAAATAGAACAGAACAGACCTCATTGGCTTACTGCTGCTCCTTTGTTGTACTATGACAGGCAGGATTTTGTCCTGAACCAAGCTGAATTGCTTAAATCTAAAGTTTGGATATGAATATTTTTGTACAAGTACTGTATATTGGCGTCCAACTGGAACCAATGTAAGTATCCATGTTCCATACCTGGCTGATCCCAGTAGAAACTGGAAATCACTTTAGGCACCACTACCAAAGTGATCGCTGCTAGGTTCCGGGTTCTGTGCATCACCGCCCCATTGTTCTATCAGATAACCTGGAAGCTAGTGGTGACCACGGTAGTAGCAGTTTCCATTGTGATTGGCCATGGAACATATATACTTAAATTGGTCCAAGCAAAAATCTGCATACCTAAACTTTAGCTTTAGCCACTTCAGCCGCGGAAGGATTTACCCCTTTAATGAACAGACCATTTTTGCTATAAAGCACTGCGTCACTTTAATTGACAATTGCGCGGTCATGCGATGCTGTACCCAAACAAAATTGATGTAATTTTTTTCCCCACAAATATATTTTGGTGGTATTTGATCACCTCTGTGTTTTTTATTTTTTGTGCTATAAACAAAAAAAGAAAGACAATTTAGAAAATTAAAAACAATATTGTTTTACCTTTTGCTATAATTGATATCCTCCAAAAAATAGTAAAAAAATCTCAATAAGCGTATATTGATTGGTTTGTGCAAAAGTTTGCATCTACAAAATAGGGGATAGATTTATGTCATTGTTTTCTAACTGTGGGGGGAGTGGACTGACTGGGAGTACAGAGAGATCGCTGTTCCTAATTACTAGAAACAGGCGATATCTCTACTCCCCTGTCAAAACGGGGATCTGCTTTGTTTACACTGGCAGATCCCCGCTCTGCCTCTCTGTGGAGTGATCTTGGCTAGCGGTCGGACATCGCGCCCGCCGGCCATACGCATTGGCTCCGGCACCGTGCAAGCCTCGGGTGCCGTGCACACGTACGCTGTATATATTACATGAAGCGCCGTACCGGTTCAGTGATTCACGCAATAAAGCCTCCCTGCCACAGTATAATTGCGGCAGCTGGTCAGCAAGTGGGGAAAAATGATAATTAAAGGCAATTTATTTATTTTTTGGATAGAGTGGCGAGGGATTAGAACACCATTTTTTATTGCTGTCTGTGCACTCATTAGGGAGATTCACCCTCTCTATTTGTCCTGTTTACCATTACCATTGATAGTGAGAGTAAAAGAAAATCCCAAACTTTTGGGTTGTTCCCAGAAAAATAATGGAGGGGAAATCTTCTGATGGAGACACTGGTAACCTGGGGGCCCCCAAGAGATTCCATTAATTTGCAAGGATTTCCTCTTACTTCCCTATTTGGCTATGGGGCAGGAAGTGAATTTAAATCTCTGCAACAGGACACAGATAGAAGAAAAAAACTGACAGGGATTATAACCCTCTCTTACTCTATCCAAAATAAATTCTAATTTTTTAAGATTTTTTTTAACAAATCTAAAATCAGCTTTAAATATCCAAAGCAGCACAGTTAGTTACCATAAGAATAAATTACAGAAAAAAGCACCTTCACTGTTAAGTGTAAGGACATTGACAGTATACAAAATTTCAGCCAATTAAACAAAATACTGTAGAGCAATCCAGGCATCTAAAAAAACAGAACCTCCCTTTCCCCCCAGAATCTGCAGTCTGAATGTCGGGTCGGTTTTACCTCTTTTATAATAATCGATCCAGAATAAGATCTGTTGGCGCTAGACCTGGAACACCTGACAATGGGGCCCAAAGCTTGTCAAATTTCCCAAAGCTGGTATATATATTTTACCAGCTTTAAAGTATTACCCATTTGGGCAATTCATTCCTTCACTGTAGGAGGCTCAGTAAACTTGCAGTGCCTCAAAATTAGTTTGCCAGCCTGGAAAAGAGCTCCAGCTATTGCTTGCTTAGGGGCGTCCTCAACAGGAATGTCATCCATTATACCTAATAAACATTGTTTGGGACCCTCCTGGATCTGGACTTGAAAGACCCGGTTATTAATAGTATTAATTACCTCCTTCCAGTATACATGCAGCTTTGGGCATAGCCACAAAAGATGTATCAGATCCCCATGGTCCCTAATATACCTATAGTCATATATGTATTTTTACTCTGTATTTAGCTGTTTGCCTGGAGTGTGATTTTAAGCAGAGCGTGGTGAGCAGAACTACCACAAGAAATCTCTAGAGGACTATATTTGCCGGCTTATTTAATGAGGCAGTGCAAAGTGCAGTGGTTATGTGTTAAGGGCAGTAAGCCAAAGTAATCATTTCAGTTTACATTAGCTAGATGAATTCTACTTCGTTGCTGTAGTTTGTGCCTAGTGCACTCTAAAATATTTTATTATTTAAAACTGTTAGCCACTTTGCTAAGTAAATGTACCTTACCATATAATATAATCAATACTGTCCACTATTTTATTGGTAACCTTTATTGGTAAAAAAGATTGGTTATCTTTATTGGTAATTAAAATTAAAAATGCAGTTATTGGCAGACTGGGTCTTCACTTGTAACCCCTCAAAAATCCAGATACTGGTGACCTAACAAATAATAATCTTGAAACTGAAAACAGAACTATCAGTAACGTTATTAGTATACATTCCTGACAAATCAAAATATATGGCAACAGTAGCATTTAGCTACTATAGCTACCTTGTATTATTAAAAAATGACCCATTTTGGTATATGCCTATGCCTAAGGTGCAATCTAGGAAAATGATATCATCAGTCCTCTGACATCACACAGACCAGACTGTACATTGGCACTTTGTGTCACACTAAGAATATACAGGCTACTACGCAGACACAAGGATATACATGACTGTGTCATCTATGGACCAGTATCTTAGCCTTCCAAGTAGATGCTGGTCTTGGATATGCCTAAACCAAAATGGCACCAACTTTTTTGGAGGAAGCAAAAGCTCCTGTAATGGTTTGCGGTACCAATCACTGAAGCAATCACTGAAGCAAAGTAATCCCAGGCATGCAGCTCATTGGCCCAGAAATTTAACTAACAGATTAACTTGGATTAGAACTGAACCCAAGCCAAGCACTAATGCTGATATGGCTATCATTGGTCCAAGAGATACCTGTTATTGAGCAGCTTGCACTACAACTAGGCCTGCAACATGGGTATTTTACCTTACCCAGTTCTTCAGTAGAAGATATTTTTTCAAGTCACAGCAGTATCGGAACATGCAGAAAAACCTGGGTCTTGTGTGTATGGCAGCCGGCTTATCCAAGTAATGATGTCTGTAGATGAACAGAAATGTGGTTTCTTCTTCCCCAGAAAAGAATTTGCAAGGATTGTTAATATGGTCTATTCTAGTGAAAAAAATAAAAAAGTTATATACAATTATATACAACATGTGAAATGTACATTGATCACACATTGCACTATAAAAGTGAAGCCTCTGGGCATGCTTTCTTTGGGGAAACAAAAACCTTCCTTAAGATAAGCTCTTTTTTGCACTTTGTTTTTCTTTGACTTTTTCCCTTTTCCTATTATTTCCCCTGCACATTATCACACTTTATCATTTTGAGGATTACTGTAAATTTTTACTTAAAAGCTTAATAGAAATGAAACTAAGTTACTGGTGCTATCCACCCAATGCCTTAGATGGGGAAAGTGCAAATGGGGTGTATACATTCCTTATTTTGTGAGTGTAAGCTGGATATTGATTGCACTTCTATATGGCTGTCGTCTAACTAATCTATCTAAATAGTATGTGTACTATCTTTCCTCTGACAACTACTTTCCAATGTACTGGATATTGCTCAAGTCTGATTGTTAACCATGACACTTACCTGTATCCATACTTTTATATAAATTAAACTATAGCAAAAATATTAAAACAGCAAAAAAATACTTAAAAAAACAAACAAACACTGACCCCAATTGTAGTAAAATTGTGGTAGTGCTATGCCTGAAAAACACTTTCCTTTTTGAGTAAGTAGGATAGTTACTAAAAGATGACTCGAAGTGTATAAATGTCCTTTAAGACATTCAGTTCCTTTGGGCAGCCACATTCTGGCATTCTCAAATTACACAGTGCAATGTGTTCTGAATATCCTATATCTCATGTAAGATTTCAGAGTCATGGATCAGGTCACGTCAATGACTAAAAAATTTAAAACTACTAAAGGTTACCATAATATTAACACATTCATGGATTACAGTTTTAATACAAATCTATGTTCTCACTGATCTACAAAGCACTCATTTGAATTGATAATTTGGACATGTTAGAATATCATGTACCAACATATTTCTGTCTTTACAAGGGATACATTTTTGACCCCTTTAACCTCCCTGGCGGTATGATTATTTCAGATTTTAGGTGCTAAAAGTGGTACCATTATTTTGCATGGAAATTTGGCGTTTTATATTGTAGGCCTGCAATTCTTGTGAATAACTCGCTTAAATCTGTCCAAACAAGAGTCTAGTAGACATCCTGGGTATAATAAAATTTGAAACACAAAATCATAAATTTTAATATAATAAATACATATAAATAATTATATTTAGTTGCTATGGACAATCTCCAGTTTCCAGGCAGAAAGAAAATATTTTATTATATAAAAGTGCATGTAGGACACTGGGCAGACCACTAGGGACAAAGGGGGTGTGTATTTTTTTCATGTATGTATTGTGTTTATTTACTTTTTTAAATTTGGCGCCGATCTCCGCCCCGTGCATCATAACGTCGCATGGAGCGGAGCTCGGCGGCACTCGGCAGCACTCAGAACTGTAAATCGAGCGAGGAGGACACCGCTCGATCACACAGCGAGGAGGCATCGCAGGATCCAGGGACAAGGTAAGTAACTTGTGCCTGTGGACACTGCGAGGCGGTCCCGAGTCTGGCTCGGGGTTACCGCTTTTGGTCCATAAATTCCACCCCTAGCCAGACTCGGGATTACCGCTCAGGGGGTTAATGAGAGAGTGTATTGTTTTTATTATTTGGCCATATAGTCCTCGGGAACCAATCAGATTTCAGTTTTTTGTAGTTGTTAACTTATTCTGGGTTTTTCTAATGAACTCTGGATGAGAGATAAACACAGAATGTACAAGGTACATGCCATAACAGGACAGGACTGTCCTTTTTATCACTCATTGCTCTCCATTGCTCTCCATGCACTGCACAATACCTGCAACCCCAGTGCCTGTGCTACATTGTAATACTGCCACCTCTCTATCCATAATACCAAGCTTTAAAGTGAAACTACACCCAAAAGGCAACAGCTTGTCTCTGTCCTTCGGGTGTGTTCCGCATTTTCATTCTGTCACACAGGCTTCCAGTGGAGACTACAGGTGTCCATTTTAACACTCATTACTTAGGTCTGTCCACTGTCATCATCAGGAAGCCCACCCTAAGAAATGCAATGTAGACATTGTTGGGGTCAATGCATGTAGACAAGAAGTAGCTGAAAAATAGGCTGCAGGAGATCAACAACACTGATGCCGCCTACACACGATCACTTTTTGTGATGAAAAAAAATGACATTTTTAAAAACGTCATTTAAAATGATGGTGTGTGGGCTAAACATGATTTTTTGTCTTCTGAAAAACGACCCCAAAAAAATTTGAACATGCTTCAATTTTTTATGTCATTTTTTAAAATGTAATTTTTTGTGTCGTAAAAAATGATTGTGTGTGGTAAAAAACGACGTTTTAAATCTGCACATGCCCAGAAGCAAGTTATGAGACGGGAGGTAAAACTACCATTCATAATGGAGTAAGCACATTCATCACGCTGTAACAGACAAAAAAGCACGAATCGTCTTTTACTAACAAGTAACCAGCTGAAAGCAGCCTCAAGGCGAATAGAACTTCCCCTTTAGAGTGCCGTCGCTTTGTTCATTATTTTTCAAAAACGATGGTGTTTGGGCAACATCATTTTTAATGATGAAGTTGGAAAAATGTCATTTTTTTTCATGATAAAAAATTACATTTTTTTTATCACAAAAAGTGATCGTGTGTACGCGGCATGAGACCTAACAGAGGAGAAAAATGGGGAAAACAAGTATTTTATTTTGAAATATACTGTGGCCATGCACTGGGAAACGTGCATAGAATTGTAGGATGCATCGTTAGGATCACCAGCAGGACAGAGTAGGTCCTGATTATTCTATACAGATTTTTAGTTAGACTCCATTTTAAATATTGTGTCCAGTTCTAA
The DNA here is from genome assembly GCF_905171775.1 of Rana temporaria. Lineage (NCBI taxonomy): Eukaryota > Metazoa > Chordata > Amphibia > Anura > Ranidae > Rana > Rana temporaria. The sequence goes on along the minus strand of NC_053490.1, from coordinate 111,786,370 downwards.
CTTACAAAAGGATATTGATTAGATAGAACTAGTCCAGAGTGAGGCCTCGTACACACGACCGTTTTCCCTTCGACAGAATCCATCAAGAAACTTGTTGGCAGAGCTTTTTTGACGAGGAAAACGGTCGTGTGTATGTTTTTCGTCAAGAAAACTGTCAAGGAACTCAACGAGAAAAAAAGAGAACAAGTTCTCTTTTTCCTCGACGGGAGTCTCAATTTCCTTGTCGTGTTTCTCGTCGGGCTGGTTTTCGACGAGAAACACGTTCGTGTGTATGCTAAGAAACCCGCGCATGCTCAGAATAAAGTATGAGATGGGAGCGCGCCTTCGGTAAAAGTAGCGTTTGTAATGGAGATAGCACATTTGTCACGCTGTAACAGTCTGAAAAGTGCAAATCGTCTCTTACCAAACTTTTACTTACCACGCAGTAACATGAGATTGACAAAAGCAGCCCCAAGGGTTGTGCCAGTGGAATCGAACTTCCCCTGCCGTTGTATGTTTTGTACGTCACCGCGTTTGAGAACAAGGATATTTGGTCTTGACAGTGTGTACGCAAAGCTTGTCAAAGTTCTCCACAAGCCTGACAAGGAACTCGTCGAGGAAAACGATGTTTCATTTACGTTGAGTTCCTCGATCATGTGTACAAGGCTCAGACAACAAAACTGGTGAGAAGTATAGAACATATCAGGAGAGACTTCAGGAACTTTATATGTACAGTCCGGAGGAAAGAAGGAAAAGGGGAAACACAACTGAATCTTTTAAATGCATCAAGGTGGTGAACAAGGTTCAGGAGGGGGGTATTTTCAATATGAAGCCAGGATCAAGAACAAGGGCACGTGACCTCAAACTAGCAGGAGGAAAGTTCAAAACGAATCTTGGAAAGTAGTATTTTACCAAAAGAGCAGCTGATGCCTGGAATGGACTTCCAGCATAAGTAGTGAGTAAGGCCGCGTACACACGATCAGTCCATCCGATGAGAACGGTCCGAAGGACCATTGTCATCGGTTAATCGATGAAGCTGACTGATGGTCCGTCGCGCCTATACACCATCAGTCAAAAAAAACGATTGTGTCAGAACGCGGTGACGTAAAACACAACGACGTGCTGAAAAAAACGAAGTTCAATGCTTCCAAGCATGCGTTGAGTTGATTCTGAGCATGCGCAGGTTTTTAACCGATGCTTTTGCATACTAACGAACAATGAAAACGGTCCTTCAGACCGTTGTCCTCTGGCGATCCTATCGTGTGTACGCGGCCTAAGTCAAGAGTATGTATTCAAACATAGATCTATTCTCAATATAAGACACAGAACCATATAAATGATAAAAAAACATAGGGCATACTTAATGCAATACTTGGTTATTTTTTGCTGTCTTCATTTTTAGTGTTTATTATACATAGTGCTTTACACATATAAAATACTTTGTATATGGGGGTTTACATCTTCTTTAGTCAGTTCTGGAGAGCGTCTTGTAAAGATGTTCAAGATATCATACTTCAGCTGCACCATTTATATAATAGAGAGTAATATTTGAGGAATAAAGCATTTTGTAAAATGAGAAGATCATTCTAAAAAAAGACTCATGATTTGATACACTGTACATTGTATCTGGATCCTTACAATCAATGCAGCATTCATTTTAGCTGGCAATTTTTTATTTTTTTTAATCTATGAAGCAACACAATGAAACACAAATTTAAATGTGACTTTACAAGCACACCAAAGGGAAGCTGATGAGAGATTTGATTCCTTGTGCTTTAATCCCTCTTTACATGGCAGATACAAATGGAAAAAGCATGTACTTCAATATTCTTTATTTCTCTGAAAATGTCACTGGCTCTACCTGCATGTGGAAACCCTCAGGTTCTCAAATCACACAAGGCAGAATGACCTACATTGTTAGCCGAAGACAGGAAGGACAGTGTTGTGTAATATCTGTCCCATTTTATTAAAATCATAGTGTCTGGATCAGAGTCAGGAATGCCGGCGCTGCGGACCCACCTATAATGATGACCTTTCACATTCTTGATGATCTGAGCACTGTGTCTGGAAATTGTCAGTTGAAAAATATATATGGTGGCTTTGGAAATAACTTTTTTATTTTATATATTTATTTGTTTTGAAAATGATAAAAAAATACTTTTTGTTGGTCAAGTTAATATGAAAGATTCCACATTTAAATTATGCAGTCTTCTATCTAGTCAACATGTGGAGCTCTAGCTCCCTTTTTTACATCATGAGCATGATTCATATCTACCTATGTCTTATCCATTATCAGATGTCAGTTACTATCAGACAAAGGGAGCTGAAAAGCAAGCAACACTAAGGCCCCTTTCACACGGACGGCTGTTTTGCCGCAGTTAAAAGCATATTAATGTTCTGTGAAATTCAAGGCTCCAGCACTGTGATTAACTGCATTTGTACATTGCGATTACATGCGCTTACGTGCGGTTACTTGCGGCCGCGTTTAGCTGCAGTAGTCATTCCTATAGCAACCCTTTTTTTTTTGGTCCCTTGAATCACGCTGCTATCTGCAGCTGACACAAAAGACTGTGATTACCTGCGCTAAATCGCACCTGGACGCATTAAATTCTATGTTTTCTATTCGCACCAAACTGCATGTAACTAAATCGCAGCTAAACGCTTTGTGTGAACGAGGCCATAGGAAAGCATTGTGTGCTTTTAGCTTTGGTAGAAAACTAGAAAATCCACAGCTAAAAGCACCATTCTATCCATCCGTGTGAAAGGGGCCTAAACCATTGCACTCTAGGAATTAAGGCCCAGATTCTCGTAGGGCGGCGTAAATCTAAGCGGGCGTAGCGTATCGTAGTTACGCTACGCCGCCGCAACTTAGAGAGGCAAGTGCTGTATTCACACAGCACTTGCGTCTAAAGTTACGGCGGCGTAGAGTAAATGTGCCGGCGTAAGCGCGCCTAAATCAAATGAGGAACAGGGGGGCGTGTTTTATGTAAACTAATAATGACCCGACGTAAATGACGCTTTTTTCGAACGGCGCATGCGCACGCATGCTCAGTATCACGTCGAATTTTCAAATTAAATTACGCCCGCTCAATGCCTAGTCGACGTGAACGTAACTTACGTCCAGCCCCATTCACGGACGACTTACGCAAACAACGTAAAACACGACGCTGTTTGTTACGTTTCTGACGTCTATACCTAACATGACTTACCCCTGCTTTATGAGGGGTAACTTTACGCCGGCGTATGTCTTACGTAAACGATGTATCTTGCTACGCTCCAGGTTCCTTTTCCAGATTAGTGCAACAGCCAGGCATACAGCAACAGTCACTCTTCTGGTTTAATGCACAGTCTAGGGTTTACCTTTTTTGATATTTATTGCTGAACAAATTTGGATGGGGTATATGGAGCTGTGGGATACTCCTTTAGAACTGAACAGTAACGAGAGCAGTGGACATCTCAGTGGGGAAGAGTTTGATGGCAGTAGGACAGTGGATGGTGTTAGTCAGTAGAGCATTGGATGGTGTCGGCAGGGCAGAGATTGGCGTTAGTAAGGCAGTGGATGGTGTAAGTATTTTTATTTTTTATTTTTATTTTTAATAATTTTTTACTATTTTATTCTTTAATTTTTTTTAACAAGATTATTATTAAAATATTTTAGAAGCTCCGTTGTGGGGCTTTGGTGAAATATCAAATGTCTAAACCCCTGCCCTGAGGTTTTTTCACTTTTGAGACAAAGAAAGGGTCTGAGGACAGAGATTCCCCAGTCCCTTTATCTGCAGCCTCAGCTGCACAGAACAGTGAATGAATGGGAAGTGCTCTGTGGTGAGCGCCCCTTTAATAATGGCTCAGAAAATGGACTGCACTGAGAGATTGGGGGTTATTTACTAAAGGCAAATCTCTGCACTACAAGTGCACTTGTAAGTGCAGTTGCTGTATATCACTGTAGATCTAAGGGGATCTGAGGGGAAGCTCTAAAATTAGGGAAAGCTCTGCTGATTTTATCATCCAATCATGTGCAAGCTAAAATGCTGTTTTTTTTTTTCCTTGCATGTCCCCCTCAGATCTATAGCGACTACACTTCCAAGTGCACTTTCAGTGCACTTTCAAGTGCACTTGCAGTGCACTTGTAGTGCAAAGTGGATTTGCCTTTTGTAAATAGCCTCCATTGTCAGATATCCCAGGCCAGGCAAGCACCAGTACTGATACACAAGGAATAGCAGCAGGATTCTGCACTCATGATTGTACTCACAATGTCCCTGGATACTTGGATGCCTCATTCAAATATCAGACAGACATTTCTCCAGTGAACTCTCCAGACCAGATCCTCAGTGAAATCCCTTAAATAGCTTCAGAGATTTTTAGCAAACTGGCCCTTAACATAGCTGGAGCCTCAATTAGTACATGTAGAACTTCAGCTGGACTGCTTGGAAGGGCAGCAACACTTCAGGTTGTAAACTTCTCCCCGCTAGACAAGAACAGGGCTGCCTCAGGCCCAGCCTATTTATGTACTCCCCAACCACCTACTGAGCACCCTCATTGATTGATTGAGACAACATAAATATTCAGGCTGTTTATATGCCTCTTCCAACCCGCTACTGTCTAGTATCCTCCAGAAGGCAGCAGGTAAGCAGTTAACCCTGCAGCCAGTTAAGCCCAAAACAGCCAAAAGCAATCACAAGCTGCTCCGCTGATTACAGAGGAGCCAAGTAAATTTACCTAGCTTTCCTAGCAACCTATCCAGGAGGCTGCTGCATATCTATCTATCTATCTATCTATCTATCTATCTATCTATCTATCTATCTATCTATCTATCTATCTATCTATCTATCTATCTATCTATCTATCTATCTATCTACAACCAGTGGTGGTGCGTCCATAGAGGGTGCAGGAGCGCCGCCCCCTCTCTCTCCTGCACCGCCACTGAATAAAATACACAGATTCATGCATTGCATGAAGCTATGTATGGTTGCTGCCGCCCACTATTCAGATGGCCGGCCCCCTGGTGAGTGCCAGCCATCTGAATAATGGCAGCTGGTTGGCTTTGGAAGTGTCTATCAGTCCGTAGTGTGAATGAGGCCTTAGGAGGATTATTTGGAAGGAAATTGTTAATGGTACAAGTGTAAAGATTTAGCATGACGGATAGGCAGACAGCATGAGCTTGAACATGAGCTTGGTCTTTATTCAGTAGCCTCCATCTTAGAACTAACCACAGATCCCCACCCACAGATCACATGACCAAAACTGTTAGCTGTTTCCTAACATGATAAGGAACTGGGTATAACAATTGAACTTGATTATAACATAAAGCATACACATCATTACAACAAGGATCACAATTGGGTGACATTCCTTTTTATTCTAGTGATGAGGGCTTTTTTTCAGAGGGAACTTGGGGGAACTCATTCCTACCACCTTTGGCTCAGACCCGTTGGTGCCTGCTCACCACAATCACTTGTAAACACAAAAGTCTGGTTTCTGTGTTTACAAGTGACAGCTCTGCACTCTGTGTGTAACCCCCCTGAACTCTGCACTCTGTATGTAATGCAATCCTGGCATGTAATGCCCCTTTAAGACCCTTCTACTGTTTGTGAAATCTGAACGGGGTCGTGGTTGAGTTCCTGCACCTATTTTCTGAGAAAAAAACTCTGCTAGCGATAATAACAAATACAATTTACCCATCACATTTAAATTCACCAAGATTTGCCCATCAGCAGCTGCATACAACATAATAGAAAGATTCCAGCAACAAACAACATTCACCCAACAGCCGCTGCATAACACTTAAGCACATTCTTTTTAGAAAATGATGGGACAATTCTGTAGAAAACAGATGGCAAATTGTGTTATATAATTGTGTATTCAGAATAAATAGAAAATAAAAATGTTTTCATAATACTACTAATTGTCCCTCATATTGATATATGTAAATAATACCAAAATAATTGCTAAATTAATAGGCACATATCTAGTGTTGCCAACCTCCCGCAGCACTTTTTACTGACGGGGCATAGTATTTACTGACAACCTAAAAAATGAGAGAACTCCTATAAAAAACAAAGACAATCAATATTTAAACAGTATAAACACAATATGGAAACACTGACAATACCCATAACAAGTAATTTGCCTGGTTTACACAGCATGACAAATTATCAACCCCTGATATTTACAAATGGTTCTAAAAAAAATATATAGAATTTTACAAACTGTCCTTTGTCCATACATTTACTGATGGTTGGCAATTCTGCACAAAGCTGAGATTTAAAAATGTTCCTTAGGCCCCTTTCACACTTGTGCGACTTGTCCTGCGACTTGGGACTGTAAAGTCAAATGACAAGTTGTTCCTCGTGATTTTCAATGATAACCATTCATATATGTGCGACTTCAAAACGTGCCAACTTCAAAGTAGTCCCTGTACTACTTTGGTCTGACCTCCATGCGAGTCGGGGTCCATAGACCTCAAGTTTACACAGGCATTCCTTGAAATCACGTCAAACTCGCAGACACAAAATCGCTCTAATGTTGGCCACAGGGGCAGGTAGTTTTCACCAATTTCACCCAGCTTCCAGTTTGCAAAACCAGGTTGGTAGTGACTACATTGTTTTTGTTCCCTTTTTATTGTAATTAAAATTGGCTAAAAAATTGTTAAAACTGATAGAAAATTGTGTTGTATTTGGGAAGTGTACAAGTTATAACTATTACAAATCAGGCCAAAGCTGAAAATAAAAATTCACAGATAAGGATTTTGTGCATGTTTGCATCTTAAAACAGCAAGGCATCTATTTATATATTCTAGTTCTTTATATAGATGTATACCTAAGAGCATATAACAAAGCAGCTGCGGCTTCTTTAATACTGCACCATTGGCATACTGACACTGTGCATCACTGTTACATAAGTGACTATTGAATGCCATGTTATGAAGCAGCTGTGGCAATGTATATGGTATATTAAATAAATCATTCAGGCCTATTTTTGGTGCAGTGTGTGTTTGAGGCAGCATGAACGATTGCACATCATGTAATCCCCATGGAAAGAATTAAGATGTGTTTGTAACTGTGAGCCTGAAGTATCTGCCCTTATGTAATAGTATACAAACTGTTCAGATCTAGAGGACTCTGAAAGTGCATGTCAAGCCAGATATTTTCTCTGGTATAGATTGGAGAAGGAATAAAACTACTGTCAATTCAAATCTGCAACAGGGACACAAACAGAAGTAAAAACCTGACAGGGGTTCTGGCCTTACCCTACTCTACTGTCTGTGTTTCTATTGAAGAGTTCCCCACAATTTGTGTCTGGGGAAACATTGTCAGCAGGATAGGAAATAAAGTTATTCTCTTGAAGGCTTTGTGCCTTGCCTTGTGGGAACATCCACAAAATCTTGCACTTTCCTGTTGTGCACAAAAATGAACTGGCCTTTTGCAGACTTGCAGCAGTGCCATTCATTCTTAATGGCACCCCCATGCATCCTGCTAGGGTATGTGTGTGCATGTGCACCAAAACGCCTGGTACCGCAGTACCAAGCGGTTTGGTGTGGCATAAGTTTTAAAATGGTTTAGACATGTAAGCAGGTGCAGTCTACTTTCTCTACTGTAGGTGGCGCTCATCCACAGTGGTAGTACAGTTAGAGAGGAAGTCAAGGGGAACACGAACATGATGAGAGTAGCTGATGGTGTGCCAACATCCCTATATTATACAAATTGAAAGAACCCTCATAGTGGGCCTCGTACACATGACCGTTTTCCTTGACAAAATCCATCAAGAAACTTGGTGGCAGAGCTTTTTTTCCGAGGAAAACGGTCGTGTGTATGTTTTTCTTCGAGAAAACTGTCGTGGATCTCGACGAGAAAAAAGTTCTCTTTTTTCTCGTCGGGAGTCTCAATTTCCTAGTCGTGTTTCTCGTCTTGCCGGTTTACGACGAGAAACACATTCGTGTGCATGCTCAGAATAAAGTATGAGACGGGAGCGCACCTTCAGTAAAAGTAGCATTCGCAATGGAGATAGCACATTCGTCACGCTGTAACAGACTGAAAAGCACGAATTGTCTCTCACCAAACACGCAGTACATGAGATTAGCAAAAACAGCCCCAAGGGTGGCGCCAATGGAATAGAACTTCCCCTTTATAGTGCCATTGTACGTGTTGTACGTCACCGTGTTTGAGAACGTTGGATTTTGTCTTGACAGTGTGTACGCAAAGAAAGCTTGACAAGATTCTCGACAAACCTGACAAGGAACTCGTCGAGGAAAACGATGTTTCTTTTACGACAAGTTTCTCTGTCGTGTGTACGAGGCCTAAGTCAAAGAGTACATTAGTAGAAAGAAAAGATTGGAAAGGTTATTGAAGGTTTACAGATTCTTTATTGTTACACAAAAATAAAAAATAAACTGACAATGCATATTAAAAATAGGTTGGGTACTAGGACTAGTTACAGTATGTTTGCAAAAAGTCACAGAACAAAGAACGATGATTTTCAATATTATTTTTAATAAGTTGGGTACTAATATTTGTCAGTTTATTTTTTATTTTTGTGTAGACAATATTTTTTTTATTATTTATTGCAATTCTTTTTTTTTATCAGCCCTGTTGGGGGGCTTTGGTGAGATATTAGGGGTCTTAACAGACCTCTGACATCTCCCCTTTGAGACAGGGAAAGGGACTAGGGACACAGATTCCCCAGTCCCTTTCTCAGCAGCCTCAGCTGCACTGAAAATGAATGGAGAGAAGACAGCGGCTCCTCTCCATACATAAACTGAAACATTGTAAACACAGTTTACGATGTTTCAGTTATGTGAATGGACAGAGTCAGTGATCACTGTCTCTGTACATTCAAAACAGTAAGGAGCCGGATTTACCGGCTCCTACCTACGCTCTCCATCCTGACAGATCGAGCGGGTGGAGGAGGAGAATGGAGGGGGACAGCAGCATGGGGGGGGGGGCACGGAGGGAGACAACAGCATGGAGGGGGACATGGAGGGAGACAGCAGCATGGAGGGGGACACGGAGGGAGACAACAACATGGAAGGGGACACAGAGGGAGAGAGCAGCATGGAGGGGGACTCAGAGGGAGACAGCAGCATGGAGGCGGACACAGAGGAGAACGGAGGGGGACAGTAGCATGGAGGGGGACACGGAGGAGATGGAGGGGCACAGCAGCATGGAGGGGGACACGGAGGAGAACGGAGGGGGAAAGCAGCAGAATGGAGGGGGCTGGAGGAGGATACGGGGACAGTCTGCGGTGATTGTGTGTGGGAGAGTTAGAAGCACCGATCACCGCTGATTTCACCAAAGCAGCTCAAAGCCGCGGGGGGAGAGAGAGAAGCGAAGAAACGGCTGTCAGACTTATATCTCCTCCACCGCACTGATCACCCTGACTATCCAGGTATCGGGTGAAGCATCGAGGCATTTGCCCGAGTACAAGTACTCAGGCAAATGCTCGGTATCAGTACCGATACCGATACCAGTATCAGTATCGGGACAACCCTAGTGCAAAGCGTTATGAAATAATGTGAAAGTTCTGTATTGCTTCTATTTCCATATGCTAGCAGCCAATTCCAAATTAGTAGGTAGCAATAATGCTACACGTTAACATGCAATGCAATGCACCACAAAGTTCTGAATTAGCTCTTAATTGACATCCAGTGAAAGCAATTTTTTAGGATTGTCTACAGTAGAGAAGTATGACAATATTCCTCAAGTTTTTTGCTGCCTGTGGCTCCACTGGGGGGAATTTTTTCTTACTTCCTGATAATGTTGTCTCCAACTTTAATAAATGAGACCAATTTGCACATTCGCCCCATTTATTTTCTTTCCAAGTAGAACAGATCCCAAGAAACCACTGGTAAAATTGTGCAGGGTAGTAAACAGATGATCTGCTTACTAGATGGCCTTTTGTTATCTCCAAGAGAGCAGCAGTACCTGAATATCACAAGAATATAATGCCAAATATCAGAATCCTTTTATTGAGGTCTTCTCTGGGCCATGTTTTGCTGTCACCAGAAATTAATATATTTTTTTAATAACTAAAATACTACCAAATTACTTTTTTAAACGTGTTGGATCATTCGGGAAGATTGCAAGGAAAATGTTTTAAAAACGAGTAGTATGAAGCAAAAGCATGAATCGGAAAGAGATGCGCTTTGCACATGGTGTGTCCTCCTCTAAGGATTAAAACATGCAAATGCATTACATACATAATGCTAATGCAATCAGCATGTGCTACAATCTATTGCCTCTATATGTATAGACACCATCTGGCTGATAAGCTTATTCAAATTAGCCAACAACTATAGGTAGCCCTAAATGTAAGTGTAAGAAAAAGCAAAAAAAAAATGTTTTTTTAATTAATTTAAGATGATTTTAAATTGGGGGAAAGTCTGCTTTAAGTTTAGCAGACATGCAGTGATTGAAAATAATGGTTTATTTCCAGTATACAAATATGATTCAGCCAGGTTAGATGAATAGTGCCACATCCCTATTAATAATGAAAATTGTAAGATTATTGGATGGGATTTTTTGAGCACTGTATACATACCAACGTGAACAAATATGAAATAAAATTATACATTTTATTTATACATAATTAAAGAACAAAGTCACAATAGACCAGATAAAAACAAGAAATCTGATGATGATATATCCAACAAAATTAGGCTACCTTACAGAGTAACATACAGGCAATGGTGGATGCCATCATATAGTAAATAAATCCCAACGCATTTTGATTCTCAAATATAAAGATCTTTGTCAGGGGGTCAATAAGGTGGTGGCCCCCGAAATATGAATACATGTAGAAATCATAATCATGAAAACAATATTAATAATATCAAAAGCTACATTGCATGAGGACACTCACAATCATCAGAAAAGTTACTAGAGTCAGGGCACTCCCCAGTGTGGGTGGTCTCACGATGTAGGCTCAAAGAGGCACAGAGGATGCCAACATAGCTATAGAGATCAAACAATACAAACCTGAGATTTACAAAATTGATGCTCATTCTGCAAAATGTAGCTGGAACACATAAACAATATAGTCTTCAGGCACTTATGGATGAATCAAGGGCAGGGAGAATATGGCTTGGATATGTTCCAAAGGCGAAAGGGGGCCTCTATCCCTGTAGAGGTGCCAATAATGAAAAAAAATAGCTATTGGTTCTTTTAAAAAGCTACATACAAGTGTAGACCAAAAATAGTAGATAAAATGATCATACAATTATTGCTAAACAATGTCCAGAAGACATTGTGCAGGCTTGACACTCCACAAAAGATCAATCTTAATGGAAAAGATATAAAGTAGTTCTCAGCTTCACAATCTAAAATAAAATATAAGCATAATTATACCTAATAATAAATATATTGCCCAATAGCAGTTTGTTACTACAAAAATAGGACAATCAAAAAAATAAAGTAAAGTAGAGAAAAACAAGCAACAAGGAACAAAAAGCAAACATATGTAGAGCGAGTTGCTTACCAATATCTGATATTTCAAAAGTACAGGGAGGGTGCCAAAGCTGTATAAATAAAATGCGTACTTTTATTTAATATTTGTTTATGTTGGTATGCACATAATGCCACAAAAATCCCATTCAATAATCTTACAATTTTATTTTCAGTAACCTAAAATGTACAGTATAATAAATGTACATGATAAAAAATGATCACAATTAAAAGAGCATAAATGCACAAATAAAATAATCACAAACAGCGCTAATAGTGACAGTTCTGGTGTAGATGCCCAAGGCACCACTGCTACACTATAAAAATTGCGTGAAGGAAATAAATCAGTAGAGGCAAAGTCCCAATATGAGTGTGGTCCACTTTAAGAAAGGACAGACAGTAAGCACCTTCCACCCGAACTCCTCAAAAGACACCACGTGGGACAAAATAAGCCCCCTCTGGGAAACGCACTTACCAAAAAGTAAGTAATAAGAGGCGATGTATATATAACTCCAGACTGGTAATAATCCTTCAAGCAGGGTGATCAAATACATCTGTGTGGAAGCTCCCAATTAAGCCAAAAAAAAGGACAAAAACAGTGCCATAGCATAATTCCGTTTTTAATGGATTAAAGATAAAAGTAGCCCACAGATGAAAAAAACCCTTCAAACATTACACGTACAATATAAAAGGTAAACAAGCGCATAATCACCAACTCCTGTATGATAGGTGAAGCGTCGTGCTGGTCCTGCTTCAGTCTCAGAGAGACTAACAACTTCTGGTTCCAGCCGAGGCCCTGGTGGAGCGCAAGCGTCACTTCCTGAGCGTCGTGAGTAGGCGCTCTGTCGAAGTCCTATGACGAAACGCGTCAGGGCGTGGCTACTCACGACGCTCAGGAAGTGACGCTTGCGCTCCACCAGGGCCTCGGCTGGAACCAGAAGTTGTTAGTCTCTCTGAGACTGAAGCAGGACCAGCACGACGCTTCACCTATCATACAGGAGTTGGTGATTATGCGCTTGTTTACCTTTTATATTGTACGTGTAATGTTTGAAGGGTTTTTTTCATCTGTGGGCTACTTTTATCTTTAATCCATTAAAAACGGAATTATGCTATGGCACTGTTTTTGTCCTTTTTTTTTTGGCTTAATTGGGAGCTTCCACACAGATGTATTTGATCACCCTGCTTGAAGGATTATTACCAGTCTGGAGTTATATATACATCGCCTCTTATTACTTACTTTTTGGTAAGTGCGTACCCCAGAGGGGGCTTATTTTGTCCCACGTGGTGTCTTTTGAGGAGTTCGGGTGGAAGGTGCTTACTGTCTGTCCTTTCTTAAAGTGGACCACACTCATATTGGGACTTTGCCTCTACTGATTTATTTCCTTCACGCAATTTTTATAGTGTAGCAGTGGTGCCTTGGGCATCTACACCAGAACTGTCACTATTAGCGCTGTTTGTGATTATTTTATTTGTGCATTTATGCTCTTTTAATTGTGATCATTTTTTATCATGTCTCTATTTTTTTAAACGGCTGCTCCTATTATCGTAGTATACAGATCTTCTGTCATCTACGTTCTTTCTTTGTTATTAGCTTATTGTAATCAGCTTATATCCTGGTTTGGTGCTGGGAGGTGTTCTGTAGGCCTTCAGTACACTTTTTTTTTCATAATAAATGTACAGCATAATAAATGTACAGTATAATAAGCACAATATTCTTGCTAGGCAGAGAGGATGAGTTGATTGTCTTGGCTTTGGATCATACTAGGGAGCTCAAAAGCTCTAGAATGTTTTATTAAAAGTACATTGATACAGCTATGCAGTTCATAGTGTAACATTTTAGCACAAATAGTTCACAAGACTCATCATTTTGTCACAGTTGCACTTGTATGCATGCTTACTTGGTGTATAGACCAATCTTTTGTTATAAAAAAGAAAAGGCAAATTTATTTTTACTCGTTGTTACCCTTCAGGTTCACTATAGCTGGGGTTCAATATTAGCTGATATTCTCCTTAGATACAAATGTGCATGTCTAAAGCCTCGTACACACGACCAAGTTTCTCGGCAAAAACCAGCAAGAAACTTGCTGGGAGATATTTTCTTGCCGAGGAAACCGGTCGTGTGTACATTTTCGTCGAGGAAACTGTCGAGAAACTCGACGAGCCAAAAAGAGAGCATGTTCTCTATTTCCTTGACGGGAATGGAGAAACTTGGCTTGTCGAGTTTCTCGACGGTTTCGCAAGGAACTCGACGAGCAAAACGATGTGTTTCGCCCGTCGAGTTTCTCGGTCGTGTGTACGAGGCCTAAGTTTTGTTTTTTCAGGGTTGGCAAAATGCAAAAATATTTTGTTTGCATATCCTACTACAAAGACATCTCCTTCTACTCAATTTGAAATGTATAAATGACTTAACAAAAATTGTAATAATGGGGGTTTAGCCTAAAAACATTTGTGTAGAATTATTTTTTTTTGCTATCTAAAAGATAACTATTTGAAGTTTTCTACATCCTCTGGTGAGGTGACTCCGTGGCCTCACAAGTCGAGAGTTTTTTTTTAGTTGATGTCAAGAAAGAGATACTTTTTACTCAAAATGATAGTGCAAGTTGAAAATAACATGAGCGTTTTATTAAATGGTCCACTTTCTGTACTGTAGGTGATTTGAAAAATCTGTGCTTGCCACTTGGATGTACTTTACTGTTAATCAAAACAATTTGATAACATAAAAAGAGAAGGTCACTGACAGTTTGTGAGAAAATGTATTATAATCTGATATATATATATATATATATATATATATATATATATATATATATATACGCCATAACAACTTTGAGGTCTTTCATAATAACTTACATTACAAAACAAGTGTTTCCTGTAAAAGCCATCACAAATCACCTCTTATTTTCAGGTACAAGTTAGAAAACGCAATGCCCTATTGGTTGCCCTAGAAAATAACCTTGACCGTTATAATAATTTCATAACTATTCCATAAATTTATAATTATATCTTGGCTGAAATATGATTATTTTTTCCCTCCATTATTGCAATTGGTCATATGTTTAGACAATATAACATATTTCAGAAAAAGGTTTAATATTCTAATTACATCATGTGTATCAGGAAAATTTGCTGCTAAGTGTATAAAAATAAATTGTCTCTGTGCGATCATACAAAGTATAAATGGGTTTATTGAATAAGTTAAGAGCACCAATGGTGTGTATACCAGAAACTCAGAAGAACCAATCATAAATCATTATTTATGGAGGTTTATGAGTTTTTAATCCTGAACAAAAACCTTGCAAATGGATGTTAGAACAATACTTTTATGGGGACATCCTCTTTTTAGACCTTTTTGAACAAGTTTATTGTTTGCTGGATCAAATATCTCTTTAGCATGTTGGTATACACAACCTCATATACTGGTGAAACCAGATAACCTTAACCACTGGCACAACTTCTACCTACCTACTGTATGCTAATTTCAGTGAAACAATTAAGATTTTAGTTTACCAGAGTGGTCTAGCTTGTCAACACCACTAAAGCTGGCTATGCGACCCCTGGTGTTGCTCAGATTTTTTTATTCCTCTTTTTCTTAACATTTCATATTCCCTTTATTCACTTTCGGGCAAACAATAAGAACCAGTGTTTGCACACACCTGCCAGCCCTTTACATAATTGAGTGATTGTCGATTATGTTTAAACACTCCCTAAGCGCATGGGATCTCTGACCCCATGATTAAGCTTTGGGGGTGGAGCAAAACACATTGGGGGCGTGGCCTGGAGTTCAGGCTGAGGTTTTCACTCTCATCACCATTGTAGGACTGCATGGATGTGCGGCATTAGGGATCACCTCTTCTCCCTTGAGCTAAAGCTGGCTATGCACCAGTGAAAGTTCAGAACATTAATTTGATTTACTAATGGTTTGTGAGGTCAAAACGACATTTGTTTTCGACCGCAGTGACGACAATATTTTAAGCAGCAGGATGGGAACTTTTTCTTGAACAAATGAAATGTTATCTGTGAATGTGGCTTTCTTTCAGGAAAATTTTAAATATTGTAATAAAGTCTGTTTTATATGTCTGGGATTACATTCAAGTAGCAGCTCTGGATGAAATTAAAATTTCTCAAACAGAATTTGTTGACTCAATGATGAAAAGAAAAATGTTCTGCCAAACATTTTTCTACGGGGGGCGTGGCCAAGATGGCGACCTAGACGGACGTGTGCTAGAGGAGCTCCGCTCATCAAGACCCGTTTACCCGTTATTCCAGGGATCCACCACTACCTTTTACCCTGACTGAAGCTGGAGGCACTCGGGTATGCGTAAGGGCAAGGCCGGCTCTGGACGGAAAGGAGGCTCCACGACTAAAGCAAGTCCCCAGCCGAGACTGCCGCTGACTCCTGTAGGCCGCGCGCACATGGCATCCCAGACGGCGCCTCCCCCGGCAAATGCATCGGAGGAAGACCGCTTCCAGGCGCTCATGCTGGCGATACAAGGCTGCCAGACCACCCTCACGGGTAAGATTGACACCCTGCAGCTGGACCTCGGGCTCCTGCGGAGGGACCTGGATGGCATACGGGAGCGGCTGGGGGAGGCAGAGCGGCGAGTCGGGGATTCGGAGGACTCCATCCGCGATCACCGTGCCTCCATACATACTCTCCAGGTGAGAGTGAAGGCCCTAGAGTCGCGGGCAGAAGACAGCGAGAACCGCAGCAGGAGAAATAATCTCCGTGTGGTGGGTCTCCCGGAGGGGGCGGAGGGCCAAGACCCGACGGCGTTCACTGAAACCCTGCTCAGGAATTTGCTGCCACAGGCCCAATTTTTCCCGCACTTCGTGGCTGAGAGGGCCCACAGGATGCCACCGGGCCGCGCCGTGCCTGGGCCCCCCCCGCGCACCTTTATTTTCCGTCTGCTCAACTTCCGCGACAGGGATCTGGCGCTGAGAGAGGCCAGGAGAGTGGGGGAACTCCGCTTCGAGAACACGCGGCTGATGATGTTCCCGGACTACTCCTTGGACACCCAGAGGCTTCGCAGGACATTCGACCATGTCAAGGTGCTGCTCCGTGCTAAAGGCCTGAAATATAGTATGCTGTTCCCGGCTCGCTTGAGGGTCATCGACGGCGAGTCCACTCGCTACTTTACTTCGCCGGAAGAAGCTTCTCACTGGCTGGACACCCTGCCCCGGCATCGGTAACTGTGTGGTTTCGGCTGTGGTCCCCATCCTGCTCCCTTCCCCCTCTCATTTTGTTTTTCCCCTTAAAAGTGGCTGCACATGAACGTTGCTCTCTTGGCTACCTGCCACGTGGAATGGGGGACGGAGCTGTGCCTCTATGGCGTGCTTGGCCAGAGGCCCCCGCCATTTCCTCCCCCCCTGTCTATTGCCTGTTCCCTCGCATGACCCTCCATGGGTAACACACATGGCACTGTTGGTGCTGGCCTGCTGGACCTCAGGTTTGTTGGAGGTGCATTAGAGGATGGGGGACTCGGGGCAGCTCGGGAGTGGGTACTGTTGGGGGTGGGGGGGCTCGGTGGGGCTCTTCCGAGTTGGTGCTGACCGGGACTGGGGTTGTAACGTTATAATGTTTAAGAATGTGCCCCTAGTGTAGACTAGGAGAACCGTTTTGTGCCTTTAATTTTTTATGTTTTACATTCATTTAAGATGATCATATTTCAGTCACTATGCTATGGGTGGATCCAATGTTATCCAGTGCTCTGTATGGGTCTGGGAGCGGTATCCTCTTCCGAGGCTGCTGCTGAGCCGGGTGTTTGCTCTTCTGGTACCTCTGGATTGGTCGCCTTGCCAGTTGCTCCCATAGGAGACCTTCCTACTGTTTGATGGGGTTGGTTTGGGGTGTATGTACTCCGGTCCTTTTTCCGGACGTGCGGGGTGGGGGGGAGGGGCGGTTTGGTTATGTTTTCATGTTTTTTTCCTTATTATTTGATGTTTTTATGAGTTGCCAATTCGTTTGTCAGACTAATACATGCAGTAATATGCCTTGGGTGCCTAGCTCGGCCTCCTCGGGGCGCTTAGGCTGGGCGCCCAATGCTCTTGAGGTGACGGGTTATGTGTGGTCGGGGGGGTACCCTTTCCCACGCTGGCTCCGCTGTTATTATCCCAGCTACCCCAATGGCTCCCATTAGGCTAGTCTCATGGAATGTCCGCGGGCTAAATGACAAAATAAAGAGGTCGTTGGTTATGGCCTACCTCAAGAAATACTCTCCCCATATATGCCTCCTGCAGGAGACTCACCTGACGGGAAGGAAGATTCTAGGCTTGAGAAAGCAATGGGTGGGTCACTCATACCACGCCACCTACTCCAACTATGCCAGGGGGGTTAGCGTATTGATCCACAAGTCCTTGTCCTACTCCCTGCTAGACGTTAAGACTGACCCTGAGGGTAAATACGTGCTCCTGCATGCTGTGGTGGACACGGTTGAAATGCTAATTCTGGGTATCTATATACCGCCACCGGCTACAATGTCCTTCCTGAAATCCCTGATTCCTATATTGGCCACGTACCCTACAGATAATATCATCATTGCAGGGGATTTCAACATGGCCCCAAACCCATCCATGGATAGGCTGTCCTCTGACGTTACCGTTGACTCTCCCCTGCGGCGTTGGGCCTCCTTGTACGGTTTTACAGATGTTTGGCGTTGGAAGTTCCCAGATGTTAAAGCCTACACTTGCCACTCCACCTCCTACAGAGCTATGTCTAGGATAGATCTAGTATATGCCAGTGGGGGAATGCTCCCGAGGGTCAGGGAGGTGCAGATACTCCCCAGAGGTATCTCGGACCACTCGCCCGTGCTCTTAACAATACAGACCCTAACGCCCCCATCGGAGAGACTGTGGCGACTTTCTCGCTACTGGATCTCGGATGAGAGAGTGGCGGCGGAGATCCCCAGATGCATCTCTGAGTTTTGTGGTGACAATGAGGAATCCACGACGGAGGGCAACAGGTGGGATGCAT
Organism: Rana temporaria; assembly: GCF_905171775.1. Classification (NCBI taxonomy): domain Eukaryota; kingdom Metazoa; phylum Chordata; class Amphibia; order Anura; family Ranidae; genus Rana; species Rana temporaria. The sequence goes on along the minus strand of NC_053490.1, from coordinate 111,767,986 downwards.
TCAAAGCATTCACACGGGGGTGTTATCAGACTGTTATCTCTCGGGAGCGCAGGGCCGCCACTATCTGTTTGGAGGAAGCTGAGGCTAAAGCCCAAGATTTAGAGGCCCAATATGTAGCGACCCAAAACCCAGTCACATACGTGGACATGCAGGCAGCCTATCGGGAAGCTATGCTTCTTAGGGTGGCCAAGGCGGGGAAGAGACAGTTGGCCCAAACGCAGCACATCTTTGAGCAGGGGGAGAAGACGGGGCGCCTCTTGGCCTGGTTGGCTAGGGAGCAGCAACCCGTTACTACCATAGCTAGGATTCAAAATATTAACGGACTGGTTGAGGTAGACCCTGTGGCCATCAATGCATGCTTTGCTTCCTACTACGAGGCGCTATATTCGTCCAGGGTTGATTACACGGGAGAGGAGCTGGACTCCTTTCTGGGGCAACTGACCTTTCCGAGCCTTTCGGATGAGGCCCGTACCCACCTGGACAGTGGAATAACCCTTGAGGAGGTGCAGCAGGCTTTGGGGGAGTTGCAGGCGGGGAAAACACCTGGGGTGGATGGCCTTCCCCCAGAATTTTATAAGGAGCACGGAGAGTTGTTGGCCCCAAGGCTTCATGCTATGGTGGTTGCGTCTCTCAAAAATGGCAGTCTCCCTCCTTCTATGGCGGAGGCCGTTATCGTAGTGATCCCTAAGCCGGGCAAGGACCCCGAGTTGTGTGCCTCATACAGGCCTATCTCGCTTTTGAATGCGGATGCTAAAATCCTCACTAAGGTTCTGGCCAGACGTCTTAATTCGGTTATTTTGACGTTGGTGCATGAGGATCAGACCGGCTTCATGCCTGGAAAGGGCACAGATATAAACCTCCGTAGGTTGTACACGGTTTTGGGTGCTCAAGGGGCCCTGGCCGAGTCCGACGTTGTGGCCTCCCTAGATGCGGAAAAAGCTTTCGACTCAGTAGAGTGGCCATACCTGTGGGAGGTCCTGCGTCGGTTCGGCTTTGGTCCCAGGTTTGTATCATGGGTGCAGGCCCTCTATAGGGCGCCCACTGCTAGGGTCCGTACCGGGTCGGTTCTCTACCAACCATTTCGCCTAAATAGGGGTACAAGGCAGGGTTGCCCCCTATCCCCCGGCCTTTTTGCTCTGGCTATTGAGCCTATGGCGATCCTCCTTCGCTCCTCCCCGGCGGTGCGCGGTATTCCTGTGGGCCCGATCCAGGAAAAAATATCTCTGTACGCGGACGATACATTGTTGTATTTAAGGGACCCCGCTGTCTCTCTTGGAGCGGCCCTCGCGCTTATCGACACCTTTGGCAGGTTTTCCGGCGTTCGCATTAACTGGGGGAAGTCGGTCGTTTTCGCCCTAATGTCTTCGGAAGCGGCGGTCACGGCGGGCACCCCTTTGAGACAGGTATTGCAATTCAGGTATCTGGGGGTGGAGATCCACAGGGACCTAAGACAGTTTATCCCCCTCAACTTGACCCCGGTCCTGTCCCTCCTGACTCAGAGGTGCGCTGCATGGAAGACACTACCCCTTACCCCGGTTGGGAGGGTCAATCTGGTCAAGATGACTGTCTTGCCGAAGTTTTTGTATATTTTTAGACAGACCCCCGTCCCTATTCCCAATACATTTTTCAAGAAACTAGATGCCCTGATCACTTCCTTCATTTGGAATGGAGGCACTCCTAGAATAGCTAGGTCCACCCTGCAGTTGCCGGTCACTCTTGGCGGTCTGGCTTTGCCATGCTTCCAGAAGTACTATTGGGCGGCGGTCCTTGTCACACTCAGGTGGTGGCTTTCGGAGGAACCGGCCAACCCGGCTGCTACTCTGGAGGCTGCGCTTCTGGGATCCTACTCTGAACTCCGCAATCTGATCTATAGGGGACCTAGGTCCAGTCCGTCTGTCACATCTTCTATGAAGACTACCCTGCGGGTATGGGATGTAGTTAGGACCAAGGTTCAGGGCCCAGGTCGCTATTCTCCGCGTACTCCGCTATGGGGGAACCCGCGACTAGTACATTTCCACACCATACCTGACCCGGCCCTATGGGCTCGCTTTGAGGTAAAGACGCTAGCGGACATAGCCCCGTCGGGTAGGCTACTCACCTTTGATGAATTGAAGCAGAGGAGGGGACTCACGAATCCGATGTTCTTTAGGTTTCTTCAGCTGCGTCATGCTTTTAAATCGCAATTTCCTGACCTGGTGGTGCTGGAGACTACAGGGGTGGAACGCTTGCTGAGGGCGGAGGACGAGACTAAACCCTTGTCTGCCTTGTACTCGCTATTGATAGGCCTGGACACCTCTAAGGTCTCTCAGCTATACTCGGTGTGGCAGGGGGACATTCCAACACTGGCTGATGACGACTGGGAAGAGGGGATACAACAGTATCTTACCCTGGTGGTGTCTGCCAGGGATAGATTTATCCAACTGAAATTCCTGCACAGGGCTTATTACTCCCCCCAGCGCCTGGCTAAAATATACCCGCAGCGGAGCCCCACCTGCCCACGATGTGGTGAACAGGAGGGATCCTTTTTCCATGTGGTCTGGTCATGTCCCGCAATGAAAACCTATTGGCAGGGGGTGGTGAGTGTGATTCAATCTGTTAGTAAGATAAGTGTACCCTGTGAACCCCTGCCACTGCTCCTAGGTATAGTTGATACACTGCCGGGCACCCAGTCAAAGAAATTGTTCATCTTCTTCGCTGCTTTCTATGCCAGGAAAGCAATTCTCTTAAAGTGGAGGGAGGCCCCTCCCCCTTCGGTGCAGCAGTGGAGGGCATTGATCAATGCGGCCCTTCCTCTGTATAAACTCACATATATGGGTCGCAACTGCCCCGGGAAGTTCGAAAAGGTATGGGCGGCCTGGGTAAAGGCAGAAAAGTTGCAGCTAGACTAGCTGAAAGGCGTCCCGGGATGGCCTGGTCACCCCTTTCCTCCCCCTTCTTTTCCCCTATGTTCTTGGGTCTTGGGGCTGGTTGCACTGGGAGCCACGTGGGGTCACATGGGGGCGGTGGCAAGAGCCACGAAGATCCTTGGATCCGGTAATAGAGGCCTCTCTCCCCCCCCCACCTCCACCCCACCCCATCCCTCTTTTCCCCTGAATACGCGACTCATGGTACAGTGGTGGAGGTCTTCCCCCTTTTGCCCTGTTAGGGAAACTTATATCCGTCTCAAGTGTAGAATGAGTGGTATTGCTATTGTCCCCAACATGTGTGTCTCTGTATGGGGGGGGGTCTCGGGGGTTACTTGGGGTATACAAGTGTTGACGTATTTATTGAAATCCAAGCTATGCACTCCGTCTCCCTCCTTCTCAATTTTTTATCTCCATCTGTGTACCCTTTTCTTTTCTTGGCAATTTGGACACAGGGAGTATGCGCTCATACATGGACGTTCACCTTATGTGTTGTTTTAACTTGCTTTCAGGTTTCTAAACTGCATTTACTGCTGATCTATGTATAACCAATGTCTGGCAACTGTATATTTACTCTGTTTATACATCAATAAAAATCTTTTTGTTAAAAAAAAAATCATTTTTCTACAAACGTTTGAACAAAAATCTAAAATGGCCAGCCTAATGAATGACCACTAAAGAATAAATATACAAACATCATAGGTGTGCTCAAATAAACTGTGCGCTACTCCAGACTGCTGCTCATTTTCTTAGAAGATTACTGCTCCACTGTATCACAAGGTTCATGCCCAGCCTGCCAGCCGCCATTAGAATACACAAAACAAATCCAGATATCTGCACTTCTTAATAGCTTTATAGTAAAATATGACACATGGACGTCATGCAATAGTGGGGGACAGAAAAGTATGACACATTTCGCATCCATCTCTTAACATTGGTGTGATCTGGCTGGTTAGGGGAAGATTTGCAAGCCCTAATTTAAGGATTATACCAGTGGCGGCTGGTGCTCCAATTTTTGTGGGGGGGGGGGGGGGCGGAAAACATCCCTTCCTGGTCGGTCTGTCAGTCAAACGCCCCAACCCCCCTTCCATCGGTAAACCAAACACCACTCCCCGCTCGCCCACTAGCCCCGAACTTACCCCATATAGGTCACGGGCAGCTTTTACTTCGCCTTGCGTCTCGTCCTGCCTGTTGGCTTCCTCGGCGGCCAATACCGTTGCTTCTCCTCTCGGCCAATCAGGTCTTAAGACTCGCTTCCTGATTGGGCGGGAGGAGAAGCAGAAAGACAATAGCAAATATTAATTTGCTATTGTCACACCACCCCCTGCTCGCCCACTAGCCCCGAACTTACCCCATATAGGTTGCGGGCAGCTTTTACTTCCCCCTGCGTCTCCTCCTCCTTGGTGGCTTCCTCGGCGGCCAATACCGTTGCTTCTCCTCTCGGCCAATCAGGTCTTAAGACCCGCTTCCTGATTGGGCTGGAGGAGAAGCAGAAAGACAATAGCAAATATTAATTTGCTATTGTCACACAACTGCGTGGGCTCAGGGCGCATTGCTCTGCGCCCCAAGCCCACTCCTTTTTAAGCCAATTAGAGCCTCAGGCTCTAATCCTGTGCTTCAAAAAATAAATAAAACCACATTGAAATCCATGCATCCGGCACCCTGCATGTAGATTGGGGGCTCCTAATGGAGCGCCCGCCACTGGATTGTATGTGTCCAAATACTTAGCATGAAAAAAAAGGGGGTTTTTGGGACTTTAAATGAGAAATGCGTTTTTAAACAAACAGTAGTATAAGTAAAATAGTAAACGTTTATAACCAGGCTCATACATACCACCCAAACAGCAAGCCAAATTCAACTGTCTAACTGTATATGTTAAAAGCAGAGATTGGTTGCACGCATTTGCAAGTACATGAGTAAGCTGCAGAGCCCGCGCCAAGGCTCTCTGCGATCTGCAGTCCTAACTTAACTTTTGAAGTCTCCTCAATGGAGGCATGTAAAGACTAATGGGTAGATGGAGGACAGGTGACTAGGGGTGTGTCCCCGCCTCCACCTATGCTTGGTATTGTGGTGAAGAGCACTGGAAAAAAACGCATAATAGTATAAGAGTATCAGCAAAACGCATCTCCATCTCTATATGGTACAAAGAAAACTAGGGTTGGGACTTTAAATGAGGCGTATGAAAAACACACGCCTCCATCCCTATTGGATACAAAAAAAAGGGGGTTTTTGGGACTTTAAATGAGATGCGTTTTTAAACAAACAGTAGTATAAGTAAAATAGTAAACATTTATAACCAGGCTCATACATACCACCCAAACAGCAAGCCAAATTCAACTGTCTAACTGTATATGTTAAAAGCAGAGATTGGTTGCACGCAGTACTCATTTACTTGCAAATGCGTGCAACCAATCTCTGCTTTTAACATATACAGTTAGACAGTTGAATTTGGCTTGCTGTTTGGGTGGTATGTATGAGCCTGGTTATAAACGTTTACTATTTTACTTATACTACTGTTTGTTCAAAAACGCATCTCATTTAAAATACTTAGCATGTGGGTAGTAAGAATGGATGTGGTTGCATGCATAGGAATAGGGTAAACTGACAAAGTAGGCAGCACATTGCATATAAAATGTGATAAGCAAATGACTTAAAGGACAACGTTACTTAGACATAAAGCTGTAGAAAGACAGGTGAAGTTTGTCATAAAACAAGTGGATTATATTTTGACACATTCACATGATAGGTATGAAGGAGACTTCACTAACTAAATAACTACATGTTATTCAGAAAACTTCTTATTCATTAAAAGATTAAGAAGCCTGTTCATGTAGGATTTGGGTTTTCATGTTGTCACTTGTAAGGCCCCATCTTTCCTGTGGCCGTGCAACTTTGACAGAAAACAGAAAGCTTTTTTTGACTGCTGTGTGAGCATTCAATGGAAATCAATTTATCAGTGCCTATGCACATTTTGTAATCTTACAACATCTCACACTAAGAGGGGATGATATGCTGTAAATGAGGGCAGTGCAGTCAGATAATGATCCAAAACTGCAGATAACAATAAAAATAAGACCCTTGTGGATAAGTCTCTGTATATCTTCCTATGGCTATTACATTGTTTTCATTCTAGCATTTATGTATTGTTTGAAAGCAATGTGGTATAAATTAAAATTTCCCTTTACTCAGTAGAAGGGAATTTTGACAATGCTTTATTGTTTGAAAACAATGTGGTATAAGTTGAATAAGAGAAGATTTAAAAAAAAAACACAACTGCATGTTGAAATGTTGTGCTCAGCAGAGCAGTCTCTAGAAGTTCCATCGGAATCAATCCTCCATGTCCTCTTAGCTGACTAGACCTAAGTTATGACTTTAGTGGGCTTCTCTAAGGCATGCTATACATGATTTCAGTCTGATTGCACAATCTTCCTTTTCTTTGCCATTACTATGTTTTACGAAGGCAATCTAGTCAATGCATATTGATTCAAGCAGGACCTCACACTACATAGGAGTTTGGAAATCTAAAGACAGTACTAAATACAAATTGCAACCTTTGTAATATTTAGACATGGTGTTGAAAATTTTAAATTTGAAGGATTCTCTGCTCTGCTTTTCAAAGTATATGTATTGCAAGCCGGTATGGCTAATAAAAACCTTTCCATATATGTTCCAGCTATAAATGAGGACCTTTATAGCTTTCCTGTATCAACCTTGTGGCAAATAATGCAAGAAAATGGTTGATTAGTAGCTTTGCATTTAGTGCAGTTAACATGTAGGCAAGTGCAGTCTATTTTCTCCCCTGCAGGTGGCACATGTCCGCAGCGACAATGCAGACGAGGGGGGAAGTTGAGAGAAAAAAATTACCTCTCAGTTTTCTTAGTCACGAGGAGGCAACTATCCTATTGGATGCTGGCACCCCATGTGACTTTTGTGGCCATCTTGGATCAGGCAGAGTCTGTTTAAGTCTCTGGCTCCTGAGTTTGGTGCATATTTTGCAAGTGGTTAGAGTAGGGACAGTGCTTAGCGCCAAGATAAGGTTCTGAAGGAATAGGGAAAGTACAGGGAAATGCCATCCTTCCTGGAAGCCTGTCTATTTGGGTACAGACCAGCCAGGCCACATTCCGCTGTCTGAGACATATGCTGTTGGCTTCTCTGAATCACCAGTCTGCCATCACATTGCCATTACAACTGGTGAGTGCTTCTGGTTGGGTGGCCTTCCCACTGGGTTTGCTTTGTATTGCTAGCCTTTTGTTACAATACAGTCTTGTTGCTGCACTTGGACCCTTGTGTTCTCTTCCCAACGCATCACACTGCACCTGCCCACAAACTACTTAGCTGCCACTAATTTTTGCAAAGACTTTTAAGGTCGTAGATAGAATTAACTCACCTCATTTGCATAATTCATGTGTGTCATTGATTTACTAAAGCATTAATCTGCAATTGTGTGATGAGGACAATAACAGTCTGCTCCATAACAATCACCTACAGCTTAATCTACAGGAAAGTCACTTCATTGTACACAAGTTTTACGCTTCCTCACTTACTGAAAAAAGATCTGTACCTGAAATATGATGAAGTGAATAGTGGGTAAAAAGGAACAACAGCCACATTAACTGTATAATAAACTGAAAGTCTTTGTAAAAACAATGATCTAAGCTATAATTCTGTCAACCATTTACTGTTACATCCAGAATCTACAGTAGCACACAGTAAGGGCTATTTAATACGAAAGATCCTGTGACTTGCAAGAACTTGCCAGTGACCGGACCACTACCCAGATACCAAGCATTTGTGCTTCCAGTTTGAAAATGACTTGCTAAGCTATTGCTAGACTTGCCAGGCTTCACAAGTTTGTTGCACAATTGCAGCAAGTCCACATTGCATGACTCCAGATCAACTTTCTTTGCACACATTCTGCAAGTCTGCTGTAGGTTCTGGTTGAGTTATGTTTTGCAATAGTCATCCCACCACAGGGGTCACTGTGGAAAAATGTTCATGCTGTAGACTTGCAAAGCTCTTGCTGTAGACTCACCACTGAAACTTTGCTCTTGCTAGAGACTTGCCAAGCAAATTTGCTACAAATTGAAAAGGTGTCAACTAGACCGTGTGCTTCAAGTGCTCTGCAAGTGTACATCTTGCCAGTTAAAATGTGCATCAAGATAACAGATATACAATTCAATACTGACACAAATTTGTGGTAAGTTATCCTTGCTATCTGGGTAGCTTACCACATACTTGGACCAGTGAGTTGTTTGCTAGCAAGAGCGATTTAGACGCATTCCGGACTAGCAAGGGAATGATTCCATAAGCGTAAAGGGAAGGCTCTTCTGGTCATCTTAAGGCTCTTCTGGAAGTTCTGGTCATCATAATAACAATTTGTAGCAGAGATTTGTAGCAGCTACTGATCTTTCTAAATATTTTCCCTGGTGATTTGTATCTGAATACAGATGTGTTGCTGTAGTATCCATTGCAGAGTGCAAAGTTTATCTAGGCAGCTAAAATTTGCTGGTTTGCTATCATCAGAAGCAACTGTATTACATAACATGATCATCCCTCAATGCTTTCCAGTCCGTACCTAGCTTCAAAAGCTGTAAACAATTGCTTAAAGCGGGGGTTCACCCTATATAAAAAAAAAAAAAAAATTTTTCCCTCTAGCATTAAATCCGGCATAGTAGCGCGAGCTACACTATGCCGGTCTTAATTTTTTTTCCCCCGTACTCACTGTTATAGCGTACATAGAAGATTCCGGGCAATGGGTGTTCCTATGGACAGGGAAGGTGATTGACGGCCGGCCGTGGCACGTCACGCTTCTCCGGAAATAGCCGAAATAGGCTTGGCTCTTCACGGCGCCTGCGCATAGCCTGTGCACAGGCGCCGTGAAGAGCCGAAACCTACTCCGGCTGTCTTCGGGGAGCGTGACGTGCCAGAGCCGGCCGTCAATCACCCTCCCTCTTGCTAGGAACGCCCATTCCCCGCGGCAGACGGAATCGTCAATGCACGATATAACCGTGAGTACCGGGATAAAAAAATTAAGACCGGCATAGTGTAGCTCGCGCTACTATGCCGGATTTTATGCTGCATTGTTCTTAAGGAGGGTGAACTACCGCTTTAAATTGCTCAGCAACTGAACTACACATTGGGGTTGATTTACTAAACCCGGAGCACTCAGAATCTGGTGCAGCTGTGCATGGTAGCCAATCAGCTTCTAAAGTTAATTTTTTCAGTTAAGCTTTAGCAATAAAACTTGGACACTGATTGGTTTCTATGTGGAGTTGCACCAGAATTTGCACTTTCCAGTTTTAGTTAATAAACCCCATAGTTTAATATTTCAGCGACACAAACCCTTCATTGACTTCAATTCATTTTTTCTAACACTAAGGCCTCGTACACATGACCAAGTTTCTCGGCAAAAACCAGCAAGAAACTTGCTGGGAGATATTTTTTTGCCGAGGAAACCGGTCGTGTGTACATTTTCGTAGAGGAAACTGTCGAGAAACTCGACGAGCCAAAAAGAAAGCATGTTCTCTATTTCCTTGATGGGAATGGAGAAAATTGGCTTGTCGAGCTTCTCAACGGCTTCACAAGGAACTCGACGAGCAAAACGATGTGTTTCACCCGTCGAGTTTCTCGGTCGTGTGTACGAGGCCTAAGGAGAGTGATTCAGTACTGTAGTCTGTAGACAAAATTGCCAGTACTACATGGACATAACAGCTTAAAAGATTACAGCACTCAACATAAGTCTACTGAACATGGCTTTATTGATCACATAAAGGGATAAAAAGAGTACACAATAAGGCCATGTTTAGTGAACTTCACCATTCACTGCACTTTCTGAATCCCTCAATCCCTTCTCTTTATTCCACATTCACTTATAATGTTTATATTGTGTGAACTGCATATAGATTCGTTCAGCTCCTCCACCCGCGACTTCCTCATTTCTGCTGGTGACATGCATCCAGCCACCTGCAGCATCCTGGAAAAATCATGTCACACATCCCAAGAGGCTGCAGATCATTAAATGCCAAGATATCATGAGATTTCATGTCTGCATAGGTAACAGCTATGCAGGCCTGAAATCTTACAATGCTTTGGCACTTGCATACCTCCAGTGTCCCATAATCTCCTGGGATATTAATGTCACACACCGCAGTAGGCGGAAGGTACATTACTCTTGCTTGGCAAGAATAGAGGAAGTAAGAGGGTGGAGGGGCAAAACACAACAATTCTTAGCATATGTCTGAGGCCTTGTACACACGACCGGTTTTCTCGGCAGAATCTATCAAGAAACTTGGCGGGAGAGATTTTTTGCAGAGGAAACCGGTCGTGTGTACATTTTTCATCGAGGGAACTGTCAAAGAACTCGACGAGCCAAAAAGAGAGCAAGTTCTCTATTTCCTCGACGGGAGTCTCAAATTGGCTCGTCGAGTTCCTCGTCGGGCTGGTTTCCGACGAGAAACTCGAGCGTGTGTATGCTAAGAAACCCGCGCTAGCTCAGAATAAAGTATGAGACGGGAGTAAAAGTAGCACTTGTAATGGAGATAACACAATTTTCAAGCTGTAACAGACTGAAAAGTGAAAATCGTCTCTTAACAAACTTTTACTTAAAGGGGTGGTTCCCCCTTAAAAACAACTTTTTTTTATTCCACTGGCCCCCCTCATTACAATCGAATTAAGGCTATTATTTTTTTTTTGCTGCTGTACATACCTTGATACAGCATCTTCACCCGTGCATCCGGGTTGCGAGTCCCGCGGGAGTGGGCGTTCCTCACATGTGTTTGATTGACGTTTTTCGGAAAAACGAGCTCCCCCCTGTCGCGTAAGCCGCGTCACGGTTGACGAAAGGAGCCGAACGGCGAGTCGGCGCTATACTGCGCATGCGCATCGCCGTTCGGCTCCTTTCGCCAATCGTGACGCGGCTTACGCGACGGGGGGAGAGCTCGTTTTTGGGAAAAACGTCAATAAAACACATGTGAGGAACGCCCACTCCCGCGGGACTCGCAACCCGGATGCACGGGTGAAGATGCTGTATCAAGGTATGTACAGCAGCAAAAAAAAAATAATAGCCTTAATTCGATTGTAATGTGGGGGGCCAGTGGAATAAAAAAAAGTTGTTTTTAAGGGGGAACCACCGCTTTAACACGCAAACACATGAGATTAGCAAAAGAAGCCCCAAGAGTTGTGCCAGTGGAATCGAACTTCCCCTGCAGTTGTATGTGTTGTATGTCACCGCGTTTGAGAACGAGGAGATTTTGTCTTGACAGTGTGTACGCAAAGCAAGCTTGTCGAGTTCCTTAAACAAGCCTAACAAGGAACTCGACGAGGAAAATTATGTGTTTTGCCCGACGAGTTCCTCGGTCGTGTGTACGAGGCCTTATAGAAAGGGAGAAAGTTAAGTTGAAGTTGAAAGTACAGTAACGTTTAAGTTAAATGAACTATGTTTAACAACCCCAAGAAACATGTTTAGGATGGTCCTGCAGCTAGGAAAGAGCCCTAGGAATGTGCTTATATATTGTAAAAGAACACATGGAGGGGGTTATCCACAAAGCCGCGGCGCAACGTAACTTTTCGGATTTAAGTTACTCCGCCGCAAAATTCCCAAGTTAGGTGCCGATCCACAAAGCACTTACCTGGAATTTTGCGGCGCTGTAACTTAGGGCCAGATCCTCAAAAGAGATACGGCGGCGTAACTGCTGTTACGCCGTCGTATCCCTGGTCCTAACTATGGAACTGATCCACAGACTCAGTTTCCCATAGTTAGGACGAAGATCCGACATGTGTAATTGAATTACACTGTCGGATCTTAAGGATGCAATTCTAGGCCGGCCGCTAGGTGGCGAGGCCATTGAGGCCGGCGTAGAATATGCAAATGACCAGTTACGGCGATCCACGAACGCTCCGACGGGCCCGACGCTCTAAATCTACGTCGTTTACGTCGAGTTCCGCCGCGTAAAACTAGGGCTAAGCCCTAGTTGTCCTAAGCCATGTTAAGTATGGCCGTCGTTCCCGCGTCGAATTTTAAATTCTACGTCGTTTGCGTAAGACGTCCGTGAATGGCGCTGGACGCCATTTACGTTAACGTCTAAGCAAATGACGTCGGAGCGACGTCAGTTAGCGCAATGCACGTCGGGTAATTTACCCGACGGAGCATGCGCAGTACGTCCGGCGCGGGAGCGCGCCTAATTTAAATGGGACTCGCCCATTTGAATAGGAACGCCTTGCGCCGGACGGATTTAAGTTACAGCGCCGCAAAATTCCAGGTAAGTGCTTTGTGGATCGGCACCTAACTTGGGAATTTTGCGGCGGAGTAACTTAAATCCGAAAAGTTACGTTGCGCCGCGGCTTTGTGGATAACCCCCTTAAATCCGTCCGGCGCAAGGCGTTCCTATTCAAATGGGCGAGTCCCATTTAAATTAGGCGCGCTCCCGCGCCGGACGTACTGCGCATGCTCCATCGGGTAAATTACCCGACGTGCATTGCGCTAACTGACGTCGCTCCGACGTCATTTGCTTAGACGTTAACGTAAATGGCGTCCAGCGCCATTCACGGACGTCTTACGCAAACGACGTAGAATTTAAAATTCGACGCGGGAACGACGGCCATACTTAACATGGCTTAGGACAACTAGGGCTTAGCCCTAGTTTTACGCGGCGGAACTCGACGTAAACGACGTAGATTTAGAGCGTCGGGCCCGTCGGAGCGTTCGTGGATCGCCGTAACTGGTCATTTGCATATTCTACGCCGGCCTCAATGGCCTCGCCACCTAGCGGCCGGCCTAGAATTGCATCCTTAAGATCCGACAGTGTAATTCAATTACACATGTCGGATCTTCGTCCTAACTATGGGAAACTGAGTCTGTGGATCAGTTCCATAGTTAGGACCAGGGATACGACGGCGTAACAGCAGTTACGCCGCCGTATCTCTTTTGAGGATCTGGCCCGGAGAGCCCAGCACATAATATGCAGCACTGTATTAAAAGAGCAAAACACATTCATAAGACTGGGAGTTGAAAACACATGTAATAGACTTTGGTGAAGGGTGACCTTAATAGCAGAACTCATCAGCTCAGGGCCAGTTGTAGATACTCCATCTGTACTACTAACTTCAGTCTCGAATTTCGGCAGCATCTGTCAGGCTGGCCACACACAATGCTGAGCAGGCAAGTCCATTTCTGCGTCTCTCAATATACGCCTTAGTGGTTACAAGTGGGCAAAATTCTGTCTTCCACCATGGCAAATTATATATGCTCCTCGTTGCACAATTCTGGAGTACATGCTGTATTGCAGCTACTAGTATTCTTTACATAAGTTACATTACCTCGATGGTCATGTGACTTGCATAACCTCTTTACTTACCGATACAAAATTAGAACTCGGAATGATGAGAACCTCTAAAGTCTGCTACTGCTATCTATATGCCAGTTGGGGAGATCTCTTTAATATGTAGACATAGCAGTCAGAAAGCAAACCCAAAAGAGACACATACACACAATTGTGCGAAGGGTTGAAAATTGGACAGTTTTTTTTCACTGCTGTCTTTATGACCACTGGGGAGATTCCTTTTATTTTCTGTGTGGTCACAAGCATGGGAATTTAGGAGAAATCACACTTATGTGGAGACACAGCAACCCTTTAAAGACTAAAATCCAAACAGTTTGGCTATGATTAAGGCTTTTTGCCAAAACGTGTAAGCTGCTGTATTTATACACTTTTACTGCTATAATAAAGTAATTTGTTCAGAGGAGCAAGCTGCCAGTTCTTCACTTTCTCCCACTAATTATGGCTTTTGTTCAGTTTTGAAGCTGAACTTCAGCTTTACCTTCAGTCTTGTTCATTTGTACAGGTAGTTTACTTTTCACTGCACATTGTGAGGTTCTCAAAGTGTGCATTAGAAGTGGCAGCAATTAGAGAGAGCCTGACTTATTTCTGGGCTAGAGGACATCCAGGGTCAGGGCCGATCCTAGGGTCACAGACGCCTGGGTGCAGAAATATTTCTGGCGCCCCCACATGGGCGTGGTCATCTTACTAAGTCCTCCCCTTTACAAATGTTTCTATGGCTATGACTCAAACACAGAGATGCTCCCCTAAGAAGTCTTCATTAGTGTCCCCCAGCAGGTGTCCCCCATCATAGCCCCCCACAGCAGGTGTCCCCATCAGAGCCCTCCACATCAGGTGTCCCCATAGATCAGTACTTGTCCAATAGATCCCGGTAGCTCGGGTGTGCTGGGAGCAGAAGCAAATTACAGGGGGGCGGGGCATATGTTGCATCTTTGGTTACTTGGAGGGTGGCACTCGGAGAGCATTTCTGGGAGTGCACGGGATGATTGGCAGCAGCTCCGGCAAACCCAGAAGCCTCTCATCACACCGCCTATGGGAGAACACACGCAGAGGGGGTGGGGCAGACAGGAGACTGCTTGAAGTGCATCGGACAGAATTTATTAGTGGAGCCTAGTACCGGAACGTTTTCCGGTACTAGGCTCCGCTGTGGTACCCAGCCCGTATTCTGGGTATGCGCTCTTGTCAGTTGCCAGCGGAGAGAGCAAGCGGGATGGGGAACCGCGGCACCATCTATACGCGGTCTGCCTCTGGTCACAGACTAGGAGGAGGGAGGGGAGCACTTTGGAGCTTCTCTGTGGCACCTGGGTGCGGAGCACCCCCTGCACCCTGCCTAGGATCGGCCCTGTCCAGGGTCATCTAGCCCCTTCCCCAAGGCTTGCATTCTAGGCATTTGTCCGTGGGTACATACTGCCTTAGACATTAGTAGCACTCATTGTACTGTCCAACCACAGCAGCTTTCAGCCCCAGAGAGTTTAACAGGCTTCTGGCAGTAGGGTTGGGTGGTACACATGTGCCTTCTGTATGCGCCAAAATGTAGGTCTCATGCACTTGTTGGCAGCCTTGATTCAAGGCTCAAGAACTGAGATAGAGGAAGAGACTCTGCCATTTTATTTATTTTTGAATACATTTTCATTGAAGAGGCAAAACGTGGCAAAATTCTGCCATTTTACTGCAATTCTCTCATTCTCATGGCCTGAGACCCACCACTGGAAAATAGTAATGTGCCACATATTCAGCCTTTTAACGATTTTCTTTTACAATGGCAAAAACATCACATTGCATTTTCTTATAGTACATCTCAACTTTCATTTCCACCACTTCAAATCGAGCAACAGCAAATTCATCACAGTGTAGTTAACAAATGATGGCCATCCAACTCTTCCATACCCTCACTACAGGTTCCCAATAGGTGGGTCCTCCTCTTGAGTCTACACAGGCCTACCTTGAAGGGTCCTCTCGCTCAGACTATAGGCTTACATACTATGGCCCAGATTCACTAAAGAGATACAACGGCGTATCTCCTGATACGCCATCGTATCTCTGTTTTACGGTCTTCCTAACTATGCGAGTTACGCATAGTTAGCCCTAAGATCCGACAGGTGTAATTGTTTTACACTGTCGGATCTTAGGATGCAATACCGCGGCCGCCGCTGGGGGGAGTTCGCGTCGTACACCAGTGTCGGGTATGCAAATTAGGAGTTACGGCGATCCACAATGGTTTTTAGCGTTCGCTACGTCGCTGCTAGTCTAGTTTCCCGTCGCAAAGTTAGTCGTCGTTTTAGGTGCCCTAACTTTACACAGCCCACGTATGTGCTGTATAAAGTATGGCCGTCGTTCCCACGTCGAAATGTAAAAATTTTTCCTTCTTGCGTAAGACGTCCGGGAATACAGAAGTACGCTACGCACGTCGCCGTTCGAAAAAATGATGTCACTTCGCGCAAAGCACGGCGGGAAATTCAAAAGGGAGCATGCGCAGTAGGTCCAAGGCACGGGAGCGCGCCTAATTTAAATGGCACACGCCCCTTTGAATTACGCGGGCTTACGCCGGAGGCCGCCGGCAGAAGTTTTCTCGCAAGTGCTTTGTGAATCAGGCACTTGCGATGAAAACTTGCGGCGGTGTAACGTATCTACGATACGTTACGCCGCCGCGATTCTACGTGAATCTGGCCCTATATACCAAGGGTAGTATTTTTCCCATCACCCTCTGCCCCAGACTCTTCCTGCTTCAGCTTATATGGGATGACTAACTCCACCCACCATACCCACCCAGGGGAGGGACCTCACTAAAAGAGGTACTAACCTCTGCTTACACACTGGAGCTTAATGCCTAGTGTCCTTGGGACCTTATAAATCAGATGTCAGTTGACCAGAAGTTGTACAAAAAATATGCAAATACATATTGTTAAACAATGTGTTATAAATTATGTAAAATCACCAGATACAATACATAGTAAAACAAAAATGTTATTTTATAATCACAATATTTGAAACGATTGACCAGACAGTTGTCAGAGACTGTGTAATATTAAACTGTTTACAAGTCTAAAGGCAGTGTGGGATTACTGAGGTAATGTCATGTCACATAATAAATAACTCACACTTTTCTATTTGTCACATCTGTGATGACTCTGCTATGTTGCACGTAACCCTCCGGGGATTCCATAGGAATAGTACTGCTCGTGTTTGTCTCTTTTCTATGCCAAACAAATTGCTGCATGAAACTAAAGCTGGCCATACATTATACAATTTTTTATTAAATTTCCATTAGATTTACCTTTAACTATGTAGTACAAGGGCCTGCCTGACCGTACACAAATTGAAAGTGTTTAGATTTGACCTCATATTAAAAGGTTTTGGTAAATCTAAAGGAAAACTATAGAAGAAAATTGTATAATGTATGGTCAGCCTTAAAGAGGGGGTTCACCCTATACATTTTTTTTTCTAGCATTAAATTAAGCATAGTAGCGCGAGCTACAGTATGCCTTTATTTATTTTTTTTGCCCCGTACTCACTGTGTAATCCTATAGTGAAGATTCCGACTCACCGCGGGGAATGGGCGTTCCTATCCAGAGGGAAGATGATTGACGGCCGGCTCTGGCGCATCCCGCTTCTCCGGAAATAGCCAAAATAGGACTTGGCTCTTCACGGCGCCTGCGCATAGTCTGACTATGCGCAGGCGCCGTATAGCGCCGTGAAGAGCCGAGACCTACTCCGGCTATCTTCGGGGAGCGTGACGTGCAGGGCAGGACTTAGGGTGGTGGGGGCCCCTGGGCTTGAGTGTTGAAGGGGCCCCCTGGAGCCGAGAATTGGGGGGGATCGAAGTTGTTGAGCGGGGGGGGGAGCGCATTAAAGTTGTTGAGCGGGGGGGGATTTTGCAGTTGTTGAGGGGGGGAGTGCCTCTCACCTGTGCCAACAGCCGGGGCCACAGACTGTCATTAGCCCGGCTGTCGGCTTTCTTCCCTTCAGCAGCCACAGTCCTCCACACACCACTCCGGTTCCTCCTGCTTCCGTGCTGCCTCCTCTTGCAGTGCGGGAAAATTAACCCTTTTGCGGGACTGCGGGAAGAAGCTGTCTGTGCGGGAAAGTCACAGAATCTGTGCGTGTTGGGAGGTATGCGCAGGGCCGCCATCAGGAATTTTGGGGCCCCTTGCACAGCTTAAGGCATGGCCCCCCTGAAGCAGAGAACCTAGGGGGGGTGGGGGTGCTGCCGCCTGAAATTGAGAAGCATGGGGGCTGCCGCAAATTGAGAAGCGGGGGGGCCTTTACAAAAAAAAGAAGAAATAAAGAAGAAAACAAATATATATAAATATATGTAGGCATCCGGGGCCCTGGGGACCTCTGGGCCTTTTAATAAAAATAAAAAATAAACCTCTGGGCCCTTTAATAATAAAAAAAAAAAACATTTATAAAAAATACATAAAAAAAGGGAGGTTGCCAAACCCGGGGGCCCTGGGGACCTCTGGGCCTTTTAATAAAAAATAAACAAAAATAAAAAAATAAACATTTATAAAAAAAATAAAAAAAGAGGGGGTTGCCACATGGGGCCCTGGGGAAGAGGTCCCCAGGGCCCCATGTGGCAACCCCCTCTTTTTTTATTTTTATTACAGGAGCCCTTTAATAAAAAAATATATATATATATATAAAAAAAAATGTAATTTTTTAAAAATAAAAATAAAAAAGGTGGGTTGCCATCCGGGGGCCCTGGAGACCCCTGGGCCCTTTAATAATAATAATAAAAAAAAAAAAATATATATATATATATATATATACATATATATATTATATATATATATAAATAAAAAATATATAAAAAAAACATTTTTTTACAAAAAAATAAATAAAAAAAGGGGGGGCTGCCGTCCAGGGCCCTGGAGACCCCTGGGCCCTTTAATAATAATAATAATAAAATATATATATATATATATATATATATATATATATATATATATATTATATATATATAAAAATAAAAATATATAAAAAAAAACATTTTTTTACAAAAAATAAATAAAAAAAGGGGGGGGTTGCCGTCCGGGGCCCTGGGGGCCTCCGGGCCCCTGGGGACCTCCGGACCCCTAAAAAAAAAAAAAAAAAAAAAAATTTTTTTTTTTTTTTTTTTAAAGGGGGCCCCCTATTGGGTGGGGCCCCTGGGCTTGAGCCCAGTCAAGGCCAATGGTAAGTCCGGCCCTGGTGACGCGCCATAGCCGGCCGTCAATCATCTTCCCTCTGGATAGGAACGCCCATTCCCCGCGGGGAGTCGGAATCTTCACTATAGGATTAAACAGTGAGTACGGGGCAAAAAAAATAAATACAGGCATACTGTAGCTCGCGCTACTATGCTTAATTTAATGCTAGAATGTTGTTATTGTGGGTGAACCACCGCTTTAAGATAGCTAGTCAGATTATAGTGAGGTGGGCCAAAAGGAAATGAAAAACCCTCCCTCTTATGTAATGCAAAGTATTTTATATTAAAAAATAACTACTACCAATTAGAATAGGCTGCAAAAAATACTGGTACATTTATTGTAATGCCACGTACACACGGTCGGAAATTCTGACAACAAATGTTCGATGTGAGCTTTTGGTCAGAAATTCCGACCTTGTGTATGCTCCACCAGACATTTGCTGTCGGAATTTCCGACCACAAAAATTAGAGAGCTGGTTCTCAAATTTTCCGACAACAAAAGTTCTTGTCGGAAATTCCATTTGTCTGTATGCAATTCCGACGCACAAAAATCTTACGCATGCTCGCAATCAATTTGATGCATGCTCGGAATCATTGAACTTAATTTTTCTCGGCTCGTCAGTGTTGTACGTCACCACGTTCTTGACGTTCAGAATTTCCGACAAGATTTGTGTGGCCGTATGTATGCAAGACAAGTTGGAGCCCAAAGTCCGTTGGGAAAAAATCCACGGTTTTGTTGTCGAAATTTCTGATCGTGTGTACACGGCATAAGGCTTTAGATTGAGGGAAAAAAAGTATTTGATCCCCTTCTGATTTTGTACGTTTGCCCACTGGCAAAGAAATGGTCAGTCTATAATTTTAATGGTAGGTTTATTTTACCAGTGAGAGACAGAATAACAACAACAAAAATATCCAGAAAAACACATTTAAAAAAAATTATAAATTGATCCTAAATCCTAAATTGATTTGAATTTTAATGAGTGAAAAAAGTATTTGACCCCTTCACAAAACACGACTTAGTACTTGGTGGCAAAACCCTTGTTGGCAATCACGGAGATCAGACGTTTCTTGCAGTTGGCCACAAGGTTTGCACACAGTTCAGGAGGGATTTTGTCCCAGTCCTCTTTGCAGATCTTCTCTAAGCCATTAAGGTTTCTAGGCTGATGTTTGGTAACTCGAACCTTCAGCTTTCTCCACATATTTTCTATGGGTCTGGAGACTGGCTAGGCCACTCCAGGACCTTAATGTGCTTCTTCTTGAGCCACACCTTTGTTGCCTTGGCTGCGTGTTTTGGGTCATTGCCATGGTGGAATACTAATCCATGACCCATTGTAACCCCCCCCCCCCCCCCGCATTGCAAAACTTTGTCCAAAACATGACCACATCTTAAAGTCCCACTCCAGACAACAGCTTAAAATGTACTTTAAATAAGAAAATACTGTGTTGCGCTGATAATCAAGTAAAAAATTGCATATATATATACCATATACATAAATAAGAACCCCCTACACCTCAAATCAGGGAGGTATATGTGCAAAAGATAAACAAAAACCACTCAAAAACTATAATGTGAAAAAATTCAAATAGAACCAGCAAAAATAGTTCATGGAAAAAACACAGTTCAGTACATAGGCTAATAGGAGACAGGTGTGATATCCACAGTCCTCTGGTGTGCAGCTGTCATTATAGCAAAAAAAAAAAAAAATAAAAAAAAAATAAAACCTTTTCCTTCTGGACTCCCCGATTAACACAGGATATCAGCCGCTCATAAGGAGAAAAGAAAGATATATGGTGCAAATAACGTAATAAAATGGGAAATGAACCCTGCAATACAATGATTGCACTCACGGAACCTCGATGGTAAAAAGGCTCAACTGCAATCAGTCATTGAACGCCGCTCAGTGCTACGATCTCCTCAGAAGGACGGATTCGACCGTCGATCGCGTCACTCGGCTTCTCCCCCACACGTATCGTCAATAGCCACTTGACTTATTCATGGGTTGCCATGTGACCATGTCAGCAGTCTATTTATACAAGCTGACAATGGAGGCAAGAGCAGAGGGGTGGATCCTTCACATCATTGCCGGCTGACTGGTGCGCTTTAGCCACAACATTTTAATGTGATCTTTACAAGCAAATAAAATACATATATACGAGACCATTTGGAACAAATTAAATGTTAAAATACATTATAAAATTCATTTATGCAACCTTCATTATGAACAACTAATAGCCTATACACGTCACTGCCTCCAGTGGTGAGAAGAATATGAGCGGCTGATATCCTGTGTTAATCGGGGAGTCCAGAAGAAAAAGGTTTTATTTATTTTTTTTATTTATTTTTTTGCTATAATGACAGCTGCACACCAGAGGACTGTGGATCTCACACCTGTCTCCTATTAGCCTATGTACTGAACTGTGTTTTTTCCATGAACTATTTTTGCTGGTTCTATTTGAATTTTTTCACATTATAGTTTTTGAGTGGTTTTTGTTTATCTTTTGCACATATACCTCCCTGATTTGAGGTGTAGGGGGTTCTTATTTATGTATATGGTATATATATATGTATGCAATTTTTTACTTGATTATCAGCGCAACACAATATTTTCTTATTTATTCACTTTGGTTTTGTGCACCTCACGTGTCTGCAGCTTATCTTTAGTATTTTATATGGTTTTAGTAATAGCGCTGTAGTACCTTTTTACATATTAAAATGTACTTTGTAATTAAAGGAGTTGTAAAGGTTCGTTTTTTATTTTCTAAATTGGTTCCTTTAAGCTAGTGCATTGTTGGTTCACTTACCTTTTCCTTCGATTTCCATTCTAAATGTTTTTTCTCTTTGTTTGAATTTCTCACTTCCTGTTTCTCCTCAGTAAGCTTTCCACCGTCATCTGAGTGGTGGAAAGTCATCGGCCCGGATTCAGATACAATAGTGTATCTATCGGCGGGCGTAACGTATCTCAGATTCGTTACGCCGCTGTAAATTAGGGCGCAAGTTCCGTATTCAGAAAGAACTTGCGCCCTAAGTTAAGGCGGCGTAACGTATGTGGTCCGGCGTAAGCCCGCGGAATTCAAATGTGGTTGATGTGGACGTGTTTTATTTAAATTAATTGTGACCCCACGTATTTGACGTTTTTTACGAACGGCGCATGCGCCGTCCGTGAAAGAATCCCAGTGCGCATGCTCCAAATTAACCCACAAAAAGCCAATGCTTTCTACGTGAACGTAAATTACGCACAGCCCTATTCGCGAACGACTTACGCAAACGACATAATCGGCGGAAAATTTTACGCTGGCCCGACGTCCATACTTAACATAGGATACGCCTCATATAGCAGGGGTAACTTTACGCCGGAAAAAGCCTAGCGTAAACGACGTAAAAAAATGCGCCGGGCGGAGGTACGTTTCTGAATCGACGTATATACCTAATTTGCATATTCCTCGCGTAAATCTACGGAAGCGCCACCTAGTGGCCAGCGTAAATATGCAGCCTAAGATACGACGGTGTAAGAGACTTACGCCGGTCGGATCTTAGGGAAATCTATGCATAACTGATTCTATGAATCAGTCGCATAGATACGACCCTGCAACTCAGAGTTACGACGGCGTATCCGGAGATATGCCATCGTAACTGATATCTGAATCCGTGCCATTTAGAACAGCTAACTGAACTCCTACTGAGGAGGAACAGGAAGTGAGAAATTCAGACAAAGAAAACAAAGAAAAAAGGGAAATCCAAGGAAAAGTAAGTGAACCAACAATGCACTAGCTTAAAGTAACCTATTTAGAAAATAAAAAACGAACCTTTACAACCCCTTTAATTTTATAAAGAAAGAAGACCGATGTAACGGAATGACCCGTGACACCCAAAGACTTTGTGAGGATGGAGGATACTCCTGTGTCAGCGTCACTGATAACTCTTGGGTCTGAGTCCACTCTGTGCCCTTTGGGCATGGGGTGGCAAGTGAATCATAATTCATGTATTACATGAGATGGGACATCACTGATAGTTCGTATTGCAGGATTTTGAGACACTGCAAGATGTTGGTTAATTGTGACCCCAACCAGTCAATAGTGACTCATCTCTCTGTGAAGACTGTTAATATGTTAAATAAGGCTGGCTTTTGAAAGGCCTTTAATTGTGTGATAACACTGTCTACAGCCTATTGATGCTCAGAGGTGTGAATAGGTGTCAAGCTGTATGCGGAGACGAAACGTCTGCCTAGGGAACTTTAAGGAATGTGCAGTGATTAGACATGATAATTATAGGCCGGTGCCGACCTGTCTAGAATGTTTAAGTAATTAGCCTTAGTGTGTGATTAGGGGGGTGGAGATCTCATTGTCCCTTTAAATACTGTCACATGGTTGTACTGTATATAAGACTGAGAAGAAACCATTAAAATTGTCTTCATTTGAAACCAGAGAACACGGAGCAAGTCTCGTTATTCTGGGAAATGGGAGGCCTGCTGGTTTGTCTGTGTGTCAGATAAGCTGTCGTGACTGGGATGGAAGGTCGTAAACGGTGGTGACCGTTACAACCCCCCTTGCTTAGGACTTTATAGGCAATAGGGATGTGGCAACAACACACTGCTCTGATATGGTGAAATCCTATTTCTAGATGTAATTCATTTTATAGCAGAAGAATTGCCGATAACAAGTTGGAAACATAAAAAAGTGTACTACGAGTGGATTACTTGGAAATCTGGATTCTCTTCCTGATTCCAAAAAGCGATATGTGGAAACATATGCTGTGTCCTCGTACTGGACAATATGGCAGCAAATGCTTGGCCCAGTTTAGTACAGAGTTGATATTTTCATTTTCTCTTGGCAGGGTAATAAGCTTCAGTTCTGTTGCCCAGTGTGTTTATCTGCATGGCTGGGCTTTTAGCCATAGTAATAGCTGATACATGGATAGGTTTGCCTGACAACTGGGTTTATTTAAAGATCACTGAAAACCATTTTCCTTCAATAATAGTATGAATATTCACGGGATGCTGAAAGCTTTTCTAGAACTGAGCAATTTATATAATTTTAGGATAATATACATTGGTTATCATTTTCCTAAAGTACAGAGCACAGTATGGTGTTGAATGTATACTGTATATTAGGGTTGTCCCGATACCACTTTTTTAGGACCGAGTACAAGTACCGATACTTTTTTTCATGTAGTCGCCGATACCGAATACCGATACTTTTTTTAAATGTCATGTGACAGTTTTCAAACCACAATACAGACTAAGGATATTTTCTTTAGAATTATGAAGAACTCTAACTCAAGACATTATAAAAGAATAAAAATGAGTAAAAATGAATAAAAATGTTTTATTTGCTTGTCACGCAGTAGTAAAAAACTCAAAGAATTTTCATAGAACATGTTGATAAATACAAAAAAAGTATTCTATTTAGGTATCGGGAGCATTTGCGCGAGTACGAGTACTCCCGCAAATACTCGGTATCGGTCCCGATACCGATACTAGTATCGGTATCTGGACAACCCTACTGTATATCCATAGTTTTTATGCAGAAACTATAATATATTTTCTGTACATATTTTGTGTTATTATTTTACCATTTATGCAAAATTAATTTTATATAAATGATAAAAAAAAATCAGTTTATTTGCTTGCTGTTTCCTATTTTAATTACTGTGTTTTACACATGGATTTGTACATGGACTTGCACACGGGGTGTGCCGGACAAGCTCTAATCACCCCATTCGCTATAGCATTATTGCTCTGTGTGTCAGCGGGAAGATGGGAAAGATCTCCCCCTTACCGGCTCTGCCAGAAAAGAAGCGGCAGAGAGATCAATGTACCAGGGTCATATATAAGTAGACACTCACACACGTGTGTTTGACCTTTAGAGTGCACACCCTAATGCAATCGGCTGCACACACCTATGGATGTGTAAGGCCTCGTACACACGACCGAACATGTCCGCTGTATCTGGTCCGCGGACCAGTTTCCGCGGACATGTTCGACCGTGTGTAGGGCCTAGCGGACAGGTTTCCTGGCCTAGCGGACTGGTTTTCAGCGGCCCGAAATCCCGCGCATGCGTCGAATTGATTCGACGCATGTGTGGAAGCATTGAACTTCCGTGTTATTTTGGTCTGATGGTGTGTACACACATCAGACCAAAAGATCCCAGCAGACATGTCCGATGAAAACGGTCCGCGGACCGTTTTCATCGGACATGTCTGCTCGTGTGTACAGGGCCTAAAAGATTAAAGCTGATTTTCAGGAATTCGGTCAACTTGTAAAATGTTCAGGGGCATAGGCGTGCGTACAGGGTGTGCTGGGTGTGCCTGGGCACACCCTAAACACCCACTGTGGTGCAGATTTCCCCTGCTGCCTGGGCCAAGATGTCATTTACTGGCACCTTACATTTGTCAATGAACACAGTGAGTGATCAGTACCAATCACTCACTGTGTTCATACATAACTGAAGCATAGTAAACTGTGAATATATATACACACACATACATACACGGGTGTGTGTTTGAGCTTTAGGGTGCACACCCTAATGCAATAGACTGCGCACACCTATGTTCAGGGGTTAAGTCCAAAGAGGTGCATGCCACCCCGTGATCTCATCTTTTTAATTTAAATTTTTACAGGGCTCCGGGAGCATAGCTAACACTGTACTTCCAGTGCTCCAACACTGGACTTTCCACTGCAGCGCCTACAGTCACATGCAGCCATACACCCTCTGTCCCTTGTGCAGTCTCGGTTTCCTTCTACACAAAATGTATTATTTTAATACCAAATGTGTTATGCTGCAATAAACGTTATTCAACTTCTATATCACTGCATATTTATTTATTTATTTTTTGACAAACCAATAGAAAGAAAAAAGTCAAAATAACACTTGTGTGGTTTAGCCAACCATCTTCTTCATATTCGTAGTTTATGGTCTGTGTAACTGGGGCCATGGTAAATTCTACAGTTGGGAGTTATTGTAAAATTGCTCTGAATGAGAGATGGGGGCATGGCCGTGACTGCGCTGTTCTAACTCACTCTTCACACAGTGGTCACAGACGTTCTAGCTGGCCTGCATGCATTTTGCATTTTTTTTTACCTTCCCCAAACTACATCGAACTGCTCAGGAGGCTGGCTAGAGTACAGTAAGTGCTAGCAGTAGCTGCATTCTAAAATAAGATGCATTATTGATAAACTTTAGAAACTTGTCATGCATATACATTATTGATCTCTCTGGCTAAAACAAGGTCATGTTTCTCAGCTGGTAACGCAGTCTACTAGAAATGACTGCATGCAAGAGTATTTTTCATCCAGTGGGAATTTTTGAGCAGACCTTGGGTTAGTATTCCCTTTTGTACAGTGATTGGGAGTGATGGCAACTGACAGAATTATAGGCTTAAAGCGTTTGTTACCCCACCTGTTTATATTCCTGATATGTGTATGCTGTACCATGTACTTGTATGAAAAAGTAGCCTGTTCTCTTTGTATTGCTTCCTTTGTGTGAAATCCCTGGTATTCCTACCAGTTCCGTTGCTTTCCTATTAAAAACTGACCACATTAAGCAGGAGAACACACCATGGTGAGTTCTTTAGCTGTGCTGGGAACTCAGCCTGCTCTCCAATGATCAGACTTGCCCTCACACTCCCCTCCCCTGCACAGCCATTCATTGGGAAGCTCAGTGTGCTACTGTTTTTCCACCCCAGCTCTTATGCAGCTGAGAACAGAGGGAATGTGATCACTTAGACCCCTTTCACACTAGGGCCGCGGCCACGTTCACAGTAAATCGCCACTCATTTTAGCTTTACCGCTGTCTAAGCAGCGTTTTTCAGCCACTAGCAGGGCCCTTTTAACCCTGAAGAAGGGGTTAAAATCTCCCGTGTTGCAGCGCTTTATATGCACTTTTCAGGCGCTTCGGAAGTGCTACCCATTCATTTCAATGGGCAAGGCATTTTGGAAGTTCTAAATACAACACTCCCAACCTGCCCCAAAGATGCTGCTTGCAGGACTTTTCGGACTGTCCCGCAAGTGCTTAACAGAGGCTATTCCTGCGCTAAATCACCTGAAAACTGCCCCATTTCGAAAGGGGTATTAGCAGAAAAGAGAAAAAATGACAGTTACAAATTTTTCAAAATAACGAATGCTGCATCTAAATGAATGGAATGTAACAAATTAATATTAATAAATAATAATAATAATAAAAAACGTTTTTATTATTATTATTATTAATTTATTAGATTCCTTTCGTTTAGATGCGGCATTCGTTATTTTGGATAATTCGTAACTTTGGATAAATTCATATTCGTTACGTTCACTAACAGACAAATTTGAAAGGAAATTGAATAGTTAGTAATAGTTAGAATTGAATAGTTAGTAATAGTTAGAATTGAATAGTTAGTAATAGTTAGAATTGAATAGTTAGTAATAGTTATTATTATTATTAGTTAGTCATTGTTTTGGATTTTCGAATTTTGGGGTTTTCGTTCTTTTGAATTTTCGGATATTCATTCTTATTTTCAGATTTTTAGATTTAAAAATTTTCAGAAAACATTTGTTAAAGAGTGAATATTTCCAAATGAATGAATTTGTTGAATTTCGGCGATAAATGAATTCCGAACTAAACAAATTGCACATGTCTAGCGGCTTTTGAAAGGGAAAGAGCAAGCATTAAATACTGTACATTAAACACATGTAATCTTATTGAAAGCATTTTGGTGAAATTAATGCTCTGGAGACAGGGTATCTTTAAAATTATAACAATATATGCTTTCATAATAGTAAATATATATTTTTTTATTTTTAAATAGATTCGAAGACGAAGACCAACACCTGCAACATTGGTCCTCAGCAGTGACCAGTCATCTCCAGGTAAATTATAGCACTTCCTACTTTATAGTGATAAACTGTGCAATTACTGTTATTGTTTAAATATATACATAAGGTCTTAAAGAGGAAGTAAGCCCTGATGGGTTTTACTTCCTCTTTATTACCCTGCAAAGTAAAAACGTAATGGGCTAGTAGTATTCCTGATATTCCTGGCAAGGGAACCAGGCAGTAAAGTCCGCTTCACTCCTGGTTTCCTACTGTGCATGCACAAGTTCTGATTGGTCCCTGCTGTCTTCTGGGACATGCGTGTCTCCCAGAAGACAGTGGGGGGGGGGATTTGCCGGACATTGCTCTCCACCTGCGTTCCAAGAAAGTGGAAGTGACGTGTTACTCTTTATTCTACCAAATGTGTTTCGTCAGTTTGCATCTGACGTCATCACGGGTCACATGATGAGACTTTATATATATTTTTTTTTTTTTTTTAAATCTTCCCATGCTGTTTAGTGTGATTTTAACTAAATACATTTTCTGGATATACTACACCATGAGAGGTCTCCTTTTTACCTCTATGTGAGCTGGCACAAGCATCCAGGAACCTAGAAGTAATGTCAGCGTACCTTCCCCAGGCTGTCTCTTTCTCCAGAGGACATAATCATTTATGCTGTTTTTGACTACCTGTAATGGGGGTCAGTACGATCTGGTGAGTAGGATGCACATATAAATGTTGGTGAAAAGAAGACATACTAAGTCACGGGTGTTTTGATCACAGAAGTAGTTTTGGACAATACATATGGGTTGATTTACTAAAGGGAAAAAGACTGTGCATTCTGCAAAAGCAGTTGCTCCAGAGCTTAGTGAATGAGCAGAAACTCTGCTGACTTCCATCATCCAATCATGTGCAAGAAAAAATACATATTTTTTTCCCTTGCATGTGATTGTGTATTCTTTGGAAAGTAAAGCTTTACCTCATTTACAAAGCTCTGGGACAACAGCACTTGCAGGGGGAAACTCTGTCTATATGCCTTTAGTAAATCAACCCCATAGTGTTTATGGGGCTACATTTTTTTGAGACTTCCTTGGAACTTTTTAACAGTATATTTTACCTATGACTTTATTGTTTCTATGAATGCACATGCACTTTATTCATTTTAATTGCAGTTCATTAATAATTTTTTCAGTTTATTTCTTGTCAAGCTTTATGCTTTATAACGTGCAGCTCTCATTCACAGACATAGGGCCAGCCAGATCCACCTAGCCCGGCGCATTCTTCCGTCCGGCGTAGTGTATCTCTGATACACTACGCCGCCGTAACTTACAGCGTATCTTTGGTATCCTGAAAGAATTTGCGCCGTAAGTTACGGCGGCGTAGTGTAACTTTGGCGGCGTAAGGGCGCGCAATTCAAATGGATGTGATGGGGGCGTGTTTTATGTTAATACGTCTTGACCCAACAAAAATGCTGTTTTTTTTAACGGCGCATGCGCCGTCCGTGGGGGTATCCCAGTGCGCATGCTCGAAATTAACCCACAACAAGCCAATGCTTACGACGTGAACGTCATTCTACGCAAAGCTGTAATCGTGAACGGCTTACGCAAACGACCTGAAAAATTGAAAAATTGGATGTGGTAAAGGACGTCCATACTTAACATTGAGTACGCCTCATATAGCAGGGGTAACTATACGCCGGAAAAAGCCTTACGGAAACTACGTAAAAAAATGCGCCGGACGTACGTTCGCGGATCGCCGTATCTAGCTAATTTGCATACTCAACGCCACCTAGCGGCCAGCGGAAATATGCACCTTAGATCCGACGGCGTACTAAGACGTACGCGAGTCGGATCTAGCACAGCTTCAGGCGTATCTTGTTTTGTGGATACAAAACAAAGATACGTCGGAGCAAATTAGAAGTTACGCGGCGTATCAATAGATACACCATCGTAACTCCTTTGTGGATCTGGCCCCAAGTATTTATTAATATTTATTGTTAGCATATGATTTATTCATTTTTTGCGCAGTGCTCGGTTAATTTACTCAGGTAATTTACTAAACTTTTATTAGTAAATATTCTACTGTTTAAAGAGGACCTTCAGTCCCCATAATGCTGCCCCCGTAATTATCCCCACCTGCACTGCCATCTTTGAAAGTTTGGCACATGCCCAGATGTGCTAAAAGGCGCTACCCAGCCTTTGAGATCTGGCAGAGACATGTTGCACACGCGCACATGAGTTTCCCCATGCATGTCGAACTAATGGCCTAATGGCGTCCTCACATATACACATGGAATACACTACAAATGTGCTGAAGATCTCTGTGTGGGTCCTGAAGGCTGGGAAGATCTTTTTGGCACATCAGCGCATGCGTGGAATTAAGCGCAACATAATTTTTGCCTAGGTGAAAAAGGAGCAGCACAATAAAGTCAAAAGCCCTTGTTATCTAATTGTGAGAGGAGGAGGCTGCTAGAGCCAGATGCAAATAGCTTGTTTTTTGGGGTGGAGATCCACTTTAACCACTTCAGCCCCGGAAGGTTTTACCCCCTTCCTGACCAGAGCAATTTACAATTTGGCACTGTGATGATTTAACTGACAGTGGCGCGGTTGATTGACGTACCCAAACAATATTTTTTTCCCCACAAATAGAGCTTTCTTTTGGTGGTATTTGATCACCTCTGCGTTTTTTCTTTTTTGCCCTATAAACAGAAAAAAGAGCGACAATTTTGAGGAAAAAAAAACAATATTTTTAACTTTTTGCTATAATAAATATCCCAAAAGTTTTTTAAAAAAAAACATTTTTTTTCCTCAGTTTAGGCCAATATATATTCTTCTACAAATTTTTGGTAAATAAAAATTGCAATAAGTGTATATTGATTTGTTTGAGCAAAAGTTATAGCATCTACAAACTATGGGAAATATTTGTGGCATTTTTATGGCAATTTATGGCAACTAGTAATGGCAGTGATCTGCGATTTTTAGCGGTACTGCGATAATGCGACAGACAGATTGGAGACTTTTAACACTTTTTTGGGACCATTGGCATTTATGTAGTGATCAGTGCTATATAAATGCACTGATTATTGTGTAAATGTCACTGGCAGGGAAGGGGTTAACACTAGGGGCAGTCAAGGGGTTAAATGTGTGTTCCCTCTGCATGTTCTAACTGTGTGGGGATGTGAGTGACTAGCGTTCGTGCACGTGATCGCGCATTGCCGGCGGCGATCGTGCCCGCCGGCCATGCACATTTACGTGCCCCTCCCTGCAGCGGGTGTGCGCATTAGCCTCTGTGGCGCGCGTGCGCCCTCTGGTGGCCAAAAATGGGTAGGACATACCCGTACATGATTTCGGCCAGCAGTGCCATTGTGCCGCAGTATATCTGCGTGACACGGTCGGCAACTGGTGAAGAGTGATCCCCGATAATAACTATTGCTCTATGGAACAGTTTTATACTGTATATTAGATGCTTCTCCCTGCCTACTGTTAAGTTGAAACGTTGATTCTAGTCCTTTCCTGAATGTTAATTGGGAGGTCAGCCTGTTATTCCTATTGAGTGATGTACAATAAAAAGCCTGTCAAGAGCACTACAGACAGGCCTGAATAGGTTTATTCACATTGTCTATTGGCATACAGTACCTCTCTTGTGCTTGATAGCGACATGGCATAAGTGTTTTAGCAGAAATATAAAAAAAAGAAATCTAGGCTTTAAAACTGGCAGATCATTTCTCGTGCTGTCAGATTCACTGTGCTATGTATAAACCTGTATAAGAGTCATCATTCATTTCTATTTTTAGATCTGAATATGATTTCTTGCTGTTATTAGAGGAAGTTCACACACACATATTTATTAAATATAGTGGGTTTGATTTACTAAAGAAGTAGGGACTGTAAATTTGCAAAGTTTTCTAAGATTAGTAAATAGGTTGAAGCTTTGTTGATCATTCAATCTTCATTCACCTTGCACATGATTAGTTATTAACCTCCCTGGCGGTCTTCCCGAGACTGACTCGGGGTTTGATTTTCCTGCTACGATCGGTAACCCCGAGTCAGTCTCGGGCTCGCCTCGCTGAATCCACAGGCACTTTTTACTTACCTTGTCCCTGGATCCAGCGATGCCACCGCGCTGTGTGAGCGAGCGGGACCTCGCTCGATTCACATAGTGCTTCCGTGTGACGCCGATCTCCGTTCCCTGCGACGTTACGACGCACGGGGACGGAGAACGGCGCCAAATTTAAAAACGTAAACAAACACTTTACATACAGTATACTGTAATCTTATAGATTACAGTACTGTATGTAAAAAAAACACACCCCCCTTGTCCCTAGTGGTCTGTCCTGTGTCATGCATGTCATTTTATATAATAAAAACGTTTCTTTCTCCCTGCAAACTGTAGATTGTCCATAGCAACCAAAAGTGTCCCTTTATGTCAAAAATAGTTTTAGATCAGCTAAAAAACAGCGATAATAAATTATAATCACTTGCAGAATTGTGCGATAGCGATTTGTGGGGAAATTCGTCATAAAAAAAAAAAAATAATGACAGCAACAATTCTGCAACTGAGCAAATTTCAGTGATTTTAATTTGATTACATTATTGAATAATTTTTATTATAATTATATTATTATTTGTTATAATTATTTATAATTATTTATTATATTATAATTTATAATTTTGTTTTTAAAAAAATGTCATACCCGGGATGCCTATTAGAATCTTGTTTGGTCAGATTTAAGTGAGTTATTTCTAAAAATTACAGACCTACAATATAAAACGCCAAATTTCCTTGCAAATAATGGTACCGCTTTCAGCACCTTTTTTCTGACAGAATCATACCGCCAGGGAGGTTAAAGGTTAAATCGATATTCCTTTGGTAAATCATTTCCAATGTGTGCTACCCAACAGCAACCAACAGGATTTGTAATTGTTTTAATTGTTAAGCATGTGGGCGCCCCAAACATTTTTTTCTTTTTATCAGTTGTGGACTGGCCTGTCCAGGTTTTATTTGATAGTGATTGCAAAATCGATAAGTTATGGGTGGTCTGGGTAAATATTGATGTTTTGAAGGAAGTAGGAATAATGGGGGTAATCCACAAAGAAGCGGCGCAACGTAACTTTTCGGATTTAAGTTACACCGCCGCAAAATTTCCACGTTAGGTGCCGATCCACAAAGCACTTACCTGGAAATTTGCGGCGCTGTAACTTAAATCCGGCCGGCGCAAGGAGTTCCTATTCAAATGGGACTCGCCCCATTTAAATTAGGCGCGCTCTCGCGCCGGACGTACTGCGCATGCTCCGTCGGGTAACTTACCCGACGTGCATTGCGCTAACTGACGTCGCTTCGACGTCATTTGCTTAGACGTTAACGTAAATGGCGTCCATCGCCATTCACGGACGTCTTACGCAAACGACGTAGAATTTAAAATTCGACGTGGGAACGACGGCCATACTTAACATGGCTTAAGACAACTAGGGCTCAGCCCTAGTTTTACGCGGCGGAACTCGACGTAAACGACGTAGATTTAGAGCGACGGGCCCGTCGGAGCGTTCGTGGATCGCCGTAACTGGTCATTTGCATATTCTAGGCCGGCCGCAATGGCCTCGCCACCTAGCGGCCGGCCTAGAATTGCATCCTTAAGATCCGACAGTGTAATTCAATTACACATGCCGGATCTTCTCCCTAACTATGGAAAACTGATTCTGTGGATCAGTTCCATAGTTAGGACCAGGGATACGACGGAGTAACAGCAGTTACTCCGTCGTATCTCTTTTGAGGATTTGGCCCAATGACTTGGGCTGGGCCTTAATACTGGCCAGAGGCCTGCAATGCACCTACCTGGTATCTTTACTATGGAATAAATAAATTGAAGTGCTGTATGTCGTGTCTGTTGGGGGTGGAGCATGTAATTCATTTTAGGAAAAGCATTTCACCCTAATGGCTCAGCAATCAATGTTCAAGTATTGTCAAGAAGAGGGACTGGCTTATGGAAATGCAAATAGCAATACTGAGAAAGTTGTTCAGATATCATACAACAACAGGTATGTTTTGCCAGCTTATGATGCCTGCTTGTGTTCCATAAGTTAGTTTATAAAGCCTCGTACACACAATCGTATTTTCCCGTGGGAGTTGTGTGATTGCAGGCTGTTGTCGGAAAATCCGACCGTTTGTATGCTCCGTCGGACAATTGTTGTCAGATTTTCCGTGGACAAATGTTGGATAGCATGCTTAAAATGTTTCCGCCAACAAACATGTGTTGTCGGATTATCCAATCCTGTGTACACAAGTCCTTCGGACAAAACTCCAAAGTACAAACATGCATGCTCAGAAGCAATGCTCACACAACATTAGCAGAAGTTGCCCAAAGGGTGGCACTAAAGAGCTGAAAAAACACACTGTTTTGTGTTTGTTGGCCGACAATTCTTTGCCGTTTTGTATGCAAGACAAGTTCACAGCCAACGCCCTTCGGACACCCTACGCTTTGTCCACAGAAAATCTGATTGTGTGTATGAAGCTTAATGTGGTTGTAAACCCACTTTTCGAGAAAAATAAAAAAATAAAAACACCACCTGCAAGGCGAAGGCATAATGAGCTAGTATGCATAGCATACTAGCTCATTATGTAATACTCACTTCAGATCGAAGCCCCCGCAGCCGCCCTTGTACACCTCTCCAGTGGCCGACATATCTCCCAGGGGTTACTTCTGGGTACCGCGGCTCCGGCGCTGTGATTGGCCGGAGCTGCGATGACGTCACTCCCGCGCATGAGCGTGGGAGCTGCCAGTCACGGCACGATCTCCTTTAGAAACGGCACGATCGCTGTTTCTAAAGTGGGGGTTAAGGAGATATTTTGAGCACCTACAGGTAAGCCTTAATCTAGGCTTACCTGTAGGTAAAAGTGGTTGTAAAGGGTTTAAAGGGTCACTAAAGGAATTTTTTTTTTTAGCTAAATAGCTTCCTTTACCTTGCTGCAGTCCTGGTTTCATGTGCTCATGGTTCGTTTTTGCTTTGATGTTGCTGTAAATCCTCTCTGTTCTGGACACTTCCTGGTTGCCTGTTTCCTGATAACCACAGTACTGGGAGATTTATCACGGTGGTCACTAATCAAGGAGCTGTGTGTAAAACGAAACTGGATTGGTGCTGAGGAGTTTTAGACAAAGTATCACTGCTCTCTATTGGCTGACTGCCCTCTAGTGGCTCTCTGTACATCAGAGAACCAGCAAACAACAGCAAAAACGAAACTACACTGCAGGCACATTATATGATTGTTTTTTTATCTATTTTTAATCATTTTTAAAAGGAATCAGTTAACTATTATGTCTCTGTGCCCTGTAAACAGTCATTTCAGCTAAAAAATTTTTTTCCTTTAGTGACCCTTTAAAACACAATTTTCTTGTACAATTTTCCTTTAGATTTACCAAAACCATATACTAGGAGGTCACACCTAAACACTTTCAATTTGTATTCTATCAGACAGGCCCTTGCACTACATAGTTTAAAGTGGATGTCATAATGTAGAGAATAAGATTTCCTATCATCATAATATGAGGTGATCCACAGTATAAAAAGTGAGAAATCCACCCCTCCCCCACATAACACATCCTGGTAATATACAATGACCTGTGGATCACCTCATATTATGATAAACATAACATAACATATGATAAACATGTCCAAGCTAGATATGTAAATAACCTGTCACTCAAAGCAATGAGAGAGGCTTTCAGACTTTTAATTTAGACAGGGTTTTATCTGGAAGTCTGTTAATTTTCACTGAACAATAAAAGAGGATTGCTCAGAGCTGGATTAACTCTGTGTGCCAAGACTGGGCACAGATGATAGGAAATAACTGTTTTGGGAGACAGTAACATTGATGGGTTTTACCTCCTTCTTTGTTGCCTGCAAAAGAAAAGCATAATGTGCTAGTATGCATTGCATACTAGCACATTATGTGACACTTACCTGGAAACGAAGCCCATGCTGTCCCGCTGGAGGCCGCATCCATGTTTTCCCCTCTTTCATCTGGGGCCGCGGAATCCGGCTCTGTGACAGCCCGGAGTCACCTGACATCATGCGCGGGAGCCGCCAGTCACAGCACTTGCTAGGGACATCATCGGCACTGTACAAAGTAAATATCTCCTAAACGGCACATGCTTAGGGATATTTACTGTACAAATAGTTAAGCCTTATTATAGGTACAACTTAAAAACTCTAAGATGGCATACAGAGACAGGTGGAGTGCGTGTCTCTATATGCTTTGTAGCAGGGCAACACGTTTGCTGCCAAAACTCCCCTACCATCACTGGTTGTTAATCAATGTTTTCCATGTGCACTTAGAATGACCATTCAGTGCCAATAAATGTGGTCACTACACGTGTTGTGAACTAGCCCTATAATTAGTAGACATGTGCACAGAATTTTTTTTCGTTTTTTTTTTGTTTCGTTTCGTATCGTTCCGTAGGTTCGTTCC
This sequence comes from Rana temporaria, assembly GCF_905171775.1. Lineage (NCBI taxonomy): Eukaryota > Metazoa > Chordata > Amphibia > Anura > Ranidae > Rana > Rana temporaria. The sequence continues at coordinate 111,732,314 of NC_053490.1, read as the reverse complement.
CGTTCGTTTTTCGTAAGACGCCCGTTTTCCTGTTCGTTCCCGTTCGTTTTTCGTACGACGCGATTTTTTCATATTCCGATCGTTTCGTATTTTGGTTACCGTTTTATTTTCGTACATGCGGGATGGTTCGTTATTCTGTTTAATTCATGTTCGTTACTTGTTAGACAATAATTTTCGTGAATTTTCGTCATTTTGTACTTTCGTAAATATATCGCGGGATTCGCGGCACTTTCAACACGCGGCTCATCCATATTAACTATTGTTAAGCCCCATACACTTGGTCAGACTTTTTTAACAACAAACATAAAAACGATCGTTTTACCGAACGTTCGTTCGTTTTTAAACTCCATCAGAAAACCATTTTTGGGTTCCAGGTTCAAAAGTCTGGCCAACTGATCTCTCCCTTCAGACGAAAATCCACAGAAAAGTTTATTTGGCTTTACTGTACTACTGTACTCAGCACAAAAGAGAAGCTGCTTCACTAACTAACTACACTCACTGTCCATTCAAAAAAACTAAAATGACATCTTATAACAAAAGATTTGCATTCTGTATTTTGAAACCAAATTACGAACAGAAAAAAGGAATTCAGAATACAGAATACAAATCTTTTGTTATAAGATGTCATATGAACATACAAACAGAAAAAGGATTCAAACAAAATACAGAATGAAAATCTTTTGTTAGATGTCATATGAACATACGACTGAAAATCAAAATACGAACAGAACAAGGATTCAAAGAAAATACAGAATGCAAGTCTTTTGTTATAGATGTCATATTCGTTCTTTTGCCGTTTTCGTTTTGTCGTATTTTCGTCGGATCGTTCGTTCGTATTTGCGGTTTTTCGTTATGCGACTCATTCGTAATCCCGTCGTTTTCATATTTTGGTGCTTAAATTTTTTCGTATGTACACATTATTCTGCGGGTACGAAAATGAACATTTTCGTACGAAAATAACATTCGTACGAACGGGAATGCACATATCTAATAATTAGAGATTTTAAGCTTAGCCACTGGAGAGAACTCAACCCAGATACTCTATATCTCTTAACACTTGGAATAAGATATCAGTTACGTAGGGAATACATTGTTTTCAATAGGCTGATTTACTCATAGGGTTCGATTTACTAAAGAAATAGAGAATGTAGCTTAGTGAATAATGTAGTTCTCTATGCATGCCCACTGCTGACATATACCCAATCTCTGCAGAAACAATGAATGTCTTATTTCCTCATATCTTGGGAAATAGTACATTCATTTTTATTTCCTTCCCAGATCTCAAAGATTAACTACAGGAGCAAGCACTGGCGACATAGCCTTTCCAGGGGGCAGCTGTGAGGTTCTGGCCATGTCACCAATGCCTACTGCATACCAGAATATACAAAACATGTGAAGTGACAAATAAAGCTTGATCTTTTTTATGTTTTAGAAATGTTTAAGCTGTATATACCTGAGATTTTTGTGTTTGGGGGGGGGGAGACAATTCCCTTTAAAGAGAAAAAAAATTATCTGTTACAATAGTGCACCAAAAGCTGCATAAGAAAGAAGAAGTTGTAATGCTTATTTTAAATTTGTGGACGGGGAGGTGTAAAATCATGCAGTGGAAAAATCTTGCTTTATTTGTTGTAATGCTTAGTTTAAATTTGTGGACGGGGAGTTGTAAATCATTCAGTAGATCAACATTTATGCTGTCCCCACCACTCCCCCATAGCTGTAAAGGCAGCCGAAAAGAGTGTATACACATGCCACGACCAGGATGCTTTGCAAATAATCCCTGTTCTTGCAATTGGTGGGCAATACTCCCCCTCACCTCCCGTTCCCTGTCTGTTTGCCCTAAAAGCCCATTCACACAGGGGCAACACGACTTCCAGCACGACTTTGGGAGGCAACTTGGACACGACTTGAGTATGAATCATCAGGCAACTTACAAGGCAACTTCAAGTCACCTCCAGGACAGGAGGCTTTCCAGTGGCCAATCAAACAACAATCAGCTCTGTGGGAGGGAGGGGGAGGGAGGGGTTTGCCTGAGAAATGTATGTTATCTTCCTGTATTGTTGCTTCAGTTAAGACAGTGATCCGACTTCTGAGGCGACTTCCATTGAAATCAATGGGTACAAGTTGCCTACAAGTCGCCTAGAAGTCGGATTGAAGTAGTACAGGAACCTTTTCAGAAGTCGTAGCGACTTAAGTAGTGTACATTAAGACGGTTCTCATTCACTTACATTCATTTTCTCGACCGCACGACTTGGGGCAACTTGGGGTGACTTGAAGTCGGATCCCAGGTCGACCCAGTGTGAACCGGCTCTAAAAGCCTGCACCATCACGCCATACCTGTGTGCATTGTGGTTGGAGGTGGTTGCGGCATGGTGGTGCAGGCTTTTAGAGGTTAAAACAGGCAGAAAAGAGGTGACATAACGCCTCCTCAACACCTGTCAAACACTTTCTGAAAAGTGATCACCACGGATTGCTGTTCAGGGGGTGAAGCTAGTATAAATGAGCCCTTAATGATCCTCGATGGTTTTGTTTTTCTGTTCTACATTATGGCTGTAGTCAGGGGTCAAGTCCTGGGGAAAAAAGTGTGGGAACTCCCACCAAAGACCTCCGCAATGTCTCCTGGGAACAATGACAAAAGCTCCCAGGAGACATTGCGGCATGGAGGTAGTGACGGAATACCCGATGAATCCATATACAGGAAGCGGCCAGTAACATAAAGGATTACTAAGGTTCGCCTGCCCCTGACAGTGACTCGAGCTGGACATCGCTGCTTAGTGAAGGATTGGCTCGGCTGCTCTAGTCCTGCAAAGGGAACTGCGTTCCTGCTGTGAAAAAAGTGCAGGAACTCCGTTCCCACGCGTTCCCGCAGGACTTGAGCCCTGGCTGTAGTACTTGGAAAAATATAGTTAAAATACATTACCTAACAGATAAAGTGACACCCACCTATAGCCCGCATCAATAAGGTTATAGGGTTAATGAGAAGATATCTTTCTTTTGGGGTTACCTCTAGCAAATGTACCTGCTTGTTCAATTGTACTAATTATGCCTTCTTTTATCCTTCACTAATGAGACCATCTGTCTGCATGTCTTTTGCTCAGGGATGCTTGAGTATTTGGAAGTCATATAATATTTTTTTTTAAATCAAATTAATTTCCTTCTTATGAAGATCTCCACACCTTGAACAAAGAATGGCTTGCTAAATATTCTATGTAAAGGTATGCTGGGCTGGGAGCGTTCCGCACTTTACGAGTCACTAATTAGAGTGCTGGTGAAGAGGAGGGTTAATTGCAGCAGCTGTTTGATCTAATAGAAAACCTCTTCTTCATGGAGATTCTTGCAGAGAGAGCCTGTGGGAAAAGATGTAATATCTCATTCTGCTTGACCTGGTTGGATGGGGCAGAAATCAATGTGCAGATCAGAGAAATGTTTTCTACAAAATTATCTTTTTCTCTCATGAGATCTTGCTTAGATATTAAAACCTTATCCCTCCCATGGTAATACCCCAGTATATCTAAGTTTATTCTGGTGTGGTGTCACGTCGGGAAAACAAAAGGTGCCCTTTCCATTCTGGAATGCAGAACCACCTGTCAGTAGAACCCTCTGATACATGGCTGGAGGTGAAAGGGGTGATATATAAAAAGCTAAATGTCACATAATTCACGTATCCTCTAAAATGAACACCTCTGTTCCCCTCTCAAATATTTAGTGAATATTACTGTTGCTGGTACATAGACATAATTAAATAGAATTATAAAATATATATGTATCGTATAAATCCCATATCTCATATATAAACACTATCTTTATCATATAAATCACCTTTTTCCTGTATTATTTAAAGATGAATTCCAATCATGGTAATTTTAACATAGTCATATTGTTCTAGCTTGGATCTTTGTAAGTAGGTATGTGACAAATATAAATAAAAATCAATCTGCACAGTCAAAATATAGTGCAATAATACAAATAAACCAAGTTGCAGCTATAACACCGTTAAAGTGGACTCACGCCTGGAAACTTATTCTGGCAGTCAGATGAACACCCCACAGTGAGGGAATGACAGAATCACATGGGGTACACTATTAGATTAGAAAAATACATATATCAGCATAGAGGGAGTGTGATCAAATACAACAAGATTTGGGCTTGATGGTTGGAGATTCCAGGTCTGGCCCCGGTTGATTTGGTTATGGACCGCCTGCTAGTGTAAGGGGTGGTTAATTGGTGTGGGTGGGATCATAGCACTAGGGGTGAACCCCCCTCATGGAGGTATATTGTTCTGGTATGGGGTTTTTATATATTATAACTTGGTCTGGTTACAATGACTGTACATTTTTATATTCTTACATGGGTGTATATGATATCTTCTGAAATGCTTAGCCAAAACTACACTACTGTGGTAGATTTGGTACAGGGTTGAGTGCATTGACCTAGAAGGTGTATTATTTTATTTTGTTTTATTATTTACTTCTATTTTTATTTATTTTTTTATTTATTTTCCCTGTGGATACACGACTGCATGTGCTGTACTGTATGAAGTGTTTCTTGTGCATATCTATTGTTCTCTAAATGAACGTCTATTTGATAAAAAAAAAAAAAATTGGACTCACAACACTCCCTATATAGACATCAACAATGCATACATAGCGTAATGCAACCATCAATACTATATATATACAGGGAGTGCAGAATTATTAGGCAAATGAGTATTTTGACCACATCATCCTCTTTATGCATGTTGTCTTACTCCAAGCTGTATAGGCTCGAAAGCCTACTACCAATTAAGCATATTAGGTGATGTGCATCTCTGTAATGAGAAGGTGTGTGGTCTAATGACATCAACACCCTATATCAGGTGTGCATAATTATTAGGCAACTTCCTTTCCTTTGGCAAAATGGGTCAAAAGAAGGACTTGACAGGCTCAGAAAAGTCAAAAATAGTGAGATATCTTGCAGAGGGATGCAGCACTCTTAAAATTGCAAAGCTTCTGAAGCGTGATCATCGAACAATCAAGCGTTTCATTCAAAATAGTCAACAGGGTCGCAAGAAGCGTGTGGAAAAACCAAGGCGCAAAATAACTGCCCATGAACTGAGAAAAGTCAAGCGTGCAGCTGCCAAGATGCCACTTGCCACCAGTTTGGCCATATTTCAGAGCTGCAACATCACTGGAGTGCCCAAAAGCACAAGGTGTGCAATACTCAGAGACATGGCCAAGGTAAGAAAGGCTGAAAGACGACCACCACTGAACAAGACACACAAGCTGAAACGTCAAGACTGGGCCAAGAAATATCTCAAGACTGACGAAGGTTTTATGGACTGCTGAAATGAGAGTGAGTCTTGATGGGCCAGATGGATGGGCCCGTGGCTGGATTGGTAAAGGGCAGAGAGCTCCAGTCCGACTCAGACGCCAGCAAGGTGGAGGTGGAGTACTGGTTTGGGCTGGTATCATCAAAGATGAGCTTGTGGGGCCTTTTCGGGTTGAGGATGGAGTCAAGCTCAACTCCCAGTCCTACTGCCAGTTTCTGGAAGACACCTTCTTCAAGCAGTGGTACAGGAAGAAGTCTGCATCCTTCAAGACAAACATGATTTTCATGCAGGACAATGCTCCATCACACACGTCCAAGTACTCCACAGCGTGGCTGGCAAGAAAGGGTATAAAAGAAGAAAAACTAATGACATGGCCTCCTTGTTCACCTGATCTGAACCCCATTGAGAACCTGTGGTCCATCATCAAATGTGAGATTTACAAGGAGGGAAAACAGTACACCTCTCTGAACAGTGTCTGGGAGGCTGTGGTTGCTGCTGCACGCAATGTTGATGGTGAACAGATCAAAACACTGACAGAATCCATGGATGTCAGGCTTTTGAGTGTCCATGCAAAGAAAGGTGGCTATATTGGTCACCTATTTGTTTTTGTTTTGTTTTTGAATGTCAGAAATGTATATTTGTGAATGTTGAGATGTTATATTGGTTTCACTGGTAAAAATAAATCATTGAAATGGGTATCTATTTATTTTTTGGTTAAGTTGCCTAATAATTATGCACAGTAATAGTCACCTGCACACACAGATATCACCCTAAAATAGCTAACACTAAAAACAAACTAAAAACTACTTCCAAAAATATTCAGCTTTGATATTAATGAGTTTTTTGGGGTTCATTGAGAACATGGTTGTTGTTCAATAATAAAATTAATCCTCAAAAATACAACTTGCCTAATAATTCTGCACTCCCTGTAGATATATCTATATATAGATAAATCTATATATAGCACCCTGTACTTTATGTAGGTGCTAGAAGTAATATTTTCGTAAGTGCAGGTAAATTTAATCAGGCATAGTTGTAAACTAGGCCAGTTTGTTTGGATCTGTGTGGGCTGGGAATGGCTCAGAGTAGGCTGGTGACTCACAGATAGCATCATCAGGCCTTGACCAATCCGCAAATTAGGATTGGCAGGGGTCAGGCCTCCTTAATATACCCAGGGCCAGCCCAACCGGGGAGGAGTTGTCAGGTGAAAGAAGCTGGAGATGGAGCACTAGGTTGTCAGGGCATTTGAGGCACTCCCCAGTCTGCAGGGTGGGGGGTGACCTTGGGCCTGAGGGGTTTGGTGCAAGTCAGAGCCTTTCTGAGAACCAAAGAAGGATCTGGACAGAAGGCACAGAGAGGAACCGAGAAAGACAACAGGAGCTAGTATTGCCAGCCAATTCTCCAGGAGGGATCCACTGGAGTGCAGCCAGGAGGGCTAGTGAGTGACAGGCACAGTTGGGAAACCTGGGGAGGCATGCCGCAGTGGACTGGTAGAGTGCAATCAGAGATGGATGTAGAGCCAGCAGGAGAGACTGTGATGTCATGGGCAGTGGTGTCGGGCAGCTGCAGAGAGGAGGGCTGGCAGGGCCTGAAGAGGACTGTTGTCCACAAAAGGTCAGCTAGAACTAAAGACTTTTCTATTTTTGTTGCTACACTAAATGGGCCCACCGTCCCTGCCTGCTAATAGCAGTTGCTGAAGCCTGACAGAGTTAGAGTTGGGCCTACCATGTGCTAGCTGTACCAGGAACCGAGTATTGTACAGGAGAGGCATATATATAGATATATATACGCAATACAATGAATATCCAGTACAAAAACGTTAAATAAAATAGTAAACAAAAAAGATAAAAGTCCAACATCCCATGTGCTCTCATATCTTCTCCATAAAAAAACTGAGACACTCATGCTCTCCACCATGTGATTTCTAAATCTCTGAGGTCAAATATCGCACTGATCTCTCTTTGCCAAAATTGATGCATTTCCTCTTTAAATCTGCCTTCATGAGTGAGTGAGTAACTTATATAGCGCTACAAATGCGAACTAAATCGCCTCAAGGCGCTGTAACCAATTTGATCATCCAACCACGCTTCAGAAAAGATGGTACTTAAGTTTTTTTCTGAAGGCCCGATGTTTTTCCTCCAACAGAATGTCTGCGGGTAGAGCATTCCATAACCAAGGTCCTTGGACAGCGAATCGTCGTTCTCCTTTCATTTTGTAGCAAGATTTGGGGATGTGGAGGAGGTTCTGATTTGTTGATCGGAGGACCCGACTTGGGGTGTAGTGTTTTATTTTCTCACATAGGTATTGCAGCGCGATTTGTTGTGCGCATTTGTGGGTGAGGCAGAGGGTCTTGAATGTCACCCGGTCCTTTATGGCTAGCCAGTGGAGGGTCCTCATGGCCGTGGAGATTGGTTCCCACGTTTTTTTACCCACTACCAGTCTGGCTGCCGTGTTCTGGACAACTTGTAGATGAGCCATCTGGTATTTCGGTAGTCCTAGGTAGAGGGAGTTCGCGTAGTCGAGTCTGGAATTGATGAGTGTTGCCACTACTACTGCTCTCTGTAAACCTCCTATCCTGCTCATCCATATTTAAGTATCATCATACAAAGCAAATAAGAGAAGAGTTTCCCTGCATCCAATTCACATATCACAAGATTGTGACTGCCTCCCGGTCCGACCAGAGTCGGTTCAAACAACCCTAGAAGGGCTTCCGGAGCGAATTTCACAGGTGTCCTGTGCGTCTTCTGGTCTTTTTCAGGTCCGAATTCAGCCCAAAATTTGGACTGAAATCGAAACCTGAAACTATGAATAGGGTTGCACCGGACCCCTGCTATGAGCGGCTTTGTGTGGCAGTGTGAACCCAGCCTGAACTACTTACAAAACAAGCAGCACAACCAAGTGCGATAATCAACACTTTAGCGCAGGCTAAAACTGTGCCGGTCTCACCACACAGCAATCCCGGTCTCTGAGTGTGATGACGTCATTGGCTTTAGGCTCTGCCCCTCCTGTATGTGTTGCGTCCGGTAGGACAGACTTCTTCAGCCAGTGTGTTGCCTTATTGCAATGCTGTTATGTGTGTCTCTAACCGCTGCTGTGTAAATGAGATTTCAACATTTTAAAGATTTGAAGTACATAATGTTTGGTACCAAGGAAATAACAGCTGTACATAAGAAAAAACTCAGTGAATTTAAGCCCACTATATTTTTAAAATTACAGCGACAGGGGTTGGGGCAAACCATAATATTTTCAGAGGTGATTTTTTTCTTTTGCTGTAACTTCTCACCCCCACAGCACTCGTAGAATTTATTCGAACTCCTGACACTTTTGCTCAAGCTTGATCTACATGCAAATCTGAAGAAAATTTTAAATAACGGCACATGACCTAGTAAGAAAGTTATTGAACCAGAGAATTTTTCATAATTGTGGTCTTTAATTTCTAATAAAGTAGCTAATGCCAAATATCCCCAGAATGGTAAAATGAAGTGACCTTTCCTCTAATTTTCATTTAATCAAAAATGACTAGTTTTAACCTTCCGCTTATAATGATCTTATTATCTATGATATGATCTAGAAATCCATCCGACCGAATAGCTGATTAAAGGCTTCATTCTTAAATTGCAAATGGCTCTTAATATTGAGGAAGTAATCTTTTAACATATCTATTTTTATGAATCTCTGGAAATACATGTATCTCCTCAATTAATTACTATCGCCATCTAAAGATTAATTTAACTGGGCTCATTACTAATTGAAGATTCCATTACTTCCTTGAAATATATCAGTAGAATCATTAATTAATAACAATGTCTTTGGGGTTTTAAGAAACGTACTGTGTGGCTCCAAAAAAAAAAATCAGATGTCATTCTCTTAATTAATATTGAATTTTACTTTGCATCATCTTTATCAATCTAAAGACAGTGAAATATGAGGCTGAGTTGATGGATGTTAGTCTTTTTTCAACCTTATTAACTATGTAACTATATTAACTATGTAAGTCTAAAGCTATGATTTCCGGAAGAAAATCTAAACTAAGCACTCTCTGTATTTTAAAGTGGAACTACATTTAACCTGCGCACCACAAACCAAAAATACTATTTAATTCAATTTGAATATCCAAAACAAACTCACCCATCCCTCAATGTTTCTATGGTTTATTTTGTTGAGAAATCACTTTGAAAAACACTCCCTAGGATGACCATCTTGAGTAAGGGCAGATGATTCATGTAGCATTTACTTCCTGGGATCCACCTGCCCATAGCTCAGGCATGCAAGCAGGAGAGGGTGTGCTTAGCTGAGAAAGCCCCTCCTCCCCTACGGAAGACTCCTGGGATGTGTGACATCATTTGCCTAGGCATGGAAACCAGGAAGTAACTAAAGAAAAGTAAAACAAAATTTAAAACAAGTAAATATGATATACTTTCCTGTCCATTTACAAATAGTAGCAGGTTTTAAAATATTCAATGCTGATTGAAAGAGTGAAGTTACACTTTAAGTAAACCTGTCCTGCCCACCATATAAAGCTCTGGGCTCAAGAAACAGGGTCCTCCCCAGGCAAAAAGGTTAGTATTTGGACATAAACAGCACATTGAGCCTGCACTTTACCAGTAATCCCAGTTAAAGCGGAGGTCCGCCTAAAAAAATGAATTAAAAGTCAGCAGCTACAAATCCTGCAGCTGCTGACTTTTAAAAAGTGGACACTTACCTGTCCAGGATGCCGGCGATGCCGGCAGCCGAAGCCGATCAATCGCTTGGCTCTCGGCTGCTCCGCCGCCATCCTTGGTGAGGGAATCAGGAAGTGAAGCGCTGCGGCTTCATTTACCGATTCCCTACTGCGCATGCGTGAGTCGCGCTGTGCATCCTCACTGCTCCCCGCTGTCATCTGGGACGTGTGTGTTTCCCAGAAGACAGCAGGGGGGGACGGGAAGTGACGTAGACCCCCGCATTCTGCGGGGATCTATGCCAGGAAGTGGGTGCAAATACCTGTATTATACAGGTATCTGTACCCCCCTCCCCCCAAATGTGACACAGGAGGGGGGGAGGGTTCCGAAAAGAAGAGGTTCCATTTTTGTGTGGACCTCCGCTTTAATATACTAGTGTGTGAACCTGATAGGCTTAAGCTCTCTCTTCAACTAAATGGCCCTCCTGAATGCTGTATAATTTAACCCACTTCCTGTGAGCCAAGGCTCTTATAGACACAGCTTCTGAGGGTGCGTTGTTCAATACATAATTACCTGAGTGTCGTTCAGTGTTGCAGTAAGGACTGCCACTTCTGGACTAGAAGAGGAAGTAACAATTACATCACTGGACCGGAAAATAATTGCAGAATGACAGTAACTCTAAAGGAAATTATTTAATAAAAGCAAAAAAAAACAAATAACAAATGTGTTATACTTATCTACTGTGTGCAATGGTTTTGCCACGCCCCCTGGCTACATAAGAGATGTCATACAGCGGGGGACATCACAATAGAGGAAGACAGCATCAGTACAAGAGTACAAGAGTGGAAGTTCTTGTTTTTAGTGGGTAACCGACGGCGAGAAAGAAGACAGCGGTGGCGAGGAAGAAGACAGCGGCGTGGGAGAAGAGAGCTCTGTCAAGAGCACCGGGAGAAGACAGAGCTATTTTTTTTAATTATGGACTCTTCAAAAACCGACTTTTTTTTTTTTAATTTAACTACTTTTTTGGTGAATGGGTAGGGGTACGATGTACCCGATACCCATTCACATGGGGGGGGCGGGATCTGGGGTTCCCTTATTAAAGTCCGATAAGCCCCCGCCCGCTCACAGACCCTGAGAAACCACTGGCCAGGGTTGTCGGGAAGAGGCCCTTGTCCCCATCAACATGGGGGCGCAAGGTGCTTTGTAGTGGGGAGCACAGAGCCTCCCTGACCCAAAGCACCCACCCCCCCCCATGTTGAGGGCATGTGGTCTGGTATGGTTCAGGAGGGGGGGGCACTTGCTCGTCCCCTCCCTTTTCTGACCCGCCAGGCTGTATGCTCGGATAAAGGTCTGGTATGGATTGTGTGGGGGACCCCACGCTGTTTTTTTAAAAAAAATGGTGTGGGGGTGTCCCCTCAAAATCCATATCAGACCAAAGGGCTTGGTATGGACTGCCGTTTTTTTCGTAATTTTTTTTAGCCGGAAATTTTTGACCATCCAGGGCCATACACCACCCAGATCAGCGTATTTCTGTGACAGGTACAGCCAGGTGTTTTATATCAGCTGTGGACTGGAAGAATGTATGGGCTACTCACATGTAATCACAGAAGGAGGCCAAGTCAATACCTCAAACTCGTTGTGTTCCTCAAACCATTCTTGAACCATTTTTGCAGTGTGGCAGGGTGCATTATCCTGCTGAAAGAGGCCACTGCCATCAGGGAATATTATTTCCAAGAAGGGGTGTACTTGGTCAGCAAAATTTTTTAAGTAGGTGGTATATTGTCAAATAACATCCAAATAAATGGCAGAATCCCCAGCAGAACATTGCCCAAAACATCACACTGCCTCTACTGGCTTTCCTTCTACCCATAGTGCATCTTGGGGTCATCTCTTTCCCATGCAAGCAACGCACCCGCACCCGCACCCAACATCCACATTAGGAATGAGCCGAACACCCCCCCAGTTCGGTTTGCAGCAGAACATGCGAACAAGCAAAAAATGTGTTTAAAACGCGTACACCGTTAAAGTCTATGGGACATGAACGTGAAAAATCAAAAGTGCTAATTTTAAAGGTTAATATGCAAGTTATTGTCATAAAAAGTGTTTGGGGACCTGGGTCCTGCCCCTCAATGTTTTAAAAACGTTTTTTTCGGGAGCAGTGATTTTAATAATGCTTAAAGTGAAACAATAAAAATATTGCTTTCAATTTCATACCTGGGGGGTATCTATAGTATGAAAAAAAATTGCGTGGGGTCCCCCCAAATTCCATACCAGGCCCTTCAGGTCTGGTACGGATTTTAAGGGGAACCCCGGGCCAAAATAAAAAAAATGGCATGGGGGTCCCCCGAAAAATCCATACCAGACCCTTATCCAAGCATGCAAACTGGCAAGCTGCAGGAAAAGAGGGGAGACGAGAGAGCACCCCCCCCTGAACTGTACCAGGCCACATGCCCTCAACATGGGGAGGATGTCTGCCTCATCCCCACAACCCTTGCCCGGTGGTTGTGGGGATATGCGGGCGGGGGGCTTATCGGAATCTGGAAGCCCCCTGTAACAAAGGGAACCCCCAGATCCCAGCACCCCCTATGTGTATTGGTAACGGGGTACATTGTACCCCTACTATTTCACAAAAAAAGTGTCAAGATGGTAAAAAACACAGTAGACAGCTTGGTACAAGTCCTTGATACATGTCCCCTGGAGCAGGACCCAGGTTCCCAAACACTTTTTATGACAAAAGCATGCATATAAGCCTTTTAGCACTTTTTTTTTTTAAAGTGTATTTTGTGCGTGAGAGGAGCCGGACTCGAGAGAGGAGCCGGACTGCAGGAGTTGGGAGTAGGCAGGCCTCCCCCAGAGGCAATCTGCCACCTTTCTCCATGCCCCGGGTGGCAATGGTGGGTGTGTGAGGGGGTCCTCCCACACAGCCCGCCCTACCTGCTCCGCTTTGAAGCCCAACGGGGCAGAGGGACTCCCTATAAGGGAGTGAGAGGATCTAGCCCGCTCAACCAGCCCCGTTAGTCCTTCGCCTCTCTTTTTAGAGACCGCGTGGTCAAAGTGCATGCATGTTAACCCAATTTCGAGTGCGTGTAAGTGTGGTGGGTTTTTTTTGTGGGAGGGGGGTGGGCGTACTAAGCGCAGGCTTACCTCACATAGCACACCCACCGGGAGCCGGGCTGAGACCACCAAACTCAATTCACATGTAGCTGAGACCGGGATCCGAACCCCTAGCTGCAGAGGTGAATGGCTTGTCAGCGCAGTGCCAATCGCGTTGAGCCACCGCAGCTCCCCTTTTAGCACTTTTGATTTCTCCCATAGACTTTTAAAGGGTGTTCCACGTCTTTTGAATTTGCCGTGAACACCCCAAATTGTTCGTTATTCGGTGAACAGGCGAACACCTGATGTTCGAGTCCACATGGTGTAAAAGAAAAACATGATTCAGCAGAACATGCCACCTTCTTTCATTGCTCCATAATCCAATTCTGATGTTCATGTGCCCATTGTAGGCTCACTTGCCTGGTGACAAGGGTTACCATGAGCACCCTGATTGGTCTGTGGCTACAAGGAACTGCAATGCCCATTTCTTATGATTTCAAAACATCAGCTTCAGGGAGAACATGTTCACTTGCTGCCTAATATATCCCAACGACAAGTGCCATTGTAACAAGAAAAACAATGTAATTCACGTTACCAGTCAGTGATATTAATGTTATGGCTGATTGGTGTAAATACATAAGAGACACTAGGATTCAAGTAGATCACATCTGCCTCTTTATTTAAGTTTGATAAACAGGAGTTTAGCTTTAAAGTGCTTAGAAATGTTTGAGGCCGAGTACTCACGACAGGACATGTCCGATGAAAACGGTCTGCAGACCGTTTCCATCGGACATGTCTGGCCGGGGACTGCCCGGGGACTTCTGTTCGATGGCTATACACACCATCGAACAGAAGCCCGCGCGTAAACATTACGCGGGGCGTGTCCGCGGTGTCGCCGCGTCGATGACGCGGTGTCGCCGCGACAATGACGCGGCGACGTGGGCGGGCCGCCTTAAAAATGCTTCCACGCATGCGTCGAAGTCATTCGACGCATGCGAGGGATGCGGGCGGCAGGACATGTACGGTAGGTCTGTACAGACGACCGTACATGTCCGGGCGGACAGGTTTCCAGCGGACTGTTTTAAAACAAGTCCGGGAAACAGTTGTCCGCTGGAAACCTGTCCGATCCGTCCCAAAATGGTCCGCTCGGGCCAACACACGGCCAAACATGTCTGCTGAAACTGGTCTGCGGACCAGTTTCAGCAGACATGTTTGGTCGTGAGTACGGGGCCTCAGATTACCTTGGAGAAAGTATACTATTACCCTAGGCGGCCTAGAGCATGAAAAAGCCCTGGAGAGTGTGAGACATCCCTCACTCCCTGCACTCCCCATATGGACTGATGTTGTCATAGACAATTGTTTATGCAGAAAATCCTATCCAAAATCCTGTTGCTAATCCTGCTTTAACTAAAACACGTATTGCGATATAATTATACATGCTGTAATGGTATTGTGTGTACCGGCATTGCAAGGCATTAAAACAAATTGAAAAATTAAGATATACCAATTATTTGAGACTACCAGCCTTAAAGCGTTTTGTATTTGACAATTGTGAAGATTATTACTAAACTAATAGAAATGTATGTTGTTGTAACTGTTTTTTTTTTTTTTAGATGCATTTAATACATTTTGTATTTTATCTATACAGTAACTAGCCCTCTTTCTTAGCACGTAATAATAAGTCAGTGAATATGTCATTCACCAAACATTCAAAGGTGGCTAATTATTTTCTGAAATTTAAAACATATGTACCAGGAGGATTCACCTGCAGCGAATATTTGATAAATGTCACACTCACTGCTTTATAAATATGCCTCCAAGACCTAAATTACACTAGGGGTGCTCTCTGAAAAGAGATTAGTGTTCAGACCGCTCTTCAGAGAGCATTTGATGGGTGGTGAGGAACGAAAAAACCTGACGGATCAGTGCTCTCTGCTTTGGACTGCCTATCACAGCAGGTGGTGCACTGTAATAACCAATCTTACTGGGCACGTGCAAGGGCCACCATCTTGTGGAAGGTAGCACACTCACTGA
Source organism: Rana temporaria (assembly GCF_905171775.1). Lineage (NCBI taxonomy): Eukaryota > Metazoa > Chordata > Amphibia > Anura > Ranidae > Rana > Rana temporaria. Next base: position 111,717,224 of record NC_053490.1, on the reverse strand, counting down.
TTTTTTGTTAACCCAGTATACTAGAAAAGAGAAGTGGTACTGTGCAGAGTCCATACACACAGAACGTACCTAAAAATGTATGAGCTTGAGAATGAGGGGCATGACGGGAAAGCAGTGTCCTGCGGCGCGTGCAGCGCGTCACTGCAAACAAGTGGGATCTTAGGCAGAATCACTGTGATTCTGTCTGCAATTCCAAATCACACTGCAATGCTGGCAAAACGCAGCACAAGTGTTTGTGTTCCATTCATTTTTAGTGGTGCCAATACACAGCAAAAAGACACCACATTGTGGTGCCAGTAAAAATGAATGGACCACAAACACATGGGCTGCATTTTGCCAGCATTGCAGCGTTATTTGGAATCAGGGCGTGGTGGCGGGCAGCATCACAACAATATTTCACCCACGATCCCAAATTGCCACATGTGCCTAACAGGCTAACAATACAGCAATTATGGAAGACTCAGTCCAGCGCCTCAATCACCAACTTTGCCAGCAGTTGCCACAATCACAGATACCAGTAGAATGACTGGAATACATTCTGCAGCACTGCAGTTCTAAGCTAGCCTGACTGAGGAGGACACAAGGGATAAAGGGACACACCTAGTGACCCGGGGTGGACTGGGTCAATGGACAGCAGCAGCCAGCAGCATTTCAGAACATCATCCACAGCTCCTCAACCAAGCGACATTCAAAGGTGGGAAGCCAATGGAAATAGAGAGGACTGGTGGGCGGGTAGGTTCCAGTCGCTCCCACTCTGCTCAGTGCTTCCTCCTGTCCTGGTGGCTGGGGCTGGACAAGTGAAGAAGACATGATCACATATAAAGGACCCTGGAGGCCCTGAAGTGTGGAGTCGGAGCAGCGAGAGCCAGGACCCTCTTTAAAATTAAATGGACCCTGGGCAAACATTTTCAAAATCAGTTTACTGCAGAAGATCAGGCAGAGATTGTGGTTGGCTGCTAGAGGTTACAGCACACATGTCGGTTCACTGATTAGTTGCTAGAGGTTACTGCACATCATTACTGCTCACTGATTGGTAGTGATAGATTACTGCTTATCATTACCGCTCACTGATTGGTTGCTAGAGATTACAGCAGTGTGACAAAATACCAGCCCTCCTGGGATACAGTTGAAAACAAATCCTGTTGAGCATGACGCAGAGAGTAGTGGGCATGACCAGATTGGATTTAAGAATGGCCTAAGCCCCCGTTCACATTGGAGAAACTTATGCGATTTGACCTGTCAAATCACATGACAAGTCACACCCTATTGCTGGTAATGGCCATGTTCAAATGCCGCACTGATTTGAAAAAGTAGTTCCTGCACTACTTATGGTGATTTCAGGCGCGACTTTAATAGACATCTGTGCATGAAGCCACACATATGTCTTCCAAGTCACACCTGAAGTCGTGCTCACATGCGGCTTTCAAATCATGCGATTTCATATGAAGTTGCACGATTTCAAAGTGACCAGAGACTGCGGATGTAACTACAGGGAATGACCAGAGACTTAGGATGCGACTACGGGGAATAACCAGAGACTGCGGCTGAAACTACAGGGAATGACCAGAGATTGCGGCTGTGAATACAGGGAATGAAAAGGGACTGTGCCTGTGATTACAGGAAATGACCAGAGACTCAGGGTCAGAGCATCAATGGAGCTCCCGGCCCTGTCCCTCCCTGCTGACAGAGCCTGCCTCAGCCCAAGCCAAGCCCAACAGCCCTGGCCGGCACACCCGGTGGTCAGACAGTGTAACAGCAGACTCAGACAGCACACAACAACAGAGTGTGTGAGTCAGTGCCTGTAGAGTGTGGTGATGTAGTTGAAGCACACATAACGTTACTACTTCTGCACTGGTGCTTTGGGAGGTTCAACCCTCAAACCCCCCCTTAGCTATATCCCTGTGAGGAGGTGCTGTATTGCCTCCTCACCAACTGCTTTGACCCCTTGAACCCTACACTAGCGCGCTTGGTAGGGTTAAGTCAGTGCTGGAAAATAATGGTGGCCGCACAAAATATTTAAACTTTGGGCCAAATTTTGAGATTTTCACTTAGGGGTTGTGACAGGAAGTCAGGTAAATCTGGGGGTGTTGTCACAGACAGGAGATACATTTCTGCCTTGTTTAGAAAATTCACCATTTACTATTAGGCGTCGGCTGCAGAGGTAGCCAGAAAGGTTTAAGGACGTTGGATAGCTTCAGCTGTTCAGAATGAGGAAATTAAGGCCTCTATAAGTTGTGCAGAGGATTACTGTTCAATGCTGCATCCTGAGGCTTGTTGAGTTAAGGAGAGCAGTGAGCTGAGGAAGACTTCTGAAGGTGAAGTGGTTGTTGATATCTTTGCTGTGTGATAAGAAAATCAAAAAAGACTATTGTTTTCTGCTGGAAGACCAGCAGTGTCTGCCCAGCAGTAGGCTGTGCCAGATTCCATAGGTAGGTTCCTGTGTTGTGAAGGTAGACGGCCCGAGTGGCCAGGGTTTATTTTATCTGCCCGCATTCTCCACCATGTGTAAGGGGTTAGCTCGGTAGCGGGGTGTGTGACCTCCTAAATGGGTTCACTACACACTGAATTATACAGAGAAGCAGCCGTGGGTGGTTGAAAAACAAGGTTTATGGTTTATTCTTCCATATTGCTGGAAACAAGTGCAAGCATCAAAACAGCATAAACAAAATAAAACATAAAATAAACCCTGGCCACTTGGGCCGTCTACCTTCACAACACAGGAATCTACCTATGGAGTCTGGCACAGCCTACTGCTGGGCAGACACTGCTGGTCTTCCAGCAGAAAACAATAATCTTTTTTGATTTTCTTATCACACAGCAAAGATATCAACAACCACTTCACCTTCAGAAGTCTTCCTCAGCTCACTGCTCTCCTTAAAGCGGTGGTTCACCCTGCAGAACAACATTTCAGCATAAAATCCGGCATAGTAGCGCGAGCTACAGTATGCCGGTCTTAAATTTTTTATCCCCGTACTCACTGTTATATCGTACATAGACGATTCCGTCTGCCGCGGGGAATGGGCGTTCCTAGCAAGAGGGAGGGTCTGGCACGTCACGCTCCCCGAAGACAGCCGGAGTAGGTCTCGGCTCTTCACGGCGCCTGCGCACAGGCTATGCGCAGGCGCCGTGAAGAGCCAAGCCTATTTCGGCTATTTCCGGAGAAGCGTGACGTGCCAGGGCCGGCCGTCAATCACCTTCCCTCTCCATAGGAACGCCCATTCCCCGGAATCTTCTATGTACGATATAACACTGAGTACGGCGATAAAAAAATACAGACAGGCATACTGTAGCTCGCGATACTATGCCGAATTTAATGCTAGAGGGAAAAAATTATTTTTTTTTTATATAGGGTGAACCCCCGCTTTAACTCAACAAGCCTCAGGATGCAGCATTGAGCAGTAATCCTCTGGACAGCTTCTAAAGGCCTTAATTTCCTCATTCTGAACAGCTGAAGCTATCCAACGTCCTTAAACCTTTCTGGCTACCCCTGCAGCCGACGCCTGATAGTAATTGGTGAATTTTCTTAACAAGGCAGAAATGTATCTCCCGTCTGTGACAACACCCCCAGATATCCCTGACTTCCTGTCACAGGGTGTACTCACTTTTGTTGCCAGCGGTTTATACATTAATGGCTGTGTGTTGAGTTATTCTGAGGGGACAGCAAATTTACACTGTTATGCAAGCTGTACACTCACTGCTTTACATTGTAGCAAAGTGTCATTTCTTCAGTGTTGTCACAAGAAAAGGTATATGTGAGGGATATACTCACTTTTGTGAGATACTGTATATCGTTTTCAACAAGCAATTTCTAATTTCTGTTGTAAAATCCTGCCAGGAAGATCTATAAAAAAAATGCTTAGAAACTATAATTTACTAAATGTTATGCTTGGCCTTGAAAAACAAATATCTCTTTTTAAACCTTCTATATCCTCATTGTTCAGATTTGCTGGATTCAGATATTCCATTAATGAAGAGTCTGCTTGTGTAATAGACCTTTATGATGTTTTTATAACTGATATTATCGTGGAGAACATTCAAGTCTACTATTACAGCTAGGATAATTACTGACTCAGAAAACCCATTTACAATCTTCATGGCGGTACACACTGAGAGGAATGTCTTTTAAAGGCCCACACAACATACATTTCTTAATTCTACCCATCACCCTCCAATACCTGTAGATTAGAAGCTGCACCTCTGTATGTTGTATGTGGGGCATGCACATGAGAAATCTTCATCTACAATTTGCTAAATTGGGTTTTTCGTGTATATGTAGCACAGAGTTTGGGTTTATAAACTAGTTATACATGATGGGTGTTTTTTACCCTAATGTAATCCCGACATTAAAGAACACCCCAGTACAATTGTATGCCCCCCTTTCCCCAAACACCTATTTTTGTGCTCTTTACTGCTGCTGACTTACTCCAGAATGCTGGGTTGTTGAGTCTTGCTGGGGGTAGGGAAGTGACAAGCTGCTGCAGCAGTCTTTCATTTTTCTGGTAGAAGGAGGGAGCAGGGGCATGGCTTTCTGTGTGCTGTGTGCGTCTATGGTCCGGATTGCACAGACATGGGTGTCTCCATGGCATCCAGGAAGCTAAAGGAGACACCCACAATCAGGGGAAGTGGTCTGGGACCAGCTAGAAGACGTAAAAATACATTTTTTAAAAGGATAGTGCAGCTTTCATTCATCTTGGGGAGACTAAAGCCCCGTACACACGGTCGGACCTTGCTCATTTTAATGGAATGACGCCAAACTTTGGTACTTAACCACTTAAGCCCCGGACCTTTAGGCAGCTAAATGCCCAGGCCAGGTTTTTCAATTCGGCACTGCGTCGCTTTAACAGACAATTGCCCGGTCGTGCGACGTGGCTCTCAAACAAAATTGACATCCTTTTTTTCCCACAAATAGAGCTTTCTTTTGGTGGTATTTGATCACCTCTGCGGTTTTTATTTTTTGCGCTATAATAAATATCCCCCAAAAACATATATAAACATTTTTTTTTCCTCAGTTTAGGCCGATACGTATTCTTCTACCTATTTTTGGTAAAAAAAATCGCAATAAGCGTTTATAGATTGGTTTGCGCAAAATTTATAGCGTTTACAAAATAGGGGATAGTTTTATTGCATTTTTTTTTTTTTTACTACTAATGGCGGCGATCAGCGATTTTTTTCATGACTGCGACATTATGGCGGACACTTCAGACAAGTTTGACACATTTTTGGGACCATTGTCATTTTCACAGCAAAAAATGCATTTAAATTGCATTGTTTATTGTAAAAATGACAGTTGCAGTTTGGGAGTTAACGACAGGGGGCGCTGAAGGAGTTATGTTTCACCTAGTGTGTGTTTACAACTGTAGGGGGGTGTGGCTGTAGGTCTGATGTCATTGATTGTGTCTCCCTATAAAAGGGATCACACGATCGATGCAGCCGCCACAGTGAAGCACGGGGAAGCCGTGTTTACATACGGCTCTCCCCGTTCTTCAGCTCCGGAGCGATCGCGAGGGGGCGGCTAGAAACTAATAGCCATGCCCTCATCCCGGATCGCTCCCACACGATTTCCGACTGCCGCAAGTACAGGGGGGGGGGGTCCCGATCGGACCCCCGACCCGCGGAAAGGCAGGGACGTACATGTACGCCCATCTGGCTGTACATGCCATTCTGTGGACGTATATGTACCGTATTTATCGGCGTATACCGTGCACTTTTTTGCCATGAAATTCAGGGCAAAATCGTGGGTGCGCGATATACGCCGATACCCGCGCCGAGTTTGAACTACTGCGCCGGCATTTACCGAGCACAGTACACTCCTGTAAGCGGTTAAAAAACTCTTTTTTTTACAGGTTACCAGTTTAGAGTTACAGAGGAGGTCTAGTGCTATAATTTTTTCTGGTGCTCTAACGCACGCGGTGATACCTCACATGTGTGGTTTGAACAGCATTTACATATGAGATATAAGAAAGATCAAGCGGCGGAACGGAAGTGGTTAAAGTGAACCTCTTTTGATGCATGTGCCAGCGTAACAGATTACAAGGTGGCAAACTAAAACATATAAACCATTGATGTTTTCCTTGTGTCTTCCTTTTGTTCACTTTCTTCATGCTGCTTAGAACCCTTTCTGTGAAACTATGTTGCCAGCTGACGTCAACAGTGGCCATCTTCTTTTTCTGCTCTGGCCCACCAATGACGTTGGTGCCAGATCTCACACATATGCAGTAGTGTATTGTTTACACTTTGCTATGGATTTGGTAATGTTGCTGAAGCCATGACCATGTACAAACAATAAACAGTAAATGTCATCTGAGAAAAAAATAAATTTTCAGTGATCTTATGAGATCTTGCATTTTATAGACGAGAGTTCCCTGGGAGGCACTGGTGATGGAGCTTCCCAGGGGACAGTGGTCAGGCCCTGACTATGTCATCAGTACCCCAATTAACTAGAAGTGGAAAACAATTCAATGTGAAGAACAGACGAAAGCTTTCATTTAACAAATGACTTGCTTATGTTTTGGAGTCAACAGGCAGAGATGGATGCACAGTAAAATTAACGGGGGGTCTGCTTTAAGATATACAGTACATATATTTCATTTTTTAATTCTGACTGATTTATATGAGCTATACCAAAATTGAAAATATAGATTGTTCATAACCAGCCGCTATGGCACTAGGACAGTTTATGAGAAGGGTGTGCGTATCAAGAAACCTAAAGGTATTAAGAATGTTTGCATTGGTAGTGGAGCTTATTAATGGCCGCCTACAGCGGACTCTCCCTGTTTCCCTGGAATTAGCTCTTCTGGGTATCCAGGATGATGATCAAAAACCTCACTGTACTAAACTGTTTATAGCGTATGTTTTCTTTTATACCAAGAGGGAAATTGTTTTACGGTGGAATGCCCCTTCCCCTCCCTCTGTGGGTTCATGGGAAAAATCTATAAAAATGTTGTTTTACCACTACAGTATATAAACTGACTTACATCAACAGGAACTGCCCCAAGAAGTTCAATAAAGTAGGGCAGCCATGGACTGCTTAGTAAGGACTTCTTTCCTGTAGGCCGACTTCATCACTGTGGGCTGCTATGCCTTGCTATTACCTGAGCTAAAGCTGGACATGGAGTGGAGTCCTCTTTGGTGTTTTACCTACATTATTATGGGTTGCTGCTTATTTGATGTGTACTCTGTTACCTGCCCAAAATGTTCGCCTGTAGTTTGTCTTTTAATTTGAGTCCATTCTTTGTCAAATTTGTACCATGCCTTTGATTTTTTGTTTCAATAAATGAGCATTCTGTTTGCATTGATCAATATATATATATATATATATATATATATATATATATATATATATATATATATATATATATATATATATGGATTGGTAAGTATAGACTGCCGTTTCATATAATATTCTGATTCTTAAAGTGGAGTTCCACCCATAAATATAACATTACATCAGTAGTTTTAAAAAAAATTCATTAGTCCTTTAAGATTTTTTTTTTAGATGTGTCAAAGTGTGTCAAAGTGTTGTTGCTAGGCAGAATAGTTAATCTTCCCTCTTCCTGCACCTAGGTGCTTAAGCTTCACCGCACAGACTCCTGGAAATGTAGTGGGTGTAAGTCTGTGCACTCCTCAGTCTCGAAGAATCATGTGACTAGGACAGTACAGGTGCTGAAACCTGATCTGAAAACTATTACATTGCTTGTGCAGCACTGAGCATGTGCGAGATCTGCAAGGCTGAAATCCAGGAAGTCATACAGTCTGGCTTCATGATGCCCACACTTAAGATGGCCCCAGTCAATTTCTATTTTATAAAGTGTCTAAATGCTGTAACAACCTAACAAAACAAACCTTAGTTTACAGACTAACTTTACTAGAATACATTAAGCTTGTGTATTACAGGGGTATTTATATTTAAAAAGTTAAATTGTGGTCGGAACTCCGCTTTAATACATAAATCCATATTAGAAAAACGAACTGTAAATAAGACAAGCACATAAGGATTACAATGAGTTTATGCGGTGCAATGGGTACTTACAAACATATCCCTTTAGCAGTTGGTCAGGTCAAACCTCAACAATAAACAGCATAGAAAATGATGGGCAAGCCAGACAAACAACCTTGCCTGACCTTTTATTGTTTTCTTCTCTTTATCTGGCTGGAGTTGTTTGGGTTCATCTTCATAGTTTGCAGCAATTCATTCTAATTACGCAGCAAGGGAAAAAGCCGTAGAGCGATGTGCTGTCTGCTTTCTCCACCAAAATATTTTAACAATTTTATTCTCCTTCTTTTTTTTTTCACCTCAATCATAAAACATTCCCTACCTCACTGCCAATTACAACCGGAATATCGTACTGTCTATAAGTAGCTGATATTGGCAGTACCACATGTCAGAAATACACATGAGATGGAGAGCTGGCCTAAGAACATTGCACCTGCACGTCGTGTAGCCTTCAGCGAGCAAGGGCAATTTATGCTGAGACTAATCATGACTAATTACTGGGCCTTTACAGGAAGGCAGCCAATCAAATTTGTCTGTCATCTGCATTGCACCTGTGGCCTTTTTACTGTACATACAAGTCTTAAAAAAATAAGAAAGATGATCAGACGTAAAATGTTTGCAAAGCAAAATCACAGTTTTGAACTATTGTTGTGCTATAACCAAATACATTAAATAACAGTGAACTGTGACAAAATAAATATATTGAACACATAAAACATAAAAATGTATTTTTCGGAATTTAGTTTTAGTTAGAAAAATTAATTTATTTAGTTACTCCCGAAATTCGTTTTTATTTATTTCGTTTCGTTTAAAAAATGCATTCGTCTGAAAATCCAAATTAATTAAGGTTGAATCTGTCATTGAAGGCTTATGGTGTCGAATGTTCTAAGAAGATTCAACGGAGCCGCTAAACTGTACGGTGCTGCAATCGTACATTTCCGGTCGAATGTTCTGCCTGCAAGCTATAGAAGAATTCTAATGTTGTATGACACTAGTAATAATTATATTTATAAATTATTATTACTAGTCAACCAACATTCAAATTCTTCTATAGCCTATGGGCCGAGCATTTGACAGGAAATGTACGATTGCGGCGTCGTACAGTTTAGCTGCTTCGTCGAATCTTCTTAGAACTTTTGAAAGACACCATAAGCCTTCAATGACAGATTCAACGTTTGCATGTTTTTTGCTGCTTCGTCGAATCTTCGTCGTTCACGTCGAATGGTCTACCCCAACAGTGTCTCTATAATGTCGAATCTTTTCTCTCTATGTAGAATAATCTTGGTTCGATAGACACAGATTGCTATTGTCAGCGTCATGTCGAATCTATATCGAACTGAAGCAACAAAAACGAAAATAAAGCATTTTTTATGTCGGATCTTTCGGATTTCGGATTCTGCACGTTCGTTTTCATTTGTTAAAACGATAACGAAAATACCCAAAATTTGGACAAAAATGTATTCAGACAAAAACAAATGCAGATGTCTATTGGTTATAATGCAACACTAATTTATATATAGGTTCACTGGGAGAGATACTTTCTCTTATGCATTTGCAACTTTAATCTTTTTTTTTTTAACAAGCGTGCAGTTATCTCTCATTGCATATATTTACAGTGTTGAACTGCAGGATAACACATTGTTTGAAACAACATCTTTGGCTCTTACTGCCTTTGCAGACTTTCCTAAGGTATTTTTGGCTCTATATGTGTTCTGCTCACCTACCAAAACACAAAATATAACATCTTATTATTACAGCAGATTACTGGGAAAAACATTGCATTCATTATCAGTTACTAAAAAAAAAAAAATCATTGCTAATCAGACTATTTCTCTCTACAGAGAGCACAACAAAACCTCTTATAATAAAAGCTTTTATTTAACAATACGCAAAAGTATTATTGAAGAGACAATCCTTACAGGTGGCTTACTAATACTATTCATAAAAAAAACACTGCAACTGTGCTCAAAAGAGCAATAAATCACATTAATTAAGTATTAACCCTTTCATGACTAAGTCTAGCTCTGACATTTGTTGCCCTCAAGTAAAAATCCATATTTTTTGCTAGAAAATTATGATATTTATATATGTGTGTGCGTATATATATATATATATATCGTAATTTGGTTGAAAAAAATAATTCTTGCTTGCCTGCCAGCTGATCCTAACCTGGGACAAGTATGCTAGAGTTTTACCTTGGTTGTTCTGGATTAGCAGTTCTGAAAATCCTGCCTAATATGAGCAGACCAGCATGATAGCCAGGCAGCTAAAAGTTTTAGGTCAGCAATGTTGTCATCCCACACATTTCTCTACTGAAACTTTTCTTTGATCTGTAATATAACTTTTAAAGTATTGCCATTATAACAAAATGTTTTTTTTTGTTTGTTTTTTGCTGTCGACCAGCGAATGCACTGTACATAAGATGTTCTTTGCACTGGCACATCATGCTGTTCTCTTTGATAGACTGATGTGCCCCTAAGTCTTGATGCCTCTGTTATTGTGATGGGCTTAATATATTTGGCATCTTACTGCTACAGATGGAGCTTTGTATTCAGTGAAAAGTGGGATTTCTCCTATAAAGGGATTAGATTAATCGCAGTCTGATATCCTTAGATCTAGCTCAAACCAACTGCTCCAGTACTGATTGTTTATAGCAATGGGGATGTTCTGTCAAAATGGTCTCATTCAAAATGTTGCATGTGCATTTGTGCTTGTACAGTACATTTTTGATTAGATCGTTTTTTACGAATATTGAATCTATATTCAGTATTTTATTTTAGTATTTTATTACATTCTAAAATAGATTGCAGTCTATGGGGATAGATGCACCTGAACACAGTGTATTTGGCAGTTGCTTTTTGCTGATAGTGTAGTACAAATGAAACTAATGGTAATTTTGTGGGCTTGTGTTGGTTGGTGTTGTCAGACACTGTAGGAACGATGATTCGCACTCCGGTTGTTGCTCTTAAAAAATATTTTCAATCATTTTATTGAAAAGCGACAAAACGCAGAATAATATCAGTTGACGGGTTTCAGCCTATAAAGCCTTAGTCATAACAATGTTGTCAGACACTGCCTTCTTAAATATCAATGCAGCACTGCTCAAATTTTAAATGCAAAATGCAGAAAAAGCTACATTTAACCTGCTGCCTACAATGCAAATACATCGTAATAGGACTTCCTGATGAACAAATTAGGTCAAACACAGCCTCAGAACTGTCTTCTATACTACACCCAAGTAAACTGGCAATATGGTGTTTTGTTGTCACATACACATTGAATGCAGGAAACACGCCCTATGTAATCACATTGGTAGCTAGACATAATCAATAAACAGTTCCAACCAGTGCTGGTGTGATTTGGTAGCAGTATTTACACAGATCTTGACAAATCAGTACTTTATAAAGAACACTTGGCCATTATTTCAGAACTTTACCTGCTCAGTATGATCCTTAAAACAGGCAAACAGCTGCACACAAGTGGTATTGTACAGTCCCTTTCGGGAAAAACAGTACATTGTAATTTGGGAAATAAGGATCTTTCTTTCTTGGAAAAACACTCTTTGGAGATCACACTATACTTTGGTAAAGATCAAAGACCATCCGTTTCAGTTGGAAGCATATGTTGCCTTCTTATTTTGGCACTTTACAGAATTCCACTTAAGTTGCATAGCTTTAGGGTCTCTCCCCCTTACCAGAATTCTTCTAGAATAATATGATACAGCTTTGGATTCGGACATTAGGTCTGAATTTTTTTTTCATACTATCACCTGTTTGAGGAAATTGTAAATTAAGAGCTCTTTTGAACATTAAGACAAAAAAAATAATAAAAACAACAACAACAACAACAAAAAAGGGCAGTGCACAGACTAGAGCAATTAATCACTTTATTTGAATGTTGAAAAAAAAATCCACCCACATGTTCCAAATGAATAATGAGCCCGTAAAAACAGCCTCTCACATGATCTACTGATAGGTCAGTTCAGTGCTCGAAATTTCAAGTCCTGAGCCACTAGCCAGGCCTTAAGAGTTACTCGCCACCAGTTGCCCCACCCAACCGCTCCCCTTCCCCACCCCTAAGTCCGCCCCTAAACGCTCCCTTGTAAATTATCTCATGAAATTACACTGTTAAATGTTTAAAGCAAAATTAAGTTCCAAAAATAAATAACAACAACTTTAATAATATTACCTTAAGCATATCAGTACCCATCAAATGCAGCCTCACTTTGCCCATCAAATGCAGCTTTACGGTGCCCATGAATGCAGCCTTACTGTGCCCATGAATGCAGCCTCACTGTGCCCATGAAATGCAGCTTTATGGTGCCCATGAATGCAGCCCCACTGTGCCCATGAATGCAACCTCACTGTGCCCATGAAATGCAGCTCTATGGTGCCCATTAATGCATCCTTACTGTGCCCATGAATGCAGCTTCACTGTGCCCATGAAATGCAGCTTTACGGGGCCCATGAATGCAGACTCACTGTGCCCATCAATGTAGACTCACTGTGCCCATCAATGCAGCTTTACAGTGCCAATAAATGCAGCCTCACTATGCCCATCAATGCACTCTCACTGTGCCCATCATTGCCGCCCCACTGTGTCCATGAACACAGCCTTACTGCCCATTAATGCAGCCTCACTGTGCCTGTGAGCGCAGCCTCTCCGTGCCTGTGAACGCAGCCTCACTGTGCCTGTAGCCTCTTTGTGCCTGTGAACGCAGCCTGTCCATGCCTGTAGCCTCTCCGTGCCTGTGAACACAATCTCTCCATGCCTGTGAACGCAGCCTCACTGTGCCTGTGAACGCAGCCTCACTGTGCCCGTAGCCTCCCTGTGCCCCATCAAAGCAGCTTGACTGTGACCAATTAATCCAGCTTTTCTGTGCCCCATCAATGCAGCTTTACTGTGCCTTATCAATACAGACTCCTTTTTTTTGGGTATAGAGGCGGTGTGAGGTGGGGAGTTGTTACTTTTCTACACAGAGATCGCTCTAGTCTTAATGGATACCCCGGACTCTACCCCCTTCTGTGTATACAGACTCACCTGGATAGATTGCTCCCCTCCCTCTCTCTCTCTCCCCCGCTTCGCTTGTCTTGTGTACTCACACACACACAGCGGGGATGTCCCGCTGTGATCCCTGCTGTGTGGCACGGGTCTGTGTTTCGGCGCATGGTGTAACAAGATCCCGCCCCCTAGACGGCTTGTGTGATAGTATCAGTGTTACGCCTAAGAAATAAGCCATCTAGGGGGGCGGGACCTTGCTACACCGCACGCCGAACACAGACCCATGCAGCTCCGTGCCACACACCGGGGATCACAGCGGGACATCCCCGCTGTGTGTGTGAATACACAAGACAAGCAAAGCGGGGGAGAGAGAGAGGGAGGGGAGCGCTGCAGCCTCAACTCAGCTAAAAGTGGCGCCTCTGTGTCCTCCGGCTGACAGTTTCCTGGCTGATCGCTTCAGCCAGAAAACGGTCAGCCTGGTCCACCCCCGCTCCTCACTCGCCCTGCATTAAATTCCACTCGCAAATTGCGAGCAGGTGAGTGGAATTTTTGAGGGCTGCCACATATACATAAAGATATCTAAAACTGAAAATGAAAATGTGCTTTTTGGTAATGATGACTCTTAGGCCGCGTACACACAATCGGTTAAACCGATGAGAGCGGTCTGATGGACCGTTTTCATCGGTCCAAACCGATCGTGTGTGGGCGCCATCGGTTATTTATCCATCGGTTAAAAAAAGCCAACTTGTTTTAAATTTAACCGATGGATTCCTAACCGATAGAAAAAAAAGTGATCGTTAGTAGGCACAACCATCGGTTAAAAATCCATGCATGCTCAGAATCAAGTCGACGCATGCTTGGAAGCATTGAACTTCGTTTTTTTCAGCATGTCGTTGTGTTTTTACGTCACCGCGTTCTGACACGATCAGTTTTTTAACCGATGGTGTGTAGGCATGACTGACCATCAGTCAGCTTCATCGGTTAACCGATGAAAACGGTCCATCAGAGCGTTCTCATCGGATGGACCGATCGTGTGTACAAGGCTTTAGAGGATCTTCTCTTCATTTGACCTCTACATCTATTATTCAGTATGTTTAGGGAAATCCAGCCTACTACAGTAAACTGACACAATCATTTGCTCTCTAATTATGTCAAGAATATTAACACCAAAAATTTCAGATTTTAAATATAACTATTTTAATGTGCATACTAACATATATAAGATATATTTTAATGACCCTTTTATTTATTTCACCAACAGAAATCGATGAAGAACGGAGCCCAAACCCTTTACAAAAGGTATGATTATTATACATCAATATTTTATTGAATAAAATGATATTTACAGTAAGTCACTAATGGTCATCCTAACAGTAATTAGCCTTATGAGAAATGACTCCTCCACTGAAAAAATCTTGCAAGCAGTATTTCCTAAAGTCACTCACTATCTTCCATGCGGCGGCCTAGCTATGTATCTAAGGGCCCTAGGCAATTTTTTAAAACCCTAAGTCATTGTTTACTGACCATATCCCCCCCATCAAAAATGGTAACAAACTTCAGGGCCAGCTGCTACTACAGTATTATCACTCTTACATTAAAAATGCATGCCACATGGACCTGTCCATTATGGTGCTTTGCCACACACACATGACTAATAGGACAAAATGAAGCAAAATGCTTGTTTACCTATCTTAGTCACGACTGTATGCTCCAAGCATTTATTAACCCCTAGGGTGTATTCCCTAAGTCCGGTCACATGACATTACGTGGAATAAAATTGCTGCATGCTATATTACTGTGTGAAACCAATATATCACAGCCTGCAGAAAAACCCACAGCCTAGCGACTGCACCCTAGGGAATAACAGTGCATAGAATGATTTGTATTCAGCGCAGGATAAAATGACAGTTTACTGATTTACGTGCTTCTGAGATTTAGAATTTAACACCAGGGAAGTGCCCAGGAGAATTACTCTTCTGCAAGCTGAAAAATAGTATTATCCTAATATATCAGCATAATAGCTTATGAATTTTCAACAGCTTCCTCCCACTGGTCAAGAAATGAGATGTCAGAATATAATTAACATGTTTCAAATACCTTTAACTTTCCAAGTAAATAAATTGGAGCATTTTCAGGAGCCTGTACCAATGAGTGCTGGTTCAGTTATTGAACCTGTCTGTAAAGGATTGCCTGGATTGTTGACAAAGGCAAAGCTGATTGATCATGCTAAGAAGTAGGGATGCACCGATACCAGTATTTTAAGACTTAGTACGAGTATGAGATGGCAATTACCAATACCTATTTTTATTTTATGGAGCTGGTTCACATATGTGCTGGTTGGAATAGAACTAGGGCTAAAAGGGACCCCAAAGGCCCAAAAGACCATAGAAGGGAGGTGGCAGTGGGACTATATCGGTACTGGATAGTACCAGTACCGATTTAGTCCTCCTGCCCCCTCCCTTCTATGGTCTTTTGGGCCTTCGGGGTCCCTTTTAGCCCTAGTTCTATTCTAACTGACTTTTTAGGATGATGGTACTACTATTACTTTATTGTTTGTATTAAGAGGCTCTCATTTAAATCATATGTGCGGGTTGGCACCTGAACCACTGAACAAAATTGCACACTTTTTAGAAATCCTACTGAAACTGGCCTCGCACATAAGTGAACCTGGTCTTATAGACTGCGGACTTGAAGGTATCGGTTTTAGTATCAGAGCATTTGCACAAGTACACGTACTCAGGCAAATACTTAGGTGCAACACTAAGTGATGTGTGATTAGATGCCAGGCCATGCTGTACTTTGCACATCATCACTTGATTTTCCATTATAAAAAAGGTAAATTGCATAGGTTTAGTCAACAATTACTAATGTACAGTACAATTAAATCTTTAATATATTGTTAATTAAATCAAGGGATATATAATTATCTCTATAGTACTTTTTGTGCCCAATGTATTTGTGCTATCCTGGAAACTGACTCTTACATTGATTACATTTCAAACACTTAGCCAGAATATTTTTTCTTGTATGGATAATTTTTCAACACATTGGGGGTTATTTACGAAAGGCAAATCCACTTTGCACTACAAGTGCAATTTACAAGTGCAAAGTGCACTTAAAATTGCACTGAAAGTGCACTTGGAAGTGCAGTCGCTGTAAATCTGAGGGGTAGATCTGAAATGAGGGGAAGCTCTGCTGATTTTATCATCCAATCATATGCAAGCTAAAATGCTGTTTTTTTATTTTCCTTGCATGTCCCTCTCAGATCTACAGCGACTGCACTTCCAAGTGCACTTTCAGTGCAATTTCAAGTGCACTTTGCACTTGTAGTTTGCACATGTAGTGCAAAGTGGATTTGCCTTTTGTAAATAACCCCCATAGTGTTTGTCTTTCCAATACAATCAAATATGGAAGTCAATGTTATTGAATAAGCTCATCAGTCCATTTATCAATGATATTAGTTTTAAGCCTACCAGTTTGGCTTCTGTGGCTATTTTTATAGTGCAAGAATATTACACATTGAATACTATAATAATACCAACATTTACCCTCTGTCTTGGTAGTAACTGGTCACTGGAGCAGAGATCTTGTTCTTATGTATTTTTCTTCCATGAAATTGGAGGCTGATTTAACCGCTTCCATACACGGAATTTTCACCCCCTTCCTGCCCAGACCAATTTTTAGTTTTCAGCGCTGTTGCACTTTGAATGACAATTGCGCGGTCATGCAATGTACCCAAATGAAATCTTTATGTTTTTCCCCCAACAAATAGAGCTTTCGTTTGGTGGTATCATCTCTGCGGTTTTTATTTTTTGCGCTATAAACAAAAGAAAAGCAACAATTTTGAAAAAACACCATATTTTTTACTTTTTGATTTAATAAATAAAAGAAACATTTTTTTTCCTCAGTTTAGACCAGGGGTCCTGAAACTTTTTAAACAGGGGGCCAGTTCACGGTCCCTCAGACTGTTGGGGGGCCGGACTATAGTTTAAAAAAACAGGAAAAAAACAATACAATATTTAAAATAAAGAACAATTTTAATAAACATATTAGTATTTCACAGACTCCCCTCATCACAGAACCCCTCCACAACACAGACTTCCCTCATCACGGAATCACCCCATCACAGATTCCTCCCCCATCAAAGATTCCTCCATATTAGGCCCGCGGGCCTTAGTTTGAGGACCCCTGGTTTAGATCGATACGTATTCTTCTACATATTTTTGATTAAAAAAATCGCAATAAGCATATATTGATTGGTTTGCGCAAAAGTTATAGCGTCTACAAAATAGGGGATAGATTTATGGCATTTGTTTTTATTATTATTTTTTTTTTAATAGCAATCTGCGATTTTTTTTGTGACTGTGACATTGCGGCAGACATATCGGACACTTTTGACACGTTTTTGGGACCATTCACATTTATACAGCGATTAGTGCTATAAAACTGCACTGATTACTGTGTAAATGTGACTGGCAGGGAAGGGGTTAACACTAGGGGGCGCTGAAGGGGTTAATATGTTCCCTGGGAGTGATTCTAACTGTAGGGGCAGGGGGACTCACAAGGGGAGGAGACCGATCTGTGTTCCTCTGTACTGGGAACACACATCGGTCTCCTCACCTCTGACAGGAGGTGGATCTGTGTGTTTACACACACAGATCCACACCCCTGCCGTGATTGCCGGCAATCGCGGGTGGCTGGCGGACATCGAGGCCGCCGGGCACGCACACCAGGTCGCGAGCGATGCAAAGGATGTCATATGACGTCCACTCTGAGGGAGAGACAGTTCCTGCCGACGTCATATTACTATGGCTCGGTAGGTAACTGGTTAAATCAAATGCATCTTCCTTAAGCCAAGATGTGAGTTTTAAAGGACTGTTCCTTAAAATATGATTAAAATATGATTCACATATAATTTCTAAGATGCCTGCAAAGTCATTTACTTGCAACCCTGTTTTACTACTTCCCTTGCTGGTTGTCTTTTCCAAGGTCTGACCATTTTGACTGTGCATGGGGTTCTTCTAGTTAGGAAGAATGAACACACTTGGCACGGTACAAGCCATTGAAATCTTAGTTGATAGATCTAAAAGACAGAGATCAGTATCACCTTTTCTTTTATTCGTTGACTAGCAGGCTGTGGCAGATGTGCTTGTGCTGCCTCCCCAATGACTTGATGAGATGCTGAAGATCTGTACAGGAGACAGATGAGGGAGGGGAAATGCTGTTGCCCACCAGAAACGTAGTAATGTTTCACGTCTAAGTATTTTTTCTTAGGCTAAGGACAATGATAAATTTGTTTTTGTTTTTTTAAATCAAACAGTAGATTTTATTGATACAATAAAGTCAAACAGTACAGTTAGGATGTATACAAAAATTATGAAGATACATTCACGAGGATACTGAGACATATGAACACAAGCACTATATAATGGTCATTGATTTTTAACCGATCCTCTCTATCTCCAATGGGATTAATCAATACACATTACATCAATGATGGGCCTGTATCCTTGGAACTAGTTTCCTACTAACAACCAATGCATCCTTTGCAACAGAAGTACATGACAAACATAAAAATAAAAATAAAATTACAGGTTTATTTGTACTTAGCATATAAACATGTGAAATTTAACCTATAGTGGTCTCTGCCTCTCCACATCCTGACACAAAGTCATATTCAAGTAAGTCCCCGTCTAATAAATTTGTTTTAACAAAACAAAAAAAGCATTTTTAAGTGATGGTCATACACTACTAGCATCCAACTTTGACAACCCCATCTTTTGACCTGTTGACTTTGCTGTGTATTTGTTTTAGTAATTTTAAATTTTCCATACTTATATAATGTATACATGTATATAATGCAGTATATATATGTGCTAGTTTACTAGTGATGAAAACTGAATTGTAACAGTTTTAAACATTTTTAAACAGCAATCTAAAGGAGCCCAGAAGAAATATTGGATACTAAGGGCCAGATTCAGGTACATTTACGCTGCTCCCCCGCGGCGTAACGTATCTGATTTTCGTTACACCGCCGCAGGTTTACAGCGTAAGTGCCTAATTCACAAAGCTCTTACCTGTAAACTTGCGGTGGTGTAACGTAAATGCGCTTGGCGCAAGCCCGCCTAATTCAAATGGGGCGGGTACCATTTAAATTAGGTGCGTTCCTGCACGTCGGGAAAATTACCCGACGTGCATTGCACTAAATGATGTCGCACGGACGTCATTTGTTTAGACGTTATCGTAAATGGCGTCCAGCACCATTCACGGACGACTTACGCAAACGACGTGATTTTTTAAATTTCGACGCGGAAACGACGGCCATACTTAACATTGCTTAGAACTAGGAGGCAGCCCTAACTTTACGACGCGTATCTCGACGGAAACAACGTAAATTTAGATCGACGGGCAGCGCGGACAATCGTGAATGGGCGTAACTAGTCATTTGCATATTCTACGCCGACCGCAATGGCCTCGCCACCTAGCGGCCGGCCTAGAATTGCATCCTAAGATCCGACGGTGTAAGTCAATTACACCTGTCAGATCTTAGGGCTATCTATGCGTAACTGATTCTATGAATCAGCCGCATAGTTAGGACGGGCGGATCACAGAGATACGACGGCGTATCAGGAGATACGCCGTCGTATCTCTTTTGTGAATCTGGCCCTAAGTCATTATTATATTGTAGTCTTTTGGTATAGAGGAATGACATCTATGTATGCTACGTGTTTATTCTATATTCTGTTTTGGGCTTCCACTGTCAAAGTGAAATGTGACAGTAAGAATACCTCCTGTCTCTTCTTACAGACCACATTATCAATGTCACCACATCAGAGGAAAAAAGTGACACGTACAACACCTACAATGAAAGGTACTAAATAATTTTCTGCATAATATTCTAATTTTAGTTTTTTTTTTTATCTTGGTCATTTCATATCATCATGGTTATATGTAAATCACAAGTGATTCTAATTGTTAAATTTACTCAAAAAAGAAACGTAATATTTGGGCAAAAAATACATCTGTTTTCTGGAAGAAAACTAAACTTCCTTTATCCTAAATACGCTTTCTAGTTATCCATTTGGAATCTTATTAAAAGACAGAATTTTCATGATCAGCCTAAATTGTTTTGATCCCCCTGCCAATTTTTATAATCTTTAGTTATGTTAATGTATTACTAAACCCAGGACCCGGCATTCACTATATCTGGTCTTCCACAAAACACAGAACATGGAAATGCAATCATTTAAGTAAATATAAACTGCTAAATACCTTTTCTTATCAGCAGTATATAGCAGTCTTGTGACTTCTACCGGTGCCTTGTTAAAGCTTGTAGGAGGAGTTTTCATACTGCACTAGCTGTCCTATCAGGATGCAGGACCCCTGACCCTCTGTCTGGACAGTGCTGATCACTGTACTGTCTATCAATACACACCAAACTGAGAATGTGCAGCCTTACTCCAAAGATGCTGTCTTATGCGGATATGTTTTGGAGTCAGTGGAAGATGAGGAGGATCTGTGCATACATGATCAATCAGAATTTTTACACAATACAATAAAAACCAGCAGCTACACATACTGCAGCTGCTGGATTTTAATAAATGGACACTTACCTGTCCTGGAGTCCAGTGATGTCGGCACCCACAGTTGTTTCTATTAGCTATCGGGTTCTGCCACCGCCATTGCGGGTAAGTCACACATAGTCGCTTTAAAGCAAGTGGGCGTTAAAATATTCTCTGAAGCTCTACTCTGTACAGTAGCTGTTGTATTTGAAAAGGGGAGGCATTTCTGGTATTTCATTTGTTTTCTCATAGCCAAAAAGAAATAAAGATTTTTTTTTCCAACGTTCCAAAATGAAAGTTAGAGTTGTCCCAAAAAATTCACACATTTTCTTTACATGAAGAAAAAAACCATCACATCCCACATAGTTGTACAAATGTTTTCATAAAGACAGTTCTGTAAGCTGGTTTTTGTATCTTTAAATTTAGGGCTGCATTCACACCTCAGCGTTTTGATTTTCTGCTATTCTGCCCATGACTTCAAAACGCCCAGGTGTGAATGACAAAGCTCAGAATGCACATTTGAGATGCCATTCATGTGCGTTTCTGACGGGATTGTCACGCAATAAATCGAATTGTAATCGCAACAAATCGCATGAAGCTTGTCGCTCCCAAAAAAAGTTCAGGAGCTTTTGAAATGGCAGCTAATCTGCCCCCGATTCAAAACATTGAGGTGTGAATGCAGCTTAAAGGATAAGTTTGTGAACATGTTACACCCATATTTAAGGTTTTGTGAATAATAATCTACAATTATCGTCAGCCCTTGCAGCTGACAGCTTAAAGTCCTCAATGAACTACCAAGGGGCCTATGAGCGCTCTAGGTAGTTCATTGATCTTCCTGTCATTCAGTAACCGCCTGCCTGTATTGGAGGTATGGGCGGACAGCTACACAGACAGTCTGCTGGAGCCTGACATTGCACCCATCATCTGCTGATCGTGGGTGCAATGCTCTGCAGGCTCCTAAAAATAAGATAACAAATGCAAATTTTTTACCTGCAAAAAAATGTGTGTGTGTATATATATATATATATATATATATATATATATATATATATATATATATCATTTTATTTTTTTAACGGTGAATTTGTCCTTTTAAGTGTATCTAAAAAAACATGCTCTTTAACTTGATTTAGAACCTCTGTCAGATTTTTTATTACCGTCAGTGAGCACATTCAAAAAGTGGAAGCTCTCTCTTTTGTCCTGGTGACCACTGTCCAAAATAATCCAAAATAATGAGTTGTTACCAGGACAGGAATAGAGGAAAAGCCATCCAATGGGGACCCTTGTTTCAGTGGAACCTCTTTATTGGGCATTTCGCTCATATTTCGAGATTTCTTCTCACTTCCTGTTGAGTCTGTAGGACAGGAAGTGGTGGAAAATCTTACACACGGGACACCGATTGCAAAATCGAAACTAACATGGGTTAAACTAGGGTTGTCCCGATACCGATACTTGTACTCGCGCAAATCCTCCCGATGCTTGATCCGATACCTGGGAGAGGGAGAGGCAGCGTGTAATGCCTGTGTCCGTGTATAATGCTCAGACGGCAGCCATCCAGTGTATAAAAGCCGCGCCTTCTCCTCTGTGATAGGGGAACACTCCCAGCAAGTGAGTCAGTGTTCTGCCTTTCACGGACACCCTCTCATCCTCATCCCATGGACGAGGATGAGAGGATGTCCGTGATAGGTGGAACACTAACTCACTGCTGGGAAACTGAGTTCCCCTATCACGGATGAGGAGGAGGAGGAGGCGCGGCTTTTGAACACTGGATGGCTGCCGTCTGAGGATTATACATGGTCACAGGCATCAGAGGCGTTGAGGATTTTTTTTTTTTTTTTTTTTAGCTGACACGTCCAGCGCTGCCGTGTGTATGTCTGTCCCTCTTCTTCTTCCTCCGCTCACCTCCCCTACTGAGCCAGCCGCCAGCGAGGCGAGACTCAGCTCAGCCTGTGTCTGTCACACTGATGATGTGACGCAGCTCAGCGGCTGCACGCACCTGCTGTGATGATTGCTGCCCTGTCCTCTGTCTCCTCTCCCGGCCCGAGGTATGCCGTTATGATAAGGGGGAGGGTGCGTTGGCATGTAGTCCGCCGACCAGTTACACCACCTGAGCGGCCCTGAGCTGGTGTGACAACAGGGGGGGAGCTGCTTTTGTCATTTATTGTAAGGTTTCATTTTATGGAATAACAAATCCATAATAAAAAAAATTATACATATTTGAAAAAAAAATGAAATCAATAAAAAACACAATTTGGAAGCAAATCTGTCACATGACATTAAAAAAAGTATCAGTTTTCGGTATCGGCGAGTACTTGAAAAAAAGTATCGGTACCACTTGTACTCGGTCTTAAAAAAGTGGTATCGGGACAACCCTAGGTTAAACCTTCCCTACATCAGTGTTTCATAACTTTTTTTCAGCCATTGCACTCTTTAAAAACCTGTATAGCCTCAAGGCATCCCATTCTAAAATGTAAAAAAAATTAACAAATAATTTTACAACCCAGCAACATCCACACACTTAAGTCACCCAACATTAGAAGCCATTTATTCTAATGCCTTTTACACACGGTCGGACCATGCAAAAGTCTGCCATGAGTTCATCGGAAGTCCGACGGAAAGATAGAGAACAGGTTCTCTATCTAAGGCCAATCGGACTTCCGACAAAAAAAGTCAGATAGAGGCTACACATGGCCGGACTTTCCGAGAAAAAAAGCCAGAATGACTTTTTTTCTCGGAAAGTCCGACCGTGTGTACGAGGCATAACAGAGCAAATGCATCTTTGCACACTGGTACTGACTATTATTTCAGTATTTCTCTTCTCCCTCAAATGTTTCTTAATCACTCAGCTAATGTGGCCCCCCTTGCTGGTGGGGAGGGGCAAACGGGGGGCACCCGACATGCTTCTTATCAGCCAATGATGTAAACGGTTGTTAGTACACTATTGGCTGGATGTAATGCTGCACAATACAAAAACCTGTGCGTACACAATTTTTGATTAAAGCTTTCTATGATCTGTACAATGTCATTTGGATCGAGACACTGTCTGCTAATTCTACTGAGACTGCAAGTTACAGCTATATTGCCACAACTAGATCAGTTATAGGGATTATACTTCAGTGCTTAGATTGGAGAGGCAGAACAGGGACAGTATTTGTACATTAAATAATTATGATAGTTCTTTTTCAAATGCTTTCATAATTTTTCATGAAGTGTACCTGAACTTAAAAGGTGAAGATTTGCTATGTTATAGGGATATAGTCTCTTATGATCATTATTTCCCCCAGTCCTCAGATCACTAGTCATTGGGGGGCAACTCTGACATGATGAAGTCTCTACCAAGATGGCTGCCTCACACACAGGGGCATAGTGCAGAACCAGGGTCAGGACAAGGAGGGACACGTGCCCCAGGCGCATTGTTCCAATGAGTAAGAGGTGGGGTGCCACAAACCCAGGGCATGTGTCTCATACATCCCAGCAAGCCTCAGGGTTTCAATGCTGTGAGCACTGCTTAAGCTTATTCACTGGCTGCCAGTGCAGAGCTTCACCCAGCATCTGGCCAGCAGTTCACTCATCATTGCTGCCTCCCCAAGCCAGCTCCACCCATGACCTTGTGGATTCTTACAGCAGAGAGGTCCTTCCCTGAGGCTCTGGTAAGGAAAGGAGGGCACAGAGGGGATCACAGCAAGGGAGGGGGGGGGTGTTGATCCTGGAATGCAGAGGTTAGCAAAGAGAGTGGGGTGCAAAGGTGAACCAAGAGGGGACTTTGGAGTGTGTAGGGCACCAGGGGGGATTTGGGGTGTAGGGGTAAGCACAAGGTGTTTTGGAGTGCAAGGGTCAGCAGAATGGAATTGTTTTTTTTTTTAGGGTAGCAGAGAAAGTAGGGTGCAGAGAGGAGAACACATGTTATCACAGGGAGGGGGTTGTTATGCAGAAAGTAGTAGAGAGGTGGAGTTTGGGTGCAGAGGTTAGAAGAGAGGGGGTAGTGTGCAAACATAAACAGAAAGGAAGATTGGGTGCAATGGTGAGTGTAGAGGTAAGTAGGTAGGTAGATCTGGGGTGCAGAGATAATCAGATAGGGGGTTTGGGGAACGGAGGGGGAGAGGTTTGGGGTGAAGAGTTTAGTACAGAAAGGGGTTTGGGTGTAAAGGTGAGCCGAAAGGGGGGTGAGGCTCGAGGAACTGAAGTTAGTAGAGAGGGAGGCATTTTAATGCTGAGGTTAGCAGGAATGCGGAAGTTTGGGGAGCAGAGATTAGAGGGAAGGGGGAGATTTAGCGTGCAGCTGTGAGAAGACAGGGTGGTGCAAATGTGAGTAAAGAAGGACGTTTGTAAGCAGAGGGCCAGATTCAGAAAGGATTTACGTCGGCGTATCTCCAGATACGCCGCCGTAATTTCAAATGTGCGCCGTTGCATCTTTGCGCCGATTCACAAAGCGAAATACGTCCAAAAACATGGCTTAAGCCATTCGACGTTACTTGCCGGCGTATCGTGGGCGCATAGTTACGCTGGACGCATTCGGCGTTCCCATTATAAATATGCAAATGACCTAGATACGCCGATTCACGAACGTACTTGCGCCCGGCATATTAATATACGCTGTTTACGTAAGGCGTACGACCGGCGTAACTTTACCCCTCATAAAGCAGGGGTAAGTCATGTTAAGGTATGGACGTCGGAACGACCGTCGAAATTTACGTTGTATAGGGGTAAGTCGTACGTGAATAGGGCTGTGCGTAAGTTACGTTTACGTCGTAGGCAGTGTTCGACGTATCTTGGGCATTCTAGCCGACGTGATTTTGAGCATGCGCACTGGGATACATCCACGGACGGCGCATGCACGTTCGTTCGGCCCCTCATTTACATGGGGTCACGGCTCATTGTAATACAACACGCCCACTGCCTTGATAATTTGAATTAGGCGGGCTTACGCCGGCCCATTTACGCTACGCCGCCGTAACTTAGGGCGCAAGTTCTTTCTGAATATGGTACTCGCCTCTCTAAGTTACGGCGGCGTAGCGTATATGAGATGCGCTACGCCCGCCGAAAGTTACGCCATTCTTTCTAAATCTGGCCCAGAGAGATTATTTTGAGATGCAGAGGTAAACAGAGGTGAGGAGGAGCATTTTTTCTTGCGGGGATAGTTTTTGCTGGTAAGGAGATCTGCTTGAGGAGGGTTATTTTTAAAAAAGTTTACTGTGTAAGGTTTTTGCTTTTTATTGAGGGGAGGGTTTGCTTGAATTTGGGATTTTTGTTTAGGGGGAGGTATAGGGAATATATTTGCTTGGTGAGAATTTTTGACTGAATGGCCGCACTCTGCACTCTGTATAGTGGAAGTGCAGCAGTTGAGAGTATGCAATTTACAGCACAACATACAGAGTGCAGGCATTAGGGTTATATAACAATCTGTGCGCATTACATACCCCTACCACCATATTGTGTACAGTGTTATAAACTGCATACCTATTATTGCTAAACATATGTATGTATGTCAGCTGTGGTGTACGTTACATACTCCTGACTACTGCACTCTGTATATAATATACTCCTGCACTTAATATGCTATTATGACATGCTCTTGGCAAAAGTGTTTTTTGTCTCAACAGTTTATAATTGATAAGCAGACTCTGACTCTGACTATTTACATTAAAATGTTCTTAGTAGGGTCAGAAAAAGTGATGGTTCTTTGTCTATATTTTGTGTGCAGAGAATGCATATGTGATGGAAGAGTTTATATTTTAAGGTGCGTGCCAAGTCAACATTTCTTTCTATTTTTAGATTGGGGAAGGATTAGTACGCTTCTCAGATTTTTACTGCTTTAGCCTAGGTTCACACTGCTGCGAATTCAAAATCGCGGTAAAATGCACGATTTTACCGCGATTTTGCGGCTGCGATTTTGCCACGATTTTGCCGCGATTTCGGCCGCAATTTTATGTAAATCGCGGCCCGAAATCGCAAAAAGTAGTACAGGAACTACTTTTTGAAATCGCAGATGCGGCGTCGCACTTATTAGGACAGTGCCATTGCCGACAATTGCCGCCGATTTGAGATGCGATTTGACATGTCAAATCGCATCTCAAATCGTTCCAAATCGTACCCAGTGTGAACCAGGGCTAAAGGAGATTTACCCTCACTTCCTGACCTGCTGACAACAGTTTCACCATATAGGACGCAAAGGGGAATATCTGCAACAGGTAGAAAGAAATAAAAATCTGACAGAGATGCTAGCTTTCCCGGGCTCTACTAAGAAAAAAAACTTTTATTTGTGTCTGTGTTGCTGTTGGAGACCTCACCTCATTTCTTGACTGGTAAAACAATGTCAGCAGGAAGTGAGGGAAAATCTCCCCGAACAGTAATAATCTGACAGGGGTTCTAATCCTTTCCCTCTCTGCTCAAAACAAAGAAATACACATTTTGACTAGACAAACACTCTAAAAATGATTGGGCTGTGGTTTATTATTGTCTGTGAGACTCTGGCTTCTGGCACAGTGGTTGGGGTGAGGGGCGCCATTTGACCTGGGTGCTATATGACCTTACCCCAGCACTGTGCAGAACAAAGCATGGAGATGAGTAATAGGAGAAAAGATCAGACCACAGGCAATACTGGTGACTACTGATTTTTCTTTTGGGGGGGGGGGGGGGGATTTGGGGCACAGCTTCCACAGTTCCGGTTCCAATTAAGCCTCTCATATAGCAGCTGTGACTTTCTGAATGATCATCCCCTAAATAACAGTAACAAAGTCAAATACATGTGCATCATGCATCCTCTGAAAAGTCTGAAATGTTTTTTTAAAACCCGCACTGTCAAAAATATCCAGTAAGCAGACAGCATCTTTTTTAGAATACAAAATGATTGTGAATGTCTGTCTCCGGGGAGGCTAACCAGTCAAGCATTATTTTCTCAATATGGTAAAATAAGTCTGAAATTAAGTGCCGCAAAAGTACATGAGGCTTGGAGCAATTTTGTAAGTTCTATATTTACATTTCATTGTACTGGTCCATTTGATTCTGAATGAGTCACCCTTTTTGTGACAGAGGAAGCAATCTCAAATGTACGAAAGCTGAAAAGAAAATAGTTTTCAGGTACTGAGTCACAGCCTCTCTCCGTCGCTCAGCTGAGCATTTGAAAATTAGAAAATGGATGATAGTTGTGACTGCTAGTAGACATGGTAGAAGCAGAACAATACCTGGGTACATCATTCTCCCTGATGCTTAAAGCGGTAGTTCCCCCTCAAAAAATTTTTTAAGATTAGATTCATGTTCATTTTGTCTAGGGGAATCAGCTATTTTTTTTTTAAAATCGAAGCTGTACTTACCGTTTTAGAGATACATCTGCTCCGCCGCTTCCGGGTATGGTCTTCGGCACTGGGCGTTCCTTCTTGATTGACAGGCTTCCGACGGTCGCATCTATCGCGTCACGATTTTCCGAAAGTAGCCGAACGTCAGTGCGCAGGCGCCGTATAGAGCCGCGCCGACGTTCGGCTTCTTTCAGGTACTCGTGACGCGATGGATGCGACCGTCAGAAGCCTGTCGGAAGACTGTCAATCAAAATAGGAACGCCCAGTCCCGAAGACCATACCCGGAAGCGGTGGAGAAGATCGCTCTCTACAACGGTAAGTACAGCTTCGATTTTAAAACAACTAGCAGATTCCCCTAGACAAAATGAGCATCAATCTAAGGGTAACATTTTTTTTATGAGTGAACTCCCGCTTTAATGTCAATATTTAATGTATTGTGCCTTTTGTCATATGGAGCTATAAAGGGAGTTTTAAAGGTATGCACTTATTTTAGGTTCTTTGCTAGCTTCCATTTTTCAATGTATTTTTCTTAATGCTTATTGTTAGTTTATTTAGCATTTACTTTGTCAGGTATGCTTTTAGCATCGCTCCCCCTGATTTCGAGGAACTGTCCCTGATTTTGAGCAATGTCCCTCTGTCCCTCATTCCTCTTAATTTGTCCATCATTTTGGTCTGGTCTATATAGATTTATTAAAGATAAGTAATATAAATACAACCACCTCCAATACCACACAGTGCACAACAACGAATACCAAACAGAACCAACAAATAATAACAGTGACAGACAAACATGTACAAGTAATGGGGAGAACCGGAATCATAAACAGGGCCAGGTCAGGGTCGTCAGTGGGAGGTCAGCAGCTGGGGAAAGGGAAAACAAACAGGACAAGGAGAGGATGGATGGATCACAGGAGGGATGGGTACAGGTACAAGGCTCAGGTTTCAGGGTTCAGGTAACAGAATCAGGTACAGATGCAGAGCTTCTCAGGGTCAGGGAGCAAGGAGAGATACCAAGGCAAAGTATGATTGTGTCTGCCGGATACTTATACACATCTCCTGCAATCAACCTCAGGTGATGCCTGACTGCAGGAGAAGATGTCGGCCCCACACTGCCAGCTGGTGGACGCCAGTACTGCGGCCCAAAGATCACATAATATCACCACCAGGGGAGAGCTCCCCTGGCAGCTCCAGACTTCCAGGAGACACCTGCAGGTGGACCACTGTACTGCACGCCAGATATCAGGCAGTGTCACCAGCGGATGGAACCTTTCCTGACAACATGTGTGTATAAGGCCATTTGACTAAGTTCTCTCTCTCTCTCTCTCTCTCTCTCTCTCTCTCTCTCTCTCTTCAATTACTCCTTCTGGGATTTCCAACCCAGACCCACAGAGACAGAAAGTGATGTAAATAAACAACTCTGTGAACATCAAGCAGAACAACCACTTACATACAGTAGAGGGCAGTAGATCCCTACACGGCAACCTCAATAACAAAGAGAGACAGGTCTTTTAGTCTT
Organism: Rana temporaria; assembly: GCF_905171775.1. Classification (NCBI taxonomy): domain Eukaryota; kingdom Metazoa; phylum Chordata; class Amphibia; order Anura; family Ranidae; genus Rana; species Rana temporaria. The sequence continues at coordinate 111,687,860 of NC_053490.1, read as the reverse complement.
CCACTCTCTGTTATGCCCTTCCTGTGTTCAATTGAGCACTGGGCTGTGGAGATGGTGTGAGGGGCTGGCTCAGGCTCTCGGTGGATTGCTGAGAGGCTGAGCCAGATGCCAGTCCAGGTTTCTGGGTGGACCATATGGTCAGAATATTTTCAGGGCCTGGATTGACTCTCTGACCTCAGCCAACAGTGGGCTTTAGACTGCTGTTGACTGAAAATGGGTCACAGGAGTGAAGAACGAACTGCACTCCTGTGATCCATAAGAGAAGCACAGCTATGCTTCTGCTTTAACATTCATCATGTCTTTGAAATATGTAATTTTATATACTGAGAATTGCAGCTTTATTATTTATCATAACTATAATGGAAGGGTTACTGTCTGGTGATCCACAGTCAGCTACATCCTGCAAACACCAGCTGGCACAGCCTGCTACACTAGCCCTTGGAGTCGTACCACTCTGTGTCCTGGCACCTCCTGTCATCACTACCAGGGGTTTTACACAAAAGGTGCAAGAGAAACCCCCTCTCCAGCTCGAACTCTGCTTGGTATGTGACAGTCCCAAGTCAGTGTTTGGAGCTTTGTGAATTTAAAGCAATGCAGGTGGTAAGAAGTCTCTACTCTTGTGTCCAGGTCCTATTGGAGGCCAGCAGGTTGTGTTAGTATGCAGATGTGCAGACTCGTTATAAGCCAAGCCTGAGTAAAGCTCAGAGCTCCCAAAGCTGTGTGTATCAGCCAGGACAGGAGGGACATGTGTTCCTGCCAGGAGACTGTACACCATGTTGGGGGGATGAGGAGAGGAGCTGCAACTAAAGGCTGAGTAAGCCTGATGAGACAGAAAACTGGGTGCTAAGAACAGCAGTACAGCTTATAAGTGCCAAGTGACTCAGCATTTTCATTGACTGTTCACTGTTGAAAATCATCTGCATGAGGTTCGTTGTGTCTGAACTTTAACGTTTCGTTTTTCCTTTGCCCTAAAATAAGTTTAGACTAGCACACCTAACTTGAAAGTGCCCACTACCACTGAGCTAAGCATCCCCCAATATCACAGAAAATATAAAGAAAATCCTCTACATACGAACGAGTACACACACTTAGTTTTGTTTTGTGCCCAGTGGGCTGAAGGAAAAAAAAACTGACAGAGATTGCCATAACAACACAAGCAATGTTAGTGCAGCAATTTTCCATGATGTGCCTTTGTGTTCTGACAGGGGCGCCAGAACATACTAATCAGTGCTCTCAGTTTTTCTCTGCAAGCGCTGATCTTTGCTGGACTTCCAAACAAGTTGAACTTACAAACGAGCTCCCGGGAATAAATTCTTTCGTAAGTAGGGGATTTACTGTACATAGTTTATGACTAGTGATATGTGAAGCAGGTAATACAGCCACCCAGGTGTACTTCAGGTAATGCAGGATACATTTCAGTGACCCCCGGATCTGTAAGAACTCAAATGAGACACAAGGAAACAGATTTTGAGTGTGTTCATTTAGATCTCTAACTTTATTTAGTACCACTGTGGCTTATATGCAAAAGAAAGCTAGGAGGGGCTATGTCTTAACACATACATTTCTAAAAATTATACAAACTCAGTATATTCTTATCATGATTTCAACTGCTTAATTTAGTTTCGATCCGAGGGGTACATGCAAGGAAAGTAAAAAACAGCATTTTAGCTTGCACATGATTGGATGATAAAATCAGCAGAGCTTCCCCTCATTTCAGATCTCCCCTCAGATTTACAGCGACTGCACTTCCAAATGCACTTTCAGTGCAATTTCAAGTGCACTTTGCACTTGTAGTACAAAATAGTGTTTAACCTCATTGAAACCTTGTGGGGGTTTTTTCTGGACTTTTTCAAGGCTAATTTGCAAGATGTTGTTAATATAATAGGGCGCCAGTAGCTGGGCAACGCCATAGGGGTTATGTACCCATACAAAAAATCTGAAATTCAATTGTACCTCTGGGAGAGGTTCTTTTAATGCAGCCTAAATGAGAACATTAAAAATACACAAAACCTTTTATTAACATGCTTTGGGGATGCCTTAAACGTAACTTGAAGTTGTTTAGAAGTATGAGGCACTCCTTTAAAAGTGACATTGTTTAAAAACATTGGTCAGGGATCTGCCACTTAACACCTCTAAATGACAGATACTTCACTGGATTCTGCTGCTAAACAAACCAGGGGGCCTGTCAATTTGTATCTGTAGCACTAATGCTGCTAAATGACAGATTCTCACTACTATTTGTAAAGAAAAAGGGGCAGATTCACGTAGAAATCTGTTACGCTGCGGCGGCGTAACGTATCCCATTTACGTTACACCACCGCAGCTTTACAGCGTAAGTGCCTGATTCACAAAGCACTTACCTGTAAACTTGCGGCGGCGTAGCGTAAATCCGCTCGGCGCAAGCCTGCCTAATTCAAATGAGGCTGGCACCATTTAAATTAGGCGCGTTCCCGCGCCGAATGTACTGCGCATGCTCCGTCCGTAAAATTACCCAACATGCATTGCGCTAAATGACGTCGCAAGGACGTCATTGGTTTTGACGTTAACGTAAATGGCGTCCAGCGCCATTCACGGACGACTTACGCAAACTACGTGAAATTTAAAATTTCGACGCTGGAACGATGGCCATACTTAACATTGGTTACACCACCTAGAGGGCATGCTTAGTTTTACGCGACGAATCTCTACGGAAACACCGTAAATTTAGATCGACGGGCAAAGCGGATGTTCGTGAATCGGCGTAACTAGTCATTTGCATATTCTACGCCGACCGCAATGGAATCGCCACCTAGCGGCCGGCCTAGAATTGCAGCCTAAGATCCGACGGTGTAACACAGTTACACCTGTCGGATCTTAGGGCTATCTATGCGTAACCTGATTCTGTGAATCAGGCATATAGATACGACAATCATATCTCAGAGATACGACGGCGTATCAGGAGATACGCCATCGTATCTCTTTTGTGAATCTGGCCTAAAGTCTGGGGATCCTGGGTGACATCTTTGACTCAATATGGTCATGACTGATGATTGGGTCAATGATAGCAGTCAGCAAAGCTGGCCAGGGATCTGTTATTTGTGATGGGAGTAGTATGATCATTTTGGCAGGTCAATGTGATTGACATGGATCTACATACCTGAACAACATAATTGACGTTTGATTAACATAGTGGGACATTATTGTTGGTTTATTTTTTCTTTTGTTTTAAAGAGGAAGTTAACCCAGACGGGTTTTACTTCCTCTTTTGCTCTGTGCAAACCCTGCAAATGAAAAGCATATAGGGGTAGTATGCATTGCATACTAGCCCATTATGTGACACTTACCTGCAAACAAAGCCCCCGCTGTCTCCTGTAAACACCGAGTCCATCTTCGCCCCTCTTCCTTTCAGGGCCGCAGACTCCGGCTCTGTGACTGGCCAGAGCTGCGTGAAGTCACTCCTATGCATTCAGTCAGTAAAGGCACACACAAGGGAAGAATCGGCACAGAAGTCTGTTTCTTCATATGGCATGCGCTGATTACATGATCGGCGCACTACAAGTGAAATATCTCCTAAGCAGCGCACTATTTAGGAGATATTTCCACTACCTCTATAGGTAAGCCTTATTCTAGGCTTACCTATAGGTAAAAGTCAGGAGGGGCAGATATCTTGGGGAAAGGTACCCTCCTACTCTTAAAGTCATGTGACCTGGTTCAGGAGGGATTGAGGAGATCAAAGTCTCATGCCCAAATCCTGTCCCCCAAAAGGGAGATCTGTGTGTGCATGGGGGGAGGGTACTTTAGAATAATAATAATAATTTACTCAGTAAATAGTAAATAACCCACAACATAAAAAAAGTCCTTTATTAGATAAAAAAAATTATCAATGCCACCAAATGTAAATCCAAAGTCACCCTTGTTCTTTCTTTTGAATCTCAACCCGCCGTCACAACGACCCGCTGCGTGACAATATTTAACCACCACTACTCCCGTCACAAATGACAGATCTTTGGCAAACAAACATTAGCCAGGGCTTTAAACGGGTGAACTGACCAAATGTGGATCCAATGTTATTTATGTTAATTCATGTGAAGCACAACCCGCCGTCGCAACAACCCACTGCCTGAAAATATGCAACCACCAGTACTCTGGACAAAAATTACAGATCCTCTGCAAACAAACATTAGGCAGGAGTTTATGGCCAGTTTATTCACTGAACTGTGAACACTGAACAGGTTGGTTTTGGGTCAAACTGAAACTGTAACTCATCTCTACTTATAACATACAGTATCTCACAAAAGTGAGTACACCCTTCATATTTTTGTAAATATTTTATTATATCTTTTCATGTGACAACACTAAAGAAATTACACTTTGCTACAATGTAAAGTAGTGTGTGTACAGCTTGTATAACAGTGTTAATTTGCTGTCCCCTCAAAATAACTCAATACAAAGCCATTAAAGCGGAGGTTCACCCTCAAAATTAACTTTTTTGCTAACCTATCTCTAGCCTTAATAAAGGCTTGTAGCGTTGTCATTTTTTTTTTTTTAATGTGTACACTTACCTGTCTTCAGCCGCACTTCCGGGTCTTCTTCCTTGCGGGGAGTGGGCGTGTCACTCCTTTTACCCGACGGGGAGCTCTGCATAGATGATTGATGTGCGCGTCATCGCCTTCCGAAAATATCCGACGGGGACTCTGCTCTTTACAGCGCTATACGGCGCCTGCCGTGTAGAGCTGACTGCGCAGGCGCCGTAAAGTGCCGAGTCCCCCTCGGATATTTTCGGAAGGCGATGACGCGCACGTCAATCATCTATGCAGAGCTTAGGAACGCCTACTCCCCGGAGGAGCGAGAACCCGGAAGTCGGGTGAAAACGACGGAAAAAGTAAGTACAGACCGAAAAAAAAATAATAATCCAGCATACTGTTGATGTCAGCAGTATGCTGGATAAAACAGTCTATAGATATTTTAGGGTGAACCCCCGCTTTAATGTCTAAACCACTGGCAACAAAAGTGATTACACTGTGAACATGTCAAAATTGGGCCCAAAATGTCAATATTTTGTGTGGTCACCATTATTTTACAGCACTGCCTAAACCCTCTTGGGCATGGAGTTCACCAGAGCTGCACAGGTTGCCACTGGAGTCCTCTTTCACTCCTCCATGATGACATCACAGAGCTGGTGTATGTTAGAGACCTTGCGCTCCTCCACCTTCCATTTGAGGATGCCCCACATATGCTCAATTGGGTTTAGGTCTGGAGACATGTTTGGTCAGTCCATCACCTTTATCCTCAGCTTTTTTAGCAAGGCAGTGGTCATCTTGGAGGTGTGTTTGGAGTCATTATCATGTTGGAATACTGCCCTGTGGCCCAGTCTCCGAAAGGAGGGGGTCATACTCGGCTTCAGTATGTCACAGTACATGTTGGCATTCATGGTTCCCTCAATGAACTGTAGCTCCCCAGTACCGGCAACATTTATGCAGCGCCAGCCCAGGATACTCCTACCACCATGCTTGACTGTAGGCAAGACACACTTGTCTTTGTACTCCTCACCTGGTTGCGGCTAAACACATTCTTGACACCATCTGAAGCAAATACGTTTATCTTGGTCTCATCAGACCACAGGACATGGTTCCGGTAATCCATGTCTTTAGTCTGCTTGTCTTCAACAAACTGTATGCAGGATTTCTTGTGCATTATCTTTATAAGAGGCTTCATTCTGGGACGACAGCCATGCAGACCAATTTGATACAGTGTGCGGCATATGGTCTGAGCACTGACAGGCTGATCCCACACCCCTTCAACCTCTGCAGCAATGCAGGCATACATCTATTTCCCAAACATGCAGGCATACATCTATTTCCCAAACACTACCTCCTGGATATGAAGCTGAGCATGTGCACTCAACTTCTTTGGTTGACCATGGTGAGGCCTGTTCTGAGTGGAACCTGTCCTGTTAAACAGCTGTATGATCTTGGCCACCGTGCTGCAGCTCAGTTTCAGGGTCTTGGCAATCTTCTTATAGCCTAGGCCATCTTTATGTGGAGCAACAATACTTTTTTTCAGATCCTCAGAGATTTCTTTGCCATGAGGTGCCATGTTGAACTTCCAGTGACCAGTATGAGAGAGTGAGGACGTTAACTCCAAATTGAATACACCTGCTCCCCATTCACACCTGAGACCTTATAACATGAATGAGTCACATGACACCAGGGAGGGGAAATGGCTAATTGGCCCCGATTTGGACATTTTAACTTAGGGGTGTACTCACTTTTGTTGCAAGTGGTTTAGACATTAATGGCTGTGTGTTATTTTGAGGGGACAGCAAATGTACACTGTTATACAAGCTGTACACTACTACTTTACATTGTAGCAAAGTGTAATTTCTTCAGTGTTGTCACAAGAAACGGTATAATAAAATATTGCAAAAATGTGAGGGGTGTACTCACTTTTATGAGATACTGTTAGGTAGATTCACATAAAATGGCCTATTATTATTAGGACGGCCTAGCCTAGTCTTTTTAGGCTACACCGCCTTAAATTATTTAGGTTAAAAGTGATTCTCAAACCACTTACCTTCAAATTTTAGGCGGCGTAGGCTAAAACGAGCGGGCGTAAGCGCGCCTAATTCAAATGACTGGGAGGGGGGCGTTTATTATTGAAATGAGGCTTGACCTCACGTTTTTCGACGTTTTTGCGTACTGCGTATGCGCCGGGCGACTACATTTCCCAGGGCGCATTGCGGCTAAGTACGCCGTACGGCCCTATTGATTTCAACGCGGATGTAAACAATGTAACTCCCGATTCGCGGACGACTTACGCAAACAAACGCTAAAAATTCGAACCTCGCGGCGGGAACGACGGCCATACTTAACAATAGTTAGTCCAATAGAGCATAGCTCTAAATTTAGGCGGCCTATCCCTTACGGAAACGACATAACTCGACGATGTAGGCCCGGCGTTCGCTCGTAAATCGTCGGGAATCGGCGTATCCCCTCATTTACATAATCTAGGCCGGCCGCAATGGCAGCGCCATCTAGCGGGCAAAAGAAACATTGCAGCCTAAGATAGAATGGCGCAAGCCAGCCTATCTTAGGTATGTTTAAGCGTATCTCTGTTTGAGAATACACTTAAACATAGGCCGGCTTAGATTCAGAGTTAGGTCGGCTTATCTGTAGATAAGCCGGCCTAACTCTTAGTGAATCTACCTATGTGTGTATATACAATATATATAAAGCGGTTTTCTTCTAGTTGATTAAAAAAGTTGATAAGCTGTGTTTCAGCATATTGGAGCGGTAGTTTTACACCACCGCCCACTGAGAAACAAGACATTACTGTGTGTGATGTATTGCAGAGTAGAACATACACAACCGCCCACAGAGAAGCATCAAGTCTGCGTACTTGCAGTGCTATTCTCACATCGTGGAAGGACGTCAGCTGTTTACACAAGGTATCTTCTTTTAGCAATTGGTTTAATGAGCCATTGCTTGTCTAATGTATATCACAGTCATCATTTAGACAAAGATACTTTAAATTACCCTTGCTTATCTACTATGCGATGCTTGGCTACATGCGTTTATCAAGGATGTAATTTGCTTACGTAATCCCATTTTACACAGTTTTAAAAAAAAATATGTGACAATAATCACTGCAGAGGAGAGAAATCACTGTGAAATAGTTATTATAAAGTGTTGAGTTATTGTTTTAAAGCATCTATTAAGAGGGTGTTATAACCAAGCAATCCTCGTAAGGAGTAGGCGGAGTGTGTGCTGATAGATTTATTATGATAGAACTTTAGTAGCACACACAATTGTTTCTGATTTTAAGGGAGTGTCACAAGTTTTGAGAATTTGTACTCCAGTGTTTTTATTTTGTCCTGGAAGTATCTGATACTTTACAAGCCTTTACAAATTATCTTGCCCTAGGCCAATTCTGACATTTCTCTCCTACAAAATTGTAATTTTTTTGCTAGAAAATTACATAGAACACCCAAACATCATATATGTGTTCATATATGTGTTCTTTAGCAGAGACCTTAGGGAATACAATGGTGGTTGTTTTTTTTTCTCACACGGTATTTGGACCGCCTCCTGCACATATACGTCGGTAGAATGGCACAGCTGGGCACAAGCACGTACAGGTACGTCCTCTTTAGATGCCCAGCCGTGGGTCGCGGGTGCGCGCCCGCGGCGCGCTCCTGCGACCCGGTCCGAAGCTCCGTGATCTGATCGCCGCTGGAGTCCCGCGATCAGTCCCCGGAGCTGAAGAGTGGGGAGAGCTGTAAACACGGCTTCCCCGTTCTTCACTGTGGCGCCGTCATCGATCGTGTGTTCCCTTATATAGGGAACCACAATCAATGACATCCCACCTACAGCCACACCCCCTACAGTTAGAAACACAGATGAGGTCATAGATAACCCAATCAGCGCCCCCTTGTGGTTAACTCCCAAACTGCAATTGTCATTTTCACAGTAGACAATGCATTTTAAATGCATTTTTTGCTGTGAAAATGACAATGGTCCCAAAAATGTGTCAAAATTGTCCGAAGTGTCCGCCATAATGTCGCAGTCACGAAAAAAATCGCTGATCGCCACCATTAGTAGTAAAAAAAAAAAAAATAATAAAAATGCAATAAAACTATCCCCTATTTTGTAAATGTTATAAATTTTGCGCAAACCAACCGATAAACGCTTATTGCGATTTTTTTTTACCAAAAATAGGTAGAAGAATACGTATCGGCGTAAACTGAGGGAAAAAAACATTTTTTTATATATTTTTGGGAGATATTTATTATGGCAAAAAGTAAAAAATATTGAAAAGACCAAAAACACCCAAATATGCCTCAAAAGTAGCTTGTGTAGCTTTTGGAGGATAAGGCATCCAGCTACAGGCATGTGAGCATTTATTTTATGAATAAATAATTACATGGTGTTTTGTTTGTTCAAAGTTTTGGAGCCTCAAACTACAAACCGCCCAGGCATGAATGGGGTCTTAATGTGCTATTCCTGCATTCCTGTCACCAAGCAAAGCTGAACTTTAAGCTTTAAAACTTTAAAGCTTGTTTTCACAGGATCTTTCAGCATCTAAATTATTTTTATAGTGTTTTGTTAACTGTGCTCTGGCCATTTTGAATAATTATCGGTAGTATCCAAATTCAGAAGTGTTACTGTTTTCAAAAGAGACACCCTACTGCACAGATCACAGGCCTAAATGCAATTGTACATATTTACATACACTGGCAACAAGGAATACAGGGCTCAATCCTTTTCTTTATCAATGCTCATCAAGGTACAAAACTGGTAGGCTTTAGTACAGCATAAGGTCAAGGCTAAGAAAAAACATCAGAAGGTAAAACTCAAAGGTAGGAATACCATTATGCAACAACAATGTAATCAACAGAATAAAATATAGCTGTGTGCTGCCACCTAATAGCAATTAATTTGATGTCACAATGTAGAGAATAAGATTTCCTATCATCTGTGCCCAGTCTTGCCACACAGAGTTAATCCAGCGCTGAGCAATCCTCTTTTTATTGTTTAGTGAAAAAAAACAGACTTCCAGATAAAGACCAAAGTCCTTGCTTGAGTGACAGGTTATTTACATATCTCGTGCACTAGCTTGCAGACATGCACAGCTTCTGTAAAGTGCACAATTCACCTCCCCTCTCTTCCTCTCCTCTCCCGTCCAGCTCTCCCAGGATTGGCTGTTTTTCCTGTGTTTTGATTAAATGTTTTCAAAATATGGGGTGATCCACAGTTCAGTGTAAACAGCCATCAGAATATACATAGACAAGAAGCTGTGCATGTCTGCAAGCTAGTGCACAAGATATGTAAATAACCTGTCACTAAAGCAAGTCTGGAAGTCTGTTTTATTTCACTGAACAATAAAAAGAGGATTGCTCAGCGCTGGATTACCTCTGTGTGGCAAGACTGGGCACAGATGATAGGAAATCGTATTCTCTACATTGTGACATCAAAAAAATAATGACAATTTTTTGGGTTTACATCCACTTTAAATATAAATTGGCTGCTGCTATCACCTATGTGATCCCACCAAAAGATGAAATCTAGTAATAAAATGTGATAGCGCTGCTGGTGAACCAAATGTAGAAACTAGATCAACATATAAATAACAATAAAATAAAGTAAATAATTAGGGGCAGATCCACAAAGATCTGCCCCGGCGCACCGTATCTGAGATACTCTACGCCGCCATACCTTACTGCAATTTGGTTCGAATCCATAAAGATTTTGCGCCGTAAGTTACGGCGGCGTAGTCTATCTCTCGCGGCGTAACGGCGCCTAATTCAAATCGGCGAGTAGGGGGGCGTGATTCATTTAAATGAAGCGCGTCCCCACGCCGAACTAACTGCGCATGCGCCGTCCCTAAATTTCCCGCCGTGCATTGCGCTAAATGACGTCGCAAGGACGTCATTGTTTTGACGTGGACGTAAATTACGTCCATCCCGATTCACGGACGACTTACGCAAACTAAAAAAAATGTTAAAATTAAACGCGGGAACGACGGCCATACTTAACATAGCAAGTTTTACTATACGCCACAAAACAGCAGCTGTAACTATACGCCGAAAAAAGCCGACTAGAGACAACGTAAAAAAATGCGATGACCGCTTGTACGTTCGTGGATCGTCAGAAATAGCTAATTTGCATACTCGACGCGGAAAACAACGTGAACGCCACCCAGCGGACGCCGAAAAATTGCATCTTAGATCCGAAGGCGTACGAAGAGGTACGCCTGTCGGATCTAACCCAGATGCCATCGTATCTTGTTTTGAGGATTCAAAACAAAGATACAACGCAGGAAATTTGAAAGTACGCCAGCGTATCAGTAGATACGCCAGCATACTCGCTTTGTGGATATGCCCCTTAATTCATAAAGTGCACAAAGTTCAACTAAAGTACATTTGTGATATATATGTGCAAAATCTTCCTATTAAGGTGCAAAAAAATATATTTTCTTATCCATTGTGCTTCACTGAGACTCCATGCCACTCTAAGTGCTCCTGTCACCGAGTGCAATGAACACTCACCTCCTGGTTAGACCCGGTAAGGGGTCAAACACACCTTGCAATTCTCCTTTAAGAATGGCTTCACAGCGGTCATCAGTGATTCCTGGTATGCTTTTTGAATGTCAGACAAAGTGCAGTATCCTTCCAATATGGCTACTTCAAAATTGGCTCCACATTACTTTCCGACAGTTCCAAAGTGACATAAAAAAACAAAAGTGCCTCTTAAGCCTCGTACACACGGTCAGACATCCGACAAACATTTGCTTGGTTTTTTGTCCGAAGGGAGTTGTCCGGTCACACCCATAGCACACACACGCTCTGACTTTTCTGAAAACTTTTCTAAAACTTTCCCAACATCACGTGGCTTTTCTGCTCTTTATCGCCACCCTTTGGTTAACTTCTGCTATTGTTGGTTGATTTTAACATTGGTTCTGGGCATGCGTGTTTGTACTTCGGACAAAAGTCTGATGGCTTGCTGTACACATGGTAGGACTAGGCACCATTGGACTTTTGTTATCGTAAAGTTTGTCCGTTTGCAGACCAAACTTTTTGTCCGATGAAACCCACACACGATCGGACAAATGTGAAACCTTGTTGATTTTGAAGTTTGTTGGCCGAAAGTCCGACCGTGTGTACGGGCCTTAATAGTGCAATACCCAGGGTGTTAAATTAACAGAACATCATCACCTCAGTTTAAAATACACTCACATTTATTGAAATTGATTAAAACATATAAACAAATTCTATTTGGATCTCACTTGTAGTGAAAGGATTCCACCGCCAGGCTCCACCTCTACTAGTTATGCCACCAACCTCATGGCTTCATCTGTAATCAACAGCAGATATCAGAGCAATGCCCAGGATGGCTAGGATTAGACTGAGAAGTGCAATATAGAGGGATAAGACTGGCAGCAAGCAATGAGTTTCGTGTGGTGCAGAGCATGTGGGTAAGCCATTGATGCCGGGAACGATAAAAATCAGAATAGGAATTGATGGATATTGACTTATTTTATCCTGTGAGTTCCTACTATCTGGTTTTCTTCTCAAGCTTATGGTGGCAGTTGAAGTGATTGTTGGGGCCTGGCCACAATATTGGAAGGTTAAGCCTCGTACACACAATCAGTCCATCCGATGAGAACAGTCTGATGGACCGTTGTCATCGGTTAACCGATGAAGCTGACTGATGGTCCATCGCGCCTACACACCATCAGTTAAAAAAACGATCGTGTCAGAACGCAGTGACGTAAAACACAACGACGTGCTGAAAAAAACGAAGTTCAATGCTTCCAAGAATGCGTCGACTTGATTCTGAGCATGCGTGGATTTTTAACCGATGGACGTGCCTACTAACGATCGTTTTTTTCCCATCGGTTAGGAATCCATCTGTTAAATTTAAAGCAAGTTGGCTTTTTTTAACCGATGGCTAAATAACCTATGGGGCCCACACACGATCGGTTTTGACCGATGAAAACGGTCCATCAGACCGTTGTCCTCTGGTTAACCTATCGTGTGTACGAGGCCTTACTGTGTTTTTCTTCTTCCTGGTGGAAGTTATAGCCTCACTCCTAGTGCTGGAATTTTCTTTGAAAATTAGTGTATATAAGTATTTGCCCTTTAAGGCTACAAAGGCTTATTAAGCAATAATTAAAATAGCTCATTAATATAACATAGTATCAACCAGTACATTTCAAGCTAATTACTTGTTTGTTATTTTTTTCCCCCATAGAATAATGACCTTGAATTTTGTAGCTTTAGTTCAATGTCTTGTAAACTGTTCTTTGTATTTTTTTTTGAAAAATCACCAAAGAATATTTTCATTTAAATAAACGGTATATTAAAATAGTCACTTGTAAATATGTCACTAGCTAATTAACATTCTTTATTTTCATATATTCATTCCATTTAGATTAATGTTGGTAAACATTTTTGATTGACATCTATGGAAGTGCAATTAAATACTGTATAGTATTGAAGTATTGCAGAGATTTATGCTCAATAGCTAATACTTTGTTGCTTTGCATTACTAACAGGGAGGGTTCAAATATATGTGAATTGGATGCGTTTTTAACTGCATCCAATTTGCAGAACATGTGAGTGTGAGTGGCTTTCAAAAGCTGGTTCACACATGTCTGGGGGCGGCTGCGGTGCAATTTTGAAAAGGGTCCTTTGCATTTTTGGGTTGCCATAGCAATGGTGTCATCTGCAGAATTTCCTGCCCCGTTATGGTAACCTGTGAAATGAACACAGAACTTCCTGTCTCAAAATACACTGTTAGCTGTCCCTAGGACATTTGGGATAGATGACACTGATATCCCAGGAGTCCTAGGGAATCGCCTAGGCGGCCGGGGGCAGGAAGTGCAGACTGCACAAAGAAAAATAAGGTATTTAGCAATAATAAAAAAAAATGATAGCCATTACATACTGTTCTGCGTTGTCTTGCAAGGATCATGAAAAAAATGGGTGGAACTCCACTTTAATACACACAGATGTAATTTTAGGGCAAGGTTTTGGAGTCTACCTCCTTCTTCGTAAATTCTAACACAAATCTTGGTGTGTATTAAAGATGTCCCAGTAATATCTACTGTATCTATCTCTGCATAAATGAACCTAGGCCCTGAAAAAGCTTTATAAAAATATATGATTTTTTTTTTTTATAAATATAATGTTTTTAAATGTATTGTCATTTAGTTCACAACTAGATTAAAAACACTCTTATGTAATCACATTTAAAGCTCAACTCCAATTCTAGCCAAAATATTATTTTTGATAACACTTACAGAGTTACCATTACTTTCAGACTTTTAATCCCATCTGTATCCTAGTTGGGGAGATCTTTCCTCACCTCCTGTCTCTGTGAGGCCTGTTCAACTCTTCTTCACGTTACTAAAATATGTTTGAATTTTCTGTATCCCCACTTGTCTTCATATTCTGACAGGAAGTGAGGGTATGTTTCACCAATAGGAACACAGCATTAAAAACCAAACATAGGCTCTTAATTTTTCCTGCTCTATCCAAAATAATATAAACATTTGTGCTAGAGTTGACTCCTTAAGGCTGGGTTCACACTGGTGCGAATTGGATGTGGATTTCCCTGCATCCAATTCGCATGACAGGAGTTTGTGACCGGCTCTCTATAGATCTCTGTTGCAGCTACAGAGCGGATTGCACAAGAGTCCTCTCCTCTGTTTCATGTCCGAATTCAGGCAAAAATTCATCCCTGATTTGTCCCTTAAACGGAGAACAGGGACACACCGGACCCCTTCTGGGAGCCGCATCCAGCATCAGTGTAAACCCAGCCTAAAAGACTAAGGGCCAGATTCACAGAGCAGATACGACGGCGTATCTCCTGATACGCCGTCGTATCTGTTGTTCTATCTATGCGACTGATTCATAGAATCAGTTACGCATAGATAGCCAGAAGATCCGACAGGTGTAATTGTTTTACACTGTCGGATCTTAGGATGCAATACCGCGGCCGCCGCTGGGGGGAGTTTGCGTCGTAATACAGCGTCGGGTATGCAAATTAGGAGTTACGACGATCCACGAAGATTTTTCCCGTTGTTACGTCGTCGCGAGTGTTAGGTTTCCGTCGCAAAGATAGGGCACCTTTAACATTGTGTAAAAGTACTCCACCATGTTAAAGTATGCCCGTCTTTCCCGCGTCGCTTTTGAATTTTTTTTTTAAAAAAAAAAAATTCCCGGCACAAGTCTTTTTTCACGTCGCGATTCACAAAACGTCGGGAAATTTGCGACGGGAGCATGCGCAGTACGTCCGGCGCGGGAGCGCGCCTAATTTAAATGGTACCCGCCCCATTTGAATTGGGCCGCCTTGCGCCGGACCTGTTTACGATACACCGCCGCAAATTTCCAGGTAAGTGCTTTGTGGATTGAGCACTAAATCGGGAAATTTGCGGCAGTGTAACGTAAACGGGTTACGTTACGCTGCGCCGCCGGACTGTGAATCTGGCCCTAATTAACTAGATTACATTGATCAGAAATCAAGCATAATTTTGCAATTTGGTTTAAAAGGGTTGTAAATGTAATTTTTTTCCCCCTAAATAGCTTTCTTTACCTTAGTGCAGTCCTCCTTCACTTACCTCATCCTTCCATTTTACTTTTAAATGTCCTTATTTCTTCTGAGAAATCCTCCCTTCCTGTACTTCTGTCTGTAACTACACACAGTAATGCAAGGCTTTCTCCCTGGTGTGGAGAAAGCCTCTTGAGGGGGCGAGCAGGAGGGTCAGGACGCCCACTAACACACAGCTCCTTTCTCTATCTGCAAAGTAGAGAGTGTCCTGACTTGCCTGCCCGCCCCCTCATCCCTCAAGAGGCTTTCTCCACACCAGGGAGAAAGCCTTGCATTACTGTGTGTAGTTACAGACAGAAGAACAGGAAGTGAGGATTTCTCAGAAGAAATAAGGACATTTAAAAGCAAAATGGAGGTAAGTGAAGGAGGACTGCATTAAGGTAAAGGAAGCTATTTAGGGGGAAAGAATTACCTTTACAACCCCTTTAAGGTAAAAAGCATTTTAAATAACAATTCATTAAAAAAATGTTGTTCATGACTATACATTATAATAGGAAGAGATAAAAAAAAATCATTGTGATGGATCAGGAACAGGAACATGATTAGCGTGCTCGTGATTTGGAGGAGTAATTGATTTTTCTTCTTCTCATGTTGTGCCGATGTCTCAGAATTACTGCAGAGTTTGTACAGCACGATAGTACAGTGTTTATTAGCAGATTTTAAATTCTACCAAAGTCTTCATTGCACACCCCCCTCAATGTGTGTGGGTGTTCTCTAGGTACTTTGGGTTCCTTCTATATTACAAAAACTTACCAATAGATTATGTGTTAATTTTCCCCTAAATCACGCATTAGTACTTGTGTGCTTGGAACATAAAAAGAAGAAGAATTGTAGGATCACACGTACTTATTCCCCAAGCAGATCTGTATTTTGCAGACTGGCAAGTTCCCACTATTGATGTGCACCTCTTAAAGGCACGTTTTGATTTTGGCTGCTGCAAGCAGCTAACTGTCTTTTATTGCCATGATATAAAATTCAGGACATGAGTAAAGTAAATTGTATTGAATCCACAGTTCTGTTTTTGCAGTCTTTATCCTTTATCTGTTTTGTGTCCATCCACAAGATACCTATTGCAGTGAAAACAGGTTCAACAATCACATTGCTGCATGGAAAAGCTACAAGGGCCTGGACCATTTTTAGTCAATGAGATAGCTTGGTGTTCTTTATACTGTATATTCAAGCAGTATTAAACCCAAAAACAAAAAATTAATATATTGCAGTTTGCCAATCCTTCAATGTGGTTGCTGTATTAGTTTTCTCTTTTGGATTTTATTTTCCTTTATTTTCTCCTGGTATCCCCTGTCCAGCAACACACTTAGGGGTTGATTTACTAAAGACAAATAGACTGTGCACTCTGCAAGTGCAGTTACTCCAGAGTTTAGTAAATGAGGTGAATACCCAATCACACGCAAGGGAAATTAAAAAACAAGATTTTTGCTTGTACTTGATTGGATGATGATGTACCAAAGCTTTGTCAAAATAACCTAAAGTGGTTTTGCAAATCTTTGTAGACTTTGCAGCAAACAATCTTGTCTTCTTCGGCTGATTTTGACTGTCCAGCATAATCAGTAAATTGCTGGATGTTTATGTGATTCCAATCTCTTAAATCACATCAAAACTATAATAAATAAGCTTTAAAGTGGAACTACCCCCCCCCCCTCCCACCACCACCATTATTTACAATGAAGGAAACTGCTATTTTAGCATCGGTTTGATCTGCAGTTGCCATGGTGCTGCACATTTAATCAGTTATAACACCAGCCCTTGGGTTTGGTTGAGCACAAGCAACTGTGATGGTTATAGTTCAATGGGAAACAGTTCAACATTAACATGTTATATAATTTCAAAAGCTGTTTTCAGTCTATTAATATCTGCAGCTTTCATTCAAATTTTTTTTTTTTATCCTGCCATGAAGGTCCTTCCTGTTTCAAACCTTATAGCATTGTGTGGGAAACCCAATAGACTTACGGGTTGATTTACTAAAACTGAAGAATGCAAAAACGGTTGCAGCTCTGCATAAAAAACAATCAGCTTCCATTTTTTTTGTTTTTGTCAAAGCTTATTTGAACAAGCTGAAGTTAATAGCCAATTGGTCACCATGTACAGCTGCACCAGATTTTGCCTTCTCTAGTTGTAAAAAGTTACATATGTCTCCAATGACGGTTGTCCTCTCTTGGTAGCACAACTGTCCCCTTGTAGGAGCCCTACATCTGGGTTCTTCCCCAGTTCTTCCTATGTTGAGAAGTATTAGTGAACTATGGCTAGTAAGTACATTACACTGTCTTTCCTGTGCTTTCCTGAAGGAATAGACGTGCACACATTTGTGGATAGTTGAGGAAATTGGTCATACTGTCCAATTTTGCTAATGTCATGACATCTGTAAAGAGTAATGCTATTTATGGTTGAACGCTCTATGTTTTGTACAACCTGTATATTCTTTAACCGCTTGCCGCCTGCCGGCTGTCAAGTAACGGTGGGCAGTGCGGCTCTCGTTCTGGCCAGGCGTCATACGACGTCCTCGGTTTTCTGGCCCTCTAGGGGGCGCGTGCGCCGCAGCGTCACTCGGGAGCCGATGCGCGTGCCTGTCAGCTGCAATGATTTAAAGAAAAAAAGGTAAATAAAAATCTACTTAGGTGTGATTAAGTCTCCTATACACTGAGGTACCCCTGGATATCCCAAGCGTGGTGTTGATAAACTTAAGGCATGTAATGCATTATTCAATAATCCCAACATAATGCTAGAGCTGTTTAGGACACATACACCCAATCACATGCAGCCTTCTTAGAGACTACCCACATACATTGCGTGGGCATGGTCCTCTGTGGTCACTATCAGGGAGTTGTTAAAGAGAAACAATGATGTGCAGCCAACACTCGAGCGTGTGCATGCAGATAGGAAGGGCTGAAGCCTGGGGGTAACTAACAGCACAAGATAAAAAAACTAAATTAGGAGGTTTTGTAATGGAGAAAAAAAAGTCAATTGCTGATGATAGGCAGTGCTTTAGGACGGTACTTATACCGAAGAGGATTACTTTCGGTATATGGGAAAAAGGAACAAAGAAAATAAAACACTATTAAAATGTTGGTATTCTGCAGATCATCTTATTGAAGTCCTAGATCAAAGTGTCTTCTTCTTCCCTATACTGCAGAAAAAAAAGATGTTACCTTTCAATTTTACAGAGCATGTTTTCCTTTGACAATATAATGCATTTCATCGGGGAAGCATTTGGAGTCTAATAGGTCACTGATGTTTTCATAAAGCGAACCTGTAACCTTGTCAGAACCATTGACATATCTTGGCATAGAGCCTACATATACCGTCAGAATGTTTATTCTGAACTATAAGATATTATTGTACTTATGAAAATATGTAAATCTGTGCTTTGGGAGATATAAAATTTTCCTACCATACAAGATATCAAAATTCTTTTATCCGTGCTATTCTGAGGACAAACAATACAAATGAATATTTAAAATATATATATTTATTAACTAAAGATATAGTGCAAAATTAAAATACCAAACAGATCTCTTGCTACTACTTATTAAAACACAAAGACAAGATGTTCTGTGGACAGTCCTTGGTAATTTGGCCAAGAATGTCTTTTTAACACACAAGGCTATCTCTAATGCATCACCTGTTTAAACATATCCCAACATTAGGCCATTCACTAGGATTCACAATGATGTTGTGATCGATATATGTAACTATGCGTTACTTCTTTAATTGCCTCTGAAGGATCTTATACTGCAGTTAACAATCTCTCAGATCCAAATAACACTTGCTAAGATAATAGAGTGGCCCCATTTGGTATCTGTTTAAACTACCTATTGCATAGAGGATGTAAGATTATACTTTACCAGTATGTAAGAGCTCTTCCTGTATTGAGAAGTGAGAATCCTAATGAAGGATTTCTGTGAACCCCTTAGGCCCCGTACACACGAGAGGATCGATCCGCTGAAATTGATCCGCGGATCGGTTTCAGCGGATAGATCCGCTGGTGTGTACGATCCAGCGGATATTTATCCGCGGATATATTTTGGGCCGACCGATTTCCAGCGGATAAAAATTTCTTAGCATGCTAAGAAATCTATCCGCTGGAATCGGCTCCAGCGGATCGATCCGGTGGTCTGTACAGACTCACCGGATCGATCCGTCCGAACCCATCCCTCGCATGCGTCGTAATGATTCGACACGTCATCGCGATGGGAATTCGGCGCGGATTTCGATCCGATGGTGTGTACACTCCATCGGATCAAAATCCTCAGAGGATTTATCCGCGAAAACGGTCCGGAGGACCGTATCCGCGGATAAATCCTATCGTGTGTACTAGGCATTACATGTTTGCGGTCACTCTCTGCCTTCCGGCTTCCTTCAGAGATCAGCTCAAATCAGGCTCCAGCCATCAGCCCTCCAGAGATCAGCTCCCCTCAGCCTGGCCATCTCTCTCCCACAGAGCTCCCAGATCCCCCTCCTGTCTTGTGTAATCACTTTTTATCTCCCCAAAGAAGTGGGTGTGTATTTCCCTATCACATGACTGGCGATGTCACATGACAATATGTTTTGGTGGGTGACCATCTTGAACCATACCAATATTAACCTGTAGGGGGCAGTGGTGTCTAAGGAATAATTCCTAATTTTAGGGTCAACCAGAGTTGGCCCCCTGTGACTTTGGCCTATAAAAACCGCCATAAGTAGTCATGTATGTCAAACAATTTTCAGACATCCTGGCACGTCGGCAACTTCTATATTATGATTGAGATAAGGTTATGGTCAGCACACATGCCTTGGGAAGTTCCTTTAAACTAATGCCGGAATGTGATCAAAGCAGCCTAATACTATTCAGTTATTTTAGGATTTTGTATTTTCGGGACCCTAGTAATGTCTATGTATTAAACAGGTTTATATATGAATTACTAATACACATATATTGTTAAGGCATTACAAATACACAATACTATTTGAGATGTATAATATATAAACCCACCAACATTGTGAATAAGCCCCATGGCCTCAATATATAAAGACAATACTATGTTGTGTCATGCTGTGCCAGGCTTTTCATCTTGTTTATCTTATCGGTGACAAGCCCAGAAGATATATGGCCTGGAAGATGGCACATATAAGGATTATAGGCATGTGCAAAAGAGAAAAATTTGTTTTGTTTCGTTTTAATTCGTTATTTAATCAATTTCGTTAAGTTAGACTCGTTATATGTGTTAAATTTTGTTTTCGGAATTCGTTCGTTTTAGACCAAATTTCGAAAAATCCATTCGGATTCGAAAATATTTCGACCGGATTCGATAATATTTCAATCGGATTAGAAAACAAATTCTATTCAAATCGAATTCGAAAACAATTCGATTTGAAAACAAATTCGAATGAAAATTGAAAGCAAATTTGAATCAAAATCTAAAAAATATAAATCGATTTCTAAAAAATAATGCAATAAAATAGAATATAAAATAATAAAACAATAGAATGAAAATAAAAGAATAGTAAAGAACAGAATGGAATTTAATAGAATGTAATCAAATACAATAGAATATGACCTGGCTTCTTCTATCTATCTTCCATTTTCTGAAATTCGAAATTCATATAGAATGAACTCAAATTCGAATATAAAAATATTAGAAGAGTAGAATAATAATAATAATATATATATATATATATATATATATATATATATATATATATATATATATATATATATATATATATATATATAAATATATTTTATTCTACTCTAATCTAATATTTTTCTATTCAAATTTGAGTTCATTCTATATGAATTTCAAATTTCAGAAGATGGTTATATATATATATATATATATATATATATATATAAATGTAAATATATATATATATATATATATATATATATATATATATATATATATATATATATATATATATATATATATATATATATATATATAAAACCATCTTCTGAAATTCATATAGAATGAACTCAAATTCGAATAGAAAAATATTAGAATAGAGCAGGAAAATATATATAAATATATATATTTTATTATTCTACTCTTCTAATATTTTTCTATTCGAATTTGAGTTCATTCTATATGAATTTCAGAAGATGGTTTTATATATATATATATATATATATATATATATATATATATATAAAACCATCTTCTGAAATTCATATAGAATGAACTCAAATTCGAATAGAAAAATATTAGAATAGAGCAGGAAAATATATATAAATATATATATTTTATTATTCTACTCTTCTAATATTTTTTTATTCGAATTTGAGTTCATTATATATGAATTTCGAATTTCAGAAAATGGAAGATAGATAGATAGAAGATGTATAGAAGAAGCCAGGTCATATTCTATTGTATTTGATTACATTCTATTAAATTCAATTCTGTTCTTTACTATTCTTTGATTTTCATTCTATTGTTTTACTATTTTATATTCTATTTTATTGTATTCTTTTTTAGAAATCGATTTATATTTTTTAGATTTTGATTCAAATTTGCTTTCAATTTTTATTCGAATGTGTTTTCGAATTGAATTGTTTTCGAATTCAAGTCGAATAGAATTTGTTTTCGAATTCGATCGAATTTCGATTCGAAAACGTTTGTTCGGATTCGGTTAAATTCGTTATATTACAATTCGGGAATTCGTATGCATCCGAACGTCCGAATATTGAAAAATTTGTCCGAATTTCGATTCGGAACGAAACGAAATGCTCATGCCTAAAGGATTATACACCCCCCTTGTGAGACATAAAGTCCTTCTGGTAACACAGCCTTATTCACAGGTTTTGAACTGTGACTCAACTTAAAGCGGAAGTTCACCTGAATTTTTTTTTAACATTAGATTGATGCTCATTTTGTCAAGGGGAATCGGGTAGTTTTTTAAAATCGAAGCAGTACTTACCGTTTTAAAGAGCGATCTTCTCCGCCGCTTCCGGGTATGGTCTTCGGGACTGGGCGTTCCTATTTGATTGACAGGCTTCCGACGGTCGCATACATCGTGTCACGAGTAGCCGAAAGAAGCCGAACGTGGGTGCGGCTCTATACGGCGCCTGCGCACCGACGTTCGGCTACTTTCGGAAAATCGTGACGCAATGTATGCGACCGTCGGAAGCCTGTCGGAAGCCTGTCAATCAAATAGGAACGCCCAGTCCCGCAGCCCATTCCCGGAAGTGGCGGAGAAGATCGCTCTCTAAAACGGTAAGTACTGCTTCGATTTTAAAAAAACTACCCGATTCCCCTTGACAAAATGAGCATCAATCTAATGTTAAAAATTAACTTTTCGGGTGGACCTCCACTTTAAGACACAAAATGGTGTCGCTTCTGCTAAACATATATATGAATATGGAACACTATGAAACATATAAAATGTGCAATCTTATATGTATTCTTTTAGCCCCAAATGTTCTGACAACCTGCCCATGCTATCACATAGGACAGTGGCTCTCAACCATAGGCGTGCGCACAGGGTGTGCCTAGGCAAATCCTAATTTGGTGGATCGATCTCTATTTTCCTCCTGAAAAAAGCTGAAAGCAGGCTTTTACTCCTCTCACTCCCACTGGCATTCAGCTGCCACAGGAGGAAAATATAGGGGATTGGTAACATTAAATGCTGCCCCCTCCGCCCCTTATGTCCCTCTTCTTTCTGCTGCCCGGCCCCATGTGTGCTCTGCCAGCTTCCCCTCCTCTCCTTTTCCGCCAGCTGCTATGAGGGATCATTTCAGGATGGAGAGCGGGGAAGGGGCCATCAAGCCCCTTCCTTCCTAAATAAACACAGTGAGTGATCAGTACCAACCATTCACTGTCTTCATTTATAACTGAAGCATAGTAAACTGTGTTGTTGTTGTATGAATAAACAGGAAGCATTTTAGCACAAAGCACTTCTCATTCATTCACTGTCCAGTGCAGCATGTGTGTTTGAGCTTTGGGGTGCACACCCTAATGCAATATACTGTGCACACCTATGCTCTTAACCTTTTCCCGGTCAAGGCACCCTTTAAAATTCTGCAATATCTTTGGTACCCCATTCTAAAATATATAAAACTATAATAGTTTTACACAATGCAGCAACATAAACATACTTAGAACAGCTAACATTGGTGTCAATTTATTCTTTCAAAGCAAATACACTTTTGCACACTGGCAGTGAATTGTTTTCCAATGTTTCTCTTTTCCCTCAGTTTCTCTCCCTCACTCGCTGATATGATCCCAGTGGTGACAGAGAGGGACAAACAAGGATGCTGTGCAGGTGCCCAATGTCCTCCTTATTAACCGATAAAGTCATTAGTTGCTAGGATGCCGGCGGCATTGTGTAACTAAAAGGCAGACTTGGCCCACATGCTAGCTTGTATACAATGTTTGGGCAATTTTTAGGCATTTTGCCAAGGCACCCCTGAAGAACCATGGAGGCACACTGACATATGGGCTAAAAAATTAAAATAAATGTAATAGAATAAATAAAATTTCAGAGAATGCCTAGCTACTCCACTACCCAGTGCAGACACATGAATGAAAATGGACACATAGGGCCACATGTGTATGTAAACAACAGTTGTGTCACACATATACCACCAATGCCAGAGAGAGCAATACTTCTAGGGCCATCATTCATAGTTAACTCTAAATTGATAACCTGTAATAGCGTTTAAAGCATCACTTATCAACAATGTTAGGTACCAGTTATTTTCCATTTCATGGGAGTGGCAGCAATTTTGAATTTTAATAGGTTTAGTATCTATTAACAAGACCCAATCCTATATTTTATATTTTACCAAGATTTGAGTTTTATATCCTGATTGTCTCCACTAAAAATATTCCTTCAGAAAATGTAGAATTGTTTAGTTGTTCTAAGTAATTTTCTAGCAATAAAATGCTAATTTCAAAATGTGTGTGAAAAAGTAAAACATTGCCCTGGAAACAAAGTGGTTAAAAAAAATACCAAGACATTTGGGACAATTTCATGCTCTCAACTTTGTGGGAACAGTTTTGGGGATGGCCCATTCCTGTTCCATCGTGACTGCGCACCATTGTACAAAGCAAGGTTCATAAAGACATGATTGAGTGAGTTTGGGGTGGAAGAACTTGACTGGCCTGCACAGAGTCCTGACCTCAACCCGATAGGACACCTTTAGGATGAATTAGAGCGGAGACTGTGAGCCAGGCCTTCTCGTCCAACATCAGTGCCTGACCTCACAAATGCGGTTCTGGAAGAATGGTCATTCCCATAGACACGCTCCTAAATCTTGTGGATGGCCTTCCCAGAAGAGCTGAAGTAGTTATAGCTGCAAAGGGTGGGCCAACTCAATATTAAACCCTACGTACTAAGACTGGGATGCCATTAAAGTTTATGTGCGTGTAAAGTCAGGTGTCCCAATACTTTTGGTATTATAGTGTATATTGCATTGTAAGTTCCTAGGGATTGATGTGAATGTACAATATACAGGCATACCCCACTTTTAAGTACACAAGTGCAAAATCAGGCTCACTTCTGCATAGAAACCAATGAGCTTCTAACCCCAGCTTGTTCAATTAAGCTTTGGTAATAAAACCTGGAAGCTCATTGGTTTCTAAGTGAGCCTGATTTTTTACTTTCCAGCTTTAGTAAATAAACCCCATTGTGTACTTAGAATTGGGGTGTCTCTGTATATGTAAAATACCTGTATGTGTGTGTGTGTATATATATATATATATATATATATATATATATAGTTACATAGTCTGGTTGAGAAAAGACACAAGAGCATCTAGTTCAACCAATGAAAGGGAAGAAAAAAAATAATCCTAAAAAAACAACAGAGCATGATCCATTTTGCTCCAGCAGGGAAAAAATCCTGCCTGATCCCCCATGTGGGAATGGGATATTCCCTGGATCCACTTTACCTATAAATATTTGTATCTAGTTATATTATGTACATTTAGGAAAGTATCCAGGCCTTTCTTAAAGCAATCTACTGAGCTGGCCAGAGTCTGTTCCATATTTTCACAGCTCTTACTGTAAAGCAACCTTTCCGTATTTGGAGATGAAATCTATTTTCCTCTAGACGTAAAGAGTGCCCCCTCGTCCTCTGTGAGATATGTATGTGTGTGTGTGTATATATATATATATATATATATATATATTATAACATTTTCATTTGCATTCACAGCAAAAGCAATGAGTGCAATGTCATTCGATTTATTTAGTTATTTCGATCACCAAACCAATGAACAGGTCGCTATTGTGCTTTCGTCAAGCCAACCTAAACTTATCGGAATATTACACTAACAAATTAGTTTTTCACAATGTAACATCAAAAGGGGAATAAAGCTCTCCTTAAAGTGGTTGTATGGTCATTTTTTCCACTTTTACCTACTGTACAGATAAGCCTATAATAAGGTTTACCTGTAGGTAAAAAAATTATCCCCTAAACCTTTACGGTTTAGGAGATATTCCCCTTGCAATGAGCCGCTGACTGCATTGGCGCATGCGCACAGGGGATTCTCGGCTTAAGACTCGGCAGACGCCGGACCTTGCTAGAAAGAAGTGTCCCACGCGCATGCGCGGGAGTGACGACATTGCGGCTCCAGCCACTCACAGCGCTGGAGCCGCGATACTGGGAAGACACGCCGAGGCAACATGTCAGCTACCTCGGTGTGGACCAGGTAAGTTATCGATGCATCGTTCTAAGGTAAGTATTTCATAATGAGATAGTGAGATGAGATGTAATTACACATTACATAAGCACTGTGTGCGAGATAAAATCACTGGATAATAACAACCAAGAAAAAACTATATTAATCCAAATTAAAACCCTCTCTCTGTCCCTCAAAAAATGATGTGTAATTAATTAGGGTAGACTACAAGCAATATAATGTGCGGAACCGCACATTATAAAAAAACTTCTGAAACTCGAGGGGATTTAGGGAGGAAAGGGCCTACAGACTTAATCGGTTATGGGGGAGATGGCTCCAGATCTAAGACCTGGGGCACCTGACGGGGGACAAGCTGTATATAGCTCCGGTGTCTGCAAATTCTACCAGATAAATGTAGCACAAGTTTAACCATTTTTATGTAGTTTAGCTCTCAGCATGCATGCCTCCTCTATTATGCAGCTTTGACATACTTGCGGAAGGCAAAGAATCATTTAACATTTAGGTCAACTGTACTGTATTCTTAAATAATTAATAATCAACTTCTTAGTTAAACATGTTTGAATATAGTGACATCTAGTGGTAATTTGAGAAACTAGTGAGTAGTGATCACACGCCGTACATTGTTTGCCTGTGATCATACATGAAGTTTTTTTGGCCTTTTTGTAAACCTTTGTCTGACCATTACTCTTCCTTTTCAGAACTGCAGCTATTAGCAGATCATCATTTTTGTAAACAAGGCTCGGAAGATGAAAGTACCCCACAGAGCCAGAACAGTGTGGATAACAGGCCCAACTTGGGGTGTTGTTGCCATGGTAACACAGCTCCGATTCACGCGTCTCAGCAGATGAGCTCATGTCGCTGTTTTATGCAGGATGGCCAACAAGAGAATAACTCACCGGGGAGGCAGCAAGATAGTCAGCTAGACTCGTCAGAAGGTAAAGTATACCGATCTGTTCTCTGCATAGCAAGCTTTGAAATGCCAATAAATGCCACATGTAGTTGCAAATGTATTGTGACTGAAATAAATTAAAGTTTAATTTTGATTAATATTTGAAATAATAATTATAAACATTTATTCTCTGTTTGCTTTAATATATATATATATATATATATATATATATATATATATATATATATATATATATATATATATATATATATATATATTTATATATATATATATATATATATATATACATTTCTTAAGGGCTCATTTACACTTGGCTTCAACACGTCTAGTTTACACTTGCTTCAAAACAAGGCTTTGGACAGGCTTTGTTAAAGCTCTCTGAACGCCATTCAAAGCCCCTGTCACTAAATAAAATGGTTAGCTTACAGTCCCGTTTACACCTTGCATTTGCTTCAAAAAGTATGCCCAATGTAGCTTTAGTGGTGCTTCAAAGCCTCCATAGAAATCTATGGCAAAGCTCACTTGAAGCCCCACCGAAACCTCATCGAAGCTCCACCAAACCCTTATCAAAGTCCCACAGAAGCCTCATCGAAGCCCCACTGAAGCCTCATTGAAGCCCACCAAAGCCTCACCGAAGCCTCATCAAAGCCTCATCGAAGCACCAAGCAAAAGCAGGTGTAAACAGGACTGTAAGGTAACGATTCTATTTAGTGACAGGGGCTTTAACTGGCGTCAAGAAAGCTTTAACAAAGCCTGTCCGAAGCCATGTTTTGAAGCAAGTGCAAACTAGCCCTAACAGAAAAACGGTCTCAAACCACCTGGCTCCTGAATTATTTAAATTGGAAATAAACCCGTTTTAGTAACTGTATCCCAAAACCGTTACATTCACGGCATGCCTCAAATAAGAACTAGTATACTAGTGTGCTTATGTTGGTTCTCAACCGAACTGCCAAATGAGCAAATGGCTGGCATCATAACTGACCACGTGCAGCACTGTGGCATCTGCAGATCAAACTAAGATGGCAGCTTACTTGGCTGTAAAGAACAGGAGGATTTAGTTCTGCTTTAGGTAGTTTTAAATGTCACAACACGCAGCCATCAGTTAGCCAAGGTTTCCATCAGTTAGCCAAGGTTTACACTTGTGTGGGTCCAGACTGAGCCCAAAATTAGGTGTTTTTCCAACCTATAGTGTAAGGGTGAACACTGTGGACCCTGATGTAAAGGGGGAATACTAAAGACGGTACACAGGGAGCACCGGGTCACCTATAAACAATACACAGGTAGTTCTGGGGCCCCTATAGATAGCACACAGGGACCTCTGGAGCCCCTACAGACAAGGCACCTTTGGGGCCCCTATAGACAGTATGCAGAGAGATGTATTATAATACCAGGCCCAGGCCCCACATAGCTGGCACACAGCTTGGGGAAGGGGAGATTGGTAGGTGAGGGAGGGGAGGTCAACTTGGATGTAAACAAGGGGAAGTCTCTCAGGCCTCATACACCCGACCGTTTTCCTCGACAGAATCCATCAAGAAACTTGTTGGCAGAGCTTTTTTGCCGAGGAAAACGGTCGTGTGTATGTTTTTCATCGAGAAAACTGTCGAGGAATTTTGACGAGAAAAAAAAAGAACAAGTTCTCTTTTTCCTCTTCGGGAGTCTCAATTTCCTCGTCGTGTTCCTCGTCGGCTGGTTTTCGACGAGAAACATGTTCGTGTGTATGCTTAGAAACCCGCGCATGCTCAGAATAAAGTATGAGACGGGAGCGCACCTTCGGTAAAAGTAGCGTTTGTAATGGATATAGCACATTTGTCACGCTGTAACAGACTGAAAAGTGAAAATCGTCTCTTACCAAACTTTTACTTAACACGCAGTAACATGAGATTAGCAAAATCAGCCCCAAGGGTTGTGCCAGTGGAATCGAACTTCCCCTGCCGGTGTATGTGTTGTACGTCACTGCGTTTGAGAACAACGAGATTTGGTTTTGACCGTGTGTACGCAAAGAGAGCTTGTCAAGTTTCTCGACAAGCCTAACAAGGAACTCGTCGAGGAAAATGATGTTTCATTTACGACGAGTTCCTCGGTCGTGTACGAGGCCTCAGTCACTTACCATACTTCCGGCACTAATGTCACTGTCGCACTGAGATCCCAGCGCAGGTCACATGAGCAGTGAGCCTTGAGCCTGTCCGAACCTGTCTGGGGTCCCGAGCTTGCCCAAACCTGAGCCGGACGGTTTTGCAACTGTGCATGCGCAGTTCCGAAGCCAGCCCGCAGCCATACTTCTTATGGGCAGCCGTCATCTATAACGGACAGCTGGTAAATTGTAGAATGGAAAAATACAGCGCTAACCTAATGTAAATAAATAATTAAAGAAAAGAAAAGAAAAAACAGCAGCAGTTCAAAAACGTGAGATATACACATCCAGCAATAACAAAATAATATGAAAAAACTGCACTAAAAAATCGTGATGATCGTGATGAAAAACATATGAATAAACCACTCAAGAGAGGAGAGAGAGCTGGTAAACTGGGCAATTTTTACAAACTGTCTGTTAAAGCAGAGTTCCGCCCAAAAATAGAACTTCCGCTTTAAGGAAAGGTGTCCCCCTAACATGCCACATTTTCATGTCATTTTTTGTGGGAGGGGTTCCAGCTCCCACTTCCTCCCGGGGGAACCGCAGCGACGGAAGTTCACCCCTCCCTCTCGGCATTCATCTGGGACATGCCGCAGGTCCCAAATGATTGCCCGGCCAATCCCGGCACGTAGCGTGGTTTGCTCATGCGCAGTGCGTGCCTGGCTGTGAAGCCACAGCCGGGTGCCCACAGTCACGATGCTGGCGCCGCTGAGAGGAGGGGAAGACGAGAGGGGCTTCGTACGCTCACATCACTGGAACCTGGGACAGGTGAGTGTCCGATTAATAAAAGTCAGGAGCTATACTTTTTGTAGCTGCTGACTTTTATAGTAGTGGAACTCCACTCTAAAGTGCGAACAGTTAGCAACCCTGGTGGTGGATCATGGTAATGGCAAGAAATGTAGCACTAAATTTAATTTTTTTTTTTTTTTACTATTTGGGGCCAGTTTTTCTTTGATAAAAAAACAAAAATAGAAGATATCTATTAACATTATAATTTTTCTTACATCACACCTTCTGATATTTTTTTTTAATAAATGATTTAAAAAGGCACATTCTCCTTGTGTTTTAGTCAAGTATATATTACCTTTGTTTATAGGCACTGTTTGCTTAAATTTCTAATGTTTGCCTGTTTAAATGTGCTGAAAAAAATATCTACTTTTTGAAATGACTATGTTAAGCGGGGAACTAACTAATGTCTATAATAAAATATTATATGCTTATCCAGAGGACGGAAATCATGTACATTCTCTTTATTTTTAGGAATATCTGCAAAGCTATCAAGTACAGACATAAAAGAGTCAAGAGAGAAAAAGCACAGCAGCTGCATAACCTTTCTAGAAGACAAATAGTACCCAAAACAACGAAAATGAAAGATTTAGTAAGTGTTTCTACATAGAAATTATCATAAAACTGGTTATTGCTAAAGCTAGAAAAGGGCACACATTGATGCAGCTATAAATTAATAAAAAAAATATGATTTTTTAAATGCAGCTAGTGTAAGTACATAAATTTGGCTTAGTATCAGCCTATTATAATCCCTAGTAATGTAGAACCAAAGCCTAAAGCCTAGTACTCACCATTAGCCAGATTCACGTAGAGTTACACCGGCGTATCAGTAGATACGCCGTCATAACTCCGAATCTGCGCCGTCCTATATTTAAGTGTATTCTCAAATTGAGATACACTTAAATGTAGCTAAGATACGACCGCCGGCGCCGTCGTATCTTAGCTGTCTATTTACGCCGGCCGCTAGAGGCGTGTACTCTGATTTACGCCTAGAATGCGTAAATCAGAGAGATACGCCTATTCACGAACGTATGCTTGCCCGTCGCAGTAAAGATACGGCGTTTACGTAAGGCGTTTTCAGGCCTAAAGATATTCCACCAAAAAGATGGCGCAGCCAATGTTAAGTATGGGTGTCAGACCCGCCGTCGAATTTCACGTTGTTTGCGTAAATCGATTCAGAATAGGGCTGGGCGTAGGTTACGTTCACGTCGAAACCAATGAGTCTTTGCGGCGTAATTTGGAGCATGCGCACTGGGATACGTCCACGGACGGCTCATGCGCCGTTCGTTCAAAACGTCAATCACGTCGGGTCATGATTCATTAGCAACATTAAGTTGAGAAAGTGTCTAATGCCCTGTACACATGATTGGAATTTTCAATGAGATAAAATCCGATGGAATTTTCCGTCGGAATTCCATTCAAGCTGTCTTGCTTACACACTGTCAGACCAAATTCCGACCGTCCAAAACGCAGTGACCTAAAACACTACAATGAACCAAGAAAAATTAAGTTCAATGCTTCCGAGCATGCGTCGACTTGATTCTGAACATGCGTGTTTTTTTCTCCGTCGAAGTTCCACACAATCAGAATTTCCGAACATGTTCTATTTCTAAACTCCAACGGAAAAAAGTCACACACGGTCGGAATATCCGATGAAAAAATGCAGTCGTGTGTACAAGGCATTAGTGTTCACTATATGCAGGAGAGAAGTACAGTGGGTGTGATGGGACAGTGTGTGTAGGAGCAGTGCAGAGGGCAGCACACAATGGGTTAAATTCTCTAAATTCCACATGAAGGTCACGTGACAAATTTTTCAGAAATTAGATAATAGATTAGAAATGAGATAATAAGAGAGTCAATTATTCAAAGTAAAATATTAAATGTAAGGTAATCCCCCCCCCCCCCCCAAAAAAAAGACACTACTCATTAACCATCCCTTCATGACCAGGCCATTTTTTGTGATACAGCACTGCATTATTTTAACCACTTGCCCACTGCCCGCCGGCAGAATGGCACTCCTGCGCAAATCGCCGTAGCTTTACGGCTCGCGCTTTAATGAGTATAGGGGCACAAGTGCACTGCCATGTCCCCAAGGAGCCAATGTTCATGATCTCAGCGTAAACACACAAATACACATCCTGTCAGGGCAGAGGAGACAGATCGTGTGTTCCTAGTATATAGTATATAGGAACACCGATCGGTCTCCTCCCCAAGTCAGTCCCATCCCCCCTACGGTTAGAACACACAGAGAGAGAACACATTTTTACCCCTTGATCGCTCCCCTAGTGTTAACCCCTTCCCTGCTAGTGACATTTATACAGTAATCAGTGCATTTTTATAGCACTGATCGCTGTATAAATATCAATGGTCCAAAAAATGTATCAAAAGTGTCTGACCTGTCTGCTGCAATGTCGGAGGCCCAATAAAAATTGCAGATCGCCGCCATTACTAGTAAAAAAAAAAGAAAATAATAAAAATGCCATAAATCTATCCCCTATTTTGTAGACGCTTTAGCTTTTGCTCAAATCAATCAATATAAGCCTTTTGCGATTTTTTTTTTTTACCAAAAATATGTAGAAGAATATATATTGGCCTAAACTGATGAAGACATTTTTTATTTTTTTTTAAATTGGGATATTTATTATAGCAAAATTGTCTCTTCATTTGTTTATAGGGCAACATTTTAAATCACAGAGGTGATCAAATACGACCAACAGAAAGCTCTATTTGTGGGGGGAAAACAGGATATCAATTTTGTTTAGCTACAACGTTGCATGACCAGGCAATTGTCAGTTAAAGCGACGCAGTCCCATAACGCACAAAATGGCCTGGTCAGGAAGGGGGTAAATCCTTCCAGGGCAGAAGTGGTTAACTGACAATTGTGCTGTCATGCATCTCTGTACCAAGATAACGTTTATTATTTTTTTTCTAACAAATAGAGCTTTTGGTGGTAATTGATCGCCACTGCCTTTTTATTTTTTGTGCTAAAAAACATTAAAAGACCATCCAATTTTGAAAAAATATATATATTTTTTTTACTTTCTGCTATAAAACACACCCAAATACAAAAAAAATGAAAAAACAAAATTCTCCATTAATTAAGGCCAATATGTATGCTGCTACATATTTTTGGTAAAAGAAAAACCCAAAAAGCGTTTATTAAGTGCTTTTTTTTTTTAATGCTAGTAATGGTGTCAATCAGTGACTTATGCCGCGTACACACAACCCTTTTTCATGATGAGAAAAATATATTTTTTTTAATTGGTCGTGAAATGCTCCAGAGCATTTTTCTCAACGAAAATTTAGAACCTGCTCTGTGCGCTTTAACGAGGGGGGGGGGGGAATGCGCATGCTCAGAAGCAAGTTATGAGATGGGGAAATTAGCAAATGCAGCAAAAAGGGTGGTGCCATTCGAATGGAACTTCCCCTTTATAGTACTGTCGTACGTGTTGTGAAAAATATTTTTTTTGGCGAACGTGTGTATGCAAGGCAGGCTTGAGAGGAATCACGACAAATCATGTAGAGAAACACTTCATTTTTTTGCATGACATGAATAACGGTCGTGTGTACGCGGCATAATAGTGGAACTGCAATATTGAAATGGACAGTCAGACACTAACTGACACTTTGTGGGAACCAGTGACCATAATACAGTGATCAGTGCTAAAAGAAATGCGTTGTCACTGTACTAATGACACTGGCTGGGAAGGGGGTTAAACAGCGAGGGCTATCAGGGGTTAAAGCCTAACCAGTGTTTGTGTGTACGATGTGTGGTGCTCTTACTAAGGGTTGTGGTGGTTTTTTATTCCCTGCTGTACAGGGACACAATCTATCCCTTCCCCCTGTCAAAACAGAGATCTGTCCAGGATTGGATCCAGAATCTAGTCTTGGGAGGGGCACTGCCGTTATTTTGGGGGCAATTTATCGGGGGAAATAGCTGGTGTTGGCGTATCTATCATCCTGGCACCATGGTTGATATGGTTTCAGGATGATTGAAGCGCATTATTTCTATTATTACATTGTTATATAAAATTAAAGTAGTTCAACTCACCATTAGGGATGAACCGAACACCCCCCTGTTCGGTTCGCACCAGAACCTGTGAACACACCAAATATTTGTGTAAACGTTAAAGCTAATTTTAAAGGCTAATACGCAAGTTATTGTCCTAAAAGGTGTTTGGGGACCTGGGTCCTGTCCCAGGGGACATGTATCAATGCAAAAAAAAGTTTTAAAAACGTCAGTTTTTTCGGGAGCAGTAAATTTAATAATGCTTAAAGTGAAACAATAAAAGTGAAATATTCCTTTAAATTTCGTACCTAGGGGGGGGGGGGTGTAAAGTATGCATGTGAAATAGCGCATGTTTCCCGTACTTAGAACTGTCTCTGCACAAAGTGTCGTTTCTGAAAGGGCATGTGGCCTGGTACGGTTCAGGAGGGGGGCCCGCACTCTGTCCCCCCCTCTTTTCTGCGGCCGGCCAGGTTACGTGCTCGGATTAGGGGTCTGGTGTGGATTTTTGGGGGAACTCTACACCATTTTTTTTTAAAATTTGGGGTGGAGTTCCCCGTAAAATCCACACCAGACCTGAAGGGTCTGGAATGGATATTTGGGGGGAACCCCACATATTATTTTTTTTAAATTGACAGTGGAGTTCCCCTTAATATCCATACCAGACCTGAAGGGCCTGGTAATTGAATTTGGGGGGACCCCACGCTTTTTTTAAATGAATGTATTCTCTCTGAATTGCCAGGAGCCGACAATTCATTATAGCCGCAAGTCAGTTTTAAATGACTTTTTTTCTTTCAGAAATGACACTTTGTGCAGAGACAGTTCTAAATACGGGAAACATGCACTATTTCACATGCATACTTTACACCCCCCCAAACACTTTTTAGGACAATAACTTGCATATTAGCCTTTAAAATTAGCACTTTAGATTTCTCACATAGACTTTAACAGGGTGTTCCGCGGCTTTTCGAATTTGCCACGAACACCCCAAATTGGGGTGAACAGGCGAACAGGCAATGTTCGAGTCGAACATGAGTTTGACTTGAACTCGAAGCTCATCCCTACTCACCATAATGCAGAATCAGTGGGAGCCCTGAGTGTGTCGCCTGCCACCAGATACAGCTTGTCACTTGCCACATTACCTGCCACATCACCTGCCACACGTTGCAGATTGTCACTTGCCAATTCTAAAAGAATTACATCCAGTTTGTAGATAAGCAAACTGGCGGTAATTAAGACAAACTCAAAGACTGAGGAAGGAGTGTCCAGTATGTTCCTGATACTTGAGGGATGTTCTTAGTTTCGGATGGAGTAGAGTATAGTTAACTTCTGCCAGGCTTATTTTTTGCTGTTTGCGTATCGATGGGCAGATTTCTCTTCGCTTTCTGTCTAGAGATAAAACATATGTGAGGAGAAATCTCCCCAAAGTAGAGAGAATTAGAAGATTTCTCCTCTATTCTTGTTCCAGTGACAACTATAACATTTTAGTTCTCCCCTTACTTTCTGTGCTGGTAATAGAGGTCAGCAGAACATATGGACATGGTTTCATTGGTGTGTGCAGCCTATTGCATTAGGGTGTGCACCCCAAAGCCCAAATACACACTACCGATCGCGCACGGTGTTCATTCAGAAAGGAAAGGGGCCGGTAAATTACATATTTACTGGTCTCTTCCCCACTCCTAAAACATCCCAGAAGCAACAGGGGAAAGATGGGAACCAGGGCAGTAGGGGGAATCTGTGCTGCACAGGATGATTAGGGTGTGCCTGGGCACACCTGGCACACCCTGTGCGCATGTCTATGCATGGGTTATTTTTCCAGTGGAAACACCAATAGCAATAAAGACCTGACAATGATTTTAACACTTTTCCACACTACCCAAACTGAAAAAAATAAGTTTGGGCATTAGAGACACTGTAGGACAATAGACTATAATGGTATTCCAGAAGAGATGCTGCTTTGATGGATAGGATAGCGCTAACCTAGTTTTTTTTTTTTTTTAGTTGTACTTCAAATGTACCTGGAGCCAGGAAAGGACGTCACCCTCTTCAATACAGATGGAACCAGGCACATAAAGGATTCAGAACGCCTTTGTTTGGAAATAATGTTCACATCTCTGCTGCTCGGGAGGCCTATGTCTGCACTGAGTCTAGAGCAATAAATTGAAGGCCCCTCTAGAAGCAAAGAAACCCAGCATTGTTTGAAATATTACCTCTGTCTGTTTGACTCTGTCTTCTCTTTACATATCTAAAAGGTGCTAGGCCCAACATTATAAGGACATTTATTTCCGTTCTGTAAGAAATCACTCAACAATAAATCTTTTGGTACACTTTTCTATGTTGAGATCAGAACAGATCTTTATGAACATCGGTCTCAATATTGGTCAAACCTGCAAGGTTTTTTACTTAATCTTCAGAAAACACTTCTGCACAAAACACACAATAATATAAATATAACAGTCTCACCTATACACTAGATGCACTCTTCCTGCTGGGGAGTTGTCCATTGACTAAGGAACTGGGGCACCATGTTAGAATTTCCTTCTCTTTGTCTTATACAATGTACTATAAATCCAATTTATTCATGGATATAAAATAAAATACCTTTAATTGGTTTTACTAGATGTATTGTGTGTTAATTATGTAACAGCCTGTTTATGTACTGTATTTGAATGATGTGTGCCCACATGTGGTTTCAGGAAGCTACTACAGGTTGAATGCTTTGTATCAAGTCTGATAATAAAATTAAACATGGAATTAAGCATAAAAAAGCAATGGTTAGGTTTGCATACATTACACATACAATTACAAATCAGTTTATTTTCTTAGCTGTCATATACTGTATGTTCACATTACTAATTCCAAATGTTAATGACACCAGCGGTTGCCCTATCAAATAGGTCCCGTTAAAGGTTAATTTTACTAACAACCCCCCACCCCAAATAAAAATGGCTTAAAACGTCAATAGAAAATGCTTAAAATAATTATTATGGGAAGTACATGTATGTATAGAACTCTATGTTTGACTCCCCAAGTGAGCATTCATTCATTTAACCTCAAAGGATTGTCTGGTTGAAAGGCACTTTGCTGCCAAACAACCTCCAGCCCAGACATAAAACATTAGCAAGTCTACTGTATGACCTAGAAAGAGGGCTGGATACAGTCTAGTGGTTACACAACTTTGAAAAAAAAACAAAGCTTACATAGCTAAAGGCTTAATGTTGGAGCTTAAAGTGTTACTAAAACAACAACAGTAAAATCAGTCCATGTATGCAGTAAAGTATGCTTGTTATACTAGGGTGACCAGCAGGGGCGGACTGACCATTGGGGCTCTCGGGCACTGCACTGCCTCCTGGCATGGTGGCCATCTGTAAGCCCGGGGGGCCCCATATTCTTCTATTGCCTGGGGGCCCCATGAGTTGTCAGTCCGCCCCTGGTAACCAGACATCCCCGGTTTCCAGGGACAGCCCCCGGATTGAGGACACTGTCCCCGGAACAAGTCTGTCAACGGTTTTGTCTCCGGATTGGATTTGAACAGGGGCTGGGGCAATTCGAAAGACAAACGTGCAGAATAAAAAAAAACAGAATTACACACCCCTGCTCTGTCGCTGCTACTAGCTTAGGGTGGTGTATTTTTTTTCCCATTATCTGTGCCTCTTTCTGATGATCATGTATGGGTCAGAGCGGAGGGAATATTTCTTTACTTTCGGGTGCATGCCCATTTAGCTCTGCTCGCATTTTCTTCTTCAGGCAGGCTCAAGCCGCCTGCCTGCTTATCTCCTTGCCTTCCCTGGCGGAATGATCTTCCTCCACTCCCCACCCAGTAGTATCCGGGGCCCGGAGATGGGCAGAGAGTCACTGATTGCCGTCATTACTAGTAAAAAAAAATATGTCCCCGGATTTCATTTAAAAAATCTGGTCACCTTATGTTATACTCACTATGGAACCTAAGGGGTTAATTCTCTGCAGTGTGTAAAAGGCTGTTTGATCCTGTCTTCTCTGATTCCCCCCTTCTTTTACTGTCCCCAACCCATCTGCTGATAGAAAAGAGCCTTGGGGCAAGCTGCACATGCTGAGTTTGATGTGTATTGCTAGAGAGGTTTTTTTTGTAAGGGTGCATGTGAATCAGCACTGTCCAGACAGACAGTCAGGGGTCCTCCAGCCTCATAGGACAGTCAGAGGAGAATCAAAACTCCTCCTACAAGCTTTAACCAGTGCTCAGCCAGACACTGATAGAAGAAACAAGACTTCTATATACTGCTGATGAGAATGGGTATTTAGCAATTTATATTTACTAAAATAATTGCATTTCCATGCTCTGTGTACTGTGGGAGACCAGATATAATGAATAAAGTGTCCTGAGTAGGGATGGGCTGAACAACCCCTGGTTCGCACCAGAACACGCGAACAGGCAAAAAGTTTGAAGCGAACATGCGAATCATATTAAAGTCTATGGAACACGAACATGAAAAATCAAAATTGCTCATTTTAAAGGCTTATATGCAAGTTATTGCCATAAAAAGTGTATGAGGACCCGGGTACTGCCCTAGGGGACATGTATCAATGCAAAAAACGTTTTTAAAACAATCTTTTTTTTCAGGAGCAATGACTTTAAATATCGTGTCTGGGTGGTCCCCTTAGTCTGCCTGCAAATTGGCACATCTGTGTGATGTGTAGAACAGTGCCGCAGCAAAATTAAATTTCTAAAGGAAAAAATGTAATTTAAACTTGCTCGCCGCTGTAATGTATTGCCAAAATTCATACCAGACTCTTATCTGAGCATGCAGCCTGAAGGTCAGGATAGGGGGGGGACAAGCGAGCGCCCCCCCTCCCTCCTGAACCTTGCCAGGCCACATGGTCTCAACATGGGGAGGGTGCTTTATGGTGCCCCACAAAGCACCTTGCCCCCATGTTGATCGGGACAAGAGCCTCTTCCCAAAAACCCTGTCCATTTGTTTGTCGGGGTCTGCAGACAGGGGGGTTATTGGAATCTGGAAGCCCCTTTTAACAAGGGGACCCCCAGATCCTGCCCCCCCTCTATGTGAATGGGTATCGGGTACATTGTACCCCTACCCATTCACCCAAAAAAGTGTTAAAAAAGTATTCTTCTATTTTTTGGGTCCATCGGGCAGCGTGATTGAAGATG
Source organism: Rana temporaria (assembly GCF_905171775.1). Lineage (NCBI taxonomy): Eukaryota > Metazoa > Chordata > Amphibia > Anura > Ranidae > Rana > Rana temporaria. The sequence goes on along the minus strand of NC_053490.1, from coordinate 111,649,152 downwards.
AATGGACATCGCTGGACACTTGTCAAAAAACGTCTCTTGTGGTTTTTACTTTTTGACACCCGATACCCATTGACATGGGGGGGCATGATATAAGGGCCCCCCTTGTTAAAGGGGGCTTCCAGATTCCGATAAGCCCCCTGCTCTTGCCTTGTATGGTTCAGGAGAAGGGGGTGCCCCCTCCTGGCCGGCCAGGCTGCGTGCTCTGATAAGGGTCTGGTATGGATTTGGGGGGACACCACGCCAATTTTTTATTTTATTTTGGTGTGGAGTTCTCCTAAAAATCTTTACCAGACCCAAAGAGCCTGGTATGGACTTTGGGGGGGGGGACCCCACGCTGTTTTTTTTTTATTATTATTGCTTGTGCATGTATATTAGCTTCTCCCACTGCACGAAAAAAAAGATTATTTAGATATTCAGAATCTCCTTGTTTTAATGCCTAACCCCAACCAAAATGGTTTGCGGATGGAATGTTCCACCTCCTCATTCCTTTATTGATTCATTGAAGCTGTAGTACAGCTTCTATTATTGGGGCGGAAAAGGTGGGCATTGTGGGAACTCTCAATGAAGAGAAAGAGGCACAACCACTTCAAACACTTTGAAATTGTTGGGTTCTGTATGTACATTATATCAGCTCCCACTGCTCTGATTTTGAGGGACTGTCCCTCATTCAGAACAAAGTCCCTCGGTCCCCCTTTCCTCCTCATTTGTCCCTAGGTGTGGTCTGATTTATATAGTTGTATATAAAATGGACTACTTATCTATCAAAAAAGTGTTTAACAGTGCTAAAATGTTTCACCCAGTTTTTAAATTTCTGCATTTATAAATTTCAAAAGCCAGTATAAAGGAATGGTAGTGGTAAAAAAAAAGCATTTGTGGGTTTAACCAATCATTTTGTTTTTGTATAATTCTCTATTAAGGGGGCTTGGCAGGGAGTATGTCACATGTCTATACTTTTGCTAATAGGTGTCCCTATGCTTATTTCAACATATTTGTTCCAGTTCAGGGACTCACCATGTAAAGATAAAATGTATGGGTCATGACCTTGAGTCATGTATATTAGCATATTCCAATAGCGGTCAGCAATGGTAGTTCCCATCCCCGACAGATACCCATTATAGGAAACCTGTACAGAGAGAACTACAGGGGCAATAACTCCTGAGATCTTTGTATGTACTGTATCTAACCCAGCTGCTTGTGTCTTCACTGCTTTTCCATTTACTAACCTGGAACAAGCATGCTAAAACCATTGAGGTCAGAACTATTTTGCATATTTTTTCCAGGTAAGTAGTATTAAAGGCATTGAATTTGCATCACAGTCAGGTAGAAAAGATAAGCAATGACAGCCTTAATATTTTCTGGCTACATATTTTCTTTAAGAATATTGGGCCAGATTCAGCAAAAACTGCGGCGGCGTAACGTATCGTCTTTACGTTACACCGCCGCAAGTTTTCAGCGCAAGTGCCTGATTCACCAAGCACTTGCGTGTAAACCTTCGGCGGCATAGCGTAAAGCTGTCCGGCGCAAGCCCGCCTAATTCAAATGGGGCGTGTACCATTTAAATTAGGCGCGTTTTCGCGCCGAACGTTCTGCGTATGCTCCGTTTGTAAATTTCTCGCCGTACTTTGCGTGAAATTACGGCGCCCCGACGTGTTTGTGAATGGCGACGTGCGTAACGTACTTACGCCGAAAAAAAAAAATTTAAATTCGACGTTGGAACGACGGCCATACTTTAACATGGCTGGTGTAAAGTTAAGCCATGAAAAAGCAGGCTTATCTTTGCGACGGGAAAAAAACGACTTGCGACGACATAACGCATGCGAGTACCTTCGTGGATCGCCGTAAAAGCTAATTTGCATACCCGACGCTGGAAAACGACGCAAACTCCACCCAGCGGCGGCCAAAGTATTGCAGCCTAAGATCCGAAGGCGTAGGAAGCCGTAAGCCTGTCGGATCTTAGCCAAATGCCGTCGTATCTTGTTTGTGAATCACAAATTAAGATATGACGCGGCAAATTTGAAAATACGCCGGAGTATCAGTAGATACTCCGGCGTATTTCTTCTGTGAATCTGGCCCATTGTGTTTCCAGGTGACATGTTTTATTCTATATGGACACTAGAGGGAGTGATATGACCACCTTAAACACCATGGGCCATATTCTGAGTAAAGTTACGATGGAGTAACTCAGGATACTCCATCGTAACTCCCTTTTTTGACCCGTGTATCTATGCTCCTGATTCTCAGAATCAGTTTTGCATAGATACACTAAAGATCCGCCATCTGTAAGTCACTTACACTGGCGGATCTTAAATGCAATGACGCCGGCCGCCGCTAGATGGCATTTAAGTGAAGGAGTCATTTGCGTATGCAAATGATCCTTCTACGCCGATTCACGAACGAGTTCGCGTCGCGTAACCGTCGCTAACGTCGTTTGCGTAAGCGGAAACTTACCCCTGCTATATGAGGGGTAAGTTTCCGCAAGTCTCGCGTAGGCCATGTTACGGATGGCGTCGGGTCCCCGTCGTGTTTTTTCGTCGGATACGTCGTTTACGTAAGTCGTTCTTGAATACGACTTTACGTCAATGACGCACACGTCGGCGTCATTGACGTTTTCCGCCGAGAACTGGAGCATGCGCACTGGGCTTTTTGCAGCCCGGCGCATGCCCAGTTCTTTTGTATCGGGGGCGCGCTTCATTTGAATAGAAGCCGCCCCCTTGGAGATCCGCCAGGCTACGCCGGGACACTTACACTCCGCTGTCCCAACTTATGGAGCAAGTGGTTGGGGAATACAACACCTGCTCCAGTAAGTTGGGACAGCGGAGTGTAAGTGCCCTAAGCGAAGCTGGCGGAGATTTACTCAGAATATGGCCCCCTATCTACATAACTAAGTCATTTCTGATGTTATAAACCTAAATAGAGACCCTTTTACTGCAAGTTTAGGCAGCTGCTAATTCCTAAAAACTGTATTTATTTCTTTTACCACTTAAGCCTCGGACCATTTCGATGGCCAAAGACCAGAGCACTTTTTGCGATTTGGCACTGCGTCGTTTTAACTGACAAATGCAATGTGGCTCCCAAAAAAAAAATTACGTAATTTTTTCCCACAAAAAGAGCTTTCTTTTGGTGGTTTGGTATTTGATCACCTCTGTGTTTTTTATTTTTTGCGCTATAAACAAAAATAGAGCATATATTTTTTACTTTTTGTTATAATAAATATCCCTAAAAAATCTATAATTTTTTTTCCCACAGTTTAGGCCGATACGTATTCTACATATTTTTGGTAAAGAAAATCGCAATAAGCATATATTGATTGGTTTGCGCAAAAGTTATAGGGCTAGATTCAGCAAGAATTTACGACGGCGTATCTATTGATACGCCGCGTAAATTCAAAGCTGCGCCAGCGTATCTCCTTTCTGTATTCAGAAAGCAAGATACGCTGAAATTAGACTAAGATCCGACTGGCATAAGTCTCTTACGCCGTCGTATCTTAGTTGCATATTTACGCTGGCCGCTAGGTGGCGCTTCCGTCGATTTCAGCGTAGAATATGCAAATGAGCTGGATACGCTGATTCAAAAACGTACGTGCGCCCGGCGGAATTTTTTACGCCATTTGCGTAAGACTTTTTCCGGCGTAACGTTGCTTCTGCTATATGAGGAGCAACCAATGTTAAGTATGGACGTCTGGCCAGCATCGAATTTTGCGTCGTTTAAGTAGTTTGCGTAAGTCGTTCGCGAATAGGGCTTTGCGTAAATTACCTCCACGTCGAAAGCATTGACTATTTGCGACATGATTAGGAGCATGCGCACTGGGATACGTTCACGGACGGCGCATGCGCCGTTCGTGAGAAACGTCATTTACGTGGGGTCATGTTTTATTTACACCTCTTCAGAATTTTAATTTGGTGCGCTTACGCCGGCAGATGTACGCTACGCCACCGTAACTTAGGGCGCAGGTTCTTTGTGAATCCAGCCCCAGCCTCACTAAGTTACGGCAGCGTAGCGTATCTGAGATACGCTACGCCCGCACAAACTTACGGCGGGCTTTCTGAATCTAGCCCATAGTGTCTATAAAATAGGGGATAGTTTTATAGCATTTTTATTATGATTTTTTTTCTACTTGTTATGGGGGTGATCTGCAATTTTTATCATCACTGCGACATTATGGCGGACACATCGGCCACTTTTGGTGCTATTTTGGGACCATTCACATTTGTACAGTGATCAGAGCTATAAATATGCACTTATTACTGTATAAATGTGACTGGCGGTGAAGGAGTTAATCACTAGGGGGTGTGAAGGGGTTAAGTGTGTCCTAGGGAGTGATTCTAACTGATAGGGGCCGTGGCGACGAGTGACTCGTCACTGATCGCTGTTCCCGATGAGAGGGAGGATATGATCAGTGACAGTGTCACTAGGCGGAACGGGGAAGATGCATGTTTACACTGGCCTCTCCCCGTTCTGCAGCTCTGTGACCCGATCGCGGGACACCGGCAGACATCGTGTCCGCGAGTCCCGCGGGCACGGTCATAGAGCTTGCGGCAGGGGCACGCGCGCACAGCGGGAATTTCAAAGTGACGTAAATATACATTACTTTGCCCAGCCGTGCCATTCTGCCGATGTATATGTACAGTAGCCGGTCGTTAACCGGTTAAAGACTCAGATACCCAGTGCACTGAAAATGAATGGGTCCAGTCTATTGTTCAAAGTGGTATTAAACACACAAACAACAATGTCATATATTGAAGTTTACGAATCCTTAAATGTGGTGTCTGCATTAGTTTTTTTCATTAGGATTGTTTCCTTTATTTTCACTTGCTGATTAGGATAGCTACAATAGCAGATTTAGTTGGACTTGGCTTATAAATGATAGAAGAAGTCCAGGTAACACCTTTCAATCAGTTACAGCAACATTATTTTTTTCCTTTTATGATAAAGATTTTATGCAAATAATGCAAATTATGCAAAAAAGATGATCATTGTAAACACCACTGTCAGCGTTAAATGGGTTGTCACAACCTTCTAACTGACACTTTTGCTGGTCTGTTAAAGGACGTTGAAAAATAACAGACTTATTAGCAGTTGTGATCTTCAAGTGCTGCAGGGGTTAAAAGAGCTGCTGAACCTGTCACAAGCACTTGTTAAGAGCCCCACTGCTCCATTCATAGAAGCTGTACAATATATCTATACTTACACAACATTAATTGAGGACAGGTGGACGAATGACAGATCCACCTCCTCGTTTATTCATTGATAAAAGCCATAGTACAGATTCTACGAATGGAGGAGAGGGGCGGAAAGGGTGGGCATAGTGGGCAGTCTCAATGAAAAGGATTTTACAGGTATGTCAATAATCCTTTTTTCTTAAAAGTACATTTCAGGACACAGGATCAAAGTCTTATACTATGGGATATTCAAAAGCATTCCAACTGAGTGGTTGGCGACACGGCATACACTATAAGATGCACAAATAGTTCAATTAAAAGGTTTACCTTACAACCAATATTGGCATCAGATGGCAATGAACAGAAGATCAGGTAGCAGCCTTACAAATATTTGAAACGGATGCCTTGAAGCGGGAACACCCATGAAGCATTAATAGACCTGGTTGAGTGCGCTTTTACAAGGAAGAGAAGAGCCCTTTCCTTTAGACTACATTTTTCAATAATGAGTTGTCTAATTGACCTAGAATATTTAGAGCGAGAGGTAGACTCGAACAGTGTCTACCACATCCAGAGAGTCGAAAGAAATCTCCCTAGAATGTTCTGGTGATGAACCTGTCGAGTTTGTCATTGAACCAGGACACCAAGCGGTCCAGATTTGGTAACCTGCACCTGCGACAAGAAGCTTGGAACACCTCTGGATGAAGGGACTATTCCCTGAAATTCAGACATCACATCTGAGGAAGTCCTCCTGCCAGTTTTAATGCCCGGGATGCTCATGGCAAACAAGGCCAGAACGTAGAGTTCTGCTTAAGATAGAATTAGGTGTAATAGGCTACAGGTTTGAATAGTGAGTTGTATAATTGACCTAGCATAAGTAGAGTGAGAGGTAGACTCACACAGTGCATATCACATCCAGGGGGTTGGAAAGAAGTTTCCCTAGAATGTTTTGCAGCAGGACAGAGAGAGGGAGGAACAATGTCCTGGTAAGTGTGGGAACAAAAAAACATTTTGAGAAGAAAAGAGGCCTTACTGTATATGTAAGGTATCACTAGGAACGGCTCTTTACAGCATGAAGCTGCCTAATGCCGCGTGCACAGGGTCGGAATTTCCGATGGAAAAAGTCAGATGGGAGCTTTTCATCTGATATTCCGACCGTGTGTATGCCCAATCAGACTTTTTTCGTCGGAATTTCCGACGGACTTAGATAGGGAGCAGGTTCTCAAAAAATTCCCATTGGAAAATCTGTTTGTCTGTATGGTATTTGATGGGAAAAAAACACACATGCTCGGAAATAATTCGAGGCATGCTCGGAAGCATTGAACTTCTTTTTCTCGCCTCGTCGTAGTGTTGTACGCCACCGCGTTCTTAACGCTCAAAAGTTCCGAGAACTTTTGTGTGACTTTTTTCCATCGGAAATTCCGACCGTGTGTACATGCCAAGCTTGAGCGGTATTCCGTCGGAAAAAACATCCAATTTTCTTCCAACGGAAATTCCGCTCATGTGTACGTGGCATTAGTAGAGCAAGAGGTAAACTTTCACAGTGCATACCACATCCATGAATCCTCCTCCACAGAAAGCATAGAATCAGTCAGAGGGAAATCAAATATAGAGGATATATGATATATATATGAGGAGATTTGCCTGTGGCCCCTGCGATCTGAGGCTTCCAAAAGCACTGATAGTCTCCCCATTAAATCAGACAGTGGCTGACAGCTTCTCTCCAGATAAACAGTAGTAAAGGAGTGCACCAGAAAGAGCTAGCAAGGTCTCTGAGAGGGACAGCTACTCAGATTGAGGACATTGGATAAAGGCTAGCAGAATTTTGAGCTTGCAAGGGGATTTTACTGCCCCCACCAAACTGGTAGCTAAGCGTGAGCTGGCAAGGGTTGCTGACCCACTCCTCAAGGGGTATTCATGATCTGTACTATAGAGGAGAAAGGATTAAGCCTTCTGTGATCAGTCACATACAATGCAGTAAGGCAGGGAGCAAAGGAAAAGCAACTGTGTATTATGGTGCTGGTGCAGACATGCGCAATGTGTTTTCTCAGAAAGAAGGCTTGGCAGGCACATTTGTGGTCCCTGGTCTTATTTTGGAGTCTGATAGTCATACATAAAAGGCATCAAATTTTAAAGTATACTTGAATACTGGCCACACAGAATTCAGTGCTCAAAACAACTTTACAGACCTGACCCACATCTTCCCACATCTTCCACATAGTGAGCATACCTCCCAACTTTTTGATACGGGAATGAGGGACATCTCATTCTTACAATTTTTTTTCCCGGGAATTTTTTACATTTCGTTTTCAGCGGGGAAACCCACTGACAGCCGATGACTCATCGGTTGTTAAGGACGTGGCGACCGGCTTGCCTGCCACCTCCTTAGCAACCAGCTATATACAGCATGTCTAAAGAGAAAAAAATATTTAAAACACAAAATGCATGAAAACTGCATGCAAAAACGCACAAAATCTGTGGGTTTAAAAATGAAAAACACACCTGAAAAACGCATCAAGCGCAGCTGCATAGATGTGAACCTAGACTTATGCATTTTTTAGTGCATTTTCAGTTTTGCAGAAATACACTACAGTTCACTTCGGACATCGGACATCGGACCTATGGGTCACATTTACATCTGTGCATTTTATGGAAAGATTTTTTTTCTGGTTTTTGGATCCATAGACTTCAATGGATCAAAAACGTGTATTGAAAAACACAGAATGCAACTGGAATATGCAAACTGCAACCTGTAGAGGGATGAACTAGGCCTAATAGTCAGTCCTGTCTTAAAGAGAAACAATTCACTATCCTTTTCATTTTTTGTCACTGAAAATCCCATTATAATGTTTGGTGACTGGGAGGAATTGACTGGATGCTGTCTTTCCTAATGACCTTCTTGACCATCACCAAGAGAAAAAAAAATTAAAAGTTCTCACTCATTGGTACAGATGCCCTTTTACTCTACAGTGCATATACCCCTCCTAAAATATCTACTGGTGATTTTTCCAATCAGGGGGCACTCATTTTTTTAGAAGAGCTGTGTAAAGTGCAAACTTTTTGAAATAATGTGTTTACAGCTTTCTGCGTGATTATTGGCTCTAATGAATAGGACTCTAGTCTTTTCTCCAAAAATACATGAAACTGATTAGATCTGACATTTTCAGCCATTGCATGAGAGCAGCCCAAACACTAGTATTCTGTTGCTGGAGGTCTTTTGAGACACAATACTTATCTTCTTGGACCTCCATCTTGGACAGAATCATGCATGTGGAGAGTTTGATAGCAGTCGATAATCACTGTATGGAGCCCTAACTATGGCCATAGTCAGGCTGGACTATACACAACAGTACAATCATATTAAAATCCCTACTGACCTCTTAGGCCTCGTACACACGATAGGATAAACAGAGGACAACGGTCTGATGGACCGTTTTCATCGGTCAAAACCGATCGTGTGTGGGCCCCATAGGTTATTTAACCATCGGTTAAAAAAAAGCCAACTTGCTTTTAATTTAACCGATGGATTCCTAACCGATAGGTCAAAACCGATCGTTAGTAGGCACGACCATCGGTTAAAAATCCACGCATGCTCAGAATCAAGTCGACGCATGCTTGGAAGCATTGAACTTCATTTTTTTCAGCACGTCGTTGTGTTTTACGTCACGGCGTTCTGACACGATCGGTTATTTAACCGATAGTGTGTGGGCGCGATGGACCATCAGTCAGCTTCATCGGTTAACCGATGACAACGGTCCTTCAGACCGTTCTCATCGGATGGTGTGTACGAGGCTCAAATGCACCTTCATGCCTCTCTTACCCCTTCTTTCTCCCCAATTAGTGCCTACTACTACCTACCTTTATAAAGTCTAGACACAAAGGCCCAGATTCACAAAGCACTTGCGCCGACGTATCTCGAGATACGCCACGTAAGTGTAAATATGCGCCGTCGTATCTGTGCGCCGTGCCCACAGAACTAGATACGCCTGAAAATAGGCTTCATCCGACCGACGTAACTTTCCTACGCCGGCGCATATTTACGCTGGACATATTTGGCGCTCCCATTGATTTTCTATTCACATATGCAAATGAGGGAGATACACCAATTCACGAATGTACTTGCGCCCGGCGCTTAATAAAAGCGGTTTGCGTAAGTCCTACGTCCGGTGTAAAGTTATGCCCCATAAAGCAGGTGTAAGTCAGCAGCATCCATGCAAATGGCTGCACCAGGGAACACAGCCGTCGTATTTTACGTTGTTTACGTAGTATGTGAATAGGGCTAGGCGTAGGTTACGTTCACGTCGTAGGCAGTGATCCGTCGTATCTTAGGGAGTAGTTCTGACGTGATTCTGAGCATGCGCACTGGGGTGCGTCCACGGGACGGCGCATGCGCCATTCAATTTAAGTACTTGTCTGGCACTCGGCACATCATTAGCATGGGGTCATGCCTCATTAGCATGTCTCAGGCCCACTTCCACCTACGGCGGCTTACGCCTGAGGGAACCCAGCGTAGATTTGGGAGCGAGTGCTTTGTGAATACTGTGCTTGCCTCTCTGCGCTGGTTCGGCGTAGCGTAAAAAAGATACGCTACGCCGACATAAATATGCGCCAATGTATGTGAATCCGGGCCAAAGTAGTATGCTCTCTGTCATTAACCCTTCACTTCTTACCACTCCTGCCTCCCTATATGATCAACCCCTAACTGTTTGTTGGTCATTTTACCACAAATCTTCCCCCTTCTCTTTTTCCCTTACATGTTCAATCATCGTGAATTATGTTATCAATAAAAATGACAAGACATTATCTTTTGGATCAAATGCCTTTATTGTGCATATTTCAACATGGTCCATGACTGTATACTTGCATAATTTTGAAAATTTAGTAAACAAATCTTTACTCGAAATGATGTGTGGTCTTGGGTGGCCTTGTCTGTTCCTATTAACCTACATGCACCTCACTGCCACACTATAATATTAAAGTAGCTACAGTTTTTTTTCATTTACAGTTCAGCAGCACTGTTTTAGAGGAAATGGCAACAAAAATTCCCAGGGAAACCGCTGATAACCAGTATACTGGCAATGGAAAAGGAGAGGTAATTATATTAGTGCAACATAAGTTCAATAATCAAATAATGAACATATAAATATAAAAATGACTATAAATGCAATAACCACTGTGGAAATCATATAGTGGTGAATAGAGTGCTGAATAGCAAATAAAAGTCCATCAAAACTTCAATCCATTCATCCTTAAATGTGCAAAGTCCAAATATGAAGTATAGAAATCCACCTTCACCAGCCATAGTAATACACCCAAAGTGCTAGGAAAATGGATGGCAGCTTACCAGATGAAGTTGACCCTTTTTCATTTAAAAAGGGTCAAATGCGCTTTGAGCAGGATGCACCTGCTAAATGAATCGATCTCTACACCTCAGACCTTTAATCCCAGAGGGCTCCCATGTGGATATTTAAAAACTAAAATGATACCGCAATAGTGTAATCTCGTTTAATATAAAAATGCATGTACATAAAAATCGGACAAATGGCTCCTTATTTGAAAAAGTGCCCCGAACCCGGCACTGAGGCTAAATGGCATAACAAGCCAGGTACGCTTCCTGATGACGTGGTAGTCGAGGCGGTACTTCATCTGGTAAGCTGCCATCCATTTTCTGAGCACTTTGGGTGTATTACTATGGCTGGTGAAGGTGGATTTCTATACTTCATATTTGGACTTTGCACATTTAAGGATGAATGGATTGAAGTTTTGATGGACTTTTATTTGCTATACAGCACTCTATTCACCACTATATGATTTCCACAGTGGTTATTGCATTTATAGTCATTTTTAGATTTATATGTTCATTATTTGATTACTGAACTTATGTTGCACTAATATAATTATCGTTATAACATATTTATATTATATTTATCTCACTGCATAGGAATAGGTAATATTTCATATACTATCTATATGCATTGCTCACATATTATCGTTTTAGGGAACAGGTGTGTTGGTAACTAATATAGTCAGTTTTTGTATAATATAGTCAGACGCACAGAAAGGACTTCAACAGATATTTGACACAAAGACCAAGAGACTTCTATTTTTTAGGGAAAAAAATGATTATGAATCAGGAGACAAGGCTGGTAAATTTTTAGCGAGAGCCTTGAAAAGTACCAGGACAAATCAGAATATACTTGGCATATGGACAAAGTCAGGGAAACTTGACATAACAACGAAACAAATAGCTTGTCACTTTCATGACTATTATACCTCCCTATACAACCTCTCAGAACGACCAAACAGGGGACCTGCACAGGGAGAAAGGAGACAGGTAATCTTAAATTATCTTAAAGATTCGAACCTCCCAACATTGTCCAAGGAGGATTCAGAACACTTTGGCCCCATACACACGATAGAATCCATCCGCAGATAAATCCCAGCAAATGGGTTTCTGCGGATAGATCCTATGGTGTGTACACGCCAGCGGATCTGTTTCCGCGGAGAAATCTCCTCTGGGATGGATTCCAGCAGATCGGATATTTGCTGACATGCACAACAAATCCATCTGCTGGAATCCATTCCAACGGATGGATCCGCTCGTCTGTACAGACTTACCGGATCCATCCGTCCAAAGGGATTCCCCGCACGCGTCGTAATGATTTGACGCATGCGTGGAATTCCTTATATGACAGCGTCGCGCCCGTCGCCGCGTCATAATCGCGGCGACGGCGCGACACGTCATCGCCAGAGGATTTCCGCGCGGATTTCAATGCGATGGTGTGTACACTCCATCGCATAGAAATCTGCGGAAATCTTTGAGAGGATTTATCCGTGGAAACGGTCCGCTGGACCGGATCCGCGGATAAATTCTCTCGTGTGTATGGGGCCTTAGAGAGATCCATTGAGGCCATAGAACTCTAGCACGCCATTAGTGATCTTAAGTCAGGGAGAAGCCCAGGCCTGGATGGCTTCACCACCATATACTACAAAACTTTCTTAGATTATCTGCTCAAGCCATTAATGAATGCCCTCAACTCCATGTCAGGACCCAAGGAGATCCCACAAGCCTTTCTTTCTGCACACATCACAGTCCTTCCCAAGCCACACAAGGACCCAACTGATTGTTCCAGCTACAGACCAATCTCTCTGCTCAATCTAGACGTGAAACTCATGTCGAAAATTATAGCCAACAGATTGAAGCCCCTGATCCATATCCTGATAGGGCCTGAGCAGGCTGGCTTCATGCCAGGCAAAGAAATGAGAGATAATGTCATTAAAGCGCTCAATTTAATACATGCTGCTAGAACCAGAAACATTGAGGGTCTTCTCCTGTCAACTGACGCGGAGAAGGCCTTCGATAGGGTGGCTTGGGAATTCATGTTGGAAACTTGTAAATTTATTGACTTGGGAACTCATATGATGACGTGGATTTCTTCCTTGTACAAAAATCCAACGACACAACTTAAGATCAACGGCTCCCTCTTTGATACAGTAAAAATCAGTAATGGAACAAGGCAGGGCTGCCCACTTTCCCCTCTTCTATTCATTTTGACACTGGAATCATTTATTAGAAGACTATTGGCAAGAGACTCAATACACGGGTTTATGGTAGCGGGTAAAGAATACAAAGTAGCGGCATTTGACAATGACCTATTGTTTTTTGTCACCAAACCACGCACATCACTACCCGCACTAATGAAAGAATTTTCCCTGTTTGGAAGTATTTCTAATTTAAAGATCAATTATTCTAAGTCAGAGGCCATGAATCTGACCGTCCCCTCGACTGACATTGATGACATAAAATCTAAAAGCCCCTTTAAATGGATTGACTCAGCACTCAAATACTTGGGGATCTGGTTGACTCCTAATCTGTCCTAGATTTATGACCGGAATTTTTTACCTCTTCTGAAAATGATCAGAACAGACTTGACAGCCTGGCATCCACGACACTTTTCCTGGTTTGGGAGGGCAGCAATCTGCAAAATGACTGTCTTGTCAAAAGTTCTTTATCTATTCAGGAACCTACCTATCAAAATTCCCCAGAGTTTTTTCAAGACCCTCCACGCAGCCCAAATGAATTTCATCTGGGCACATAAACACCCTAGAGTAAGATTTGCCCTATTCACTCAGTCCAAGGCAAGGGGCGTGATGGGTATCCCTAATTTTAGACACTACTACCTCGCCTCACATGTCACTAGGATTGTTGATTGGCACTGCCACTTCAAATTCAAAGATTGGGTTGGATTGGAAGAAGCGCTGAACCCCATTTTGATACGGTTCACCCCTTGGAATAGCTACCTGAAAGACCTAAAATCCCACGCGCTTGTTGGGACCACACTGGCAATCTTTCATAATTTGACAAAATTCCCCAAATTCTCATCGCACTTGAGTCCGCTTACCCCCCTGCAGGATAATCCTGACTTCCCCCCGGGCCAGGGGAATCACTTCACCTTTCAGAATCAAACATACCTTTGCTAGCCACACACTGCTTCCACAGTGACAGTTTCAGAGACTTCACAGTTATCAAATCAGACCATAACCTATCAGACTTACCATTGTGGACGTACTTCCAAATCCGCAGTTATCTTAATCAGGCAGCTAGAAAGGCAAACTTTAGCAGACAACTGACTGATCTGGAGACGGTATGCTTGAGAGGGGACCCTTTACATAAAGCGACATCTATAGCCTATGGCTGGATTCAGGACTGCAGCGCGCCTAGGGACGATGTACTTAGGGAGCTTTGGTCTGATGATTTGGGCATTACCATCTCAGAAAAACAATGGCAAACTGCTTGCTCACAAGTGTTCACTCAGCACCAGGACTCAGGAGATGGCATACAAGTTACTCACACGTTGGTATTGCCACACCTGTGAAACTCTACTCTTGGTTCCCACATACCCCTGACGTTTGCTGGCGTTGCCACAGCGAAAAGGGCACTTTACTACACATATGGTGGCAATGTACTGGAATACAACCATTTTAGTCTAAGGTAAAGGAACTGATATTTCAGATCACAGATACTAAGCTGAAGTTAGATGCAGTGGGCTGCCTCCTCCATGTCACAGGCTTCTACATCACGAAATACAAGAATTCGCTCTCTAAGCACTTAATTAATGCTGCCAAAGCTCTCATCCCCCTATTTTGAAAATCACCTCTCATATCAACCATCCAGGAATGGTTGCGTAAAGTCTCAGAGGTCTGTGAGATGGGGGAGACTGTAGCACAGGCGGGGGACAATGCCAGAGGCTTCCACGACACCTGGTCTCCTTGGTTCTTATTTAAATATTCCCATCTATTCCCATCTATTCCCATCTATTCTGATGGACGCAAAGTAAATATGAGCTGGTTGCTTTCTATATGTCCTACTATCCATGAGGCTGTATTGTTGTGTCTACGTCACTCTTGACCTTCATTGTCCGATACTCTGTACTCCACTCCCCCCCCCTATTCCCCCCCCCCCACTCCCTTCCGTCTCCCTTTTCTTCTTAAGGCTATTTTGCAAATTTGACATAAACAGTATTAAAACCTGAAGAAATGTTTATCAAGGCCAATTGTTGAGGGTACCAATTCAGGTTTTGATTGCTTTATTCTTGCCTCTGTAAATTGAGTTCACCAGATAACACCTATGGCTATGTCAGACTGTATTTGTTCCTTTCAAGTGTATCTTGATTCTATGTTCTCCAGTAATAATGTGGAGCTGCGACTCCATAAATCTGTTTTTCTTTTGCTAATTTTCAATAAACTTGATGTTAAAAAAAAAAAATGGCAGTTTGAGCACAAATGAAAACACAGAAGGTAGGTTTAGACACAGTCTGCTATAATCACTAGGCAAAGGTAACGTAGAGTTCTGTACAATTAGACTGGGATTAAAGTATTACTGAACCCACAACAGTAAAATCTGTCTGTGTATGCAGAATAGCACGATTGTTATACTTACTGTGGAACTTAAGGGATTAATCATCTGTATTGTGTAAAAAGGCTCTTTGATCCTGTATGGTCCTCCCCCTCCTGCAGGGTCACTCTTGGCAAGGCCACATAAGACACAGTCAGAGTAGTAAGACTGGACATGCTCAGTTTGGTCTCTATTGCTGGAGAGAACATTTCCTTGCTAAGCTGAGCTTTTCAGGTCACATGATATAGACATCACACATTTGTGCATGTACAGATCCTAAATGACAACACAGTCTCTCTCTCCTTCTCCATGCCCAGTAACTAAAAAATAACACAGTGGGTGGGATGTCACATCTTGATCCATGGATGATCCACCTTTCATAACAGCATGAGGACACATGCTGTAGTGGAAATCTCCCCTACCTAAACACTCAGCACTCAGGCAGACCCTGCAGTTTATCACATGACAGTGGTATACAGATCAGCCAAAAAGGTATATAGTGGCAGTATTTTAATGTAAGAATACGATTTATAAGCTGTGGGCATTGGGGGATGAACTGTTTTAATATTACTGTGTTTAGTTAAACTTTAAGACATGAATCAGCAAAGTCAGCATATAAGCATTGACTACAGTTTGAATAATAATACTATAAGTAGTCCAGAGTGCACTAGCAATAATTGCTTAGCAATAGGTAAATGTCTCTGTGTAGCAGCTGTAAACTCTTCAGTCAGCTAGTGTTGGGGCCCAGTTGTACCATGCACATGAGAATAGGCCCAGTCAAGCCTGCATGCATTAATAAGGCTACTAGATGGCTACATGGCCAGATCCTAAAGGGCTCAGTCTCTCTAGCAGCAGATTGCAAATCCTCACAGCAGCAGCTTACCATCACCAGTCCGAGCAATGGTGCAGCTTACCCTCTGGTCACACACAGCAATAAGTCCACTCTCTGCTGTGCACCCAGGTTACTCTGGCTGTTGGTACATCTAGACTCAACACTTCAGATGCTGCTCAGATTATGCAGCAGCGATGGTGCACTCCAGACAATGATGTGAACTCCATTGCTCCCTCATGACAAGACTGTACAGCTTGAGAAAATGCAGCACTTTCCCTTCCTTCTGGCAACCTCCCTCTGGAAAATGCAGTTCAAAAATCTCTTGATTGTAGTAGAGTCTCACTCCTCTGGACTATATTTCCCAATACACAGTGCTGCCTGACCTACCCTATTGAACTCTTCCTGCTCAGCAGCTCCCTCCTCTTTCTAACATAACCAGTTCAGCACCCAAGGGCAGAAGCTACAGGGAGCAGCTGCAGTCAGTGTTTCTCTTGCTTTTCATTCATAGCCAAGTACCTGGATACACACATGCATGACAAAGCACACATTCATCTCCCATCGCTATGTTTAGCAACCAGTAGCCAAGAGAGGAAGACTAAAGAAGTCTTAAGTGCCTGAGCAGCTTCCAGAAAGCACCAGCCCTATCACGAACTACAAAATACTTTTCCTTACTGTTAGCAAATAAATGGATAAGTGGGAGAGCATTGGGGGACCTGCTTTGCATTGTGCTGCATTTCTTTAGACACAATAGGGGTTATTTACGAATGGCAAATCCACTTTTCACTACAAGTGCAAAGTGCACTTGAAATTGCACTAAAAGTACACTTGGAAGTACAGTCACTGTAGATCCGAGGGAGACATGCAATGAAAATAAAAAACAGAATTTTAGCTTGCACATGATTGGATAATAAAATCAGCAGGGCTTCTCCTCATTTCAGATCTACCCCTCAGATTTACAGCGACTGCACTTCTAAGTGCACTTTCAGTGCAATTTCAAGTGCACTTTGCACTTGTAGTGCAAAGTGGATTTGCCTTTCGTAAATAACCCCAAGCATGTCCTTCTGAGGTGCATTTGATCTGCAGACAAAGCAGGCCTTTTCTTGTCAAACACATTGGGGTTGATTTACTAAAGACAAATAGACTGTGCACTTTGCAAAGTGCAATTGCACTCTGCAGGAGCAGTTGCTCCAGAGCGTAGTAAATGAGCTTAAGCTGCACTTTGCAAAGAATACCCAATCATATGCAAGGAAAATGCATTTTTGCTTGCACATGATTGGATGATTGAAGTCAGCAGAGCTTCTGCTAATTTACGAAGCTCTCAACTTTGAAAAGTGCACAGTCTAGTTGCATTTAGTAAATTAACCCCATTGTGTTTTATTTGAATGCAGCTGCATGCACTTAAATAAAGACTGAAGCATGTGACAAAAACACTCTTCAAAATGAACCCTTAACATGACCCTGTTTCTTTGCCATTCTTAAGTTTCACAGAGGGTGTTAGACAGCTGGTAAATGTTGCCACTTCACCGCCTATTTTTACCCCTAAAAACACAGTTGTGTAGCAGTAAGAGTGCTGCCGTTTTCATGTGCATAGCATCCCAGCTGTGGCATGTGGCAATAAAAAAACATGTCTCAACCCCCCAACTGCAAGTATAAATGAGGTCTAAAAGTGTCAGTTTCAATCTAGGTTATTTACATTGCTATGATGTAAACTCACAATGGTCATGCAACCCAGTGCATTAGTAAAGAAAATAGGATAACTAAAATGTACAAATATTGTGACAGAGCTGATTCATTATCAGTCTTGTATAGGTATATATACTCTAAGGAACAAATATGACAAACAGATTGATATGATTCCTCGTAACTGTCTTTTTTCCCCATCTATGTTTTTTATATTGCTGCATGTTTTATGTCTTTCCTTTGGGCCTTCATCTCTAGATTCCAGGCACCCTGAGAAATAACTTGTGAAGATTATCACACTCTCTGCTGCAGTCACAAATCACATCATTGTTGTTTGTTAAGGCGTAGATAGATCATTGTCAAGAAATGGGTAAAAAAAATAATAATAATAATTTTTAAAGGAAATATTATGTGTGTATGAAGTGTCTTCAGGCCTGAAAGGATACATATGCAATTGCTTAGGGAAGATGGGATAAATAAAACAGCGCAGCACTATCCAAACACTGATCATGTGCTCAAATCAAAATTACTATGAAAAAGTTTTTTTCAAGCCCAAGAGCCAGTATGGCATTATCTTAATCCTTGATTTACCCTTGTCATTTGGATCTCCTTAAATTACCAGTAATTTTAGCCAACATGAGATCCCCCAAAAAAAAATTGTGGGAGCCTACTCGCTGTGCATCACCTCCACACAACCTATTGTGGCAAAATTACTTTGGTACTTACTGGTATAAAACCTTAAAATGTAAGAGAACCCCATGCATGTTCCTGGTACTTCTGTATTGGCAAAAGAGCTTTTCATTGAGGTAGATAGCTCTGTAGAGACAAGCACAATGAATAGCATTTCCTTTGCGTTAGATCATATTGGATCCTATGGACACTGATGCTGTAGTCTTTATTCACTTTTACAACCTATATCTTGCCTACTTCTTGAAACATAAGTCGTTCTTCTCATAAAGACTTTGATACGGATGTGCAATTTGCTGGCTCTCCTTATCTATCTGCATTCTGTTCAGGTGTTTGGAGGACAGTTGGGGCGAAAGCAACCGACAATTCAGATCCCTCACATGTCTATTCTGGGACCATGAAGTGAGCGCTGCATCTGTTTGTCACTTTTAATATTTTACACATCCGCATTTTCGGATAACTCATGCTGCCACTGCATACATAACTAATGGGTAGAAAGCCCTAGAACAAATGTTATAGCTTAACTCCAGACAGTTTTTTATTTTGTGCAACTGTTAGAACATCTGTTGGGGTCCTCATTGTTATCTGTGGTCTCATTGGGAATATCTTCTCCTGGTGACAGAGGATCACACCGTCTTGTCCTTCAAAAAGTAGAGCGTAATGGACAATCTCTCCAATGGTGACGGAGAAAACAAAACATATTTCCTCTTTCTTTTAATACAGTGGAGAATGGTTAGAAACTCAGTTATGATTTTAAGCATTGTCTGTGCCTTTCCCTCTAGGCAGTTGCCCCATCTGAATTAGAAAGCATTGTCCTGGCTAGGAAATTTAGGCTGTGATCAATTTTATCAGATGGCAGTTATTGTATGCTTTGGGTTGTGCAGAGAAATCACAGGGGCATATTGAGGAAACCCACATAAACAGTAGGAGAGCATAATATTCTATGCAGTTAGTATCTCTATAACCCAGGACCTCAGCTGAGCCAACACTTAGCCAACATGCTGTCCTTATTACAGGCAGTCCCCGAGTTATGAACACAATAAGGACTGAAGGTTTGTTCGTAAGTCGAAGTTGTTTGTAAGTCGCAACACTGCATTTGTAAGTGTAATTTCCAGGCGGAACACTGCATTTGTAAGAGTAACATCCGCCTGTGCATTGATGTGGGATGTTCCAGCTGCTTTTTATGTTATCTTCTGGCCATACAGTACATGTAGTACTGCAGTGTGGGATGTGTCCGGAGGTTATCGGAGGTATCCAGGACCAGCGTGGAGCACAAGTGGCTGGCATTTGAGGCCGTTCGTAAGTAGGAGTCGTTTGTAACTTGGGTGTTCGTATCTCAGGGACTGCCTGTAAACCCTTTTAAAGATGTTTTCAACTATTTGGGATGGTCTCCAATCAAGCAGATTTTTATTTTATAGAAAAAAAAGTGTTAGATCATAAAGGAGGACTGAATTTCCCCTAGTCATTATACATTACTACTATATACGGTGGAGTTTTGTTGTGGTAAAGTACTGTATATATTATGCATATCTATATGGATAATTTTTTATTACAAAAACCACGGAAGCACACAACACAGGTTCTATTTGAGAGATGCTTTATTAATATTATTATTATAGGAATTAAAGACAGATGTACATTCTAAGAGGTCATTTCCCCTTATTATTATTTTACATGCGCATAGTTTAAATCTGACAATGTATTTTTGTGGGGTGTTTTTTGCATCAGTTATAGCAGTGCAAAAGTTTTCAACATCTCAAGAAAGAAAAGGAACTCGTGTACATGACAGAATCCACAAATAACCCATGCACATGGACATTCTAGTTAACCTTTTTTTCTTGGTAATGAACTTTATAAAACAGTCATTTTTATTATTTTTGTAATATAATGTATGCTGTGTGCAGTTATGCACTTAGCCAAATCTTAGTGATTGAAGACCAGGCCACCACTCCAGTTACTCTTCCTTGTAATGCCGAGCTATATAGGCAGACACCTAGGGCATCATGGATGTCCAAGATTCTCAGTCACAATTTTCATGCTTCTGCAGTAACCCATGGGGTATAAAGCAAATGGTTAAAACTATGCTCTTGCCTGTCACTTCCTATGCCAGGCAGTTGGTGTCTTATGTGGCTGGTCATGCCTTTACAGGAAATGCAATTAACATGGCATCCCTGTGCTTTTTGCAATCCTTATCATGGTCAATTGAAGAGATGAGGGGTGGGGTCAAAGCTGCCGTCTTGCCTTTGGCCTATTCTGCCCTAATATGTCTCTGTTGTAATGGCACACTTACCGGTTTAAGTAGTCATCCAACAGTCCTGGCCAAAACTGAGGTGCTAATAAAACTTTAGACCAATCTGCTGATGGCCTGATGTCTTATGTTATAGCGTACAGTGCAGGTCTCATTCTGAATTCATTGATGGCTATGTTAGTTAAAGATAATCAATAAAGAATGGAGAGGGTGAACTGTGAGCAATATAATAATGAATGTGAATTTCCTGATGAGTAATCCAATCAAAGTTATTAATTACCAATACCAACATCAATAACATTGCTCACCCAAGGTGAAATGTAAAACATTAGCTTTTCTCTGTAAGTATGGCTAGTTGTATATCACAGCACTCTGACAAGTTGTAGCCCTTTCCTATTATTTAATTTTTTAGTTTTAGACTTTTCTTTTTAGTGGTCCTTAAAAAACATGGGGGAATATCAGTCTTAAGCTTTTCCTTCAAGAACCACATAAACATGCATGTTTCAATACTGTTTTATGTGGCAGTAAGAAAACCATGGCACCACGCTTATCTCAGCTCTAACCAATGGCAACATCAGGCTAATAAAGAAAAATATTTAACCAAGTTTAGAACCATTTCCACCAATAGTAATGGCCCAGATAACTGATTCTGTCTTCTGTACAGTATAGAGAATGAGGCCCCATACACACGAGAGGATTTATCCGCAGATACGGTCCAGCGGACCGTATCCGCGGATAAATCCTCTCGAGGATTTCAGAAGATTTCTATGCGATGGCGTGTACACACCATCGCATTGAAATCCGCGCTGAAATCCTCTGCCGATGACGTGTCGCGCCGTCGCCGCTATTATGACGCGGCGACGGGTGCGACGCTGTCATATAAGGAATTCCACGCATGCGTCAAATCATTACGACGCGTGCGGGGAATCCCTTTGGACGGATGGATCCGGTAAGTCTGTACAGACGAGCGGATCCATCCGTTGGAATGGATTCCAGCAGATGGATTTGTTGAGCATGTCAGCAAATATCCATCTGCTGGAAATCCATCCCAGGGGAGATTTATCCGCGGATAAATATCCGCAGGAGTGTACACATCATAGGATCTATCCGCAGAAACCCATTTGATGGGATTTATCTGCGGATAGATTCTATGGTGTGTATGGGGCCTATGACTGTTGCCTGATCCTGCCAAATACATCTTGGAGATCCAACGTGTATGAGCACGTTTAAACTATGATAACCATAAATCTTTATGTAGCCATAATACCGTTCATTGCACAGTGTTTTAGAGATTTTTTTTCCTTTTTAAAGTAATGCATTTTGAAAGAATTTACAACTAAAAGTCTAGATCAACTGAACTATTTATAAAATGCCCAAATAAATTACAATGGTATGGTTTCCATAAACACTTTTCTATTCAAAGAGAATTCTATCACATTATGGAAGGTCTTATATATTGTTTTTTTTTCTTTAATTTTAAAGAGACATCATTTCATTATTTAAATAAAAGGCAACTGCATTATTTTTATTTCCTGTGTATGCATATAAAAGCCCATACAGAGCACAGTACATTCTACAAAGTATGGAGAGAAGTGATGCTGCGTTATTACTGACACTACCCCTCCTGCCAAGTTATCCATTGACATTTTAAGGAAAAATAAGATTTTATTGAAAAAAATAAACATTTCAACCCCATTCAGCTGACATTCAGCTGATGAAACCCTTCTAAGTTCATGTTGTGAAGGCATAACTTGAATATAAATTAAGGTTTTCTGTCTGTATTTCAAAGCAAACCTATGTCTGCACTGATCATTAGTAACAACTGTCAGCGAGATATATCATGACTGGGGAAAGGTGTGCTCCATCCCTTACCTATCTTAGCCTATCCAAAAGGGAGGTGAGGGAATGGGAAGGGTCAGGCAGCACAAAGGCCATGACATCTGGTCAAGCTGGTTAACACCTCTATCATCACACCACCTTTTTCTTGATGAAAATGTTTGCACTGCCAATAAGCATAGCATTTGGAGTGTTAAAAATAAGATCTGAAATAAATACAAACTGTGTACCGTTGGGTACATCGGAAGCAAGATATTTACAAATCTCTACTGAGGTTTTAAGCAAACATGTCATGAAAGGAGTTTGGTGGCTGCCATTGTAAAGGTGCGTATTGCCTGACGATTTATGCTTTCTTCAATCCGAGTCACTGATACAGAACAAGTATGCACATTAGCAAAATCGGAGCAAAGTCAAAACACACACTGACTTGTATCGGGGTAAGCTATGCTTCTGTGCCTCCTTCTCCCTTCCTGTTGTGTGCTGTGGGAAGGGTGGGGGCTCTCAAAGCTCACTGCTGAGGGATGCAGCAGCTGTATTGGTTGGCACACTGGCATAGGAGTGATATAATGGAGTTGGGACTGTGGATGCCTGACCACTGGTGCTGCTTCTTTTAGTTCCTGCATGTTTTCTCTCAGTGAGCACACTAGGAAACAAAGCCAGAAGCCTTATTTAGTGGCCATTTTGGGAGAGCCTGAGTTACAATGAAACTTATGCAACTATGTTTCAAGAAAAAGGTTGAACGGGGTGGGACTTTATGTGTGCCTCAGAGGAGTAAATAAATATATATATAGATACTAGAATTACAAAAAAATAAACAACTGAATGAAACTTAGCTCTCTGATAAGGCAGAAATCTTAGTTGTGAATAAATATAAAAAGTGTGTGATGCAGCTCTCAATTGTTGATCCAAGTGATGAACAGCTAAGGGGAAGTTCCCAAACTTGATAGGTATTGTTTGGGAATGTCCTTCTTCAGGATTTTTACTTCCCCTGTTGCACTGGCAACCAGGACCTACTAATGCAAGCAAGGAACCAGCAGCTAATAAAGGCAAGTGCTCTAAGTAATTTACCAATTCCTAGCTTGTTGACAAGGTTGTCAAGAAGCATTGGAGTCCAGGCATCCTCCACATGCAACACATTCAGCCACCGAATGTAATGCTAATTTTCTAATGAAAAAATGTCAGATAGGCAGAAGCCACACCTGCCAATTATTCCTGTTTGCAATTTTTACTATTTGTGTTGTCAGGTTTGTTTTTTACATTTGTGAAAATTATTTTTGTGTGAACATAAGTGATTTGCAGGCACTGTATTTTTTTTGTTGGAAAGTAAGTTACATTGCCGCATTTAATGTCTAAGATTTTGTCTGTGAAGATTATTACCTCTTATGCTGAGTACACACAATCGGAAATTCCAGAAAAGTCTGATTTGAGCTTTTGGTCAGAAATTCCGACCGTGTGTATGCTCCATCGGACTTTTGCTGTCGGAATGTACGCCAACAAAAAATTGAAAGCAGGTTCTCTATTTTTCATAGAGCAGAAGAGCCGAACTGCCTATTGAACTTCGTTGATCTTGACTCATCGTACATCTTGTATGTCACCGCGTTCTTGACTGTCAGAATTTCTGTCAAGATTTGTGCGACCGTGTGTATGCAACACAAGTTTGAGCCAACATTCCGTCAGAAAAAATCCACGGTTTTCTTGTCGGAATTTCCGATCGTGTGTACGCGGCATTACTTGATAAAAGGTTATGTCACACATCAGACTCTTTATTCTTCTTCAGTGCCCATAGTTGTTTTACATGCATACTTGCTCAGGATCTGTAACTCTGAAAGTATAAACTAGAGTTTCATCATGGCAGCCAGGCAGCTAGCATTTTCAAAAGTAGGGATCAATAGTGGTGCTCCCGTGTTTCTCTTAGGACACGTTTTCTCTATCCCTCTTGTTTTGGAAACCCAATGGCCCTCTACTACTGACATCATTTTGTACTCAGAGAGGGCCAGGTTCTTCAACCCAGTTAATAAAAAAGTCAAACCCAAAGATGCATTGATATTGACAAACATTTTTAGAACTGTGTAGTACTCATTTATAATGAGTATGAATCACTTCAAATGTACAGTTAAAAATATAAGATACAACCCTAAATTAACCCATAACCCTAATAAGTTAACTTGGTTTGCTGAAGTTTAAATGTGTATCTCCTATACATGGAGCCTCACCACCAAGATAACAGGTAGTGATGCTCTTTTTTAATCCATACATGATCTTACTTATATGATGGTGTAGATTGTTATAAAGTACTCAACAACTTTATAAAAAAAAGCGATGAGGAAAGTATTGGAATACAGGTTAAAAAGCAAGCAAACCTGTTTCCTTTATCTTCACAAATGTAACGTCTATTGTATTATTATATTCAACCAAGGAACCACCAGTGAGGTTTTTGGACACATGAGGTCAGTGGACAAATACAAAGCAAATGAACCCTTATTATTCATTATTATTTTTTATAAAAATGTGCAGTTTCAATAAATAATTTTGAGATATGCCCTGAATCATGGTGTTTATACTAACTGTTAAGGAAGACTAACAAGATACCATATCAGGGCTTAGCCCTGTTTTCTTTCTTGCTGAGTTGTAGTGCTTTCTTTGCATTCAGCGGAGCTCAAGCATATGTGATACAAGGAACGCACTGACACAGTCTAATCATGTATTGGATACAGTCAG
This sequence comes from Rana temporaria, assembly GCF_905171775.1. Classification (NCBI taxonomy): domain Eukaryota; kingdom Metazoa; phylum Chordata; class Amphibia; order Anura; family Ranidae; genus Rana; species Rana temporaria. The sequence continues at coordinate 111,624,100 of NC_053490.1, read as the reverse complement.
TTGATGCTTTCACCCTTCACCTTCAGATATCTGAATTGGACCTGTTCTTGCTCTTCTGCTTCTTGCCACTATTCCCACTACATCTTCTACCATTTGAGATTTATGCACATCAAAAGGGGTAGGAAGTATCTCAAGAACTGGTTTTACAGCCTAAGAGACAAGAATAAAGGTCATCTTTTCTGTCTTTTCTGCCCCAGAAAAGACACTCCGACTACATGGCATTAAAATGGTAAATCAAAGACACCTGAAAGGAGGATATATTCCATTCAGAATGGGGTACACAATGTAAATGGAGTTTCTTGTCAGTTATCCAACAAAGTATTTTACCTGCAAAGACTTTTCTGACACGGCCATTGTAGAGAACAATATTTTCTTACTTCATGTCCAGTTAAATTGCAATGAGCTACCCTGAATGGTAAGAGGTTGCATTACAGTTCACCGAGAAGTACAGGACTGTGTACTTAAGCCCTTAGTTTTTTGTAGTTCTGCAACTGTTGTGGGGCTAAATTACCGCTAATCAGATGACTATTGCACTTTCAGTGGCAGACATATAAAAAAATGCAAAAAAGGCCAGGCTTTAACACCTATTTTTTTTTTCTTTTATGTATGCACATGCCCATGGTGAATATGTTCATTTTATTTATCTTCCTTCCCACATATCATCATATACTTTTCCTCTTGTCCAGTTCCTTGCTCGATAGCATTATCAGAACCTCTACCAACACTTCCTTAGTATAACTAAAGGTATTTTTTTTAAAGTTTTGGATAGTGGGGAAAGGGATTAAAACATATATCAGTTTTTACTGCTGTCTGTGTCCCCGTCAGGGAGATTCACCCTCTCTATTTTTCTTGTTTACAATGATCATCGAAGTGAAAGTAAAAGAAAATCCAAAGTTCTAGATTGTTCCCCAGAAAAGTAATGAAGAGGAAATGTTCCAGTGGGAACACTACTTCTGATGACCTGGGGGTCCCCAAGAGATTCTCTTAATTAGCAGGGATTTTTTTCACTTCCTGTTTTGGCTATGGGACAGAAAGTGAAGGTAAATCTCCCCAATGGTACAAGGATGACAAAAATAAACCTTACAGAGGTTACAACCCTCCCTTACTCTATCCAAAATGAAAAAAAAAAAGTTTTGCCTATAGTTCTACTGTAAGAATGATGCTAGGTCATGACATATCAAATAAACAATTAAGCAGCCTAATAGTTTTTTTTTCAAGCATCTAGCCATGAAAGAGAGAATTCCTCTCTATCCTGATCGTCTCCCACCTCTCAGCTCTTTCATGTTGTGTCATCGTCCCCCCCCCTCCCCCCATATATCCCTCATATGGCTTCCTTGGCTCTTTGGGCCCATGGGCAGCAGAAGCTGCATGTCTGCCTGCAGTAGTTAACAACAGTTGGAGAGCTGCAATTTTTTCTTTCAAGGTTTAGCAGTACTGCATATTCAATTTTAAAGTTAGCAGATAGAATGTTACATTTAAATTATATTTTACCAGTAAAAACAGAAGAAGGCATGACAACAATTAAATTAGATTAATATATAAAATATGAAGATTCTGCGCTTAGGAGTAGATTGGGCTGCTGCCTCCTCTAGAATTCTCCAGTAATGGAGCAGAAAAGTTGTAAACAACAACAAAAAAAAGGTAGGCGGCGCTGCCCGTCATCTGAGGAGTTAACCTCCAAAGGTGAATCACACTTTAAGTGCAAATTATGCCAATAATATATGTATATATATATATATATATATATATATATATATATATATATATATATATATATATATATATATATATATATATATATATATATATATATTTCATATGACATTACACATTTATAGGTTTATACACTTTGATCACTGTGATATATATATATATATATATATATATATATATATATATATGTACAGTATATATATATATATATATATATATATATATATATATATATATATATATATATATACATATATTATTGGAATGATTAGCACTTGCACTTATTCACGTGAAATGTGATTCACCCTTGGAGGTTCACTCTTGATGGGCAGCGCCACCTACCTCTTTTTCTTTCGGTTTACAATGCAATTTGATTGTAAAGAAAAAAGAAAGGCATAATCACTATATAAAATATTTGTTCCACATATTAATGTATTGATTTGCACATAGTGTGAGCACAAAAAGGACACTGTTATCATACAAGATGAAAAAAAAAATTGTGAAATAGATGAGAGAGTTTCTGTTCTAAAGTGCTCTGTTACTACCAACAGTATATCTCACTTTGTGAAATACAAATATATATCTATATATATTTTGATCTGTGTTATATTATTACTATATACTGTATTTTCTGTATGTATCTGTCATAGGTGGAACAGATCCAGCATATGGGGGATCTAGTAGGACAGATAAATTTGTGGTATAAAAAGAAAATCAGGGTCTTGTTGCCATGGCAAATTCAGTTAATGGGAACACAAGAGCAAAGTTGCAGCGGAATAAAACAGCGTTTAACTGCCAGCATTCAGTCTTTTCAGTTGCAATAATGAAATAAACTTGCAAGGAAAAAAGTACACCGGTTAAGGTGAAGGCCTCCATCTCACCAGAGTAAATGATCAGTCAGGAGAATGTTAAATAACTGGCAAGGAGATGTGCCATAACTTTCATTGTGTTCTAAAGTGCTTTTCTGTACAGCAGCAAGGGATGTACAAATGAATGGTGTGAAAATGTAAAATGGCCACAGCGTTATGAACATACAGGATCACGCTGCGCCTTTTAAGCACAGTGTGAGATGACGGTGGGGGAAGCAAACGTACCATTGCATCCTATAAGGCAGGGGGCAGGTCACTGTGGTCCCACTGAAATCAATGGAAATTCCATCAGCACCTCATTGGAGCAGCAAGCAAAAGGTCCCCAACCACCCTCCTCTTCTTTCTTGTCACTTGTTCTGTTTGATGTATCATTTTCTTTTGTATATGCATTTGTACATGTTTTTCTGCTGGAATGTATGTTATTTAAGGACAAAAAATAATAATTTTGTTCTATTTGCCCTCTGATTTCCTATTTGTCTGTGCTCTTGTTTTGTATTTTCCATGAAGGTGCACTGTGGGGGTTATTTACGAAAGGCAAATCCATTTTGCACTACAAGTGAAAACTACAAGTGCACTTAAAAATTGCACTGAAAGTGCACTTGGAAGTGCAGTCGCTGTAAATCTGAGGGGTATTTCTGAAATGAAGGGAAGGTCTGCAGATTTTATCACCCAATCATGTGCAAGCTAAAATGCTGTTTTTTTCCTTGCATGTCCCCCTCAGATCTACAGTGACTTTCAGTGGATTTTCAAGTGCACTTTGCCCTTGTAGTGCAAAGTTGATATGCCTTTCGTAAATAACCCCCTGTGTGTATCTGTCACCTGTAGTTGGTATCGTTGTCACAGAAAGAGGTGTCCCTTGGCTGACTGTGATGGCAATAAAAAGTCTGGTGGAGTGGGCCCAGCTTGGAGGTTATTGATGAGAGCTAGAAGCTGCGCAAAAACTGGTTGGCTTATCAGTCCCCCTAATACCAAGGGAATTCAATTTTTTATCTTTTTAGATATGTCAGTTATGTTTTTAACATTTATTGTAGGTTTTTATAATGGCTGAAGCCCTGGTAAGCTCTCATACCAGAATAAGTGGTTGGGGGCAGTATTGGCAGTATTGGCAGTATTGGCTTCAGGCATTAATCTTCACAGCGGTTTTCCAGAGTGTGGTTCAGGGTGAATTTTCCATACCAAGAGCGATAACCTCGAGCCACACTCAGGGCTGCATCGCAGTATTCAGGGAAAGTTACTTACCTTGTCCCCAGGATCCTGCAATGTCCCCCCGCTGTGTGCAGCGGCTGTGTCTACCGGCCGATGCTCTTTATGCCTGGCTCCGTTCCCTGCGAGCGGCGCAACGCACGGCGACAGTACCCGGCAGGAAATTCAAAAAGTACAAAAAAACTGAATACATACAGTACACTGTAATCCTACAGATTACATTACTGTATCAAATTATTTCACATCCCTTTTGTCGACTTCCTAGTGCTTTGTCCAGTGCCCTGGATGCAGTTTTATATTATAAAATTATAATAAATAGTGATTCATGGGGAAATTCATCATCAGACATTGAAAGTGACGACAGCGACAATTCTGCAACTGAGCACATTTCAGTGTTTTTGAGTTGATTACATTATTAAATGAATATTAATATTATTATATTAATATTGTTGATAAATATTTATTGTTATTTATTATATTATAATTTTGTTTTTCACACTTTATCATACCCGGGATGTCTACTAGACTCTTGTTTGGACAGATTTAAGTGAGTTATTCCTAAGAATTACAGGGCTCCAATTTTTAAACGCCAAATTCCCATGCAAAACAATGAACCACTTTCAGCATCAAAAATCTGACATAATCATACCGCCAGGGAAGTTAATAAGTTGATGTTGTTTTGGTAGAATCGAGTGATTGTTGGTAACATCTCACATCAGCCAAAAAGGGATTGGTTTTGGTATTTGTATATTTTGGACATCAATGACTATGGTGTGTTATTTTTGAAGCTGTGGCCGATATATATATATTTACACAAAATATATATCATTCCAATGAAAAATTGGGATTTGTACCCTACAGAAGATAGCTTGGATGGTAAATAACATTGTTTGTGTTATCAGGTCAATTCACAGGAAGCAGCAAGGGCAGTGCATTTCTGGCAAAATCAATATGCATTTTCTGCACTTGCTGAACATGTTCTTAGCCTGAAAAATTTAAATAAATGTACAGTAGTCACCACATCTAAGGATTGTTGAGCTGCAGTATATTATATGTATTTGCACCTCTGTTCCTTATAATAATTTAACAATAATCACTTAATTTCTTCCAATATAAAAGTAACTCTACTAAAACCAATCAAGGCGGTGCATCATTAAAATAATGTGATAGGAATCCAGCAATTAACTGGCCTTGTAAATGCCACTTCAAACTGATTACTCAGTTTTGAGTAAAATGACCAACTATCATGGATCTCACCAGAGAGATCCCTCAATTTCCCATCATGGTTGTGAAAGAATGAAAGTGGTTGAATGCTGAGTTACTTGTGCCATTGGCCACTGAGTTCTGCGTTTGATCCTCTGGAGCCGCACTACAGTTCATTTATTGATCCCTGTACCTTCTACTGATCTCACCAGAGTAGTATTCAATCTGACAAGGGTCAATAGCACCTTGGCTTACAGACACGTGCTTGTAAGAGATATCTATACACGGGATGCTTACAGCTGGAATGATCCAGAAGGCGATCACACTGCCACTCCACCAGAGAAACACATTTTGGGAGGTGTCATTTTTTTATATTTTTAAACATTGTGAAATCTCATTTTCTGTTGTGTCACAGACTACCATGTATTGGTTATTTTATATAACAAACTGTAATAGAATGTATTACAGTCAAACTGAGCCAAAACTGTTCTTAACTATGCAATATAAGTACAAATTTCACATGGCCAAATGCGGGGGGCTGTTTTCCTTTCTCATTATTTTCCAATCTTTAGTGTTTTTTCACTGGCACTGTAAACATTATTAAGTCTATTAATCTATGTTAAAGGTTTAAACAGCAATCCTTTAAGAACTCACAGGGGTTTATTTACTAAAGGCAAATCTACTTTGCACTACAAATGCACTTGAAAGTGCAGTCTCTGTAGATCTGAGGGGGACATGCAAGGAAAAAAAAAAACAGCATTTTAGCTTGTTGATGATTGGATGATAAAATCAGCAGAGCTTCCCCTCATTTTAGATCTTCCCCTCATATCTAAAGTGACTGCACTTCCAAGTGCACTTGTAGTGGAAAGTGGATTTTCCTTTAGTAAATCAACCCTACAGTCTCTCTAACCTCAATCTTAATGTAAATGTGTACTTAGTGCTTTATTCAAATCCAACTCTTTGTGATCCCATGGATTTTAGCACCCCAAGCCTGTATATCAGTAAATGTCTTTCTGAACAATCAAAATTTGATACATTTGTTTAACCCTTGAGTTAGTTTAAATGTTTTACCACCCTGGTGTCAGTCTGTGGAACTTTGATACTTGTTGGGCCCAAGAGTTAGTAGCAGGAGCATTGATTCTTAAATATGCTGTAATGTTTTCTATCAGTTTAATGTAATATGTCCATACTGTCTGACTCTGCATATCTTCAGTCTCCAACCACACCTGTAGCATGTCCAAAGTACCTGGTAATTTCCTCTCTGTGCAGTTTCAAACAGTCTTCTGTAGCATTATGTAGCCCCCCCTCTAGTTAGGCTGCTAGGTACATTTAGTTTTTGGCTCCATTGTAATGAAAGAAGCAGTGCTTAATTGTGTTGGTCTGTTCAGGGTTTCCTGAGCTGAGAGATTTATTCCACCTTGTGACAGACTCACCTGGGACAGAGGCTTTTGGAGGGGACTGAATGCTAGCCTCTTGCCTTGCGATCATGGGCCCTGGCATTTGGGGGAACGGTGCTCTTTGTGAGCTGTATGCCTGGGGACCCTGTATATGCCATATTAGAGTGACTGATTCATACTGTTGGGACACAGAGTGTAAGGAGATGCTAATGCCATCCCCTCCAGCCATCTGTCTGTTCTCTGTGCTAATTGACCTTGCTATTGTGTGAATATGTCCTGTGTTTACACTTATGATAATGTGTATTGTATAGCAGGTGAGCGAGAAGACGCAACGTCTACCCTGAAAGGTCATATCTATGAGTCGCCTAGTCTGGGTAAATGATTAGTTAATTAGCTCATGTTAATTTATGTTCTGGTTACCTCCTCTTTTAACTGTATATAAGGTTGTATTCTTGGTTCTATTAAACACTCCATGTTCAGCAGACAAACAAGTCTCGTCTCGTTGTGTGCTTGTGAGCAGCTGGAATATCTGATATCTATATCCAGACTGATAGAAAGCGGTATATGACGGAAGCACTCAAGCGGAGTGTGGGGCAATCCGTTACATTGGTGGCTAGCAGCGGGACGCTACCTGCAGTCTGGGACATCCAACCTCCACTTGGATCCAAGGTTCGGATAGCAAGAGAGGAGAGGTACAGATACCAGCCACCATGGAAGAGGAATTCGGAAGGAGGTTGCGAGAGAAGCAGATACAGCACAGAGGACCAGTATCAGAGCAGGTCCTGCTAGGATGGTTTGATTCTATTCACTGCAAACTCTGAAAGGAAGCGCTAGCCCGTGAGCAGCGACACCAGGGAAAAGTTTTCCCCTCCAACCGGGAAAGGTACTGGTTGCAGTATGGATTGCGGGTGCTGTTTGGGAGAAAAAACGCACAAGGAACAGACAGCTGAATTAAGCAGGCTGGTCTGGGCAGAGATGCGGCTGGATGAGAGCTACAGAGCCATTCGGTGGCATGTATCCCAAGCATGTCCCTGGATAGCGGATGACAGCCCAATGGAAGGGTTAATCTACGGCGGCCTGGGACTGTTGTATGTGAAACTGACAGGGGACGCTAACTTTGGGAGTGATTTGGAGTGGCGGTTGGATGAAATCATGGATTTCATAGAAGGGCTACTGAATGTCTCAGAAGTGTACCGGGCACTGGAAGATATAGAGTTTCTGGCCGTTCAGGAATGGGAGCTGGAGATCGCCTACAGACAGCTGCTAGACTCTGCTCAGCGCCAGGGCTGGGCTCCCTTTGCCTGGGACTATCAGGAAATACCAGTGGACAACTCTGAAATCCTGGCTGAAGAGTCGGCAATGTGGCAGAGTAACAGTGTGCTTTGCCATCCTGCCCCCGCAGCTATGGATGCGGAGGTCTTATGGCGGATGCAGCAAGTGCTGACTGACCTTGATGATCCTGTTTCTGCATGGGATGCTCTTGGATGGAGGAATGTGCCTGTCCAGCAGTATGCCAAAGAATCGGCAGTGGAAAATCTGGATATTGCCATCCCCAAAGATGAAGTGCTGACAGCAGGGCAGAGTACTGCTAACCTCTACCCAGCACCGATAGCATATTCTGGGTTCCACAGACAAGAGATGGTGAACCTCTATCCCCAGACACCAGTTGCAGAGACAGGGGATTTGATAGACTTTTCAGCTGAGGAAGAACAACGTTATGAGCCTCCAGCAGATGAGCTGGTATCAGGGCCACACTTCACTATGCTCTGCCCATCACCAACAGCAGTATCTATGGAGTTGCAAGGAACTTCCTCAGCTAAAGTGCTGGTCACCGAACAGAAGGTTCAAGACCTCTGCCCCACCCCTGTGGCAGTTCCGGATGCTCAGGGTGAGAAGGCGGTGATCACTTCCCAGCAGTCGATACAGGGGGAAAAGGGTGAGGAGGTGTTTATCGTCCCTCCCTAACAGCTTGCCAGGGTGGAGAACGTGGTCTTTCCTCCCCAGCAAAGATCCGTGCATCTGGGAGACAGTACCATAGACATGTTGTCCCAGCAGCCAGATGAGGGAATGGAAAAGGAAGCAGCCAGCTCACCTCCCCAATGGCAGCTACACAGTTTGGGTGAGGAGGAATCCAGCCTCCTTTCCCAACGGTTAGCCGGAGCGAATGATGTAGAGTCCCCAGCAAAAGTGCTGGCAAAAGGGCAGAGCTTCGCTGGCCCCTGCCTAGTGCATACAGTGTCTCTACAGCTTCAGGAAGCTGGGGCGGTCGGCCCCTCTGCCCAGCAGCAGGCCAAGCCCCGGAATGTTAAAAACCTGGCAGCCGGACAGAGAGTCAATGACCTCTGCCCCACATCTACTGGTGTCAACTACTCCTTGCAGCCAAGATTGGAGGTCATGCGGACAGACTATGTGAGTTCGCTTTGTCCGACTAACGCATGTCCAGACCAGGTGGAGGTCTGGGACCTTGTTAGTCGACTTTTGATGGGGGAGAAATGTGACAGACTCACCTGGGACAGAGGCTTTTGGAGGGGACTGAATGCTAGCCTCTTTCCTCGCGATCATTGGCCCTGGCATTTGCCTGGGGACCCTGTATATGCCATATTAGAGTGACTGATTCATACTGTTGGGACACAGAGTGTAAGGAGGTGCTAATGCCATCCCCTCCAGCCATCTGTCTGTTCTCTGTGCTAATTGACCCTGCTATTGTGTGAAGATGTCCTGTGTTTACACTTATGATAATGTGTTGTATTGAATTGTATAGCAGGTGAGCGAGGAGACGTGAAAGGTCATATCTATGCGTTGCCTAGTCTGGCTAAATGATTAGTTAATTAGCTCATGTTAATTTATGTTCTGGTTACCTCCTCTTTAAACTGTATATAAGGTTGTATTCTTGGTTCTATTAAACACTCCATGTTCAGCAGACAAACAAGTCTCGTCTTGTGTGCTTGTGAGCAGCTGGAATATCTGATATCTATATCCAGATTGATATGAAGCGGTATATGACGGAAGCACTCAAGCGGAGCGTGGGACATTCCGTTACACACCTTGCCTCTGAAAGAAGTTTCCAGAGCATAGGGTTGTAAGATTTAAATTATTATTTAAATATTTATCTTGCCCCAGCCAGACCCTTAAAGAAGGCACCCAGAAGGTGGGTAAGTGATAAATGGGCAGGAGGGCTAACCACAGTGTTCTTTTCCCTTTAAGGGAGGTATCCAGATCTCAGGGCTGCTGCCCCTGGAGGCAGCTCCACTAAAGACAAGAAGCTGCAGTCTATTCCTTAGCAGCTGCTTGACTAAGTGCCTGGGGGAGATTGCCTAAGGATTACATTTTGCTGGACAGCATTGCGCTAAAGTCCTGGGTCTCGAGAAGGATCTAGTTATTCTCCCTCAGGATCAGGAGTATGTTGGTTGGCAGACATTGACTCTGTGTAAAGACCTTGTTGGTGACTGTTAGTTGTGCAAGTGCCAGAAGGGAACTAAGAGGCAGAGGTTGCTATATGGACTGCTGTGGTAGGGCCCTAGATATATTGGCCATTCCCTGCTACCGCCAGAAAATAAGCTTTTGGATGATTAGAGAGAAGTTTGCTCTCCTAGTGTTGTTACTGATTGTTTTGGAGTATCCTGTGACCCTAAACTCCTCTCTTGTTATAATTCTTGAAAACATACATACTAAAAAGACATCCACTATACTAGTTGAGAGAACTTGGGCATATTCTCAGCGGCCCCCTTCAGAGGTAAGTACTACAATTACATATAGTGAACATTATGTGTAGTGATTTTGTGATGTTAGCACTGTTCTAGTTTCACATGGTTGCTACAGGGTAGAGTTAATATTTATGTAGTGTATCCTCTATTCTGCTGATGTCCATAGCACTAACATAGTCTGCTATTGCTCTACTTACAAATATGTGGAACTGTTTCTTCCAATATGATATATTCTTCCTCCCAATTCTTTGCAGTTTCCACAGATGGCTAAACAGATTTAAATGTCAAGTTGGTCTCATTAGGATTCCTAATGGGAACTATCAGATCTATCTGATAAGCTGTCACATAAGAATCATCTAAAAGAGATATCGGCTGCAAACATGAGACCACAATCCATAGTTAAACAGTTTAAATTATTCCTTGACCTTCATATATTTTAATATTTTGGATGTAAGATTATACAAGCAGAACTGAGGCTATACAGCTTCAGTTTGACGCCAACCTATCTGAACCCCATTGTCTGCAAAATAGGTAATGGTAATGCAGCTCCCTGAAAATCTTTAACCTGAGATGTGATGATGAAGTTCCAACTCAAAATGTTAAATCAAAATTATTTGTCCAAAAAAAATAAAATAATCAACAGTTAATCTCTTACCAGTAAGCAATTGTTTAAATCGAGCCAGGCTCTGGAAATTAATTAAAAAAAATGGTGTCTTTACTAAGGTACTGGAAAGGTTGATGAACACACAGTCGTCTGAGATAGACTTTGTACAGCACTTCAAAACAAGGCACAGAAACACAACACCAAAACCCAGGACACAGACAGGACACAACAGACAAGAAATTCTTGTTATTCCATCACAGGGAATGAAGAACATACAATGATCTACAGGTGCTTGGCTTGGAAATTTGTTTTTGGGAATGGTCAACTAATCAGTGCTCTGCATACTCTGAGAAGAGAAGTTTGCAGAGCATTGTTAATCTTCTCGGAAAATGTCTGATGTCCTCCTGCTTGGCGGGTCTTAGAGGAAGAAACAGGATTAGGTTCTGCACATCTTAATTAGCTGGAGAACATATGTGTAGTGGTGTTTAACAGGGAGGAGTCTATCAACAATGTGCTATGTGGAAATGTTGCAATACTAAGTCAAAAAATCCAAAACATTGCATTCACCTAATTAAACTACTGTAAGTACTAACATGCTTTGGTCCCCTTCGGAATAACTACATTATAATGAAGTGGAAGGCATGGTCCCATGATCCTTCTGAACAGGTCCAATTTCTTTATTCTTCTAGATGGCTCAGAATCAATGAGTCTCAAATCATTTACTATTGGTGAAATCCAGATGTCATTGTAGTGTAACCCATACATAGCGGGGCCTGAGTGCTGATTTGAGGGCCACAACTCTGAACTCTGGATGCAGTTGTCTATTTGTAACTTTTTTTTGGTAAAAATTGTTCAGTGTTTTGTTATATTGCATTTTCCTAAGTTACAAAATGACATTTACTGTAGTGTGAGACACTCTTTGTTTCCTTCTTGAGGTGAGGTGAAGAGCCAGAGTTCTATATCCTGTTCTTCATGTCACTGTGCATAAGTGAAGTGTTTTTTGCATCACTCTGGAAAAACAAGAACTAAATCATGCAGAGCCTTGATAGAGCCATGAGAGGCAAACAATATAAAATGTAGATGATTGTACGTTGGTGACTGCATACAGCAAAAATAAATTTTAAAAAAGTGTCCTAAACTAGGAGACACACAAAAGGAAAAAGACAGCTCTGTTTCAGAGGCTGAACAGAGCAAAGGCAGTTCCATATGGTGGCATCCTAATGATCCACAAAAAAGAGACAGACCCACAAAGCAGAGACAGGTGGACAGAGACAAAGAGCTGTGCAATGATCTGTGGGTCAGCCCACACAGTGTCACAGACAGGGGATTCTGAGGACAGTCAAGTTCCCTGAATGTCAGATGTTCTGTGCGTGCCAAGTGACCTGCGACTTTAGATCCAATCTCTTTATTCCCTGTGCCCTAGTCCTTCTGTACTGCAGGGAGGGGATCTGAACCTCTATGCAGATGGAGTAGCGCCTGTTAAATGAAGAGAGAGAGAGAGAGATGCGTGTAAATATATTATAGCATTAAACAGTACTTACCAAAGAATGGATCACAGATGGTATGTTTTCTCACTGTAGGTTGTACACTAACAGGCTCAGGACTTACACAGTGTCATAATACGAAGGGATATGCTCACCCTTATAGCAGTTGCAGATGGTAGGTACTTGGGTGAACATTGATGAAATCAATATTATTTGCTTCTATAGATCCTGGGTGCAATTTTATTATAGGAATGGCATGGATGCCAGCTCTTCTATAGAGCATATCGTTAGCCATCTTTGGATAAAAATAAAGTTAAAACCAGGCCAGAATTCCACACTTAGGGATCAAGATAGTAACAATTATGGTTGAGACAATGTCAGAATGTCACTAGGTTGTCACTCAACATAGCAACTGCTGTTAAAAATGTCTAAGTGTGCTCAGTTTACATTGTCTATGTTGACTTGAATAGTTCCAAGGGCACTCTAGTAACTTATATCTTCCTAAAAGGGCAGTCACTCCATTCTCATAAACCCCATTTCCCTAAGCCCTTTGTCTCTCTTCCAGTTGCTCAGTCAACTATGAAAGAATATTACTATGCTGGTGAGTGGTGATGACCTGCCTTTTCTTTAATAAGCCCTGGTAAACACTTGCTCATTCAGCAGTCAGTTTTTAATGTTAGACTGGCAGCAATGTACAGCGCAACAGAGTTTGAATGGATTGCAGTACTGGCATTTCTGATGCACCTTAAAGCTGAACTGCAGGTATGGATTTTCTTGCATAGTTACATTGGTCCAACTTGGATCAATGCAAATATGCATATGTCATACCTGTGGGACTGGTGGGGAAGCAGAGAATCACTGTAGTAGTCACTGTCTTTTGTGTCCCAAGTTGACTGGGAATGCTTTGCATTCAAAGTGCATAAAGAGTCTGACATTTTTGGCATTATTTTCGACATTCTTTAATACTCAGATAGCCCTAGATCCCACTGTAGAGCTCCTTAATAAAAAAAAAAACCCTGACTTAACTCATCATCAATTCAAGTTACTCCTGCAGATCACCACAGCGGCCAAGCAAACTATAGTGAAAGCCTGGAAATCTCCCACCCTCCATGTCCTCGCCGTTAAACATAGGATCACACATATCTATCCATGTTAAGATAGAGGTATATTGAATTTTTGTGGTGTACTCCCTCACATGACTTATGTTAACAATTTAAGACCTGGTAGTAAGCCCAGACTGGCCATAGGGCACACCAGGCACTTGCCCGGTGGGCCGGGGCCGCATGTCCTTGTGAAGCCCAAGACGGCTAAGCTGTCCTTTGATCCTGGGCTAATCACCCGACCCTCTCTGCAGCAGGCCGGTGTCCTGTCAAAATAGCCAATTCATCAAGATTTCCAATTACATCACTTCTGGTGACTGTAAACCATCAACTATGGGAGATTCCGATGACCTACCGCTTTGACACAACACCGGCAAGCGTTTACACTCAGGTACACAAAGACTTTGCTGTTTTGACACAACAGCGGGTAATGAGGAACAAGTTGTCACCAACATGGAGGCAGACATTTTGTTGGTTAGTATCGGAGTGGACTAACAATATTCAAAATTTCAAATTACTGATGGTTTACATAAACCGGACGTAATTGGAGATCTTGATGAATTGGCTATTTTGACGAAACACTGGCCAGCCAGCTGACAGCTTATTTCAGCCTTTGGGCCAGGGGGTGGAAACTAAAGGTCTAACTGTGACCATGAAGAGGGAGGCACTGGAGGAGACGCCAGACGAGAGGAACAGTGAATGCGGCTCCCTGAGTGCCTGAATAGGAGCAGCAGCGGGGCGGCTGCATATACTGTAGAAGAATCAATATATTTTTTTCCTCCTGCAGCCTCTTAAAGTCTGCTTCTCCTCCTCTCCCTCCCACAGGCATTCAAAGACTGCAGGAGGAAAATTGAGAAATTGATTCTTATATATGCAGCCGCCCCACCGCTCCTCCTATCCAGCTGCTTTCTACTGCCCCCCCCCCCCCTGTGCTCTCAGCCCACTTGTGCTCTCAGGCCCCCCTGTGCTCTCCAGCCCCCCAGTGCTCTCCTGCCCCTATGTACTCTCCTGCCCCCTGTACTCTCCTGCTCCCCTGTACTCTCCTGCCCCCCTGTGCTCTCCTACCCCCCTGTGCTCTCTCTGCCCCATGTGCTCTCCAACCCCCCGTGCTCTCAGCCCCCCTTTTCTCCCGCCCCCAGTCCCTCTATGCTCTTCGCCCCCCATGCTCCCTGGTCTCCCCTGTGTTCTCTGGCCCCCCTGTGCTCTCTGCCCCCCCTGCTCATCACCCTCCACCCATGCTCTGCGCCCCCTTGTGCTCTCTGGCCCCCAGTGCTTTTTCCCGGCCCTCCTCACCTGGGCTGCTCGATCTAAAATGGCTCTGCCTATTTTTTGTCCCAGTCCGCGCCTGCAAGGTAGGATTGGGTAGGGATTTTTTATACAGTCTTTATGGACTTTATGGGTCAAGACATTTCTCTTATTGGTGTTTGACCCATTGTCCTGCTATTTTTCTGCCACCCTGTTTCATGGTTTTGTAGTTTTTTTTTGTGTCTCTACATGTGATGATTTATAAATCCTTCTGATATCTGGATGCATTTCATGGCTGCTTCGGCCGCCCGGATCTTTACCAGTTGATACTCTACCTTCTCCATGTATGTTTTGTACTTTATGATGTATTCTCCAGTTACCAGCCCTACTGATGCACTGCCCCACTAAGGCCCCTTTCACATGGGGCGGATCAGTATTGATCCGCCTCCGTATGCTCCGTATGCTCAGCGGGGATCGCTCCTTTGATCCCCGCTAAGCCAGCGGATGACAGGGCGGTCCACGCACACTGTCTGGAGAATCGGATCATTGCGGAGGCGGACGAGATCGGGTGTCAGCGGATGTTCATCCGCTGACACCCGCATTCTCATGGGGACCAATGTATGTCCCTTTTTCATCCGCAAACGGATGGATGAAAAAGTGGACATACGGTCCGCAGGTGTGAAAGGGGCCTAAGTGATATGTCTTGCTGCATACCATGTACTGTCTCTGTAGCAATCTGCACTTGTTCCTTTTTGTATAATTTTTATTGTTATTGTTATTCATCAATAAAGTATTTGAACAAGACATATATTCATAAATGGTTTCTTTATTTTGTTGTATTGTTTATGTAGCCTTTTTCTAAAATTATAAAAATTATTAAAACACAAATTCATAAAGGGTATCCAAGCCAAATGAGCAACCCCCTGTGCTCAATATGTAGCAGCACAGTTGCTTGGCATTGGACCTGGAAGCAGAGACTACTACAGTGATTTTCCATTTCCCCCAGTGGTCTGATGTGTACAGTATGGCAAATGCACACCCACATTGGTCCAAGCTGGACCAATGAAACGTTGCAAGAAAATACTACAATTCAGTACTTTTAGCACTCCTGATACAAATACATTTTTTGCCTTTGGTTTACTGAATACCAATCTCTTTAAAGAACTAAAAGTCTCCTGTAATCCCCTGCACATCAGACTGGGAGAGCAAAAGAACTGTTAGTCAATCAGACTCTACTGTGTTGCACAGTGCTATCCACCTATCAATGCAAGCTTCCTGACAGGTGAAGAGAGTACAATAATGACCTAATCAGTGCGCTGTAGTTTACAGGAAGAGCATGGTCTGACTATGATGCCTGACAATGGTGCCAGGATAACAAGACAGAGTAAGCAAATGCTTTGGCAGAGAAGACGATGTTAAAACCGATGTTTGCCTGCTGCTTAGCTTTAAAAAACATAATCTGTGGCCCAGAAGAGGTCAGTGTATGAATTCTAGTTTCAGTGCAAAACCTTAGGGTCATTATGAACTTGATGATGTTCCAGTGTGACTATAGAAGGTCTGTTCTTTAGAATGATAAGTACATAAACCTGCTTGCTCATACAGGTGGAGCATGCACGTTTATATATTCACAGCCTTATCTTGTGTGCCCTGTCCGTCCTGACTTGACCTGGCCTATCTCTCTGTGCACTTCCCTACCTGGTCTCCATGGAAACTGTGCACTAGTCCAGGTTACCATTTTCCTCTGTGCTATGCTCTTCCTCACAGGGCGAAAGCTCATCCACAGATGTTTGGTTCGTGATTCCTAAAAAAAAATAAAAAATAATAAGTATTAATGTATAGAACAACGAATATGGCATGCCAATGGCAGTAGATCACTGTCCTGTCACTAGGCAGAACAGAGAAATGCCTTGTTTACATAGGCATATCCCCGTTCTGCCGTTCCGTGACAAAATCGCAGGACACCGGCACGCTCCTGCTAGGCAGAAGATTCAAAGCAACGTACCTGTACGTTGCTTTGCCTGCCGTGCCATTCTGCCAACGTATATGTACGTGAGGCAGTCATCAAGTGGTTAATGACACTAATTTTTATTTCTCTAGTCTAGGGGTCTCCAAACTTTCTAAACAGAGGGGCAGTTTACTGTGCTTCAGACTTTAGGGGTGCTGGACTGTGGGCATGAGTAGACAATGTCTTAGGTATCGTGGTCAGTGAGAATAAATTAAAATAGCGCCTGTGATCAGTACGAAGAGGAATAGTGCCCCATCATTGGTATTATGCAAGTTCCTCAGTTTCTTTGTTGTGGAAGGGTGGGGCATCATATGGCCATAGCTTTTCCACCTGCAGTCATGCTTTGAGTGTGGGCATCCTTTGGCTATATAAACAAAAAAGGATACTGCGCTATTAAAACCCTAAAATAAGCTGCATAAGTGAGATACACACCAAGCAGAAAGAAACAAAAATAAAGCTGCACTATCGCAACCATAAAATTTAATTATACATGTGAAATAAATGAATATTATATTGAAATATAGGTGAAAACAACATTTCTAGATTGTAAGCTCTAACAAGCCGGGCCCTCTGATCCTTCCTTTATTGAATTGTATTGTAACTATAATGTCTTCCCTGATGTTGTAAAGCGCTGTATAATAATAATAATAATAATAATAATAATTAATGTCACTTTATGAGTAATGAACGAAAAATCAGCATGAATGTCACGCTATAGGTACCTAAACCTAATAACATATAGAGTATAAGTGAAAAATTGAAAGGTCCATAAGTGGTGAGTGGTAAAGTGAGTAGAAGGATATCAGTAGAAAAGTCCCTGCACAAAATGACATTTCTAAAGGAAATAAAGTAATTTAAAACTACTCGTGGCTATAATGAATTGCCGAGTCCCGGCAATACAGATAAAAGTCATTGAAAAATAAAACAGCATGTGTTCCCCCTTAGTCCATTACCAGGCCCTTTTGGTCTGGTATGAATATTTAGGGGAACCCCGAACCAAAATTTTAAAAAAAAGCGTGAGGTTCCCCCCAAAAATCCATACCATACCCCTATCCGAGCATGCAACCTGGCAGGCCACAGGAAAAGAGGGGGGACAAGAGAGCGCCCCCTCCTGAACCGTACCAGGCCACGTGCCCTCAACATGGGGAGGATGTCCCCATGTTGATGGGGACAAGAGCCTCGTCCCCACAACCCTTGCCCGGTGGTTGTGGGGGTCTGCGGGTGGGGGGCTTATCGAATCTGGAAGCCCCCTTTAACAAAGGGGAACTCCAGATCCTGCCCCCCCAGTATGGATTTTTGGGGGAACCCTACACCATTTAAAAAAAAATGTCACAGGGTTCCCCTTAATATCCATACCAGACCTGAAGGGCCTGATATGGAATTTGGGGGGACCCCCATGCTTTTTTTTTTAATTTTGGTTTGGGGTTCCCCCTCAATATTCATACCAGACCCAAAGGGCCTGGTAATGGACTAAGGGGGGAAACATGCGCTACTTTACAGCATACTATAGACACCCACCAGGTACAAAATTTAAAGGAATATTTCACTTTTATTGTTTCACTTTAAGCATTATTAAAATCTCTGCTCCTGAAAAAACTGCCATTTAAAAAAAAAAAAAATTGCATTGATACATGTCCCCTGGGGCAGGACCCGGGTTACCAAACACTTTTTATGACAATAACTTGCATATTAGCCTTTAAAATTAGCACTTTTGATGTTTCATGTTCGTTTCCTATAGACTTTAACGGTGTTCATGTGTACGAACAACTTTTTTGCCTGTTCGCATGTTCTACTGCAAACCGAACCGGGGGTGTTCGGCTCACCCCTAAAGACTGGCGTTTGTGGTGCTTTTGGAACAAGATATAGTTTTTCGTTTTTATCTATAATCCCCTGACTAAACCCTCTCTGTATGATGAAGTCTAGTTCTTTCTGGTAGGAAACTTTGGGGTCAGAAATCAATGGAGTGTATGTATCACGATCTCCAAGGATCCTGTAAATTTCCTCCATAAAGTCACACCTGTCGAGTATGACAATCTTACCCCCTTTGTCAGCAGGTCTAATGACAAGCTCTTTATTCTCGCACAAAAAGTCTAGACCAGCTGTCACCTCCTGTCTAGGTTGGGTCTTTTTGATAGGCATCTTATCAAGGTCCCTTAGCAAAACATCACTGAAGAGATGGTGCCAAGGACCCAGGTGGGTTAAACAAAGAGGCGTTTGAAAGCCCCGAATGTCGATAACCAATAGTTAATGGTCTGATTGCATCAATGGGGTTAGAGAGCATATAACGCTTAATGTTGAGCTTGCGTATATAAACCTATGCACATCCATATACCTGTAGGTCTCAAATTTATTAAGCCTACGTGGGGGGGCATAGTTGAAACCTTTATCCAGAACAAGTTTCTCTGATCCACTCAGAGTCACTGTGCTTAGATAAAAAATTCTGGCCCCAACTACAGTTTATTTTTTGGATCGAAGCCTCCCCCCCTCTCTAGATCCTCTCCCAACCTTTTGGTACCCTGACCTGGCCTGTGAAAACCCCAATGTTTCGAGTCACGATCATAATGGTCAGAACCTGTGTAGTCAAATCCACTGTTATTATCACCATTATAAGGCATAGCAGAGGTACCAATGTCTCTAGCTGGATATGGGATTTCATTCCTGCGATCAAAATCCGTTAATGGATAATCTTTATACCTTAACGGGAAAAAACTGTTCTGTTTATTGATAGTATATTCAAAATAATTCCTGTTATCAAAAGTGCCCAACGGCTCAAATTGATTTGGCCCAGGCACATATGATGAACCATAACCATGATGATTATAGTTGCCCTGAGTGGAGTCTCGAGACCATAAGGGGCCTCCTCCACCCTGGGAGTGTCCCTGTGTGGGCATATGGTAAGGACGTCCCTGGCTGGGATAGGAGTTGGGCTATATTGTGCCACGACCACCCCAAAAGGCCTGGTTCGGTCTCTGTGGACGATGTGGTAGTGGTTGAGGATAGTTAGGTGGCTGCCTACCTCTAACGCCACCATATTTTGATCGGGTGATTGGTGTGATCCCTGTCTAGTCCTATTCGGGGGCCCATGTGTATTCCCCTGGGAATTCTTTATGTGGGGTTGAATTCCCATTTCCGGGTGGCCACTAATTGAAACCTCCATTTCAACATTGCTTTTATTGGCTTGTTCAGCCAGAAGCTTTTTCTGTCACTCAAACACAACCCCACCCTGATAGTCAGTTAAGTCTCTATTATATTTTTTATTTTTCTTATTTTTTTGTTCTCGGTCCTCTTTTTCCAATCCTTTTAGGAGTAACTGAGACTTATCTTTGTATTCATTGGTATCCTGGAGAGGAATCAGTTTATCTTTAATAGTTTTGATTTCCTCATCGAGACAGGAAAGTTTGAGACCTTTCCTTTCAACTAAAAATGTAAAAAACTTTACTCCTGCCTTATTAAAATACTTATACCAGTCTTACAACTGGATATCTCCTTTTTGGGGGCTAACCTCCCATCTAAGGCTTCTGAGAACCATATTGTTTTTAATATAAGTTTCGAGGTAAGTGATGTCCCATTGGGTGTGTGTTTCAGACAACCAACCAGATCCCCCTCCTTTTCTTTAAAATTTTCAAAGACCCCCTCGGTGTTGACCACTCTGGTAGCACTATATTCAAAGATGTCCATAATATCATATATCATTTTTTTAAATACATGAGAAATAATACAAGATTAAAAGCAGTGGTATGAAATATCAAATACAGAATATAAGGTAATTATGTTGTTTTAATTTAGACCAATCTTAGTAGGTTTTAACTCTCCTGCCAATTTCCAAGATGGTGAATCTGGAACTTCCGGATCTCCGCGCGGAAGTTTAGGTGTTCCCATTCCGCGACTCAAATCGAGGCTTGGTTGCCCTGCTTCCTATATAGCGCGATGTGTCAGTGTGTCGCCCGTGCCCCAAGACGACGTGCTGACGTCATTCTGTATGGTGGAGGTGCTTTTGTCAACTTGGTGGATATTGGATCACTTTGAAATACCCTCTGACATCCTTCTACTCACTTTACCACTCACCACTTATGGTCCTTTCCTTTTAATTTTTCACTCATACTCTATGGGCCTGATTTACCAAGCCTTTACTCCATGACTCATGGAGTAAAAGCAGGAGTAGCAGCCGTTTGGCCATTTACTAAAGAAATACGCTGCTAGTGCAGTGTATTTCCCTAGTTACTAATGTGCTCCGTGCGCCCAGGAGAGGGTGCATTGTGCACCAGTACAGACCTGGCGCACGGCACATTAAACTGTAAATTGCGGGGGTTTGGGCGGGAGTTTATTAGGGGGGGAGGTGGGGGGATGCAGGGGAAGTGAAGTGACATGTGTTTTGAAGTGTTTGGCGGGCCGAATTGAAAGGGAAAGTGTTTTTTGAAAACACATCCCCGTACGCTTGCACAGTGCGCCTGAACCTCGGGAGGTTCATTTGCATACTGGGCATGCGCAGAGAGAAAAGTCAGGGATTCCCGTGCGCCTTGTCAGTACGCCGTGAAAATCTTGGTAAATACCAAGCGGCGTACCCGTGATTGCGCTGCGTGACGCGGCGCACGGGAATCTCCGAGCTGTTTTCAGCCCTGAAGGGGAACTCCGCGCCAAATTTCAAACTTGAAATCGGCGCGGGTCCCCCTCCAGGGCTACATTAGGCTCTTAGGCTTGGTCCGGAACGTGAGGGGTTAAACCTGCGCCGATTCGGCGCGGGGGTCCCCCCCAGATCCAAACCAAGCCCTCATCCCAAGCATGCAGTCTGGCCCGGACAGGAATGGGGGCGGGGACGAGCGAGCGCCCCCCCCCCTCCTGAGCCGTACCAGACCGCATGCCCTCAACATGGGGGAGTGTGTGCTGTGGGGGAGGGGGGCACTGCCCCCCCACCCCACAGCACTCTTGCCCCCATGTCGATAGGGACAAGAGCCTCTTCCCGACAACCCTTGCCATTGGTTGTCGGGGTATGCGGGCGGGGCTAATCGGAATCTGCGAGCTCCTTTAATAAGGGGGCCCCCAGATGCCGGCCCCCCACCCTATGTGAATGAGTATGGGGTACATCGTACCTCTACCCATTCACCTGGGGGAAAATGTAAAGTAAAATAAAACACCACACAGAATAAAATATTTTATTAATCTGCTCCGGAGCCCCCCCTTTCTTCTTTAGCTCTCTTAGAAGGGGGGGTTTCTTCTCTCCCGATCTTCTGCCGGGACCCTGGGCTTCGGTGATTTCTGCCGGGGGAGGGCGCCATCCCTCGGTCCTCTCCGGAGCCTTCCGCCGGATGCCCCCACCCCATTTAAGCTCTTTTTCATTAGGGAGGGGCATCCGGACTTCGGGGTCTTCTGCCGGGGGATGGCGCCTATCCCCCGGTCTTTCCGGTGCCTTCCGCCAGGGTTCCGGTCTTCCTGGTCTTCTGCCGGGGGTGCGCCAACTCCCCGGTCTTTTCTCTGCTCCCTCTTCTGCCTGGCTCCCCCGCGGAGCCAGGGCTTTCTTCCGTCTTCTTTCTTCTCTCTTCCTTCTTCTGCCTGTCTCCTCCGGGAGCACAGGGCTTGTCTCCGCTGTCTTCTTCCTTCTTTCCTTCTCTTCCATTGGATGTTGACACGACGAGGTTCCGCGCTGACATGCCGTGTCAGCGACGGGCATGGACTTATATAGGGTAATGCCACCATGTGACCTCAACCCATGTGACATCACATTCCCTGGGCATGATGGGAATGTGATGTCACATGGGTTGAGGTCACATGGTGGCATTGCCCTATATAAGTCCATGCCCACTGCTCAGACGGCATTCCAGCGCCGGACCTCGTCGTGTCAACATCGAATGGAAGAGAAGGGAGAAGACAGCGGAGACAAGCCCTGTGCTCCGCGGAGGAGACAGGCAGAAGCGGAAGGCATCGCAGAAGCCCGGAGAGTGGCGCCCTCCGGCGGAAGACACCGTACAAGCCCGGGACCCTCCCCCAAAGGCAGGAGCCTCCCTGGTGAAGGGGGTCCCGGTGAATTACGTCGCTGAAGACGGGGGTGGGGTGCCAGTGCACCCCCCCCCCCGCAGAAACCGTCGTGGAAGCCCGGGACCCTCCCCCAAAGGCAGGAGCCTCCCTGGTGAAGGGGGTCCCGGTGAATTACATCGCTGAAGACGGGGGTGGGGTGCCAGTGCACCCCCCCCGCAGAAACCGTCGTGGAAGCCCGGGACCCTCCCCCAAAGGCAGGAGCCTCCCTGGTGAAGGGGGTCCCGGTGAATTACGTCGCTGAAGACGGGGGAGGGGTGCCAGTGCACCCCCCCCCCCGCAGAAACCGTCGTAGTAGCCCGGGACCCTCCCCCAAAGGCAGGAGCCTCACTGGTGAAGGGGGTTCCGGCAGAAGATGGCGAAGCCCGGGGCCTAATGGGGTGGTGGTGGGGGGCCCCGGCAGAAGACCCCCGGCTGACTAATAAATTAATTTATTCATGTGTGGTGTATTATTTTTTTCCATTTTTTTCCCCAGGTGAATGGGTAGGGGTACAATGTACCCCATACTCATTCACATAGGGTGGGGGGCCGGAATCTGGGAACCCCTTTATTAAAGGGGTCTCTCAGATTCTGATAAGCCCTCCGCCCGCATACCCCGACAACCAACGGCCAGGGTTGTCGGGAAGAGGCTCTTGTCCCTATCGACATGGGGACAAGAGTGCTGTGGGGGGGCAGTGCCCCCTCCCCCACAGCACACACTCCCCCATGTTGAGGGCATGTGGTCTGGTATGGCTCAGGAGGGAGGGGGCGCTCGCTCGTCCCCACCCCCATTCCTGTCTGACCAGACTGCGTGCCTGGGATAAGGGCTTGGTTTGGATCTTGGGGGGACCCCACGCTATTTTTTTTTGCGCGGGTTTAACCCCTTATGTTCCAGACCAAGCCTAAGAGCCTGGTATGCACCTGGAGGGAACCCACCTTATTTTTTTTTTGGGGGGGTCTGGAGTTCCCCTTCATGAACAGCGATCTGTCATTTACACATGTCAGTCCCCCCCCCCTACAGTTAGAACACACCCAGGGAACATATTTAACCCCTCCCTCGCACCTAGTGTTAACCCCTTCCCTGCCAGTGGCATTTTTACAGTAAGCAATGCATTTTTACAGCACTGATCGATAGAAAAATGCCAATGGTTCCAAAAAAGTGTTCGATGTGTCTGCCATAATGTCGCAGTACTGATAAAAATCGCTGATCGCCCCAATAACTAGTTAAAACAAAAAAATAAATATTTTGTAGACGCTATAACTTTTGCCAAAACCAAACACTAAACGCTATTTGCGATTTTTTGGAACCAAAAAGATGTAGAATACGTATCGGCCTAAACTGAGGGTTTTTTAATTTTTTAGAATATATATTTTTGGGGATATTTATTATAGCAAAAAGTAAAAATATTTTTTACATATGTGGGCGGGACTTACGCAAGTCCCGCCCACATATATAAACATCGTTCAAACCACACATGTGAGGTATTGACGCGTGCCTTAGAGCGAGAGCAATACTTTTACCACTAGACCTTCTTTGTAACTATAAACTGGTAACCTTGAAAAAAAAATAAAAGGTCGCCTATGGGGATATTCACGGAATTCATTTTGGCCCCATTGCAGGAGTGTTTCCAATAGTAAAGCGTGACATGTAAGGTATCTATTTACTCAGTGTAACATCATCTTTCACATTATCCCCAAAAATTGGGCTCACTTTTGTGTTTTGTTAATTTTTAACCACTTGAGCCCGGACCATATTTCTGGTCAATGACCGGGCAAGTTTTTGTGATTCGGCACGGCGTCGCTTTAACTGACAATTGCGCAGTCGTGCGACGTGGCTCCCAAACAAAATTGGCAACCTTTTTTTTCCCACAAATAGATTATTAAATGTGCGTGTTTACTTCTGTCTTTAACACCTCCCCTTCAGGCTGGAAAGCATCAGATCAGGGGAAACAAAAAAAAAAAAAGCTCTCATTCCATTGCAGCTTGGTTCCTACATGTGTGATGAACTGAGCATGCTCAAACACTTAGAACAAAAATATCCTTTCTTTTTAAAAGGTTTAAAACACTCCTTGGATGCTCATAGAGCGTGGTTTGGGTTAATTGCAGGTGTGCCCAATTACAAGCTCACCCAAACTAGAGACTGCAATTTGTTCATGTGATTTCAATTGCTTCATTACTAGCACTGTTATAAAAAGCTTGGATCGATCAGTCCTCAGCTGCCCTCAGAAGGGGCAGGCTGGCAGAAATGCTGTTGCGAAACACAAATGTGGTTTGTTGCATGGGTTTTGTTTTATTTTGCCAATGGTTTTGGTTTATTTTTAAATGATGTTCACTTTGATGTATTTGTCTATGTGGCCTTATTTTATGAAAAATGTGTGAAGCTATGGTTAGTTAGAATTTTGAAATGTATTTTTGTTTGTGTTTGTTTGTCTTTTTTCGCTTTCCTTGTTTTGTTGACCAATAAAAATTATTTTAAAATTGTTAAGTTTGTCTTTTGTTACTTTTTCATGCTACATATGTTGACAGCTGCAGCTGAAATCGGTTTGGGCCTAACAAATTATGTGTGTCTAAGCTTCTTTCCTGGTGTGTAATCATGAAATGTTTGCCATGTTTATTCTCCATGACTTTAAAGAGAAAAGTGGTAATTATTTTATTTTTTCTGCAGTGGTCCTCAGCCCTCAAGTACCCCCGACAGGACATGTTTTGTGGATTTCTCTTATCAAGAATTGCTGTCCAGACTGTATTTTAAAGCACATGTACAAGATGAAGGAAAACCTGCAAACATGGCCTGTGGGGGGGGTTTGCTATTGGTGGACAGGCTTGACGTGCTGATTTACAGCACTGTGCTTAAATCTAGCGCAAGGCAATCCTATTCAAATTGTGGGTGTTTGAGGGAAGCCAAGTGAGTGTTATAACCCCTGCTTTGTGTTTTTTTATTTTTGTGTTGAGCTTTGTGTCCCTTTTCTTAAAATTGGCTTCACTTCCTGTCACACAGCTGAACAGGAAGTGAGGTTAAAACCCTACCAGTGTCATTTCTTGGGGACACAGGTCAATCTAACTAGTGTCCCCATTAAGCAAATTGCACTCCAGCACTGTTGTGTACACCCCAAATCATGGGTCTTCAAACTACGGCCCTCCAGTTGTTCAGGAACTACAATTCCTGTCATGTCTGTGAATGTCAGTGCATTACAAGGCCTCATGGGATGTGTAGTTCTACAATAGCTGGAGGGCCGTAGTTTGAGGATCCCTGCCCCAAATGATTATTTAGTTTGGGGTTTAGTAAAGGCAAAGCCACTCTGCAGTACAAGCATAGTTGCTGAAAATCAGAGAGGAAGCACTGATGGTTTTAACATCCAATCCTGTAGAAGCAAAGTTGTTTTGTTTTCTTCCTTGCTTTGCACTTGTAGGAGTGGATTTGCCTTTAGTAAATGGACCCCAAAGTCCAAGATCCCTAATAATTTGGGGTGTACACAGCAAAATGCTAGAGTGCAATTTACATAATGGGAAACTATTTAGATTGATCTCTGTGTCCCCAAGAAAATATATTAGTAAGGTTTTACCCTCACTTCCTGTTTGGCTATGTGACAGGAAGTGAATGAATTAGAAAGGGTGAAGACACCTCACAAATGTTGTCACTATCAGGGGTGCAGACATCCCCAAAAAAATTAGCAGATAATACTTATTTGCAAATTAATAATTTTTTAGTTAACATTGGGTGGGGTGCTCTAACACACACATTCCTACATATTAGCAACGCTCTATCCTGGCCTATTGGCATGGTTATATTTTCTTAGGGCTCTCAATAAAACTCTATGAAATTTGTGCTTAAACTAGAACCAGGGGCGGACTGACAACTCATGGGGCCCCTGGGCAATAGAAGATTATGGGGCCCCTCTGGCTTACAGATGGCCACCACGCCAGGAGGTAGTGCAGAGGCGGGCAGCTAAAATCTTGGGATATTCACATTAAAAGCATGTCATTTTCGGACATATCAGGGACAGATCTAAAAAAAACACAGATTTTTACATACTGTCCCTGGTTTTACTGAGCCTGGCAACCCGGATGGGGCCCCCTAGTGGCATGGGGCCCTCGGGCAGTGCACGAGTGACTCAATGGTCAGTCCGCCCCTGACAAGAACTATAATCAACAAGTTTTATTTTATTTTATTTTGGATAGTGAGGAAGGGTTATAGGCCCTGTCAGTTTATTTTGTATTATCTGTGTCCAATTGGGGAGATTTGCCTTCACTTCCTGCCCCATAGCCAAACAGGAAGTGAGAGAAAAACTATGCAAATTAACCACTTCCCGCCCAGCCTATGGCCGATTTACGTCCGGGAAGTGGTTACACAATCCTGACAGGACGTCCTGCAGGATTTCATGCCGCGCGCGCCTGTGGGGGCACGCAGCGCGGCGATCGGTGATGCGGGGTGTCAGTCTGACACCCTGCATCTCCGATCTCGGTAAAGAGTCTCTCACGGAGACAGACGCGAGTATAGGAGAGCCGATCGGCGGCTCTCCTGACAGGGGGCGTTCGCGCTGATTGTTTATCAGCGCAGCCCCCCCTCGGATCACCACACTGGACCACCAGGGATGCCCACCCTGGACCACCAGGGTGTGCAAAAAAAAAAAAAATATAGAAAAAAAAAAAAAAAGCATTAAAAAAAAAGAAAAAAGATGCCAATCAGTGCCCACAAATGGGCACTGACTGGCAACCTGGGAAAATCAGTGCCACCCCACAGTGTCCATCAGTGCCACCCCACAGTGTCCATCAGTGCCACCCCACAGTGCCCACCTATCTGTGCCCACCTGTGCCACCCATAAGTATCCATCAGTGCCACCCATAAGTGCCGCCCATAAGTATCCATCAGTGCCACCCATAAGTGCCGCCCATGAGTGCCCATCTGTGCCGCCCATGAGTGCCCATCAGTGCCGCCTATGAGTGCCCATCAGTGCCGCATAGCAGCGCCGCCAATCAATGCCACCTCATCTGTGCCCGTCAGTACTACCTCATCGATGTCCATCAGTGCCATCTCATCGGTGCCCATCAGTGCCGCCATATCAGTGCCCGTAATTGAAAGAGAAAAACTTATTTACAAAAAAATTAACCTAAAAAAATAAAAACGTTTTTTTGTTTTAAAATTTGCAGTTTTTTTTAGTTGTTGCGCAAAAAAAAAAACGCAGAGGTGATCAAATAACAAAAAAAGAAAGCTCTATTTGTGGGGGAAAAAGGACGCCAATTTTGTTTAGGTACAGTGTTGTATGACCGCGCAATTGCCATTCAAAGTGCGACAGTGTTGAAAGCTGAAAATTGGCTTGGGCGGGAAGGTGCGTAAGTGCCTGGTACGGAAGTGGTTAAGGGAATCCAGTGCCCCCCCAGAACTAGTGTGTGGGTCCCCTGAAAATTACTGGGCGGGTCATACAAAAACAGGGTGTGGCTTTGACAGGAAGGGGTGGGTCATTTTTCTATTAGGAGGTGCAGATATGTAGTCAGGCCTAGGGCAGAACAAAACCTAAATATACTACTGCATATTAGGGCTTATTTAGACCAGATCCGATTTACAGCGTGTTTTTATATTGTGGGAGGAAACCCACGCAGGCACAGGGAGAACATGCAAACTCTATGCAGATGCTGTCACGGGCGGGATTCGAACCAACGACTCTTTTGCTGCTAGGTCAAAGTGCTATACACTACACCACTGTGCTGAACGAACATGATTGCAGCTGAAAGCATGAGAACTTTTTTTTTTTTTTTCAATACCATGCTTTCCAGCCTTATTGACCCCGCCTCTCTCCATAAAGAGGACCTGTCACACACTAGTCCTATTACAAGGGATGTTTACATTCCTTGTAATAGGAAGAAAAGTGATCCAAAATCAAAAAAAGTGTCAAAAAAGTGCAAGAATAAAAATATGAGGTAAAAAAAAAAAACAAATAAATAAAATAACGCCCCTGTCCCTAGAAGCTCGCACTCAGAAGCAAATATGCATGTAAGTCCCGCCCACATATGTAAACACCATTCAAACCACACATGTGAGGTATTGACGCGTGCGTTAGAGCGAGAGCAATAATTCTAGCCCTAGACCTCCTCTGTAACTCTGAACTGGTCACCTGTAAAAAAAAAAACAAGCATCGCCTATGGATATTTTTATGTCCCAAAGTTTGGCGCCATTCCATGAGTGTGTACAATATTAAAGCGTGACAAGTTAGGTATCTATTTACTCGGTGTAACATCATCTTTAACATTATCCATAAAAATTGGGCTAACTTTACTTTTTTTTTTTTTTTTAATTCATGAACCGTGTTTTTTTTTGGGCCAAAAAAAAGTCGTTTGAAAAATTATTGCGCAAATACCGTTGGAAATCAAATAAAAAATGACCGCTAACTTTATTCCCTAGGGTGTCTGCTAAAAAATTATATATAATGTTTGGGGGTCCTGATTAATTTCCCAGGAACAAAATATAATTTTTACATGAAGGAGAGAAGTGCCAGAATAGGCGCGCTATGGAAGTGGTTAAAGTGAAATAATAAAAGTGAAATATTCCTTTAAATTTCATACAGGGGGGGAGGGGGGGTACACGCATGTTTCCCGTGCTTAGAACTGTCCCTGTACAAGATGTCATTTCTGAAGTGAAACAAAAAAAAGGAAGTTTAAAGTACTCATGGCTATAAAGAATACAGTCATTGCTCATTAAAAAAAAAAAAAAAAAAAAAGGGGGTCCCTCCAAATTAAATTACCAGGCCCTTCAGGTCTGGAATGGATATTAAGGGGAACCCCACCGTAAAACCCCCCCAAAAAATGGCGTGGGGTCCCCCCAAATATCCATACCAGACCCTTCAGGTCTGGTGTGGATTTTAAGGGGAACTCCACCCCAAATTGAAAAAAAAAATGGCGTGGGGTCCCCCCAAATATCCATACCAGACCCTTCAGGTCTGGTGTGGATTTTAAGGGGAACTCCACCCCAAATTGAGAAAAAAAATGGCGTGGAGTCCCCCTAAAAATCCACACCAGACCCTTATCCGAGCACGTTGACCTGGCCGGCCGCAGAAAAGAGGGGGGGACAGAGTGCGGCCCCCCCCTCTCCTGAACCGCACCAGGCCACATGCCCTCAACATGGGGAGGATGTCCCCATGTTGATGGGGACAAGGGTCTCATCCCCACAACCCTTGCCCGGTGGTTGTGGGGGTATGCGGGCGGGAGGTTTATCAGAATCTGGAAGACCCCTTTAACAAAGGGGACCCCCAGATCCTGACCCCCCCCCCCTGTGTGAAATGGTAATGGGGTACACTGTACCTCTACCATTTCACCCCCAAAAAAATGTCAAAGTGTTAAAAATGACAGTAGCCGGTTTTTGACAAATCTTTTAATAAAATCTTCTTTTCTTCTTTCCTTCGGGTTTCTTCCGCTGCTTCTTTCTTCTCGTCCACATCTTGCCCGACGTCTTCTTCTATCTTCTCCGTCCGTCCTTCAGCCTTCTGGTCCCGCATCTTGCCCGTTGTCTTGTCCTGTCTTCTTCTCCGTCCGTCCGCCAGCCTCCTCGTCCGCATCTTGGGTCTTCTGCGGTCTTCTTCTCGGTCCGCCAGCCTTCTCGTCCGCATCTTGTGTCTTCTCCGGACCCAGCGTTTGAATTTGAATTGGCCGCCGTGTTCCCGCTCCTGGGACCCGCCCCCCTCTGACGCCACAAGTAAACTCCTTAGAAGGTCATGTGCGTCAGAGGGGGGCGGGGTCACAGAGCGTCACACAGCGGGGGAATTCAATTTCAATCACGCCGCCCGGAGAAGAAGTTCCCGCCGTGTCACACTCATGTGACCCCGCCCCCCTCTGACGCACATGACCTTCTAAGGAGTTTACTTGTGGCGTCAGAGGGGGGCGGGTCCCAGGAGCGGGAACACAGCGGCCAAATCAAATTCAAACGCTGGGTCCGGAGAAGACACAAGATGCGGACGAGAAGGCTGGCGGACCGAGAAGAAGACCGCAGAAGACACTTCAGGTCTGGT
Source organism: Rana temporaria (assembly GCF_905171775.1). Classification (NCBI taxonomy): domain Eukaryota; kingdom Metazoa; phylum Chordata; class Amphibia; order Anura; family Ranidae; genus Rana; species Rana temporaria. Next base: position 111,593,573 of record NC_053490.1, on the reverse strand, counting down.
GTGGATTTTAAGGGGAACTCCACCCCAAATTGAAAAAAAAAATGGCGTGGGGTCCCCCCAAATATCCATACCAGACCCTTCAGGTCTGGTGTGGATTTTAAGGGGAACTCCACCCCAAATTGAGAAAAAAAATGGCGTGGAGTCCCCCTAAAAATCCACACCAGACCCTTATCCGAGCACGTTGACCTGGCCGGCCGCAGAAAAGAGGGGGGGACAGAGTGCGGCCCCCCCCTCTCCTGAACCGCACCAGGCCACATGCCCTCAACATGGGGAGGATGTCCCCATGTTGATGGGGACAAGGGTCTCATCCCCACAACCCTTGCCCGGTGGTTGTGGGGGTATGCGGGCGGGAGGTTTATCAGAATCTGGAAGACCCCTTTAACAAAGGGGACCCCCAGATCCTGACCCCCCCCCCCTGTGTGAAATGGTAATGGGGTACACTGTACCTCTACCATTTCACCCCCAAAAAAATGTCAAAGTGTTAAAAATGACAGTAGCCGGTTTTTGACAAATCTTTTAATAAAATCTTCTTTTCTTCTTTCCTTCGGGTTTCTTCCGCTGCTTCTTTCTTCTCGTCCACATCTTGCCCGACGTCTTCTTCTATCTTCTCCGTCCGTCCTTCAGCCTTCTGGTCCCGCATCTTGCCCGTTGTCTTGTCCTGTCTTCTTCTCCGTCCGTCCGCCAGCCTCCTCGTCCGCATCTTGGGTCTTCTGCGGTCTTCTTCTCGGTCCGCCAGCCTTCTCGTCCGCATCTTGTGTCTTCTCCGGACCCAGCGTTTGAATTTGAATTGGCCGCCGTGTTCCCGCTCCTGGGACCCGCCCCCCTCTGACGCCACAAGTAAACTCCTTAGAAGGTCATGTGCGTCAGAGGGGGGCGGGGTCACAGAGCGTCACACAGCGGGGGAATTCAATTTCAATCACGCCGCCCGGAGAAGAAGTTCCCGCCGTGTCACACTCATGTGACCCCGCCCCCCTCTGACGCACATGACCTTCTAAGGAGTTTACTTGTGGCGTCAGAGGGGGGCGGGTCCCAGGAGCGGGAACACAGCGGCCAAATCAAATTCAAACGCTGGGTCCGGAGAAGACACAAGATGCGGACGAGAAGGCTGGCGGACCGAGAAGAAGACCGCAGAAGACACAAGATGCGGACGAGGAGGCTGGCGGACGGACGGAGAAGAAGACAGGACAAGACAACGGGCAAGATGCGGGACCAGAAGGCTGAAGGACGGACGGAGAAGATAGAAGAAGACGTCGGGCAAGATGTGGACGAGAAGAAAGAAGCAGCGGAAGAAACCCGAAGGAAAGAAGAAAAGAAGATTTTATTAAAAGATTTGTCAAAAACCGGCTACTGTCATTTTTAACACTTTGACATTTTTTTTGGGGTGAAATGGTAGAGGTACAATGTACCCCATTACCATTTCACACAGGGGGGGGTCAGGATCTGGGGGTCCCCTTTGTTAAAGGGGTCTTCCAGATTCTGATAAACCTCCCGCCCGCATACCCCCACAACCACCGGGCAAGGGTTGTGGGGATGAGACCCTTGTCCCCATCAACATGGGGACATCCTCCCCATGTTGAGGGCATGTGGCCTGGTGCGGTTCAGGAGAGAGGGGGGGCCGCACTCTGTCCCCCCCTCTTTTCTGCGGCCGGCCAGGTCAACGTGCTCGGATAAGGGTCTGGTGTGGATTTTTAGGGGGACTCCACGCCATTTTTTTTTCAATTTGGGGTGGAGTTCCCCTTAAAATCCACACCAGACCTGAAGGGCCTGGAATGGATATTTGCCGGGAACCGCACGTCTTTTTTTTTTTTGTTTTTTACGGCGGGGTTCCCCTTAATATCCATTCCAGACCTGAAGGGCCTGGTAATTTAATTTGGGGGAACCCCTACACATTTTTTTGTTTGTTTTATGAATGAATCCCTTTAGAATTGTCAGAGCCGACAATTCATTATAGCCGCGTGTGAATTTTTAAATGACTTTTTTCCTTCTGAATGTCATTTTGTGCAGGGGGAGTTCTAAGTGCGGGAAAAATGCGCTATTTCACATGCTGACATTACACCCCCCCTAGGTACGAAATTTAAAGGAATATTTCACTTTTATTGTTTCACTTTAAGAATTATTAATTTCACTGCTCCCGAAAAAACGGCCGTTTTAAAAAATAAAAAAAGCATTGATACATGTTCCCTGGGACAGGACTGAGGTCCCCAAACACTTTTTAGGACAAAACTAGCAGATTAGCCTTTAAAATGAACACTTTTGATTTCTCCCATAGACTTCTATAGGGAGTTCGGCGCGGCTTTACATATTAGTTTCAATGCGCCGGCTGCTACGCTGGTTCATGCACCCAATTAAGCCTCCACCCGGAGTACTAATTAACGCATGAACCAGCGCAGCGCACATAGCATAGTAAATCAGGCCCTATATGTTATTAGGTTTAGGTACCTATAGAGTGACATTCATGCTGATTTTTCATTCATTACTCATAGAGTGACATTCATGTTGTTTTCACCTATATTTCAATAAAATATTCATTTATTTCACATGTATAAATAAATGTTATGGTTGGGATAGCGTAGCTTTATTTTTGTTTCTTTATCCTTTGGCTATAGCTTTTCCATCTGTAATCATGCTTTGAGTGCAGTAAATCTGCCGCCATCGGGGAATCTGAATTTTAGGCTTCCTCTGGGATAGTGGCAGTAGGTCCCCTGATTTTCCCCGGGAAGAAATTAAATATCCCCGTTGAAGCTGTCACAAACCTCTTCTTCCAATGCCAGCACCCCAACTCTCCTGCTCCTCCGCATCACCCGCACCCATATCCTCCTTCTCCTCGTATGGCCAACACTGTGGTGTAAAACAGGCCACAAGATTACAGAGAGGTGTTTGGCAATGCTGGCATTAAAATGCTAGACATTAGGGTGATTTGGTGACATTTTATTCAGAGGTCTGTGGACCAGGCCTGGGAATACCGTTGAAGAAATCCAGCTCGCCAGTTGGTGGGGCTATATCAGGGGTTGATGATGATGAGGAGTAAAAGGATGCATAAGCAGCATTAGAAAGGACAGTGACTGCTCTGTCCCCTTAGGGGGAGGAAAAGTGTGCTCTGTGATCTCGAGTAGAAGGGGGTATTCTGGCATATTAGCAGAATTATAAAACATTTTGACTGCTATGCATCCTTGGGGAGGAGGTGGAAAAGAGAAAAGGATACATTAGCAGCACTTGCAAGCAAGTGGTTTTACTGTGCCTGAAAGGAGTAAAAAGCTATGTCTCCACCTCCTAAATGATTTACCACTGTTGAGGTGAGAAAAACGGATCTTCAAAGCAAAAAAAAAAAAAAAAGAGCTAACACAATATTGGCAAAAGAATGCCTTGTTTGTCCTACAGCAGAGTTATCTAGCGGCAAACTTGCTCTTGTCCATTAAAAGTTTACAGGTCTGGAGTTGAAGTGGTTAAAGAAAAACTTTGTTCTTGTATCTACCCCTATCTGAAAAAGAAATTTAGGACCTGTTTACACCTATGATTTGTGTTTAACACACGCGCATTGGCATGTTATGTTGTGTGTTGCGTTATGGTTGCCAATTCACTTGAGTGGGCTGCCAATTGTACTAGTAAAGTGCATGTACTATTTTTAGCAACGCAGTGCACCATGATGTACAGTAGTGTGTTATTGTACATTGTGGTGTTCTGCAACCAGGTACATTAGTGAGGTGCATTGGTGAGCAATATGCACATTACTGCAGTGTGACAGTGTGAATCCACTTTCAAAGCTGAACTCTGGGGAAAAAGAAAAAAATTACCCTCCCACTTCAATGGTTGAATGCTTTTTCTCTGCCTAGGGTACCAGGAAAAAGAACATTTACTGCTATCTCTGGCCATCACTCACCTTTTCTTTCTGACACTTTGGGGTTGGGGAGTGAGTCCTTGGTGTCCTAATTCACAATGCAGGGCCACTGGTCCTGCATTGTAACTGATGATGTCATAGCTGTGCCTGTTTGCCAGAGCACCAAAGAGAAGAGACTTCAGGGGACTGGTTGCATGGAAGGAGGAGACTTCCATTACTGGTCCTGCATTTGAACTGATGATGCCAGAGCTATGTCTGTTGGCCAAAGCACCAAAGAGAAGAGGCTTTGGTTGACTGGTTGCATGGAAGGAGGAGCCTGTGAGAGTGTGGGATTAGGTAATGAAAAGTATTTTTCTCTGGTACCCTAGGCAGAAACAAAAATATAATTTAATCCTTGCGGTACTGGGGGATGACTTTGCCACTGCAATAGCATTTTTTCATTTTCCTGGAGTTTAACTTTAATGTTCTGTTACCACTCAAGGTCTAGATGACCATATACATTTGTGTAAACTTAGTCTCCTGTACAGCCTATTCAGATCTACATCATTACAGGTAAGGTAAACTCTTATAATGCAATGTTGGCTTTCAGTGCAGTATATATTTTGTCAACTTTACGGGTCTGTATATTTGGTAATTTCTCGGTGCAAACGTGACAGTTAATGGTATTTGCTGCTCTTCAGTGTAAAATAAAATCTTTTGTGTTTTTCAGTAAACCAAAATTTTAATCTTGAAGTGAGCCCATATTATACATAATAACAATTGAGAACTAGAGTTCAAGAATTGTAATTGTATTGTGACAGTTATGAGAAAGGATTACACCTACCATGTACATTGCATCTACTAAATTCCACTTCATGTACCCCATTTCATGGCATATATCCTATTTTATTACATGTATCCCCTCTCACTTTATCTACCCCATCACACTTCATGTACCCCATGTCACTGCACCTACCCTATTTCATTACATTTATTTAGCGATCTCATTGCATTTTCTCCATGTCACTACATTGACCTGATCTCACTGCATTTACCCACATTTATCCCATCTCACTGCATTTATCTTACTTCACTGTCTGTACCCCATCTATCTGCATTTAACCTAGCTTACTGCTTGTATCCCACATCACTGCATCTCCTCTGTTTCATTGCCTATACCCCCTTAGTGCATCTACCCCATCTGCCCTTTCACATAATAAAATGCATACTCACCACTTGCTGCTCTTTCTTTCCACTTCTGCTTATTCTCCTGGATATACTTGGTCCATGTTGATCGGAAGCTATTCAGGTCAGCATTAATATCACCCAGTTCAGACTGTTCATCTAACGATGGTTGTCTCCACTGAGTGCTACAAAAATAGAAACAAATTCTTGGTCAGTCACCTCAAGTCCCCCCAAAGTTGTAGCCTTCATTTTCACATTTTCAGGAAATATATTTTTCATTGGTAACTGTGGTTAAAACATACAGTAACATTTTAGTATTCAGTATGTAATTACCTTTATTGTTTCACATGCCTTTGTGTATGTTAAATAAAAAAAGGAATGCATATATATCAGCACATGAATTATACAGTTATTAGGATAAAATATTTATTTTTGCAGGGATCAGTGTCACCTCCTTCTTAACACAGGGGCCCCCCAATTGAGGCCCTCATTAGATCAGTACCCTAATATGAGTGCCCCCCCCTTAGAGACCCCCATTACATCAGAGTCCCCTTATATCAGTCCCCCCCCCGTAGAGATCCCCCATTACATCAGAGTCCCCTTATATCAGTGCTCCCCTTAGACCCCTTTCACACTGAGGGCGTATTGCAGGCGCTATAGCGTTAAAAATAGCGCCTGCAATCCGCCTCTCAAACAGCTGCTCCATTGTCTCCAGTGTGAAAGCCCGAGGGCTTTCACACTGGAGCGTTGCGCTAGCAGGACGGTAAAAAAAGTCCTGCTAGCCGCATCTTTGGAGCTCTGAGGGAGCATTGTGTATACTGCTCCTCCACCACTCCTGCCCATTGAAATCAATGTGACAGCGCGGCTATACAGCCCGCAATGCGCTGCTTCAGCCCTTTCTCGGCCGCTAGCGGGGGTTAAATGTGCCCCGCTAGCGGCTGAAATGCGCCACAAATCCGCCCATAGCGCCAGCGGTAAAAATAGCGGCGTTTTACCGCCAACGCTATGGGCGGCTAAGTGTGAAAGGTTGGTAAGAGACCCCACAAAAAAAAAAAAAATACAGTGCAACCTTATTATAATTCTATTATTTCATATGTGAAAAGAAAATTGTGATGATGTTGGAAATCCCCAAGTGTAATCCAAATATTGATACATTCCAATTTTATTAAAATATTTTATACTGTGCAATCTTGATACACATAATACTATATGAATAGCGGTAGAAATCTCAGATCCATTCCAAAATGTGATGTGCTAATATCCATCACAATTATTTATTCACATATGAATAAATAGAATTATTATAAGGGGAGGTTGCAATGCGTTTTTTTGAAATTTTTTAACATTTTTTTTTTTTTCGAGTTGTGGGAACACAACTCAAGTTTATTTACTGAGTTTTTAATTTTTTGATACAAGTCTTCTTATCTCAGCGACCCCTCTGAGAGACCAACTGCTGGGGACTCTGATCTAATAGGGGGGCTCTAAAGGGGGTGCTATTATAGAGGGACTCAGATCTAATGGGGATCTGTAATGGGGGTGCTGGCATAAGGTGACTCTGATATAAAAGTGGGTCTTTAAGAGGGGGGCACTGATATAAGGAGACTCTAAACTAATGGGGGGTCTCTAAAGGGGAGTGCTGACAGAGACCTCCCCATTAGCTCAGTGACTTTTTATATTAACACCCCCCTTAAAGACCTCCATTAGAGAGACCCCCACATAAAAAAAATGTCACTAGTATATTGGAATACTGATTATAAACAATACATTTTTTAGAATTATACTATAATTTAGGGCATATTCACACTAGAATGTCCAATCGCACAGCCCTTTTGATCTGCTGAGGGGGTCAGTGCAACGCTAACAACACCTCAAAAGCAGGTTGCAAAAGAAGTACGTTTGCCAGCACCGGATTTCATGCTACAAAAGTACTATGCGATGCAGTTGCCATGCATTACAGTACAAAAAGTAGTGCATGCATTACTTTTGGTGCAGTGGGTTGCGATTTCAGCCCACTCAAAATTTAAAAGAGCTGAAATTGCACTGCACAGAATTGCATGTGAATCACACAAGAACTACACAGCGTTCCTGTGTGATTTACATGTGGTTCCTAGTGTGAATGGGCCCTAAGAAGTCAGTTGTATAAAATAGAATTAAAATAACACCAAATATCTACAATAATAATCTGTACAAACATTTTACATATGAATCGAAGAAAAGGCTGGACGGCCACACTATGTTGACACATTTATTGAAGACGGTTTAACAATTCTTCTGGTACAAAGACATCAGAAGCACAGGATCAATGAAAAACTGACATGTTTCACAGGATGCTTAATCGTAGCTGTTGGAAGATGGAATGACCATCCATATATATGGGGATGAGGAAAAGGTGGATCAAACAGGAAATCCTTCTGATAGGCCACCCACATGGATACATCAGTCCAAATTCCTGGACGAATACGAAACACCTGGAGTCATGCAGATGCATGGGATATCTTAATCAATGAACTTAAACACGACATACCAAAATAACCTGATAGACATACCTGATGTATCATGCAACACAATGCATGATGAACAAACATAATATGTAATTCTTAATAGTTAAAATTTGGAACAAATTAATCAATGAGCAAAAGATGAAGAAAGTGAAAACAATTTAAAAGAAAATAAATAAAGGAAAGAAAGAATAAATACACAAATGAAAAAAGTAAACATTTTACATACATCTGTTTAATAACAGGTGGCACAAAGTTAAAAATAAATGGATATGCAGTAAATCTACATAAAGCAAAGCATATGGAGTATGCTGCATCATATTTCTTAATTTAGGAACATACTCATTTACCACAGTTAGATTATAGAAAACAATTATAATACAGCGACAATCAAATAGCAAGCAACAGTGTAAAAAATATTTAATTTTTTAAAAAAATATTGAAAGTGCCCCCGTTAGCCTATGCTAGTGTGCAAAGACGAACTCATTCGTCGGACCAGCACGCAAATAGCGATCGTCTCACACATGTGAGGTACAGTATCGCTGCAAACATCAGATCCTGGGTAGTAATTCTAGAACTCCTCTGTAAATCTAAAGTGGTAACCTGCTATGGAAAGTGAAATTTACTTTGTATGCTGCCGTTGAACGGGCTTTTAACCGGTTCCTGACTGGCTCACGCAGATACACTGCGGCAGAATGGCTCTCCTGAAATCCTGTTAATATATGGCTTCGCCCAGGAGAGCCACCAAAGAGCGTGCGCACGAGAGGGAGCACAGGGGTTTGTGTGTGTAAACACACAAATCACCATGCTATTTGAGGCGACAAGACAGATCGTGTCTTTCTACAAAGTAGAAAACACGATCTGTCATCTCCTATAGTCAGTCCCCATCCCCCCAAAGTTAGAACACAAAATAGGGAACACAGTTAACCACTTGATCGCTTGTGACATTTACATAGTAATCAGTGCATATTTATAACACTGATCACTCTGTAAGTGTCAATGGTCCCAAAAATGTGTCAAAAGTGTCCGACCTGTGTCCAATGCCGCAAAAAAATCGCAGATCACTGCCATTACTAGTAAAAAACAAAAAATAAAATAAAAACGCCATATAAATGCCATACATTTTCCCCATAGTTTGTAGACATCATACCTTTTGCGCAAACCAATCAATATACGCTTATTGCAATTTTTTTTACAAAAAATATGTAGAAGAATACATATCGGTCTAAACTGAGGAAAAAATTAGTTTTTTGTTTTTTTAAATTAGTATATTTACTATAGCAAAAAGTAAAAGATATTGAGGGTTATTACTAAAAACAAATCCACTTTGCACTACAAGTGCAAACTACAACTGCAAAGTGCACTTGAAATTGCACTGAAAGTGCACCTGGAAGTGCAGTCGCTGTAGATCCGAGGGGGACATGCAAGGAAAATAAAAAACAGCATTTTAGCTTGCACATGATTGGATAATAAAATCAGCAGAGCTTCCCCTCATTTCAGATCTACCCCTCAGATTTACAGTGACTGCACTTCCAAGTGCACTTTCAGTTCAATTTCAAGTGCACTTTGCACTACAAGTGCAAAGTGGATTTGCCTTTTGTAAATAACCCCCATTGTGATTTTTTTAAAATTGTTGCTCTTTTTTTGTTTATAGTGCAAAAAATAAAAACCGCAGAGGTGATCAAATACCACCAAAAGAAAGCTCTATTTATGGTGAAAAAAGGACATCAATTTTGTTTGGGTACAACATCGCACGACCGTGCAATTGTCAGTTAAAGTGTCACAGTGCCATATCGCAAAAAATGGCCCGGTCATTGAGCAGCAAAATCTTCCGGGGCTGAAGCAGTTAAAGCGTGACATGCTTGGAATCTATTTACTTGGTGTAACACCATCTTTCATATTTTACACAAAAAAAAAAGGGGTTATGTATTGTGTTTTTTTTTTCATTAAAATTCTGAAAAGTTTATGTTTTCCCAAAAATTGCGTTTGAAAAGCTGCTGCGCAAATACCACGTGACATAAAAAATTGCAAAACCCACCAATTTATTCTCTGTGGCTTCTGCTTTAAAAAAAATTGATATAATGTTTGGGGATTCTAAGTAATTTTCTAGCAAACTGATTGTTACATGTAAACAAAAGGTGCCATAAAAAGTCTGGTCTTTAACCACTTAAGCCCCAGACCATGTTGTTGCTAAATGACCGGGTGTCAGGTCACCTGAGGCCAGGTGACAGATGCACACCATTGGGTCAGGAGTGCACCGCTATGATAGTGGACCCTATGGCTGACTGCTGCGGTTGGAACCCTGGGTGGTGCAGGAAGGCAGGTGCACTGGGGCACCAACACGGATCCCACAGGGAGCTAGAATGTGAGATTCCCCAGGGCGCGGAGTGTAAGGGCCAGCTGGTGTTCACCAGAGCCTCTAGTGGCAAGGATGGACTTCACTGCAGCAGACTCCAGGCTGCGGCCCCTACGGTCTCCCAGCTCACGGTAGGCTATAGAAGGATAAGCTAATGGTTGGGGCGACAAGCAGACAAGGATAAACGGTGAACAAGCCAAAGGTCAAGGGTCACAAGCAGGCAGGGATAGTCGAGAACGAGCCAAAGGTCAGGGTCACAAGCAAGCGGGGATGGTCGGGAACACACCAAGATCAGTAACAGAGACAAAATGTAGAGCACACGGCAAACAGGAAACCAAACACACAATATGGCAAGGCAGGCTTGGAGAACACAGTGTTAAATAGTGGTTCTTGTTGAGGCGAGGGTGGAGCCACACTGAGGGAAGATTACTTAACTATGCAGGTGTGAGAAGGCAAGCCCTAAGGCTGATACACAGATAAGGTAAGAGACAGACAGGTCATGAAAGTATTACTGCAAGGTCATGACACCGGTCCACTTTTTGCGATTCGGCACTGCGTCGCTTTAACTGACAATTGCGCGGCCGTGCGACGTGGCTCCCAAACAAAATTGACGTCCTTTTTTTCCCACAAATTGAGCTTTCTTTTGGTGGTATTTGATCACCTCTGCGGTTTTTATTTTTTGCGCTATAAACAAAAATTGAACGATAATTTTGAAAAAAAAAGCAATATTTTTTACTTTTTGCTATAATAAATATCCCCAAAAAATATATCATTTTTTTTTTCCTCAGTTTAGGCCGATACGTATTCCTCTACATATTCTTGGTAAAAAAATCGCAATAAGCGTTTATTAATTGGTTTGCGCAAAAGTTATAGCGTCTACAAAATAGGGGATCGTTTTATAGCATTTTTATTAATATTTATTTTTTACTAGTAATGGCGGCGATCACCGTTTTTTTTGGTGACTGCGACATTATGGCGGACACATCGGACACTTTTGACACATTTTTGGCACCATTGTCAAGAGTTTACTATAATACTTGTTCTTACAAAGACAACTATTTTCCTATAGGAAATTATTTCCTGCAGTAAACTTTTCATGGGAACCGCACTCTGAACTACACATGGCCACTTCTAGTTTATAAATATAAGGTCTAAAGAACTCCAGCATGTAGCAAAGCAGCAAACACTTCATCCTGATACAAGATATACCAATCACCAAATATGAAATGTGGTGCTATAGAACAAATGTGCAGTCATATATACAGGTGCAATTGAGAAGTAGACTCTTAGTGCAAAGTAAGCAAATAAGAACAATTTGATGTTTGTTAAAAACATAGGGCCAGATTCAGGTAGAATTCCGGCGGCGTAACATATTCCATTTACGTTACACCGCCGTAAGTTTTACGGGCAAGTGCTTGATTCACAAAGCACTTGCCTGTAAACTTGCGGCGGCGTAGCGTAAATCCGTCCGGCGCAAGCCCGCCTAATTCATATGGGGCGTGTATCATTTAAATTAGGCGCGTTCCCACGCCGAACGTACTGCGCATGCTCCGTTTTGAAATTTCCCGCCGTGCTTTGTGCGAAATGACGTCGCACCGAAGTAATTTTTTGAACGGCGACGTGCGTTACGTCCTTTCCTATTCACGGACGACTTACGCAAAACAAAAATGTAAAATTCGACGCGGGAACGACGGCCATACTTTAACATGGCAAGTCTAAATATAAGCCAAGAAAAAGCAGCTGTAACTATACGCCGGGAAAAGCCGACTAGCGACGACGTAAGAGAATGCGACGAACGCGCGTACCTTTGTGGATCGCCGTAAACAGCTAATTAGCATACCCGACGCGGAAAACGACGCGAACTCCACCCAGCGGGCGCCAAAGTATTAGACCTACGATCCGAAGGCGTACGACGGCTTCTGGCTTTGATCAGCGTACGCCTGTCGGATCAAAGCCAGAAGCCGTCGTATCTTGGTTTGAGAATTCAAACTAAAGATACGACGCAGCAAATTTGAAAGTACGCCGGAGTATCAGCAGATACTCCGGCGTACTTCTTCTGTGAATCTGGCCCATTCAATGTGCAAAATGACTATGTACCAAGCATAAAAAGTGATCATACCGTATGCAAATAAAGTGCAAATGCGAAGTCCATTCAAATTAGAGCCCCATACAGAAATGTTCAGTTCGGGTAAGAATCCTGCAATCACTCTCCCTCTGGTGCCAGTAAAATTCTGCTGATGGATAATTTGCTTTACACCCCATGCTATGCACACAAGTCTTATCAGAAAGTTTTGACCCTTGTTGGTCATAAAAGGCTGTACTGGTTAAAACCTAATTTAGGGTAAAGTACAATGTAAAGATCCTTCAACTTCCTCATATCCATAGAGCACAGCAGGCAATAGGCTTAAATATGCAACCTATGTGCAAATGTGCAAACCTATCCCAGCTCCAAACATCAGAAGGATCAATGTTGCATGTAACAATATAAGACAAGGGAAGCAACCCCCATAATGTGAAACCATATATAAAAGCGTCATTAAATACAATTTATTTACTCACAGGTAAAAAACAAAACATCCACAGCGCTTTGATATATTAAGTCTGCTATATGCTAGAATACAAGATGGCTGCCAGCCAGTTGACATGCATGGTGATGTACGTTCTGGCTCTGCCCTTCACATTTTGTCATGCATGATGTCATCAGGGGTTTAAGACGCACGTTCAACACACATATACTGTATACTGTATAGAGGAACAGGAAAGGTGGATAGGTTGGCAATTATGCAAATATATCCACAAACGCTGATTACAATGAGACAATGTCCTCCTGTTGGTAAGAAATAGAACGGGCTAGTGACATACATACACAATCCCAGAATAAACATGAAAGAGTCCCTCTGGTGGTCAAGAGAGGGAAAAGCAAATTAAGTATATTAACTAGTGTTGCTCACGAATATTCGCATTGCGAATATTCGACTCGAATATAGCATATTCGAGAAATCGCGCTATATTTCGAATTTCGCGGTGAATATTCGCAATTCCGAATATTCGCATTTTTTCAATTTGATTTTTAAAACAGATCACATCCTATCGACGTCTAAAAGCATTGCTGGTATGATTAGAGACCCTGGGCCGAGTAGCTAAGCTGAGGCGATCCTATTATGTTGCCAAATTGAAAAAAAAAAAATTGCGATTTTTCGCTATTGCGAATGCGAAAATGATTGCGAATTTTCGATAACTGTGGTAGGAGAACTCTGATTGTCTCTGATGCAAAAGGGGGGGGCTTTGTGTATGTGTATGTGTATGTTATGAATATTTGTATGTTTGATATTATTATTTTTTGTAAGAAGGAAAAAATTGCGCATACCTTAAAAAAGGGGAGAATACAGCAGCAACTCAAAAATGTTATACAACATAAATTAATACAAGACAGAAAATGGAGTCGCTCTACAAGAATAAAAAATATGTCTAGTGACAAGACATGTGGGCAAATTATAAAATAAGCAAGCGCAAATAACTTGTGAAATACACAGTGAAACAAATATATAAAGAAATATAGTCCCAATAATAGAAAAATAATCTTTCATAAAAATGTCTTTGATATGTGAAGTGAAAAAAAGTCCAAAGCATGCAGCATGAACGTGTTCAATCTTTAAGGTGTTTGATTGACAAACGGCTGTGACAGATGGATAGAGTAAAGAATCACCACCAATGCAAAACACTTTTTATTTTCTATTGTAAAATATCAAGAATATTCTGAGCCAATCAGAGTGCTCCTTCCGCATTTGCCGAATATTCGCAATTATTTTGTATTGTAAAATATCAAGAATATTCTGAGCCAATCAGAGTGCTCCTTCTGCATTTGCCGAATATTCGCAATTATTTTGTATTGTAAAATATCAAGAATATTCTGAGCCAATCAGAGTGCTCCTTCTGCATTTGCCGAATATTCGCAATTATTTTGTATTGTAAAATATCAAGAATATTCTGAGCCAATCAGAGTGCTCCTTCCGCATTTGCCGAATATTCGCAATTATTTTGTATTGTAAAATATCACGAATATTCTGAGCCAATCAGAGTGCTCCTACAGCATTTCTCGAAATTGCGCAATAAATATCGCATTCGCATGTTGCGATATTTCGATAAAATATCACGAATATTCTGAGCCAATCAGAGCGCTCCTCCAGCATTTCTCGAAATTGCGCAATAAATATCGCATTCGCATGTTGCGATATTTCGATAAAATATCACGAATATTCTGAGCCAATCAGAGTGCTCCTACCGCAGTTATCAAAAAATCGCAATTATTTTCGCATTCGCAATAGCGAAAAATCGCAATCATTTACTTTCGATAAAATATCACGAATATTCGAATTTAGCGAATATATCTCGAATATTCGAATATATATTCGAGATATATCGCGAAATCGAATATGGCATATTCTGCTCAACACTAATATTAACCACTTATTTTATAAACAAATCAAAATGGGGAGATTATTTATAAACAATGTTATGAGTAATAGATTATTTCTAAATAGAAAGGTCCCGATCTGCCTTTCCATTCGCAAATTCCCCAAAAAATTATACAAACTTGTACACTAACCAATTAAATTGAATTTCAAATTAGGAAATCCTAAAGGACCCAAACTAATTTACTATTAGGTACACAGGTTCACTCTATCAACCTAAGTAACGGCAGATATGTTTTACCTTTGCTGGTACCACCATTTATGTAACAGTCTTACTACAGAATGAGATCAACTATTCTTTATAAAACAATTGATGTCTCATTCAATATTGAGACCACGAGGAGTAAAAGTTCTTATACTTTACATCTATTTAGTCTCCAATTTTGAAATTTCCCTCTTGATGTTACCCCCACTCCACTGTATATATATTTATATATTCCTATACACAGAGTATCAGCTGGGTTCATATTATGATGTAGATATGTGCATTCCCATTCGTACGAATGTTATTTTCGTACGAAAATGTTCATTTTCGTACCCGCAGAATAATGTGTACATACGAAAAAAATAAAGCACCAAAATACGAAAACGACAGGATTACGAATGAGCTGCATAACGAACAACCGTAAATACGAACGAACGATCTGACAAAAATACGACAAAACGAAAATGGCAAAAGAACAAAAATTACATCTATAACAAAAGATTTGCATTCTGTATCCTGTTTGAATCCCCTCTCTGTTCGTATCCTCAGCCGTATGCTCACACGACATCCACAACAAAAGATTTGCATTCTGTATCCTGTTTGAATCCCTTCTCTGTTCGTATCCTCAGCCGTATGCTCACACGACATCCACAACAAAAGACCCGCACCCTGTATTTTGAATTCGTTTTTTCTGTTTGTATTTTGGATTCAACAGAATGCAAATCTTTTGCCACAGATGTCACACGAACACACGACCGAAAACACCAAAAGAAAAAGGACCCAAAATACAGAATAGAAATCTTTTATTATAGATGTCATTTTCGTTTTTTTGAATGGGCAGTGAGTGTAGTTAGTAAAGCAGCTTCTCTTTTGTGCTGAGTAGTACAGTAAAGCGAAATAAACTTTTCTGTGGATTTTCATCTGAAGGGAGATCAGTTGGCCAGACTTTTGAACCCAAAAATGGTTTTCTGATGGAGTTTAAAAATGAACAAATTTTCTGAGAACGAATGGAAAACGATCGTTTTTATGTTTGTTGTTAAAAAAGTCTGACCAAGTGTATGGGGCTTAACAATCGTTAATATGGATGAGCCGCGTGTTGAAAGTGCCGTGAATCCCCACGATATATTTACGAAAGTACAAAATGACGAAAATCCTTTTTCTGTTCGTATCTTCAGTCGCATGCCCACATGACATCCACAACAAATTGTCATAGATGTCACACGAACACACGACCGAAAACACGAACAGAAAAAGGAATCCAAAACACAGAATGCAAATCATTGACGAAAATTCACAAAAATTATTGTCTAACAAGTAACGAACATGAATTAAACAGAATAACGAACCAACCCGCATGTACGAAAATAAAACAGTAACGAAAATACGAAACGATCGGAATACGAAAAAATCTCGTCGTACGAAAAACGAACGGGAACGAACAGGAAAACGGGCGTCTTACGAAAAACGAACGGAAACAAACCTACGGAACGATACGAAACAGAACAAAAAAAAAAGAAAAATGTTTCTGTGCACATGTCTATTATGATGCTTGGCATAGTGTTTTGGCACACTGTGCCCCTTGAAATCCCATTATTATGTTTGGTATGTGTTCTTTAGGTAAACTTGTAACTCCTGTGTGGTCTGTCCCACATATTGCAGACCACATTCTTAGAGCCACAAGACATAAAGGAAGGAAAGTAATTGTATTTGGATTGATTGAAATTTGGTTAGTTTCCTACCTTTAAAGGCAGTAACCTGGCATACACCACATTTACTTTGTTCAGGGCAACTTTATTTCTCAAAGATGGTATCCCCTGAATATTATTGCACAGTTTTCAGGTAATACTTGACCTAAAATGTTATCATTTTTTAGCACAGACCAATATTTCTTGATGATGCTTTTAACCAAGTAGATGGTAATCACGGACCAGTTAAATCTGCCTGAACCAGATGAAAATCTACTACTCTCCTTAACTAGTATATCACGGTCTTGTTGTTTTACCTGCAGAATAGTTATATCTAGTACTCCTCTATCATATCTCTTTCCAAGAGTTTTGACCTCAGAGTTTGAGCTTGCTCAAAATAATCCTTGACTTCAGTACAATTCTGTTTGAGTCAAAGAAACGGACTTCTAGGGGCAGAGGTTAACCAGGACGGATATTTGCATATGACTGAATCCAATGATTTCAATGTCCCTGTCACAAATGAGGATAATATTGTGGATGTACCTCTTCCATAGCCATAATTCCAATCTCCTAGTGGTCAAAACTACATCCTCCTCCTGCTAGGCCATGAATAAGTTGGTCATACTAAGAGCAAATTTGGCTCCCATGGCCACTTCCTTATTCTGAAAGTAAAAGAATAATACTTCTTTGGATCTCTGGTAAAGTTAAATCCTGGTCTAAAAAATATTGAACAGTATCATAGCTAAGTCTATGTGAGATGATCGTGCACTGGAGGCTATGTCTGCAGTGGCTAAGATATATCCTTCTTGCCATTGTAAATCCTTAAGGACATTAATAGTGAGCTGCCTAACCTTCAGAAAAGAGGGGTCTGCATCACTAGTGACTTCAAGTAGTGGTTAATATATTTCCCAATCATGTGACAGATGCCATTAATAATGGGATGTCCTGGTGGATTTACGCTCTTCTAAGATCTTGTGGATTTTAGGTGGACAATACATGACTGGCACTCTAGAGGCCAAAGGGACCAGAAAAGCCCACACTTTCTTTAAAATCCCATCTCTATAACCACAATCCACCACTCTTTTTAGATAATTTTTGTAGTAATTTTTAAGAAGTTTGTGCATGGAAAGGCTGATTGGGACCTTCCTATTTAGGAACAATCTGTTTCTCATAACATCGTTTATGGAGAATCTCCCTATTTTGATCTGTTTATAGAATAAGGGGTAAATATACTTAATTTTCCAACCAGAGGAACTTTTTACAGTTTATTCTGGGATTGTATATTGATGTATGTTACTTGCCCATTCTACGTTTCACCACTAAGGGGACATTACTTCATTGTAATTTGCCTTCACAGAGATCAATTTGCAACTAGCCTCAACCAATCCGCCTTTCCAGCCTTTCCAGCTTCTTTATATAAGAAGAATGTGCATCCTGAGACTTTAATGGCGTCACGTATAACATCACATATGACGTAACAAATTGCTCTCATTTGTTTACTTTGCACTAAAAGTGTACTTTTTAGTTGCACCTATATACTGCACATGTGTTCTAAAGCGTTGCACTCATGGCCACTTACACCACTGACTTTGATGACTCAAAAGTTCTTTCTTTTTTCACAAGCAAGAATTCAGTTTAAGTTAAAAGACACTTTTAGAAGAAGTAAGATTATGAACAGACCTGGACTGGTTGACAGGAACAGCTGGTTTTGTTTTGGTGCCCTCTTCTACTAATGGAAGAACAATCTTTTCAGCCACATCAGTCAACACTGAAAATGTTGGGTCGACAATAAAATCAATGAAGCCTGTAAAGATGCAGATGACAAATCACTGATAGGCTTTAGTTCCAGAAATCATAGAATGACCTCTGTTGACCTTGTCAACGTTCAAGGACATTTTTGGTCTTATCTTCCACTTTCAGGTTCAGATTTCTACTTACTTTGTGATAAAGGAAACTGCAACATACCTATTTGAGACTGAGCTACCAATGTAGCCTTGCGATCACAAAGTGGAGAGAATGGCAACCCCATTTCAGCCTCTTTGTCACCCTGGAAGAAATAGAAAACATAATTAAAGGAAAAACTAGTACAGTAACTCAGCTTCTGCACTAAGCAATAAGAAAGGTATTAGACATCAATCACAAGGTCTTTCTCATACAGCAAAATGTTCACATACTCTGTTGTAGAAAGAGATATGCTCCCCCAATCGTGAGTAGAAACTGGTGGTTGACTTACTCACTGATATCTAAAATTAACCTGTCAGTAGTAATTCAATACCAAAACCTGCAAAGAAAATGTATTATAAATTACCAGTAGATGCTACCTAGACTTGTCACACATGGAAATGTTGACATCAGCTGTGACAGGACAGTCAGACACATTCACTGCATTCTATTTATGCATATCTTTATGGGTCACTGCGGCATGTGCATTGCATGACAGAGCTAAAGCAGATATTTACATAATTCTGGTTGTAATTATAAAGAGAAAACACAGATGGTATATACAAACACCTTGCAATGATTTATATTTGGAAAGCTTGATATCAAATTATAACTGGCATGTACACAACCTCTCAGGGACACTAGTCACCAAATCTCCCTGCCACAGTTCCCAGCATTGTCAAGAAGTGATTTAACCAACTGTATCCACTCCAAATATCAGTTTTAGGCGATCGTATATTAAAGGAACATTGTCACAGGTGAAACATGGAGATGACCTCTTTTTCTGAAAATGCACATTGCCTGACTTTCCTGTTGAACACCTTTTAAAAGCTGTATACCTGTCAAAGGACTTGTATTTCTTTCCATTTAATCCTGAGAATTGTATTTGTCTATTCATTCCTGAGATTTAGACAACCCTGTCACACAACACAGCAACCCTAGAGACTTGGGGCCAGATTCAGATACATTTTCGTTGCTCCACGGCAGCGTAACGTATCCCATTTACGTTACACCGCTGCAGGTTTACAGCGTAAGTGCCTGATTCACAAAGCTCTTACCTGTAAACTTGCGGCGGTGTAACGTAAATCCGCTCGGCGCAAGCCCGCCTAATTCAAATGGGGCGGGCACCATTTAAATTAGGCGCGTTCCCGCGCCGAACGTACTGCGTATGCTCCGTCGGGAAAATTACCCGACGTGCATTGCGCTAAATGACGTCGCACGGACGTCATTTGTTTAGACGCTAACGTAAATGGCGTCCAGCACCATTCACGGACGACTTACGCAAACGACGTGATGTTTTAAATTTCGACGCGGGAACGACGGCCATCCTTAACATTGCTTAGAACACCTAGGAGGTAGCCCTAATTTTACGACACGTATCTCGACGGAAACAACGTAAATTTAGATCGACAGGCATCGTGAATGTTCGTGGATCGCCGTAACTAGTTATTTGCATATTCTACGCCGACCGCAATGGCCTCGCCACCTAGCGGCCGACATAGAATTGCATCCTAAGATCCGACAGTGTAAGTCAATTACACCTGTCGGATCTTAGGGCTATCTAATCGTAACTGATTCTATGAATCAGCAGCATAATTAGGACGGGCGGATCACAGAGATACGACGGCGTATCAGGAGATACGCCGTCGTATCTCTTTTGTGAATCTGGCCCTTGATTTTTTTTTTTTCTTCTGCAACTACGTCTTGAATGGGTCACAGCCTGCGATTGGATTGTGAATGAAAAGCAAGACTGATGAGTTCATTTGTATATCACTCTGATCTCTGTGCCCACACCACAATTGCCTGGTTCCTTCTGCTGATTATTTCTTTCCCTAAACTGTGATGTACATAGGATACAAAATTGAAATTTAGTTAGTAACCAACTTGTTACTAGCTATTTTTTTTTGATAATTACATACCAGCATTTTCACAAAAGGTTCAGTAACTGTACCTCCTCTATTCCTCCTATGGCAGAGGAAATTATGCACTTCAGTTAGCTAAAGAAGTGTTTTCTTCTGTGTTGTTTAGCTGTGAAATTACTATGGCACAACATGCTGTCTTCCACAGTTATGGCACCTTAAGATTTATATTGTTAATTTAAATTTAAAATGCCTGAACAGTAGTTTAATATGCAATAATATTCCCAGAAAGACTTGTGATGCGGTCTGTTATTAGACTCATAAAGTCAACTGATATATTATTGTTGGAGGTATTCTAGATGATGGAATGCTGTGAAAATAATAATTGAAAGAGATGAGTATCTAAAGAGCAAAATCGGGTTGCTGTATTAAAGAACTTTCTACTTAATGACAATGTTACCTTTTAATAATACAGCAGAGACAACAACAAATTTCCTTCCCACAGAGAACATAGGATCCAATTCACACAATACCCGAAGGACTCATCATTTGTAATTAAAAAGTATTAACAAAGTATACCTATTAATACTAGTATATATAAAAGTTATAAATGCTAGAACAGCATCTACAGTGGGAAAATAATTATTTGATCCCCTGCAGATTTAGTAAGTTTGCCCACTTACAAAGAAAGGAAGGGTCTAAAATGTTTTATCATAGGTGTATTTTAAATGATAGAGACAGAATATCAACCCAAAAAAACAAAAATCAAGAAAAAAAAACACATGATACAAATGTTATGAATTGAGTTGCAGGTCAGTGACCTTGGCAAGCACAGAGGTAAGACATTTCTTGTAGTTGGTGACCAGGTCTGCATACATCTCAGGAGGGATTTTGGTCCAGTCTTTTTTACAGATCTTCTCTAAATCCTTAAGGGTTCTTGGCTGTTGCTTTGCAACTCAAAGTTTAAGTCCTCCATAAATTTTCTATAGGATTTAGGTCTGTAGGCTGATTAGGCCACTCCATGACCTTAATGTGCTTCTTCTTGAGCCACTTCTTTGTGGCCTTGGCCTCGGTATGTTTTGGGCCCTTGTCATTCTGAAAGACCCATCCATGACCTATCATCAGTGTTCTGGCTGAGGGAAGAAGGTTCTCTTCCAAGATTTTACAATACATGGTGTCGTCTATTGGCCCCTCATGTGGCAAAGTTGGTCTGTACCTTTAGCAGAGAAACAGCTATAAAGCATAATGTTTCCACCTCAGTGCTTGACTCTAGGGATGGTGTTGTTAGGGAATTCAGCATTTTTCTTCCTCCAACATGGCCAGTCCCCTTCCTCAAGAAGGCACATGTACAGTTATGCCAATGAACATCTAAATAATTCAGAGGATTGGGAGAAAGTGCTACAGTCAGATGAGACCAAAATTTAGCTCTTTTGCATTAACTTGACTCGCCGTGTTTGGAAGAAGAAAAATGCTGACTATGACCCTAAGAACACAGGGCCTGATTCCCAAAAGAGATACGCAGACTTAACTGCTGTTCAGTCTGTGCCTAACTTTGGAAACGATCCTCAAAAGGCTTTTTCCAAAGTTAGGCAGAAAATCTGACATGTGTAAGACACTTACACGGTCAAATCTTAGGATGCAGTACCGCATCCGCCGCTGGGGGCATTTCTCATTGGTACGTGCACCCACGTGCACCCACCACGTGGGTACCTACCGGAGCATGATGGGACGGTGATGCCTATATAAATGGGATGCAAGGCGCGCTTCCATCATTACAGTGACAAGAGGCGACGAGTCAACATCGGAAGAAGGGAGAAGAAGAACCTGACGTCACAGAAGACCGCGATGGCTGCCTGCTAGTAATTGAGCTAACACACAAAGATAGCAGGCAGCCAGCGCTGAAGAAGAAGGCACCGGACAGCTGCAGAAGAACCGGGGTTCGCCCAGTCAACAGCGGAGAGCGGCGAAGATAGAAGAAGACCCCCGGAGAGCGGAGAAGCCCCCCCCGGAGAGCGGAGAAGCCCCCCCTGGAGAGCGGAAGAAGAAACCCCCCCCGGAGAGTGGAAGAAGACCCCCGGAGAGCGGAAGAAGAAGCCCCCCCTGGTATTAGAGCTAATAAAGAAGACAGGGGGGGCCTCCGGAGCAGAATAATAAATTATTTTAAAAACCCTTGTGTTGTGTGTTTACTAACTTTTACTTTTTGCCTCCAGGTGAATGGGTAGGGGTACGATGTACCCCATATCCATTCACTTAGGGTGGGGGGCCGGTATCTGGGGGCCCCCTTATTTGAGGGGACTCCCAGATTCCGATAAGCCCCCCACCCGCATACCCCGACAACCAACGGCAAGGGTTGTCGGGAAGAGGTCCTGTCCTCATCAACATGGGGACAGGGTGCTCTGGGGTGGGGGGGCCCGCTGTGCGCCCCGTTGCCCCAGAGCACCCAACCCCCCCATGTTGAGGGCATGCGGCCGGGCACGGCTCAGGAGGGGGGGGCGCTCGCTCGTCCCCACTCCCTTCCTGACCGGCCGGGTAGCGTGCTTTGGATACGGGTCTGGTATGGATTGTAGGGGGACCCCTACGTCGAATTTTCGGCGTAGGGGGGGTCTCCTTACAACCCATACCAGACCTAAGGGCCTGGTATGCTCCTGGGGGGGGGAACCCATGCCGCTTTTTTCTTTGAAAATTGGCATGGAGTTCTCCCTCTCAGGAATGCATGCTGAGCGACGCTGTCTTTTTTTTTATAATTATTTGTTTTCCCGGCGCGTATATTTTTTTTCACCCGTCGCAACTTTAGTGTCCCGTCGCAATCCACAAAGCCGCCCAGCGTCAATTACGTTCGCGCGCTGCACGTCGGGAAAATTACGTCACACGCATGCGCAGTACGGCCGGCGTGGGAGCGCGCCTCATTTAAATTTTAAACGCCCCCCCGGAGAGGAGGACCGCCTTGCGACGGCGGCACTTAAGTTACACGGCCTGAAATTTCTAGGTAAGTGCTTTGAAGATCAGGCACTTAGGTAGAGATTTTAAGTCAGTGTAACTTAACTGCTGAAAGTTAAGTTAGGCAGCTTTTTTGGGAATCAGGCCCACAGTCCCTACAGTCAAGCACGGAGGTGGAAACATTATGCTTTGGGGCTGTTTCTCTGTTAAAGGTATAGGCTGACTTTGTCGCATTGAGGGGCTAATGAACAGGGCCTTGTATTGTAAAATCTTGGATGAGAACCTTCTTCCCTAAGCCAGAACACTAAAGATGGGTCGTGGATGAGTCTTCCAGCATGACAATGACCCAAAACATACCGCAAAGGCAACAAATGAGTGGCTCAAGAAAAAGCACATTAAGGTAATGGAGTGGCCTTGTCAGTCTCCAGATGTTAAAGTGGTTGTAAACCCATTACAACCACTTTTACCTACATGTAAGCCTATATTAAGGCTTACCTGTAGGTGCTCGAAATATCTCCCAAACCTTCACGGTTTAGGAGATATTTACAAATGAGACGGGCGCTGATGGCAACTGCGCACGCGCCATAAACAATGGCGCACACACCGTACACAGCGGCGCAGGCGCACTTTAGAAACGGCATGCGCGCCGTTTCTAAAGGAGATCGTGCCGTGCCTGGCGGCTCCCATGACGTCGTCGCTGCTCTGGTCAATCACAGCACCGAAGCCGCGATACCTAGAAGGAAGATGGATGCTTCGTGGAAGAGGGGACAGCAGTGACATTGCAGGCTTTGGTTTCAAGTAAGTGACACATAATGGGCTACCATACGATGCAGGGAAACAAAGAGGAAGTAAAACCCATCAGATTATATAGCTGAATTCGCATTGCACAGACATTGTATGTGAACAGCACAGTAATGTGGTGCAAAACAAATGCAATGTCTGGCATCGCACCAGTGTAAACTGACCCTTTAGTACCACAAACCTTGCATTTCTTATGCACAGCAAAATTGCTGAATGTGTTATCAATTTTAAACTGGCCCATGTATTGCTTCTTATCAATTTAAACAATCATACATGGGAATCAAGGTTGGAGATTACAGTTGGTCTTCTCAAACTAGAACAAGTACTCTGGCAGAAAACCCACGCCTCCACTGAACCCTCCTCTTTCAATGACTTTACTCACTAAGCACTTTTTAGAACCATTTCAGAAAAGCTTCTTTCCCAAAGAGGCTAATAAAAAATATATAACATAAGCACCTACATATTGAATCTCATGGAATTAAGATTAGATTACTTATTAGCATGGTAACCAACATAGTGCTAGCGCAATATATCATTAGTTATCTATGTGTTTTGAGATGGTTTTCCAGTCAAAAGGAAAAAAAAACGAAACCTACCACTTAAGTCTCAATGAAAAAAACATCAATCATGCTGATCTATATTGGTGTTTGTTACCTGTCGAAAGAACTCCTCCATTAGAGCTTTGGTCCATCGTGCATGCACTTTCCACTGCTTTGTAGGGTGGCTAATGTCAGCTGCATGAAGTAGTAAAGATAGTGCTTTTGATTTGTCAATGCTGCAATAAGAACCAAGACAGACCTTGTAAGTTGACATAGGCATGTACTAAAAAAAATAAAAATAATCTATCATAGTCTGTTTCGTATGTCATGGGAGTAGCTGCAGTTACTGCATGAACTGCACAGTCCAAGGCTACCTTAACCAGCAAGACAGCTGGTCCACCATTAGACAATGTTTAAAACTGTTTTTACCTAATCCCACTGGATCTGTTAATAAAAGGTTCTCATGAAAAACTATGGACAAGGGTTTGAAACTCCATCAGATTTCTCTGTTACAATAGGTTTTTATTGAGTTTTACTAAATTGAATCATGTCATCACGTTCAGGAAGTACAGGAAACACGAAACTCTGGAAATTGTGTATTGAAACCGCTAGTGGTTTTAATTGTATACAGTTGATTCTATCTATATGTGAGTGCTGTTTTTTGATGAGAAGTGAGTGAGTGAATAAAAAAACCTGAAGGATAAAGAACTATTTAGTGTGTTTCCTTTATATGTGTCTGAATGGAGGAGGAGAGGAGAGTGAGTGCTGGAGAAGTCACCTTAATTTAGGAAGACCCCTATTTGTGGCTGGTTGCAGAAGGAGACATAATGTCAACAGAGGACCGCCAGAGAAGCTCTGCAGTATACTTTATGTCCATTTAAATGGGACAAGAGCCTAGTTTTAATTTGTAGGGTCAAGGTTCCCAGGTGAGAGCACAACTGGCAAAGGTGTGAGCATGCTTGGTGGCAAGAGAGATCCTTTGATGTTTTTGGGGGTGGAAATCAAAAGGAAACCCAATTGTTTGATTTGAACTAGAGACTTTGGTTAAAGATCATGGTTAAACATTACTGAGTAGTAATAAAGATTATAGTCATGACAATTATAATAAAGGGATTCTGGAACAAAGGGATGATACCAAAATGTTGAAAGTGCAAAAATGTCATGTCCCCAAAATCTACTCGCAGACAACTAGAGGGAGACTTTTCTACAACCAACCCCACAAGGCTGTGACTATGTAAGCAAAGACCAAGAACATTTTAAAAAAGAATGTAGGGAAAAGAAGAATGCAAACAGAAGAGAGAGGGTGGGGAGGGGGGTTAACACAGACTCAGAGGCCTCAAGGAGAGTGGCCAAGCAAGGCCTAAACAGACTGGTTGGAGTGAGGGGAACTCATTAGAATTCCATGGTTCCCAGATCTTGAGAAATTTGGCATGTGAATCATTCAGAATACTGGGCATTCATTCATGAAGCATATTCACCCCCTGGAAGGTTACGCTTTGGGTCTTCCATGCTTGAGCTATGGTCCATTCAGCGTATGCTGTGATGCATATAAGCTGAGAATTAGACAGTGTAATAGGGCCAGCCTTGCATCCCTATGGACTGTTATATGGAAAAGGGTCTGGGGTAAGTGGAAAACCCAAGACCAGAACCCCACTAGACTTTTAAAGCAAAGAAAATCTTAACTCCTAGAGTTGGTAAGGCCTATGTATCAGGACATATGATCCTGCTTTCCAAAACTCTGTCAAATTTTTACTGCTGTCTGACCCCTGTAGTGAGATCTGCCCTTATTTCCTTTCCCCAAACTCTCTAGCAAGGACATAGAAAGCCAAGAAAACTTGACAAAGGTTCTAACCCTTCACCACACAATAGTTCCAATTATAACACTCACTCTGCCTCCCTAAAATCATACATTCCATTTCCATATAACATTTATTGATAAACTGTTAATAGTGGGCTACTAATATCTTTGAAGTGACAACGTTGTCTCTTTCTTTTGTCCAATTTTAATGGTGTTTGGAGGGGTGGGCCACTGTGCCCCTGTTAAAACGATATGCCTTTTTGTATTAATAAAGTTTACATCACCAATTATATACACCTTGTCTGGTCCTCCATTACAACTCATTTTGACCTATTCAGATACCGTCCTAATGTTGTGGAGGTACCCTGTTCAGCTGGACAAATCGGTTTTTCAATAATGGTTAATTTGAGATCCTTTTCTTACAATATATTACAAAATGTTCCCATTAATTCCCTATGGATCTATTCTTGATGTGATCTCCTACTATTGAT
This sequence comes from Rana temporaria, assembly GCF_905171775.1. NCBI lineage: Eukaryota > Metazoa > Chordata > Amphibia > Anura > Ranidae > Rana > Rana temporaria. Next base: position 111,566,992 of record NC_053490.1, on the reverse strand, counting down.
GCTTACCCTTCAAGCACATTATTTGTTGGCAATCTGTACATCACCAAAATATCTTGGATTTTACATACTGTGAGAATGGCGTTTGTGCTGGGAGATGAACTAGATGATGAAATAAGGGCTACTTTTGATTGTGACAATAACGACCCTGTGCAAAAAGAAAGTGAGGCGTTAAAGGTCCTGTTCAAGGAACATAAACTTATAGTGAAGTCCCTAAATAGGAATTGGGACATCCTCTCTTTGGAATCTTATATCACCAATAATATTATCTTGAGAGGACTCAGGCCCCGTACACACGAGAGGATCTTTCTGCTGGAATTGATCTGCGGATCAGTTCCAGCGGATAGATCCGCTGGTGTGTACATCCCAGCGGATCTTTTTCCGCGGATTTTTTCGGGCCGACCGATTTCCAGCAGATAAAAATTTCTTAGCATGCTAAGAAATCTATCCGCTGGAATCGGCTTCAGCGGATCGATCCAGTGGTCTGTACAGACTCACCGGATCGATCCGTCCGATTCCCTCCCTTGCATGCGTCGTAATGATTCGACGCATGCGTGGGTATCCTTATATGACAGCGTCGCGCACGTCGCCGCGTCATCATCGCGGCGACGGCGCGACACGTCATCGCGATGGGATTTCGGCGTGGATTTCGATCCGATGGTGAGTACACTCCATCGGATCCAAATCCGCGGAAATCCTCGAGAGGATTTATCCGCGGATACGGTCCGGCGGACCGTATCCACGGATCAATCCTCTCGTCTGTACCCGGCATAAGGGAACGTGTCATTCTGGCTACTTTTTTGGACCATGGAAAAACATTGCATAGAACACAGCATTAAAGTTATGAAACTCAGTGTTGAGGAGGAAAGGATATAATTATCCATACTCGAAGATCAGATTACCGATAGTAAAGATAAACTTGAACCCTTCAAAGATAAAGTGGAGTTCATTAAACTTAATAAACTATTCAAAAAAGAAAATAAGAGTACAGAAGACTCTAAGAACCACAAAACATTGCAAATTCAAGCGAGATTTAGAGGACTGGGCAAAGGGAAACACCTTTGACCTCACACCCAGGGGTGGGAGAAGTAGGTCAAGAAGGTGAAACAATTCTTCCCGAGCAGGATTCAATGTTGGCCAGGCAACATCAGGAAGTGGGGAAGAGGGTCAAAGAAAAGTAGTTTTTTTTAGATCAGGAATCTCCCCAGATGCCCAGTGGAATCCTAAAAGGAAACAAAGTAGAAGAAATAGTAGAAGACATTCTGAACACGATTGCAGACCTGTATTTTCCGGGAGAGATGATGCTCGTTGGTATAGACGTGGAATCACTTTACATGTCTATACCACAATAAGGTATATCGGCAGTCTTTCAATTCTTGGACTCCAGTTATCCAACCCTGTGTACCCAAAATAAGTTTATTATTGAGCTTCTGGAATTAGCACTTAAGAACAATTCCTTTCAGTTCACAGGCTTCTTTTACCAACAAATAAGGGGCACAGCGATGGGAGCCCCATGGGCACTGGCATACGCAGGTCTGCACCTGGGCTGGTGGGAGGAGGAGGTAGTATATGCCTAGTCGATGTACCTTGGCCATGTTTGTCTGTGTCTAAGGTACAGCTACGACGTACTTATGCTATGGGAAGGTTCAGGAGAGGACTTTTCACCGTTTGTAGATGAGCTAAATTGCAATACTAGGAACATCCATTTGACATATGTAGCAGATACACAGGAAATCTCTTTCCTGGATTTGTCCATCAGGTTGGAGGATGGCAGCCTCACTAGCAAGACATTCAGGAAATCCATGGCCGCCAATACCCTGCTCTATGCAAGCAGTCATCATCCAAAATCTTTATTTCGGGGGGGGCTATCAGTGGGTCAGTTTCAGAGAATAAGGCGAAGCTGCTCCAATGAGACAGACTATAGACGGGAAGCTGACAAAATGTACAGGAGATTCAGGGAAAGAGGATATTCATATCACAATCTGAGAAGAGCAAAAAAGGATAGCCAGTAGAAAACGGAGAGGTGGTCTACTTAGACCCGGGGGAATTGAGTCTGAGACCCCAGAGGGCCCAGTAAGGATCATCACTAAATTTGGTGCGCAGTGGAATGGCCTAAATAAAACTCTTGGTGACTACTGGCACGTACTGACACGCTCCAGTTAGCTGAAAGATATAGTAGGCTCGAGACCCCACCTTGTTGCCAAACAAGCAAGCAACTTGAATGATACTCTGTCGGAATTTATTATAACTACCAATAGAAACTGGCTAACCGATATACCAGAGTTAAAGAGGATGAACCCTTATGGTCACTGTGCGATCTGCGAATATGTGGACCGTTCTGGTTTGTTCCCAGACTCTGATGGCATTAATAAATACAACATTAAGCATTTTATTAATTGCACTACTACCAGGGTACTTTATCTTTTGGAGTGCCCCTGCAATAAACTTTATGTTGGCAAGACTAAATGCCAGCTGCGAATCAGGGTTGGTGAACACATCAAAAGTATTAATCTAAAGGAATAAAATCCTATTGGACAGCATTTTGCAAAGGTATCACAATGGACAACCAGGGGGTCTAAAGGTGAAGGGCTTCTTTGCCCTCAATCTGTCAACCAGGAGGGGTGACTTTGACACAGTCCTCCTAAGGAAAGAAAAGGCCTGGATCTTTTGATTAGGGACCATGACACCTAAGGGGCTAAACAATGAACTTAGCCTCAAAGGGTTTCTTGAGCACTGATTATCCTCTGAGATAGCAGCACTTTAGTCTTCAAGGATAGGTTATGGCATTGTTCCCAGCACAGAGTTATTTATTTATTTATTTTCTTGACCTATGTATCTATCCATTCAATCGCTTGTCATAAGACTTTGGCGGTGTGATTGAAATTATTGTTGCCAAATTTCACAGATATGTAAAGTGTTATGCTTGAATGAATAATGCAAGGTGTTTAGAATGTTCCAACATTTTATTGGCAATATGTCAAATGGCCACTAGATGGCTCCAAAAGGACGCTCTCGGACAAGGAAGATAGGATTTTCCACGCTTTAAAAGACACGTCCAGTGAGTGTCTCAACATCCTGATGAAGCATGCGCAAGGTATTCGAAATGCATTGACGTGAGCTCAATCACAGGACGCCAAGCTGCACGCTGTGCTTCCGCTGGGCCGGTGATACACGGTCCCTACAACCTGTTCTTGGTTAGTGCCTTCTAGATGGGATAGTCTGTATTCTAGGGAGTTAATCGAGAGGTACCTGACATGCCGTGAACTATGGGGAGACAGTAATGTCAAAAGGAAGGCTGTGCTCCAGTTACCACTACCGAGTTGCTTTTTGAGTCTGCTGTGATCTGCCTCCAGAATCCTTCACCTGTCCTTCATAGAAGCGGTATGTGCAGATGATGTTGTCTCCTGTGACTTTGGCTGCTAATTCAATCTTGGATTATCAATATCGTTGCTTTACCTCCCACTGTGGGGAATATGACTTGTTAATGAAGACATACACCTGGTAATCAACTCCCAATACTACTGATCAGTCCATACATCAGTCTATAGCTGCTACTGGGACATTTGTCTCTGCACTTTTATTGGTAACTGGAAGCCACCTGGTGACAAGTGGTAATAAGGGGTAAGTACCATGGATTTCTATTCAGTCCTGTCATGGATCCACATTTAACTATGGACTACTCACCATCCTAGCCAGTCATTCAATCCACCTCTTGAGAGTAATACTTCAAGACTGTCTGAAAATGCCCGATAGTCATTTGGGCCACTTATCTAACTGTTACCTCCTTATCAATTTTTCAAATGCAGTGTGGGTCAATTTCCAAATGTATCAGTTTGCCTGAGGACCGTGTCATAATGGTCAGGTCTAGGTTATCTGGGGGTTATTGACACCTACAGCATAAAACAACCCCCGAAGGGGACAAGTTTTTTTTGTGCCTAATCACCCCATACCTAGACCTCTTATGCCGCATACACACGATCGGTCAATCCGATGAGAGCGGTCTGATGGACCATTTTCATCAGACCAAACCAATTGTGTGTGGGCCCCATCGGTTATTTATCCATCGGTTAAAAAATTTGAAACTTGTTTTAAAATTAACCGATGGATACCTAACCGATAGAAAAAAAACGAGCGTTTGTAGGCATGTCCATCGGTTAAAAATCCATTCATGCTCAGAATCAAGTCGACACATGCTTGGAAGCATTGAACTTCGTTTTTTTCAGCACGTTGTTGTGTTTTACGTCACCGCGTTCTGACACGATCGTTTTTTTAACTGATGGTGTGTAGGCACCACTGACCATCAGTCAGCTTCATCGGTTAACTGATGGAAAAAAATCCATCAGACCGTTCTCATCGGATTGACCGATCGTGTGTACAGGGCATTAGGCTTAGATACCTGGAAGCTTCCCATTTAGGTTGACTGCGGTTTGATTGCACAAGTGAGCGATGTCCTGTGTATTTTGTTTGAAGTGACAACGTTGTCTCTTTTTTTTCTTATCCAATATTAATGGTGTTTGGAGGGGTGGGCGACTGTGCCCTTGTCTAAATGATATGCCTTTTTGTATTAATAAAGTTAACATCAACAATTGTATACACTGTGGCTGGTCCTCCTTTACAACTAATTGTGTCCTATGTATCCCTACCCCCCATTCAGATACAGTCCTATAGTTGCGGAGGTACCCCGTTCAGCTGGACAAATTGGTTTTTCAATATTGGTTGATAACTCAGTAGTTTGAGATCCATCTATTACAATATATTACAAAATATCTTAAATTAACCTTGTTTTAAACTACTCATGATAGAAGCGAAGTCATTTAAATATATATAGCCGGATTCAGAAAGACTTACGACGGCGTATCAGTAGATACGCCGCCGTAAGTCCGAATCCGCACCGTCGTATCTTTAAGTGTATTCTCAAAATGAGATACGCTTCTCAGTTGCTAAGATACGACCGGCGTAAGTCTCCTACGCCGTCGTATCTTAGCTGCCTATTTACGCTGGCCGATAGGGGCATGTACGTTGATTTACACCTAGAATATGTAAATCAGCAAGATACGCCTATTCACGAACGTACGTACGCCCATCGCAGTAAGCTACGCCGTTTACATAAGGCGTTTTTCAGGCGTAAAGATAAACCACCAAAAAGATGGCGAAGCCAATGTTAAGTATGGACGTCGGAACAGCCGTCTAATTTCACGTTGTTTACATCGTTTTCGTAAGTCGTACGTGAATGGGGCTGGGCGTAGGTTACGTTCACGTCGAAAGCATTGACTATTTGCGATGTGATTTTGAGCATGCACACTGGGATACGTCCACGGATGGCGCATGCGCCGTTCGTTAGGCGCGTCATTTACGTGGGGTCACGATTCATTACCATACAACACACCCACTACCAGCCTACTTTGAATTACGCGGGCTTACGCCGGCCCATTTACACTACGGCGCCGTAACTTAGGACGCAAGTTCTTTGTGAATACGGTACCTGCCTCTCTAAATTACGGCGGCGTAGTGTATCTGAGATACGCTACGCCCGCACAAACTTAAGCCAGTCTTTCTGAATCTGGCTAATATTTTATACTGCAGCTAGACTCTATTCATGAACAAATCATGTAGGTTTACAAATTTAGGTCATTTTAGTGTTTTCCCCACACTGAAAGTCTGGTGCAGTGAACACCCTCTTCTTTAGAATAGTTTGGAGAATTGTAAGAACAGTTTACCATAGAATGTATGGCTAGGGGGGCTAATCTGGCAGTGACTATATGCTCTTTTTTGCACCCCTCAGATAAAAAAGAGCACCTTCTTCAATAGTGTTAGCTAAGGATGACTGCTAGCCCCAGCAGCACTCAAATCAGCACTATTGTAATTTTGATTCATGGATGTTACAACTTCGAAATTGTGTTTCTGAGCTTGTAGGCAGACTGTTCTCCCCTAAAATATTTATATTTTATGAAATGAAAAATGTATGTATGTACTTACTTCTCCAGGGACTGTAGGGAACTTTTCATGGTTTTCACTTGTTGGAAGTGGCAAGACATGTCTGTGGCCAAGACCATCTCAATAACGAGCGACCTTAATTCCCTGAAAAAGCAGAATGAAAAACAGGGAATGTTGGACAGAAGAGCTTATCATTGGTAACTCCACTAATGTATATGATATAGGGAAACTCAAATTTTTGTTAACCTGTAATGTGTTATATAGTTCAGCTCTTAGTGCTTCACAAAAGATATGGGCAGCTAAGCAAATACCTAACAAATGACATTGTTGAGTCTTACAGCCTGGATTCTTACAGGAAAGCCATTCCAACACACTATTGACATGACAGTTGACTCCATGTCTGAGCTCTTCAATGGTAAATTTCTATAAATCTGCTGACTAGTGATGTCCCTGCCCTTTTTCTTATCTACAGCCTTTTCACTAAAGCTTTTTTTTGACCATAGTGACAAGAAAATTTGAAAGAGCAAGGTGGACATTTTATTTTTCTTCATAAAACTAATGAATTTCTAAAAGTGTATGTGATTTTTGTTTGGTAAAGTCCATTCATTCCAAAATCGAATGTTAACCCCTTTCTGCCACTGCCCCCCCAACTCTTTAAGACAGGTACACCGATCACGTGACTGTCATGATTGGTTATCACAGTGGTCACATGATCGGAAATCCTGATTATATGTATGTATTAGGAACTACCCGTGACATCTTAGTCACTGTGCTGGGAGCATGCAGTAAGTGCATTCTCATCGCAGAAAGCCATTCCTTGTGGTTGCATAAGAGTGGCCTCTTGGCATTAAAGCCTACCGGTCAGCTTAAGTTTGCTCTAACATTGCAGGGAGTTTTAGTTAGTAGTTTCTATTGGTATTTCATCTTACATTCCTATGCTATTATTTGCTTAATACAGTTACAATAACCAGATTGATGTAATCATACTTTAATGTTTTTCTTTTAGATTTAGCTCAAGATGTGTAAGTAGCTTGGAATCTGTTGATAATAAAAAACCAAAGTGGAAACAAGCAGACATCTGTTCATTCCTCTCCAGAACAGGCCAGATTATCAATTAATTAATACCGGTGGTAATAAAATGCATTGGATGTCCATAAGCTCCTAATTAGTTAATAATGTTTTGGGCTGTTAAAAGTAAACGAGCTTGCTATTTTGAACATGTCCATTTTTTATTTTTTTATTCTCCCATCACACTTTGCTACTTTAAGGAACAAAGTGATATTAATTACGGTAGTTTTAAAGAACAACAAACGTACGAGAACTCGTCCTTGGTGAGATTCACAAATATGTTCATTTCATCTTCTTGCATGATTCGATATACTGCACTGACGTGGTGGTTTTCAAGTACCGATCGGTCATTGTATAAGATTGCACAGTCTGACCTGTGAAGATAAAATGTAATACTGAGACACAATCTGGCAATTTATACACAGAATATATATCAGAATCAGACACAGCATCATTTATAAAGCATACAGCTCAATTCCAGGGAACCTGCACAGACTGCACATACCAATAGACAGCAGAGTTTGACATTGCAATTTATTTGACCTGGTCAGACACACTACATGCAGCCACCATATTTGGATTGGTAAGATGCAATATACAACATTTTTGTTAATGGGTTTAAATGTTCTTCAGGCATTAGGTTAAAGTTTGAGTTCAAATTATATGTCATAACTTTGGTTAAGGGTTACATTTATAAAGAGTATAAGTCCTGCTTTACATTGTCAATTATCTGCATATACAGTACCTGACATCTATCCCTGAGCACAGGTAATTGCTTGGTGTGCAGATACATGTACATAGCGACAGCTGTACTTTGTACAGGTTGAGTGCCGGCCCTATTCACATGCACCTCTAATCTCACCCACAAAAAATCCAATGATTCTTGCCACTCGGACCTGTTGCATGCTGGTAATCGCCAATGTGAAGCAGGGTTTAGGGTTTATGCCAGCCGTAGACACTAGAAAGTGGTTGAATGTGTAGGTGCAACTTGACTACCCCAAGATATCTGTGCAGGTGTCATAGTTCACTTCTATAAAGAGAAAGTCAGGGAAGGTGGACACAACACAAGCAAAGCTTATTTTCGGAAATGTTTTTTGTTCTGCCCCACCAGATTTCAGTCCTGCCCCCTAGCACCAGTAATGCTGGCATCAGGAAGTGGAATGGCCAGGGGACAGCGTGCAAGCCTGCAGTGCTGTGTTGGCATGGCTGCACAGTGCCCTGCCCTTATACACCATACCACATTCTTTGTTTCTATGGTGCAGGTGGGGGGACCAGGACACACTGCATTATTAGTTGTTTTGGTGCTGGCACCATGGAAATGATAATGTTGATCCGGGGGGGGGGGGGGACTCATATTGATCCGGGGGGGGGGGACACTCATAAATGGATGGAATTCCTGCTTATGTCTAGATCTGCTCTGCCTCCTGCCCCCTGCCATGATGCTACCACTGCAGTGACGATTTGAATGTATTAGTCTATATGTGAAGGGAATACTGAGAACTTTGATGTTAAGGGGGCTGACTCTGATGTGATGGAGGCAGACTTTGATGTGAAGAGATGCGTGGGACTCTGACGTAAAGGAGGAACTCTATTGGGATGGGAGGCTTTAACCACTTAAGGACCGCCTCATGTAAATATACGTCAGCAGAATGGCACGGACAGGCACATGCACGTACCTATACGTCCTCTGCTTGACGTGGGTCGGGGGTCCGATCGGGACCCCCCCCCCCCCGGTACATGCGGCGGTCCTTAAGCCTCGGGGAGCGATCCGGGACGACGGCGCGGCTATTCGTTTATGGCCGCTCCATCGCGATCGCTCCCCGGAGCTGAAGAACGGGGAGAGCCGTATGTAAACACGGCTTCCCCGTGCTTCACTATGGCGGCGCATCGATCGAGTGATCCCTTTTATTAGGGAGACTCGATCGATGATGTCAGTCCTACAGCCACACCCCCCTACAGTTGTAAACACACACAGTGAACCCTAAATGTTACAGCGCCCCCTGTGGTTAACTCCCAAACTGCAACTGTCATTTTCACAATAAAGAATGCAATTTAAATGCATTTTTTGCTGTGAAAATGACAATGGTCCCAAAAATGTGTCAAAATTGTCCGAAGTGTCCGCCATAATGTCGCAGTCACGAAAAAAATCGCTGATCGCCGCCATTAGTAGTAAAAAATAAAATAAAAATAAAAATGCAATAAAACTATCCCCTCTTTTGTAAACGCTATAAATTTTGCGCAAACCAACCGATAAACGATTATTGCGATTTTTTTTACCAAAAACAGGTAGAAGAATACGTATCGGCCTAAACTGAGGAAAAAAAAATGTTATATATGTTTTTGGGGGATATTTATTATAGCAAAAAGTAAAAAATATTGAATTTTTTTCAAAATTGTCGCTCTATTCTTGTTTATAGCGCATTGGTACTCAAATGTAAAGAAGGGACTCTTTTGTGATGAGGAGACTTTAATGTGAAGGGGGGGGGAACTTATGTGATGGGGGACTATAATGGGAAGGGGGGAATCTCCATAGAGAAGGGGGGCTATAATGTGAATGGGGAGCTCTGACATATTGGAATATGATGAAGGAACCCTGATGTGATAGGGAGACTCTAATGTAAAAAGGGGGGCTCTGGTGTGATGGGAGGGGGCTGTAACATAATAGAAATACTCTAATTTAATGAGAGAACTGTGATGTAAAAAAAAGGGGGTTACTCTGAAGTGATAGCGGGACCCTGATGTAAAGGGGGAACACTTATATAATGGGGGAATCTCCTATGTGGTGACAAAAAGAGAGTGAAAAAATCTCCCAGAACAGTTTCCTTCAGCCCAATAAATAAATTTTGGGACTAGGGTGCCTCATGATTTTACATACTTTTAAAGCATGGTGGAGAAATGCTGACCTAATACATACTCTTTGTTGTCACAGAAATGCAAAGACTCAGGAACTGAATTAACTTAATGCACCCCCAGACCAGACAGGCTAGATCTGGTTTTGTGTAGAGGTAAAATTCAATGGCTGTTCACCGGCTGCTGCATTCAACTAGCCTGTCCATCCTATTTAGAACAAGGTCAATGTGACTGTGGAATGCCAGGCAAATGCCATTGAATCCCACTCAGGCGAATGTCAGGCAAATTTCCCAGCTAATCCTTCAACCCTTGAAACTAATGTACTTATATTGTGTGAGGAATAAGCAGCTGCCAGTTTTCCATAATGTCCACCAATGGCTCATATAATAGCCAAAGATCAAGCTGTATAACATATTGGCAGATATGCCCTCCACACTGCTTAAAGAAGAGGGACTAAATCTTGGTAATTCACAGAAGACATGTGACTGTCACACTGTTACTATGGAAATGGTGCAGAGTTTTAATGTGTGACAGCTCTTATACTTGACACATGGGAGTTTCTGATGCAGGCAATTCAATCCTGAGAATAAGAGGACATAAATATATGATTTTAATACTATTTAAAATCAGTTCTGACACTTGATAATTAAAATAAAATTAAATCTTTAACTCGTAACTGAAGTGTAAATTTATTTCCGCAGTTAAAAAATAAAAAGTTCCAAATGTTCCAATACATTTCATTAAGATGTATGCATCATTTTGCACATCTTGTGTTTTTAAATGACACATGCTTAAAGTGGTATTAAACCCAAAAGTAATATATTGCAGCCTAGCAATCCTTACATGGGGTGGCTTTTTTCCCTATATTTTTACCTGGTGGTCCAGGCAGTAACACACTATCTGTTTTAAAAGGGAACTAAACCCATCCAAAAACTGTTAGGCCCTGTACACACCGTTGGACAAAACCGATGAGAATGGACCGAGGTGTATAGCCCATCGGTCTGTTTTCCTTCGGTCCAAAATTTTAAAACATGCTTCAAAACCGAACCAATGGATCGCTGCCCGATCGGTCCAAACCGATGGTTAGTACAGAAAGCATCGGTTCAAAACCTGCGCATGCTCAGAATCAAGTCGACGCATGCTTGGAAGCATTCAACTTCGTTTTATTCAGCACGTCGTGTGTTTGACGTCACTGCGTTCTGACCCGATCGGTTTTTGGAACAATGGTGTGTACGCACATCAGAACATCAGGCCACGTCAGCGGTGAACCGATGAAAACGGTCCGTCGGACCATTTTCATCGGTTTGGAACGACCGTGTGTACAAGGCCTCACATTCCCAGCATGCCAGGAGTGCTAATTGTTACATTTGCATAGGCATTAAAGGGATGTTTTTAACGCCACACAAATGCCTGCTTTTAATGTCAATTTGAACTTTTCAGCAAAGGAAGGCCATCTCGGCCTCTGCAGTTGTCATGGCGCTGCACATGTGATCAGTTAGGACACAAGTCATTTGATGGCTTTACACTTTGGATGAGAGGCCAAAAAACTGTGACAGTTATCATTCGCATCTTCTTTGGAATTTATCTGGTAATGACTAAGCGCTAACATTTGCGTGAAAAGCGTCTACCTCTTTGTCCCCTGCTCCATCTGTCAACCACTTGTCATATGAAGCTTCAATAAAAGGATTTTTGGAAGTGCAGCCGTCTGGAATTATTTCTTTACGTTACACAGCATGCGAGCTGGGCTATCACCTGACTAGTGTGTGTGGGGATTAACCAAAGACTCACTTACCACCTGGAGCAGCTTTTCTTGTTTCCGGGAATTTACTGTATTTATCGGCGTATACCGCGCACTTTTTTGCCCTGGAAATCAGGGCAAAATCGTGGGTGCGCGATATACGCCGATACCCGCTTCCCGCACTGTGTTTGCATGACATATACCGAGCGCAGTACACTCGGGTACATTCGGCCAGGCTCGACTTCGCTCGTAGTCACGCTCTGTGACGTTTATGCGTGAGAAGCCGAACCTGGCCGAATATACCCGAGTGTACTGCGCTCGGTATACGTCGGCGGGGGCTTCAAACTGAGCGCGGGAAGCGGGGATTCGACATGAAGACATGTTTAATGTTTATTTAACTGGTGCATTTTTTTCGAACAGAACACATAAAGTCAACATTATTAGGAAGCCAATAGAAGGAGCAGTGGCTCCGAGCGCGTAGCCCAATCAGTCTTTGTTCTCCCTGTCTGACCCTCCTCCCAGAAGTGTTCCCCGGAAGTAATCACGTGACCTGTCACGTGACCCGTGAGGCTGGACCAGGCCTCAAGACTCTACACATTCTGCTATCTTCACTTCTAAGCAGCCCATGGATCCGGGACGAGGACTACAGGATGTTACAGATGAGCCTTCTTTCCTTACCTTCTTGTAAGTGTGTTTTGTATAATGTGTCATTAACTGCTTGCCGACCGCCCACCATCCTTTTACCGCGGCAAGTCGGCTCCCCTGCGTGAGAGCCCGTAGTATAATGTCGGCGCCCCCCGCTCGCCCCCGACTCCTGTGCGCGTGCCTGGCGGGCGCGATCGCCGACGAGCACACGCGATCGCTCGTTACAGAGCGAGGACCGGGAGCTGTGTGTGTAAACACACAGCTCCCGGTCCTGTCAGGGGGGGAAATGCTGATCCTCTGTTCATACAATGTATGAACAGAAGATCAGTCATTTCCCCTAGTGAGGCCACCCCCCCCCCCACAGTTAGAACACACCCAGAGAACATACTTAACCCCTTCCCCGCCCCCTAGTGTTAACCCCTTCACTGCCAGTGGCATTTTTATAGTAATCTAATGCATTTTTATAGCACTGATCGCTATAAAAATGCCAATGGTCCCAAAAATGTGTCAAAAGTGTCCGAAGTGTCCGAAGTGTCCGCCATAATGTTGCAGTACCGATGATTACTAGTAAAAAAAAATATTAATAAAAATGCCATAAAAATACCCCCTATTTTGTAAACGCTATAACTTTTGCGCAAACCAATCAATAAACGCTTATTGCGATTTTTTTTACGAAAAATATGTAGAAGAATACGTATCGGCCTAAACTGATATATATATATATATATTTTTGAGGGATATTTATTATAGCAAAAAGTAAAAAATATTAATTTTTTTCAAAATTGTCGCTCTATTTTTGTTTATAGCGCAAAAAACACCAAAAGAAAGCTCTATTTGTGGGGAAAAAAGGACGCCAATTTTGTTTGGGAGCCACGTCGCACGACCGCACAATTGTCAGTTAAAGCGCAAAAAGTGCTCTGGTCTTTGGGCAGCAATATGGTCCGGGGGTTAAGTGGTTTAAAGAACCTCTTTAATACTGCACTTAGGTGACGCTTATTTTCTCGACCCCTTTTTCATTAGGAAGGCTTAGATACATGGCAAACTAGGATCACACTGTATGTTCTAAACATTAATGTACTATAAGGCAGATATGTTCAGAGTGTCTATGACTGTGCAGACATAAATCCACATGGTCATCCAGCCCCACAATGTGTAAAGTAGAACTATAGGCAAAACTATTTTTTTTAAATTTGGATAGAGTAAGGGATGGTTAAAACCCCTGTGAGATTTTTTTCCCCCCATATGTGTCCCGATGCAGAGATTTCCCTTTACTTCCTTTCCAATAGCCAAACAGGAGGCAAGAGGAAATCCCTGCGCATGAAAGGAATTTTTTGGGGATCCTCAGGTCACCAGAATTAGTGTGCCCTGTAAACGGAACAAATAAAGAATGTAAATCTCCCTAACGGGGGCACAAACTGCAATAAAAACTGACAAGTGTTCTAATCCCTCTCCACGCTAAAGGCAAAACATTTTTTTTTAAGTTTTTAAATATAATTCCTGTTTTTTTGCTAGTAAATAAGTCCCAGTATGTCTGATGATGTATGGGGGTTGATTAACTAAAGGAGTAACTAAAGCATGTTCACTTTTAATGTCAATTTTCACAAGGAAAAATTAATATGATGAAAATTCACTTGGAAAAGTACAGCCTATGACAAGCTAGGGGAATAAAAAAACAGGGTCAAAGACTCCAGAGCCACAGCTGCACTGGATCCACAAATGTCAGCAAAAAGGCAGTACAGTCGGCCTTCCTAAACGAATGGCCGAGGGAAAATAAGGGCCGGCTGTACTGCCTTATCAGTGGTCCTCATGGTGAGATAACCCATAGTGAGTATCAACATTTGAAAATCTGGACAGGTTAGAGGGATACAGCAAAAGCAAAATACCGTAAATATAATAAAAAATGGAACAGAAATGTACTGCAATGTAATGGAGAAAATAAGGAGCACATAGCAAAATATAATATATACAATATCTCACAAAAGTAAGTACGCCCCTCACATTTTTGTAAATATTTTATTATATCTTTTCATGTGACCACACTGAAGAAATTACACTTTGCTACAATGTAAAGTAGTGAGTGTACAGCTTGTATAACTGTAAATTTCCCTTCAAAATAACCCAACAGACAGCCATTGAAGTCAACAAAAGGGAGTACAGCCCTAAGTGAAAATTTACAAATTGGGCCCAATGTGTCAATATTTTGTGTGGCAATCATTATTTTCTAGCACTGCCTTAACCCTTTTGGGCATGGAGTTCACCAGCGCTTCACAGGTTGCCACTGGAGTCCTCTTCCACTCCTCCATGGCGACATCACGGAGCTGGTGGATGTTAGAGACCTTGCGCTCCTCCACCCTCTGTTTGAGGATGCCCCACTGATGCTCAATAGGGTTTAGGTCTGGAGACATGCTTGCCCAGTTCATCACCTTTACCCTCAGCTTCTTTAGCAAGGCAGTGGTCGTCTTGGAGGTGTGTTTGGAGTCGTTATCATGTTGGAATACTGCCCTGCGGCCCAGTCTCCGAAGGGAGGAGATCATGCTCTGCTTCAGTATGTCACAGTTCATGTTGACATTCATGGTTCCCTCAATGAACTGTATCTCCCCAGTGGCATCAGCACTCATGCAGCCCCAGACCATGACACTCCCACCACTATGCTTGACTTTGTCTTTGTACTCCTAACCTGGTTGCCGTCACACATGCTTGGCACCATCTGAACCAAATAAGTTTATCTTGGTCTCATTAGATCACAGGACATGGTTCTAGTAATATATGTCCTTAGTCTGCTTGTCTTCAGCAAACTGTTTGTGGGCTTTCTTGTGCATCATCTTTAGAAGAGGCTTCCTTCTGGGATGCCATGCAGACTAATTTGATGCAGTATGCAGCGTATGATGTGAGCACTGACAGACTGATCCCCCCACCCAGTTAACCTCTGCAGCAGTGGCGGCTGGTGTTAAAAAAATTAGGGGGCACAAACAAACAAAAAAAATAATTGAAAAAACCCCATCAATTGCAGCCACTGTGCCATCAAATGCAGCCACTGTGCCATCAATTTCAGCCACTGTGACATCAAATACTGCCACTGTGCCATCAAATGCTGCGACTGTGCCCATCAAACGCTGCCACTGTGCCATCAAACGCAGCCACTGTGCCATCAATTGCAGCCACTGTGCCATCAAACTCTGACACTGTTCCATCAAATGCTGCGACTGTGCCATCAAATGCTGCGACTGTGCCCATCTAACACTGTTTCATCAATTGCAGCCACTGTGCCACCAAATGCAGCCACTGTGCCATCAAACGCTGCCACTGTGCCATTAAAAGCTGCCACTGTGCCATCACTTGCAGCCACTGTGCCATCAATCGCAGCCACTGTGCCATCAAATGCTGTGACTGTGCCATCAAATGCTCCGACTGTGCCATCAAATGCTGCCAGTGTGCCAATCAAATGATGACACTGTGCCAAATGCTGCCAGCGGCAGCGGTGACAATAGATAGATTCATGCAATTCATGAATCTATCTATGGTGAGAGAGAGAGTGACAGAAGAGGGGGGTGGCGCTCCTTCCCCCTTCATGGACGCACCCCCTCTGCTTTGTAACAATGCTGGCAGCACTCATATGTCTATTTCTCAAAGATAACCTTTGTATATGACACTGAGCATGTGCACTCACCTTCTTTGGCGACCATGGCGAGGTCTGTTCTGAGGGGAACCTGTCCTGTTAAACCTCTATATGGTCTTGGCCACCATGTTGCAGCTCAGTTTCAGGGTCTTGGCAATCTTCGTATAGCCTAGGCCATCTTTATGTAGAGCAACAATATTTTTTTTCAGATCCCCAGAGTATTTTGCTATTAGGTGCTATGTGTTTTTTACTTAGGGGTGTACTTACTTTTGTTGCCAGTGGTTTAGACATTAATGGCTGTGTGTTGAGTTATTTTGAGGGGACAGCAAATGTACACTGTTATACAAACTGTACACTCACTACTTTACATTGTAGCAAAGTGTAATTTCTTCAGTGTTGTCACATGAAAAGCTATAATAAAATATTTTCAAAAATGTGAGGGGTGTACTCACTTTTGTGAGATACTGTATGTAGAGAAAGGCAAAACAAATAATTGGGATTTACTGTAACTAGTGATATGTTTTTGTTCATAAAACTGATCAGAAATGCACTTACTTTGTCTGGATGTGGAAGCTGTTTGTTGTACCTGTGTGCTCAAAATCATGGATGGCAGCGGCAAAAATAATCGCCAGGATTTCAATCTCATTGAGGCAGTGCTATACAAGAAATGAAAAAATGTCATTTAATTTTACCAGGTGACCAGCAGAGGGAGTAACAGGATAACTATTTTCACTGGAAAATCAAACGACAAGAATTTACCACTTTAAGCAACTGAAACATTCAAAGTGCATTGTTTTAAATATTGTTAAAATGTTGAATATTTAATGAGGTTACATTAGAGTTAAAACAAGCAAAAAAAACGTCTTCAAAGATAGTTTTTGCCTCCGCACTTCTCTGTTCTCCAGATGACTGACCTCTGCAGTTATTACATGGAGTTTAAATATTTACAAATTCCATTTTAGCGCTTGCTTAAATATTATAGGATTTAAAACGTATTTTATTAGTGCTCTCTACCAACGTTTTTTTCATTTTTTATTACTGCTACAGCATGCAGCCTGACAAATGTCAGGGGAAAAGGGAATAGTCGCTCCAGGTGGGAACCCAGATGAATATCCTCTGTTGCAGACAACTCAGGTGCAGGCAATGCACTTAGCAAAGCAGGAACAAAGATTGTCTCTGGACAGCCACACACTGAACAAATTGTAGCCTTTTATTAAAAGAAGGACAGCACTGCAAGTCACAGCAAAATAAAATAAAACCTGACTGCTGACGCGTTTCGCACTGAAGCTAGTGCTTAGTCATCAGACAAACCGATCATTAGAGTGAGCTTTTGCTTTTTGTGCAGCAGCAACCACAGCCTCCCAGACACTGTTCAGAGAGGTTTACCGTTTTCCATTACTTAAATCTCTCAATTAAGAAGTGCCCACAAGTTCTCAATAGGGTTTAGGTCAGATGAGGAACAGGGCCATCTCATTATTCTTTCATCTTTAAGGCCTTTACTTGCTATTCATGCAGTGGAGTACTTCAATGCAATGGAGCATTGTCCTGCATAAATATCATGATCTTCTTGAAAGATGCAGACTTTTTCCTGTACCACTGCTTGAAGAAAGTGTTTTCTAAAAACTGGCAGTATGTTTGGGAGTTGATTTTGAGTAAATTTTAAACCTGAAAATGTCCAACTAGCTCATCTTTAATAATACCAGCCCATACCAGTACACTACCTCCACCTTGCTGGGATCTGAGTGTAAATGGAGCTCTGTGCCCATTACCGATCCAGCCACAGGCCCATTCATTTGGTCCATCAAGAGTCGCTCTCATTTCATCAGTTCATAAAACCTTAGAAAAATCTGTCTTCAGATATTTCTTGGCTCGGTCTTGACGTTTCAACTTATGTGTCTTGTTCAGTGGTGGTTGGGTTTCAGCCTTCTTTACCTTGGCCATGTCTCTGGGCGCTGAACACCTTCTACTTCTGGGCACTTCAGGTAGTTTGCAGTTCTGGAATATGACAGCACTGGTAGATAATGGGTTCCTGGTAACTTCACACTTGATTCTTCTCAAATCATTGGCAGTTAATTTGCGTCTTATTTCTCAACAAGTTTCTTGCAACCCTGTTGACTATTTGCAAATAAATCTTTGATAGTTGTGTGATCACGCCCAGGGCCATCTTAATAGCATCATGGGCCACTGGGCAAAGTAATGCTCTGGGGCCCCTACAATGGAGACAGTGCAGGTAAACAGACATCAAGTAGGTAGGAGGCAGACAAGCGGAGCATCCCCTTTTGGGTGAAGCTCCGCATTATTTACATGAACCGTCATTCAGTACAGCAAAGAAACTGTGGCATAATACTACATATATAAAGTAAGAAAGTTGTCCAGTGCATATAATATATCTGCTAGATTAATGCCTCTCCAGCACTATGGCCCCTCTACGCCCCAGGTATCCCCCCAGCACTCTAACCCACCTACACCCAAGATATCCCCCCAGCACTCTGACCCCTCTACACCCCAGATATCCCCCCCAGCACTTTGACCCCTCTACATTCCTGATATCCCCCCCAGCACTCTGACCCCTCTACACCCCAGATATCCCCCCAGCACTCTGACCCCTCTACATTCCTGATATCCCCCCCAGCACTCTGACCCATCTATACCCCAGATATCCCCCCCCCAATCTATACCCCAGATATCCCCCCCCCCAGCATGGGCTCAAAGACCAGCTGCTTTGTGGAAAGGGCAGGGGCCCCCCATGCAGCTGGGGCCCCTGGGCAGTGCCCAGCTGTGCCCTCTCATTAAGACAGCCCTGAAACCCCCCCCCCCCCGATAGCTTAGCAATTTCAAGAGTGCTGCATCCCTCTGAGAGACTTTTAAAAATGTTTGCTTTTCAGAGTTAGTTAATAAAATGTTTTTGGCCCATTTTGCTTTTCAAAAAGAAGCTGCCTAATACTTATGCACACTACCTTGATATAGGGTGTTGATCTCCTTAGGCCACACTCTCCCTCATTACACAAATACACATCACCTGATATGCTTATATTCAATAAGCATTTCAGTTTATACAGCTTGGAGTTGAACAATATACATCAAAAATATGATTTGGTTAATATACTCACTTGCCCAATAAATGAGCACACAATATATATATATATATATATATATATATATATATATAGTGCATCCGGAAAGTGTTCACAGCGCTTCACTTTTTCCACATTTCGTTATGTTACAGCCTTATTCCAAAATTGATTAAATTAATTATTTTTTTTCAAAATTCTACAAACAAATACCCCATAATGACATTGTGAAAGAAGTTTGTTTGAAATCTTTGCAAAATGATTAAAAATAAAAGACAAAAAAAATCACATGTACATACATTTTCACTGCCTTTGCCATGACACTTAAAATTGAGCTCAGGTGCATCCTGTTGCCACTGGTCATCCTTGAGATGTTTCTACAACTTGATTGGAGTCCACCTGTGGTAAATTCAGTTGATTGGACATGATTTTGAAAGGCACACATCTGCCTATATAAGGTCCCACAGTTAACAATGCACGGCAGAGCACAAACCAAGCCATGAAGTCCAAGGAATTGTCTGTAGACCTCCAAGACAGGATTGTATTGAGGCACAAATTTGGGGAAGGGTACAGAAATATTTCTGCAGCATTGAAGGTCCCAATGAGCACAGTGGCATCCATCATCCGTAAATGGAAGAAGTTTGGAACCACCAGGACTCTTCCTAGACCGGCCTTCCTGACCAAACTGAGCGATCGGGGGAGAAGGACTTTTAGTCAGGAAGGTGACCAAGAACCCAATGGTCACTCTGACAGATCTCCAGCTTTTCTCTGTGGAGAGAGGAGAACCTTCCAGAAGAACAACCATCTCAGCAGCACTCCACCAATCAGGCTTGTATTGTAGAGGGGCCAGACAGAAGTCACATGACAGCACGCCTGGAGTTTGCTAAAAGGCACCTTAAGGCCTCTCAGACCACAAGTAACAAAATTCTCTGGTCTGTTGAAACAAAGGTTGAACACTTTGGCCTAAATGACAAGCATCATGTCTGGAGGTAACCAGACTCCCCTCATCACCTGGGCAATACCATCCCTACAGTAAAGCATGGTGGTGGCAGCATCATGCTGTTGGGGATTTTTTTCAGCGGCAGGAACTAGTCAGGATCGAGGGAAAGATGAATAGAGCAATTTACAGAGACATCCTTAATGAAAACCTGCTCAAGAGCCATCTGGACCTCAGACTGGGGCGAAGGTTCATCTTCCAACAGAACAACGACACTAAGCACACAGCTAAGATGACAAAGGAGTGGCTACAGGACAAACTCTGCGAATGTCCTTGAGTGGCCCAGCCAAGTATTGAGCAAAGGTTGTGAATATTTATGTACATGTGATTTTTTTTATAGTCTTTTTTCATAAATTTGCAAAGATTTCAAATAAACTTCTTTCAAATTGTCATTTATGGGGTACTGTTTTCAGAATTTTGAGGTAAATAATTAATTTAATACATTTTTTAATAAGGCTGTAATATAACAAAATGTGGAAAAAAATAAAGCGCTGTCAATACTTTCCGGATGCACTATATATTGTAATTATATATATATATATATATATATATATATATATATATATATATAGTAGAATCTCTAACCTCTTCCAGTCTAATGCGAACCTTCAAGGCCAAAGATAGCTGACATCCTTCAATATATGGTGGGTTGTGAGGCATGACTTTTACAGTCATTGGGCACCAGACACTTCTTGGATGTAAAAGAGGTTTTATTTCTTTGACAGTCCTTTTTATATTTTGCAAGGGAAAGAGCTTTAGGGCCAGGATATTCTTAAGTAGTTACAATTTCAAATGGCAGACTCCGAGACTTCAATTGGAGGACAGCCGTATAGGGAAAGGCCCCAGCAAGGTGCCACTTCTGCACTTGCAGTATTGCTGTCTCCTATTGCAACAGTACTTATACAGTTCCTAACTCAAAGTAACAGTTCTCTCAGCTGTACTACAACTTCTCCTTGTAGTTATTCAGCCTCTTGAGCTCTTGGTCTCTCACTGGACCCTCTGATTCACTGACTTTGAATTTGTGAGATCCTCAAGGCATTTGCGGTGGTATCTCCCTCAACTGTCACCCTCGCTTCCCTGCTGGGTCCCTAACGTGGCATTTCGGATACCTTCTAGCTTCACCCCTGCTGGCCGGCTCGGTCCCTAGCTTAGCACACAAGACTGGTCTGCAGGCATCACCTCCACTGGTTAGGTCTGTGAATTGATTACCGCCTGAAGTTTCCCGATTCTCCACCGTGCCCATTCGGTAAGAAAACTACTCCGGTAATTGCTTCAGTTACTCACTGTGGTCCCTGGTAAAGGTGATTGGTCCCTTAGTGGTGACAGCTTCCCTTCTACCTACGACCATGACAGGTTCTCCAGCCGGCAGAACTGTCACTTTTAGTTGGGCTGCAAGCCGCAAGTCCCAACCCTGCGCTGCCCTCTTACTTCTGCATAGGCCCTCATACAGCCTGTAAGCCTGATGCCCCTGGTATAGGCCCAATCTCCGTTCTAGCAGCCGGGGGCAGATGACACTGGTCCACCCAGACAGCAGTCTGGGTGGCACACAAGAACCTGGATCACCTGACCTCAGCCGAATATATAGGCTCTCCCAGCAGGCCAAGCGATTCAACAAAATCCCTGCCCATTGGCTGAGATATCCCATATACCCATAACCTGACCTTGAGTTGTCCTTCTTAAAGCGGGGGTTCGCCCTGTTAAAAAAAAAAAAAAAAGTTTTTTTTTATTAGACAATTAAATTCGGCATCGTAGCGCGAGCTACGGTATGCCGGTCTTACATTTTTTATGCCCGTACTCACCGTGCTATCGTTGATTGAAGAATCCGGGGAATGGGCGTTCCTATGGTGAGAGAAGGTGATTGACGGCCGGCCCTGGCACGTCACGCTTCTCCGGAAATAGCCGAAATAGGCTTGGCTATTCACGGCGCCTGCGCATAGCCTGTGCGCAGGCGCTGTGAATAGCCGAGACCTACTCCGGCTGTCTTCGGGGAGCGTGACGTGCCAGAGCCGGCCGTCAATCATCCTCCCTCTCCATAGGCACGCCCATTCCCCGCGGGAGTCGGATTCTTCAATCAACAATAGCACAGTGAGTACGGGGATTAAAAATTTAAGACCGGCATACCGTAGCTCGCGCTACGATGCCGAAAGTAATGGAATAATGGGGTGAAGGAGGGTGAACTACCGCTTTAACCTAATACCTCCAAGTGCCCGGCCACCTGGTGGTAGAAAAGAAAAGTACAACAAGGCCAAACTTAGGAAGAAATCAATGGATCCCTAGTAATTAACTACAGTAGCTACTCCTGACAAAGAATTTGGCGAAGAGATGCCTAACTAAACCCTAGGGCGCTACATCTGATTTAATAATTACTTGGTAATATGTATAGAAACTTAAGTAGCCCTTTTGGTCTTGCATAAGTCTCATAACAGACTTACAGTAAATACTTATCCCACACTTGTTGCCACATGTGAAACTGAAATGATGGCAAGTTTATTTTGTTACAAGGCACAGTTTTAATGACTTATATTATTTATGGCTAGCTCCTTCATTATATACAGCACCATTTATTACAGTAAATGAGAGTACACAGCTGCTGGCACAGCGCAAATTAAACTATTTTATATTCTGGTGTTAATTAGGTAATAAAATAGTCTGCTTTTCAAACTGATGTAATTTAATGATCACTTAAAGAAAGTTAACATTCCTATATCTACATAGGAAAACTAAAATTCAGTGCAGATTATACTTTTAATTTATTTTGTTTGATTATTGCCAAGATGTTTGCGAGCGCGATTAATGCAATTAGGGGCAGAAAACAGGTCATTTGCGCAAACCGCAGAAAGCAATCATTTAACAGTTGTAAGTTGTCTCTATCTTAATATGTTTAGAATATTCATACACAGGGCATCTACAGCCTTACCAGCCTTTTGGAATTTACTGTGCGTGCCTTGGACCCCAGCTGCCAGTAGTAAATGCTTTCCTTGCCTCAGTGCAATGGTAATTAAACTGGTTCTTATTAGCTAAAATGGTTTGATTTCCTGCAAACTTTCTTACTTTATCTGTGCTGTCTGTTGTCTTTTTGTATGTGTTGTGAAAGTGCTGGGCCCTGCTACTGTGGAAAAAGAGCTAAAATGTACACAGGTCTCTCAAGAATGCAGATTGAGGGGCTCCAGACATTTTGGGTTTTATCCTGGTTTTGTAATTCAAGGTCTGATGCTCAAAGGGGGTGGGAAAAAGCCTCCAATCCTGTGTCATGGTCTTTCCGGAGACCAGTAGGCTGAGCGTGCACACATGTTACAATCTAGGACCTGACAGTTGTTTGGAGCCCCACCGTCCCAAGGAGTCTGGGTAGTTGCAAAGGAGCAACCAGAGACAGTACCAGTCAGGTGTAGTTTATGAGGGAAGAGACCAAAGCCCTTAGCTAGAGGGCCAAACCACCAGGGACTTGTGAGTGTGCCGAAACAAGCGTTAAAAGGGGGGTGCTGTAGGGAGGTTTGAGGGACCATATCCAAGGTGTGAGTCTAATGCCCCGTACACACCATCACTTTATGTGATGAAAAAAAATGACGTTTTTAAAAACGTCACTTTAATTGACCGTGTGTGGGGGAAAACGTTGTTTTATGTCTTCTAAAAAACGACCAAAAAAAATTGAAGCATGCTTCAATTTTATGTGTCGTTTTTCAAAACGTCAACTTTTACTTCACAGAAATTGACAGTGTGTAGCAAAAACGTCGTTTAAAACGATGTTTTTTCACCCGCGCATGCCCAGAAGCTACTTATGAAGCGAGCTTCAATGGAAAAACGTGGTGGAACGTAACCTCGCTTTGCTAGAACATTGTGAGAAACACGATGGTGTGTAGGCAACTTCGTCTTTGAAAATTGAAGTTTCAAAAACGTCATTTTTTACTTCACAGAAAATGTTTTTTTTTTTCATCACATAAAGTGATGGTGTGTACGGGGCATAAGGACTGAGAAGTGGTGTTGCGAGAGAAAGCCAGGATGCTGATTATCATTTCCTTTTTTAATTATTGAAGTTATTGTGGAAACCACTGAGCAGGTACATTTTTCTTCTAAGGCCTCGTACAGACGACCAGTTCCAGCGGACAAATCCGGTCGTCTGTACGGCCTAGCGGATATTTATGCAGGGAGATTCGTCCAGCCGATCGATTTCAAGTGGATAGAAATTTCTTATCATGCTAAGAAATCTATCCGCTTGAATCGTGTCCAGCGGATTGATCCAGTTGTCTTTACAGACTCACTGGATCAATCTGTCCGCTCCCATCCCTCGCATGCGTCGTAATGATTAGACGCATGCGTGGAAGTAGTTACCCTCCAGCGTTGCGCACGTCACCGCGTCATCGTCGCGGCGACGGCGCGACACGTCACCGCGGATGTTTTCTGCCCGGATTTTGATCCGATAGTGTGTACAAGCCATCGGATCAAAATCCGGAGGAGGAATATCCGCTGGAAACGGTCCGGCGGACCGTTTCCAGCGCATATCCCCTCGTCTGTACGAGGCCTTAGGAACTTTGTTCTTTCATTTTGAATAAAAGAGAGCCAAAAAGGGATCAAAGTAGACATGTGCAGAAGGAAAAAAAATGTTTTGTTTTTATTTGTTATTTACATAAATGTTTTTATTTAATTTACATAAATTTGTTTCATTCATTAAATTTGTTTTCGGAATTCATTTTGTTTATTCGTTTTCAAATCGATTCAAATTTTTCGAATTCAGATCGATTTGAAAAGTGTCGAGTTTGAATAGTTTTCCAATTTCCAAAGAGAATAAAATAGAATAGAATACAAATTTGAATAGAATAGGAAAGCATATAACAGACAATAAAGGGTGATGAGGGGGCTACTTCTAACAACTCTCAAATAGACATGGAGAGGACACACCAGCCAGCCATAGAAGGTCAGGGTGCCAGAAAACCAACCACTCACGGTGACCCACCCACAGCAGGGCCAGGGTGCCAGCTAGCCAGCCACCCGTGGTGACCCAGCCACAGCAGATCCAGGGTGCCAACCAGCCACCCATGGTGATCTACCCACAGCAGGATGCCAGCCAGCCACAGAGGATGCGGAAGCAAGCCAGCCAGAGGATGCAGGAACAAACTACAGCTACAGTACCCATACTTAAGGTAAGAGGAGCGCTACACAGTGCCAATTTTATTTCTACTTTGTGAGAGATTGGGGCAGGAGTGAGAGTCACAAGTAGGGGGTCCCATGAGGGCCAGAGTGAATGAAGGTGTTCACTGTACACTCTGTTAGAAGGAGGTCCCCTCCAGTGGGTTATGGGTGGGGCCTGACAGGGAGCCCTTTCTTTTTTTTTTTTTCAGGGTCCTGAGTGTTGTCAGTCCGACCCTGGCAGTGAATGACATTTTTCTTGCTAAATCAACAGCCTTGCAGGGGTAAATGTATAAACTCTTCTGCGCTGATCAATATAATAAATAGTGAAAAAATTATATTACAAAACTGTGAACCAAATAATTTATTCTTCTACCAATAAACAGCTGCTATAAATAAATATAAACCCCTAAGTGATATAACAGGGTGCCTGATGCTGGGAGTGAGTAGGAACTGTGTCCTGTTATTTTTGCTGCTTCTGTGAGCTGGGAAGGATTGGCGTGGCTGATGGCCAGTGGCCTCTCTGTATACTGTATCTTTACCAACACATGTATATGCTTGGTTTTAAGTTTATGCTTTAAAAGCTTTTGTAAATACCTTGATTACTTTTGTCAAATACATTTGGATGTTTAAGATACTACAATATGGGAGCCTGTTTTATTGTTATTTTTATACTGGCTATAAAATCTAACCACTGAATATGGAGAGGACAGTAGTGGAGGTGAAGCCTTGAAGTGGACAGTACCTGTTTTGAAGATCTTTGGAATTAATACAAGCTGTGTTTGACTAATCTTGTAGGCATGTGCTTACATACTTACGGTATGTGCTTTTTCCTGTATCAGTGGTGGTCGTCACTTTGGATCAAGCTGTTGCTTACCTCAGGGTAATATATTCCTGCAATCAACTCCATGTTGGTTTTCTGTATGGCAAAGCTATGTTGGCACCTAAGCTTGAGCATGCAATTCCTAGGCTTCAACTTTTTGGGTCTTTGCAAGCTTTGGAAATAGCAGACTTCATACTGTGTGAGCTAGACATTCAGGTAGATGATGTCAAATTCCACACAAACAGCAAAGTTGTTCTGGTCTACATAGGCAATCAGACACGACATTTCTATGTCTACAGTATGTCAGCCAAAACACTGCTGCTGGGGGGCGTGGCCTAGACATGGCTGAGTGAGGACGTGTTTCTGCAGGGCTCCCGGCTCAAGACCCCCCTAAAACAGCAGAAAACCGAATAATTCGGTATGAACTCGCAAAAAAAATACAAGACGAGAGCATCCACTAAAGGGACACCCGCAGCCAAGAAAACGGGAGAGATTCAGCGATACTTCCACCACAAGCAGCAGGAGGCCTCCCCAGGAGCCTGGGCTACAGCATCAAGGAACACACCGCGTGGCGTGGCACAGCTGCCTCACCTCCCGGATACAGAGTCCCATCCGCCCGAGATCCCGGCGCCATCTGTGGATACCTCCTTTGTGCAGGGAGACGTTATTATGGCCCTCCAGCTACCTCAGGAGGTGAGCCTCCCCGAGCAGGACATTAGGGCGCTGCTGCAGGCCCTCCCCACCCGTTCCGACATTGCGGCCCTCCCCACACGCACGGACATCGAATCCCTGATCCTGAGGTTGGAGGAGACTCACCGCAGGGACATACAGGAAGTGCGAGGCGAAATATCCACTATAGCAGAGCGGGTGTCTTCAGGAGAGTCGGTGGTGACATCGCTGGAGGGCCGTGTGCTGGCGCTGGAGCAGTCCCGGGATCAGCATCGTGAGGCGGCTGTGGCACTCCAGCTCCACCTGGAGGACATCGAGGACCGGAGCCGCCTCAATAATCTGCGGCTCTGCGGCATCCCAGAGGACGCGGGGACAGAGGACCTGGAGGAGACGGTGAAGGGCATATTTTGCTCGATACTTGAAGACCCGGAGGCGGACATCCTGCTGGACAGGACACACAGGGCCCTAGGCCCGAGATCAGAAGATCCGAACAGGCCGCAGGACGTGATTTGCCGCCTCCACAGATACACACAAAAGGAGGACATCCTGCGCCGTGCATGGGACTTTGGAGACGTGGAGGCGGCGGGCTCCAGGGTCAAGATCCTTCCGGACCTATCCAGGGCCACTTTGAAGCGGAGAGCCCTTCTACGTCCCCTACTGGAGCTGGCTAAACTCAAGGGCTTTACCTACAGATGGGGCTACCCCTTTGCGGTGACATTCCGCGGGGACGCGGGCGCTTTTACCTTGCAGTCCACCGCCGACCTCCCAGCGCTGTTCCGGTTTATGGAGACGGAGCAGATCCAGGTGCCCGACTGGCTGCAGCTTCTTCCGAGGGTCGTGGGAAGATCAGGACCATCTGCACACCGTGGCCCGGCCCCTCCTCGCCAACAGAGGGGCAGAAGACGCCGCCAGAGGGAAGTGTCGGGGGGAGCACGTGAGTAGGCCATGGGCCGCTTGGTCCCTGGAGTCGTCTTCCCCCCCTCTCCCCCCCCCCCGCTGCTGAGTATACACCCGGATGGCACGGCTCGGGTCCTCTCCCTGTCTTTTATTTTTTTTATATATATTTTTTTTTGTGTGTGTTTTCTGGGGACGGACGCTGTGGCCTGCCGTGACTGCCTGATGCCTCCCCCTTCCTTATGGGGATGCCGGGCTGCCACATGGGAGTATCGTGCCTGTTAGGCCCGACCCACACGCGCTGTTGGGGACCCTTGGATGCCTGTTTGGATCCCCGGCCTCTCTTTACACTTGTCCCCCCCCCTGGGCCGCCGCGGCGTCGCCGTGCTTTGGGGGGAGGTGCCCCACGGACTCTGGATCCAGAGGAACTATCCCTGACTCTGGGGACCTGAGAGATGACGTTTACAGGCCCCCAGGTTGCCGTTATTTTACCCCCCTCCAGGCACTGCACCATGTTACCACCACTGAGAATCTCCCGCTCCCCCTCGGTTTAATCTGGGGGGGGCGGAGATGGAGTTGTACGGAGCCAGACTGAGCCGCACGTGACGCTGGGTGGGATTGCGCTGCTCCGATGAGGTGGGGGGGGTCGGGATATGACCCGACTATTTCACGGGAGTCCTGAGACATGTACTGGGAGCGGGCGCCCGACATGAGGGGGATACGCAGAGGACGCGTCCAGGGAACTACACCGCCTACACTGATGTATATCATGAATATACTATGTTTGCACTTTTAGGCCTGCTTGTTTTCTAGTTTATGACCAGGTTTTATGTTTTTGCATTTTGTCTGCTCCAGTTTAATGAGATGTATGCTGTTTGCTACAATACCATGTTTGCTTTCAGATTGTTCTGCCGTTTTGTGATGATTTCTATTAATATATGCCGGGGGCGAAGGAGCCGGGGCCCTGCTCGCTGGCTCTGTCTCGCCACCACCCCACATAGGACCGCGCTCGGTACCCAGGGTTCTCCTGGAGAGCGTTCTAGCCGATTAGGCTTCTTTAGGTTCCCCTCAGCTGCCCGCTCTGGTGGTAGCTTCCTAACTTCATACTCACCTCTCGAGTGGGACATTTCCGTCCCGCTCTCAGCTATTCTCTGACTTCTCCCCCCCCTCCCCCCTCTTACATACCCCCCGGAGGATTCTCCCCCCTCCTTCTCATCCACGACCATGGACGAATTACAGGTGATGTCTCTTAACGCCAAGGGGCTAAACACACCTGAAAAACGTCGGGTGCTCCTCCATGACATGCGCCGCATGAGAGCAGACATCGTACTCTTACAGAAGACCCACTTTAGAGACGGCTCCCTCCCAGTGCTTAGAAACCGTTTCTACCCCCAGGCCTACCATTCTACGTACACAGAGGCCAAGTCTAGAGGGGTGTCGATTCTTATATCGGCTAGAGTCCCGTGGACGTGTATTGACGTACGTACGGACCCGCAGGGTCGTTTCCTATTTCTAAAGGGTAAGATAGGCGAGCTGAAAATAACCATTGGGAATCTCTATGCCCCAAATGAACGCCAAGACGTGTTTATTAAACGCCAAGTAGAGAAGCTCATGAAGTACAGAGAGGGACAGATGATTGTGGGCGGGGATTTTAATATACCATTGACACCGTCGGAAGATACCTCCTCGGGCACGTCGTCCGTCCCTCGAGACGCGCGCAAGCGGATAGCAGCGGCCCTCCACTCAGCACAATTGGTTGACGCGTGGCGCCTATTTCACCCGGGGGAAAGGGATTACACTTTCCACTCGAAACCACATCAAACGTACTCTCGCATTGACTATTTCCTTATCCCCCATGAACACCTGCATGCGATCAGAGAGGTTACCATAGGGTCAATAACGTGGTTGGACCACGCCCCGATAGGCCTGAGATACGTTATTTCAGACATCCACGGAACACAGAGACCGCCATGGAGATTAAATGAGAGTCTCCTCCAGGACCCAGAGGTTTTGGCGGACGTGGTGAAAGAGATTGGCCACTATTTTGATTCCAACGGTATACCGGGGAGTGACGCGGGGGTAGTGTGGGAGGCCCACAAGGCGGTGATTAGGGGCGTTTTAATTAGACACGGGGCCCGTCTGAAACGACAGCGGATGGCACAGCTGAACCAGTTACTACGAGACCTGCAGGGCCTAGAGTCTAGCCACAAACAGTCACCCACCAGACAACTGGGAGCCGAACTGGACAGCGTTCGCACAAAAATTACAGATCTCTTGTCCTATAAGGCCAAAGCGGCGCTTCAGATTTGCAGACGGAAAATCTATGAATCCGGGGACAAATGCGGGAAACTCCTGGCCCAAACTTTACGCTCACAGAGACTTTTATCCTACATCCCATACATTGCGACCACCAACGGACAGAAGGCGACCCTGCCCCGACACATCACAGAGGAATTTAGAGTCTTCTACAATTCCCTCTACAATTTACACACGACTCCTCACTCCCGGACAACGACTGTAGAGTATATAGCTAATAGAGAGTTGCTGGAAGGCCCCATTACTCTATTAGAGTTGCAGATGGCACTTAAAACTACCAAAACTACCAAACCGGGTAAAGCCCTGTCAGGGCACAGACCTTTCACGGTCACATTCCCCAGCTGGTTCTGGGTAGAATCGAACCTGGGACTTCTTCATTTTCAGGTCCGGCTCTTTGTCTCTGAGCCACTGCTCAGTTCTATTCTGTGTGCTGTCCATTGGAGCCTGGTTCTGAAACCTGTACTTCTGTGGACCAATCAGTGGCCAGTGCGGCCTATTTAAGCCAGCCCCTTCCCCTTTGCTAATTGCTGGTTCGTTGTCAGCTTTACCTTGTTTGAAACACCTTGAAGAAACCTGAACCTTTACCTGTTTGACCCGGATCTGGACTTGACTACTCTTTTGCCTTCTCCTGCACTTGACCCCTGGATTGTTTATTGGACCTGCTGCCGTCTCCACTCCCTTTGACCATTGGCTTACTGACTTGGACTCTCTGCCTTCCGGAACCCCTGACCATTTGGCTTGCTTCTTGGATCTCCTGTTGTCCTGACCTGAACGGGCTCTCAGCCTTCTGGACTTTGTTTTTGCACCTGCATCTCTGCTATATCTACCACAGCTCCCCTGGTGTCTTCGCATCACATCTCCAGTGATTCTCGTCTTACCATCTTCCGCTGCTGGTAGCCGGTGCCTCTTTGTGCCCCTCCTCGCTGTTACCACCTCCAGGGGGTGAGGTGCACAGAGTCGCAAAGGTAGCCGCCCTCGGCATCTCGGCCTCGGTGAGTACTTACCTTAACGTTCCTGACAAGCCCCAGGACCAGATGGCCTCACGGTCATGTACTACAAAACTCTACTCCCCTCCCTAGGCCAACATATGGTAAAATTGTACAACAACCTTAGTGAGGGAGCAACGTTACACAGGGACACCCTAAAAGCGCATATTTCAGTTATACACAAAGACGGTAAGGACCCGACACAATGTGGGAGCTACCGCCCGATCTCCCTTCTAAATACGGACCTCAAACTCTTCACTAAGCTCATCGCCAGTAGACTTCAGGGACACTTGACACACCTCATCCACTTGGACCAGGTGGGCTTTGTGCCAACTAGAGAGGCTAGAGACAATACGATCAAGGTCTTGAACCTCCTGCACATAGCGAACACCACCAAGTCACCAAGCATATTCCTGGGGACGGACGCAGAGAAGGCGTTCGACAGGGTCAGCTGGGATTTCATGTTCGCAACGCTTGATCATATAGGGTTGGGGGCTAAAATGATGAACTGGATAACAGCGATGTACTCATCACCGACGGCCAGGGTCAGGGCGAACGGCGTCCTCTCTGACACCTTTCCAATAACGAACGGCACGAGACAGGGGTGCCCATTGTCGCCCCTGCTGTTCGCACTGTCCCTGGAACCCTTTTTATGCCACGTTAGACAGAATCCCGGAATTACGGGCATGGAAGTAAAGGGCGTGCAATACAAGGTCTCGGCTTACGCGGACGATCTGATGTTTTCCCTGTCGGACCCGGCCGTCTCCCTGCCCAACCTAATGAAGGAGTTTGAGATATACGGGAAGATTTCCAATTTAAAAATTAATCTCAATAAGTCGGAGGCAATGGGAGTGGGGATTCCCCAACCCTTGCTCGCAGACTTTAGAACACGATTCCATCTTAAATGGTCAGAGACGGCGTTGAAATACCTAGGTACCCTCATCCCGACGTCCATTTCACGCCTTTTTAAGCTTAATTTTCCTCCCCTCCTTAGGACTGTGCAGTCGCTCCTCGACCAATGGACCGGTGGGCTCTATTCCTGGTTCGGGCGCTGTAGCATCCTTAAGATGACGATCCTACCCAAGTTCCTGTATCTATTACAGGCCATCCCGATTCACATCCCGGTGAGCTACTTTAGGCAAATACAAACCGCCTTCACAAAGTTCCTTTGGGCAGGGAAAAAACCCCGCATTCATAAGAAGATACTTATAATGCCGAAAATATCCGGGGGGATGGTGATGCCCGATGTCCAAACCTATTACCACGCGGTACACCTCAGCAGGCTCCTTGACTGGTGTCGACACACAGAAACCAAACTATGGCCACACCTGGAACAAGCCCAGACCATGGTGCCCCTTTTCAGGGCCCCATGGTGCCAGACGGCCCTGCCCCCTGGCCTCAGAACACACCCGCTGATTGGTAACACAATCAAGACTTGCGCGCGCTCGATGGAAGCCTTTTCTCTCTCGCCCCGTAGCTCGACGCTGAGACCCATCATAGGGGACCCCGGGTTCGAACCGGGCCTGACAGACAGGCCCTTTTTGGCTTTGAGGGAGGCGGGCATATATCAGGCCTCGCACTTTGGAGGCGGGGGGAGGTGGCGAACGGTGGCGGAGCTGTCGGATCCGGGTGGCTTATTCCGCCTGGATTTTATGAGAGCATCGCAGATTGGGCACTTCCTCACTAGCTTGTCTCCGCCTGGAGACGCAGACGCGACCTTAACGGAGTTTGAGGGGCTCTGCACAGAGACGGGCGTGCTGCCACACACGCTCTCTTTAACTTACAACATGCTTATCACGCCGCCTGGGAGCTACCGACCCCCTTTCCTCCATAAGTGGGAGGAAGACCTGAACTGCAGCTTCACAGTCACACAAAAACAGAACATACTTGAGTTCGCGCACAAGTCCTCCCTCTGCACCAAATCTCAGGAAACAAACTATAAGCTCCTCACGAGATGGTACAGAACGCCAGATCTATTGCACAAGTTCTATCCGGCAACGTCAGACCTGTGCTGGCGTTGTCAAGAGGAGAGGGGTACCCTCTTACATGTCTTCTGGTCCTGCCCCCGACTTCGGAGCTTCTGGGGGGAGGTGCACAGGATCACACAACAGTTCACAGACCGCCCAGTCCCGTACAGCCCGGCCTACTTCCTTCTGCACGCAACTGACATACCAGCACGCATTTATAAGGCCTCAGTGGTACGGCATTTGCTGAATGCGGCAAAGGCCTGCATTCCCATATTGTGGAAGACGCCACACCCGCCTACAGTTGCCACATGGCTTAAAAGAGTGGACGAGGTGGGCAGATTAGAGGACTTGGTCCTGACCAGCCAGGACAGACAGGAAAAACACAAAATGACTTGGCAACTCTGGAACCACTTTAAGTATTCCGATGAAGGCTTACAGTTGAGGGGAGAGGCTGAGCCAGTTACACCCCCGCCTCCCTCCTAGACCCCCGCTGACTGCCCCTCTATGGGCTCTCTGGTGGAGAAGAGGAGATTACCCTAGCTAAGAACGTGAGGACAGTGCCCCTTCCCTCTCTGGTGGGAGACCGGTCCCGGGTCTGTGAGCCCTCCCTCCCTTCCTCTCCCTCCCTGTGCTTGCCTCCCCCTTTTTCTTTATTTCCCTCTCTGTGTCTGGGCGATCTCGCCCACTCTCTTCTACTCTACTCATCCTTTCTAACCTGCCTTTCTTTCCTTTTTAACACCTTTTAGACGAAAAAGGAAAAAGAAGTGGCTGGCCCCAGCGGGTTGCGGTATAATTCCTTAATATACGGGGGTTCCCGTCATTGCTGCTGCACCATTCCTACAGGAGAACCCTTCCTGAGTATAAGTTGTGTTGCAATGCTATGGATATGTATGCTGTGAAATTATATGTATTTGCTGCGGCCCATCCGGGCCAGTTTCTTTGATATAAATAAAAAAAAAATAAAACACTGCTGCTCCTGGCTGGACACACTGACCCTGATTTTGTTTTCCTGCCTGTAAAGGCCCCAGCCACTAAAATATTTTAAAAGTCCATATGTGCATAGACACATAGGATAACATGGAGTGGCATTTGGAATCAGTAAAAAAACAAAAACACCTCTGTGCATGAGGCCTAAAGATCACAAGGCACTGAGATGCTACTGTACACTTGCATCTGGGGAGGTGTAAAGCTGATTAGTGTTTTTACAGCCCCTCAACCACTTCCCTTTAACCACCCTGTTTTAAATGGAGCAGAGGCCATGCTGCAAGCATGTCTTTTTTAACACACATGTACACACATTTCCAGCTGGAGACAGCAGCCAGGAGTGTGTGCATACTTGTAAAGGCAGCTGAGCAGGTCTGAAACCGCCTGATCACTTCCACAATCATTGCACCATATGTCCCCACCCCACAACTTTTGAGGCAGGGTCAGAGGTGGGGCCAGGAGTGGGGTTGAGAGCGAGATCAAAGAGGGCCCCATCAGGTAGGCTGTATGGGACCCCATGATTTCCTGGCTGCCCATAGATCAGAATGGGCTTTGTCCATGTCCACTCCGCAGAAACTGAAAGGATATGGATGTGTCATCAGCTTGCTCCGCTCTGATTAACTGGGGATCTGTGAGCTGACCCCTGCTGATCGGCACAGAATCTGTCCCATGTGAAAGGGGCCTAATTGTTTTTATTATGTTGCCACCTTTTGACTATTTTTATATTGCATTTCATTTTCTGTATTCCCTTCCCCTTCTTTTGAGGTAATTTCCTTTTTGTGAATTGCTTTAATCTTTCCTCCCTTACAGGACACACATTTTACTTAGGAAAGCCAACACTTTTTTTGATCGACTTAAACATTTCTATTAGGGTTGCACTGATACCACTTTTTTAACACTGAGTACGAGTACCGATACTTTTTTGCAAGTACTCCCTGTTACCAATTACCAATACTTATCGCATAGGTAGGGGGGTGGTTTGGGAGGGGGGGTTGCTAGGGAGTTGGGCGAGGCTGGGTTGAGGGCGGGGTGAGGCAGGGTAATAGAGGGTGGGGTGAAATAGGGATTGTGGGGTGGGAGAGTTGAGAAGAAAAAGGCTGTGATCGCTGGGTGGAGAGGATGGGGATGGAAGGGTCATTGGGAGACATGGGGGCAGAGGTGACAGCTGGTGGGGGAAGGAGGAGGCAACACTCGGTGGGCAGGAGGACACAACACAGGGAGGGCGCAGTGCAGGGCGTTAGGAGGGCGCCATACAGGGCATTAGGTACAGACTAGTCTGTACACTGACACCATACTGTACATTATATACAGACTGGTGTATGTATAACATATAACATATACAGTACAGTGTCAGGATACAGATGTATATACTGTATGGTGCCAGTGTAAAAGACCAGTTTGTACCATGCTGACACTGTACTGTACATACTACACTAACCTGTTTGCAGGACTTGCTCCCCTCAATACCCATCCACTCTCTGTCATTGGATAGCAGCCAGACAGCCAGCCAGCCAGCCATCCAGTCTAGCAGCCAGCTCTTTCTGTCTCTGTGCAGAAACAGAAAGGGAGGAGCCATGACATCACCCACCCTCTTCTTGTTTACAGAGGCAGGAGAGGATCACATCAGTGCTGCATAATGAAAAAAGACAGCGGGGAGCTGTTGCCAGCTGTCAGACTGTTCCCGCTGTGCTGAGGATTTTCCTGCCCCTTGCCTTGGTGCCGTAAGGTGCCTACTGCTCCGAACCCCACTGCCAGAGGGAGGAGGTGGCGTCCCACCCGCAGCTAAAAATTATTTTCAGTATCAGTATTAGAGCATTTTGGCAAGTACTGATACTTGTGAAAATGCCTAGTATTTGCACCGATACCAGTATTAGTATCAGTTTATCACTATATCAAGTCTACAGCATCCCATTTTATTGCCTCAGTGTTCTACAGAAAATAAAGAGATTTGTGGATTACAAGGGTTTGGTGAGTTCAGCTATCAGACAAAGATTATCTGCAGTGAGTGCCTCTGTTTTATTCAGGCCAGGCATAGAGGTCTCAGTAAGGGATAGTCAATATTACAACAATTGGAGTCAAAATAGTTGCTAGTTATAGTTAAAGTAGAAATATAGCCAAAACTTTTTTTTTTCATTTTGGATAGAGCATCTGTGTGGATATTTTCCTTCACTTCCTGTTCCATAGCCAAACAGAAAGTGAGAGGAAATCCCTTAGGCTGCATTCACACTGTAACGCCGCGTACGCGGCATATTTTGCCGCGATTTGTTTAACTTTTTTTTTTTTTCACAAATTATTTCCATTGCTGTCTATGCCGAACGCCGAAAGCCACCTGAAAAAAAGGGTCCGGGACTTGTTTTCAGGCGGCAGGCGTACGGCGTGAGATGTGAACCATCTCATAGACAGCAATGGAAATTCGCCCCTCCAGCGGCACGAGCGTCGCGCTTCAGGCGTATATACGCCGAGGTGTGAATGCAGTCTTAAAGAAATGAAATTCCTTGGGGTCCCCCAGATCACCAGAACTAGTGCCCCCATTGTAAGATTTCCCCTCTATTACATTTCTAGGGACAACCCGCAATTTGGGATTTTCTTTTCCTTTCACTTTCAATGATAATGGTAAACAGGACAAATAGCGAAGGTGAACCAATGATGACTCCAGCAATAAATACTCACAGGTATTCTAATCCCTCTATACTCTATACTTTAGTCTTTTCTTTTGTGAGGTCATATAGCCATTATAAAAAGTAGTTTAGAATTATTACTCAGGATTGCTTTTTTTAAACGTAAAGCAGCACACAACATAATATTTGGAAACATCATATGCAAAACTCTATTTAATATTCCTGAGATGTGTGGTGTATAAGGATCGAATGAAACCACTATTATAGAGGTACTAGATCAAGGACATAATAAAAAGTCATGAGCAGTTTGCAATCAAGTGCTTACCACCATGCCTGTACGCAAAAGGAAGCAGTGAACTGTCTGTGTCACGTCTGCTGCATGGATCTGGTTGTGGTAAGGATTCTTATACTTCCCATAGCCACTCTCCAGGGAATCCAGAAAACTCATTAGAAACGCAACGGGAATCTAAGAGGAAGAAAAGCATGTTGTAAATAGACTGCCAACAAATGATTTATTAACATTACAAGTTTGTCTTAAAACTAAAAGCACAAATTAAAAAAGGCTTCAAGTTTCAGGTATATTTGTCAACAGTACATTTATTTTGTTTGCACCAACAATTGTTTTGCATCACTTATTGAACATTCATATCAGTCCCAGCCCTCAGAAAGCTTCAAGCGGTATTAAAACCAAAAGCAAACATTTATTATATTGCAGCTTACCAATTCTTATGCCGCGTACACGTGATCATTTTTCGGGCATTAAAAAAACGTTGTTTTTAAAAAATGTCATTTAAAATGATGGTGTGTGGGCTTTACATCATTTTTCGGGTTCTGAAAAACGACAACAATTTTTTTCGAACATGCTGCATTTTTTAACGACATTTTAAACGATGTTGTTTTTCTCGTTGTAAAAAAATGATCGTGTGGGGGCTAAAACAACGTTTTAAACCCGCGCATGCTCAGAAGCAAGTTATGAGACGGGAGCGCTCGTTCTGGTAAAACTACCATTCATAATGGAGTAAGCACATTCATCACGCTGTAACAGAAAAAAAAATCGTGAATCGTCATTTACTAAAACGGAATCAGCTAAAGCAGCCCCAAGGGTGGCGTCATCTGCATGGAACTTTCCCTTTATAGTGCCGTCGTACGTGTTGTACGTCACCGCGCTTTGCTACAGCATTTTCTTAAAACGATGGTGTGTGGGCAACGTCGTTTTATTGACAAAGTTGGAAAAACTTAGTTTTTTTCATGCCAAAAAATGATCATGTGTACGCGGCATTAGAGATGTGAGAAAAAACATTTACCACGGATGGGTTGCTTGCATTTTTATTTATTTTATTTATGTAGGACATTTATCCAAAAAGGAAAAAAAAACTGCTGATAAAGTATGAGCTGGCATTTGGTTTTAATTTGTTAGTGTATCTAAATATGTTAGTATATTTAACACACCCTCCTTCAAGACTGACAATGGTGCTGTCAAAAGGAGCCCCTGTGCTCCTTCATCCAGAGTGAGGGCGCTCTAATACAGGAAGTGTTTTACTGGCCGGATCACTAAGTGGAAACAGGGAAAAAAAACTAAAAAGAGATAACATCTAAGGATTGGTATTTTACATGTTTGGTTTTGGGTTTAATACTGCTTTCAAGTCCATATTTCACCTGAATACATACACAGACTAGGGCCAATTTACCAATACCTCCTTGGAGTGTGACTCCTTCTAGCACAATGCATTTGGGCAAAAGACATACCCCTGCCACACCTCAAGTTATATAGACCATTAAAAATGCATATGTAAAAAATGATTTGTTAAACCCAGAATTCATTTTTCTACTATTACTTTTCCTTTATACTGTACTGCCTTTTCAAAATAGTAAGCAAGATACTTCAGACATACTGTAGGATGAAGCTTTTTTTGGAGAAAAACATGTTTGGTAGATGAATAGTACATTTTCATTGATACCTGTACATCAGACCAAAAAAGAGGGACAACTGAGGTGAAGCAAGCAAGGACACATAGATTTAGTTCCAAGAGAAAGGGACAGTTGGGAGGTATGATTTACCTACTAGCATGTCTTTGAATGTGGGGGGAAACCAGAGTACCTGGAGGAATCCCATGCAAGCATAAGAAGAACATACAAACTCCATGCAGCTAGTGTCCTGGTTGGGATTCAAACCATTGATCCCAGTGCTGCACAACATTAGTACTAGTCACTAATGTCCTATTCCCACTTGCCATTGGGACTATTAACCATTACATGCAGGAGACCCAGCAGGGACTCCTAGGGCCAAATTCTCAAAAGAGATACACAGACTTAACTCAATTTTTCTAAATTTACACGGCGCGTATATTTGTGCACGATCATCAAAACGACTTAAGCAAACATTTCCGTATTTTCAGCCGTACTTAAATTAGTTACACCTGCGCATCCCCGGGCGCAAATTACGCTAGGCTCGGCGCTGTTTTTGATAGGCAAAGATGCAAATGAGGGAGTTAGGGCGATTCTCAGAATTAAGTGTGTGTGCCGTATTTTCCGCCCTGTGCGCACCTGTTAGTTTTTCTGACTAAATTTCCACATTATAAAACCAGCCCTAATTTTACACATGCTGTGGAAGGGTTTACTGTAGGTAGTGACTAGAGGTTAGAGCTCTAGTTGTGAAGGTTATTTTTGGAAAAATGCCAGGACCAGCTATGATTCTGACGGCACTTGCTGCCTTACAGGCACAAAGGAGGAGGAGGGCACAGAGGAGGAGGATGAGGGCACAGGCGCGAGTTTATCGTCCACGGCGTGATATTTGGCAAATGCCAGATTATGAGGTGATTGGCAACTACCGTTTTGATAGGGAGGCCATCCTGGAGATCACCCAAATTCTTCATGAGGATCTTATCGCCCCAACCCTACGTTCCCATGCCCTGACACCTCTTGAAAAAGTGATGGCAACCCTCCATTTTTTAGCGAGTGGCTCATTCCAGCGTGCATCTGGAGGTGTGGCTGGGATGGTGCAGTCATCAATGAGCAAATGTGTCCATCAGGTGGTCCCTGCCATACTGCGGCGCATGAGCAACCAGTTTGTCATGCCCACCCAGGAGGACCAGCGTGTGCAAGCCATGACAGACTTTTATAACATTGCTGGCTTTCCAAAGACCATCGGGGCGATAGACTGCACCCATGTGGCACTACAGCCCCCCCATGATACTGAACACCTGTTCAGAAATAGGAAAGGCTGGCATTCGATAAACGTACAGGTTATCGTAGATGCACATGGCCTCATCTGGCACGTTTGTGCCAAGTTTCCAGGCTCGTGCCACGATAGTTACATCCTACGGCAGACCAAGATCTACAGAGACTTGGAGATGAACGTTTATGGAGACAGCTGGCTGATTGGTGAGTGACATTGGTGTCAGGTATGCCCCCCCCATGATGCAGACATCACAAGGGGCACATGCATGACTAATATCTTCCTGTCTTTTCCCTTACAGGTGACTCAGGATATGCGTTGGGACCCCACCTGATGACCCCCTTTAGGAACCCCCAAACACCCGGAGAACGGAAATTCAATGAGGTGCAGCTTGTTCCGGGACACGCTCCTCAAGTCATTAATTTTTTTTTGAACTCCAGCGATGGTCCTGGTCTCCCCCCCCCCCCCCCGCCGCATTGATCCGATCGGTGATCTTTTGAAGGATCTCCTTCCTCCTGGCCGGGGTGGTGTTGTGGCTCTCAGGGCCATGGAGAAATCGCCCAAATTTAATGACGCCCTGAGCAAGTATATGCTTCTCTGCCAGGGTAAAATTAAGCTTCCTGCGCTTGGGAGCCATGACAGACAACACCCAGCAACAGGGAACTCACCCAAAAAACAAACAACAATACACACACACAACAAAGAAAATACAAACAAGCAAAAAAAAAAAATTATACAGACAGCGACTATAAATTCAAAAACAAACTGGCAAAAAAGGAAAACAAAAAACAATCACACACCAAAAAACAAACACTTATCAAAAACAAACAGGCAAAAAAGGAAAACAAAAAACAAATTATCAAAAACAAACACCAACTATACCCTCCAACTCCACAAACACTTTTCTCACAAACAAATCTTACCAACAAACACTGACAAACGTTCAAAGCAGAAGCAACTTGCTTTAGGAAGGGAACACAGGGAAATACTTTTGCAATTGAAGTCTGTTTGACTGGGGCTATTTAGACACAGGGCGATCTTCAAACTAAGTACGCTTGGCCTTTTACCTATCTCACTGATTGCGATGACCAAAGTTCTGCACATGCGCAGTGAGGTCCAGATTCGTGCGCGCATGCGCAGTACGGCCGGCACTTCATTTGCATGGGGTCACGGCTCATTACAATGAAGCACGCCCACTTCATTCCCACTTGCCATAACCACGCCTTACGCATTGAAACTTAAGTTAAGGATGGCGCAATTTTGTGCGCAAATGCACTGAGAATACGGTACTTACAACACCAACTTAGGGCGCCGTAACTTAAATGACATAAGTTAGATAATCCTAAATTTACACAGGTTTTTGAGAATTTGGCCCCTAGTGATTTTCTCTGGGTAAAAGCCGCACTGAAATCAAAGGAAGGCTGACAGCTCCTATAGCTAATAGCAGCCGCCTGAATGTAATCGCTCAAAGGGCAATAACCTGAGAATGATCAGCCCTGGACACTGCAGAAGTTGTCAGCCTCCCATTGCTTTTACTGTAGGATTTTGGTGTAATTTTTTTTTTTAGGGTGGACCTTCACTTTAAGTAGTATCCTGAAAAGATGTAAAATGATCTTGAATTACTTCCTCTGCCTCGGCACTCCTGTAACCTCTATGCTGTATACCTGCAGTGTGAGAACTAAGGCCTCTGGAGATTTGGAGTGAGATTTGGTAAATCACCGGTCACCTTCCTGAAGAGAAAGATGTACTTAAAGACCTGCAGTGCAAGGACCTCCAAACTGCTGCATGGAACATCCAGTACAAACTCTATAGCTAGAATTTTGAATAATCATCTCTTATGCAAGAAGGCTTTTTTTCCAGTACAAAATTTGAAAATACCACCAACTTTTTTTTTTTCAGATATTTTATATGATTTATAAAAATGTATAGTATTTATATGTTGAACATTGTCATGTTTGGATTTGATACATTTCCATTTAATCTCAATCCTTAGATCTTCCACATAACTGTGATTCTAAGGCATGATATGTGTTTTCCCAAGATCCTTTACATTATTTGAATGCCTTCCCTGGGAACAGAGACTTTAATTTTGTTAAAATATTTACAGTAATACACAAACATTTAAAAGTTCTCATAAGAGTTATTCCAACGAAAAACCGTAATACAATTAGAGTTAAGTTACAGGAAAGCCCCCAAAACAATTACAGGAAAGCTATAACATCTTCTAAAAAAAAAAAAAAGACAAAATCTGCTAATGGTATTTTTATGCCCTAACTATCAAAGATATGTGCACAAATCTGAACTTTAATTATGTCTGTAGCATCTCCACCAGGTCAGAGAACGGAATCAAAAATTCTTGTAATGGTGTAAACTTTCCTTACTATAGTATGGCACGCATTGTACTATAGCTAAGATGAGGGGTTAAGCACTGAGATGAAGAGCAGTATATTGACCTTGAATACAGATGGGATGGCTTGAATATTAGCTACTCAATACTGGACAGTAGATCATAATTATTTGCTATATCTAGAAATGTTAAAGAACTACTAAAGAATTTTTTTTTTTTGGATAGAGTGGGTGTAGAGATAACATATTTTTCAGGGATTTATTGTACCCACTGGGGAGACTTTTTTTTTTCTCAGTTCCCGTCTCTGTGTTGCCTACTGAGAATTGAGTGCAACATTGGCTGCTCACTTCAGGATGTTGGGAGTTCACTGTATTTTTTGCAGGATCGGTAGGTATTTTTTGCACTTGTTGGAAAGATATACCAAAACATGTTTAAAGGTGTATTTAGTAGGCCAAAGGAAACACATATGTGAAATGCATTGTAATGCCTTGAGTGAGTGAGTGAGAAACGTATATAGCGCAACACATG
Organism: Rana temporaria; assembly: GCF_905171775.1. NCBI lineage: Eukaryota > Metazoa > Chordata > Amphibia > Anura > Ranidae > Rana > Rana temporaria. The sequence goes on along the minus strand of NC_053490.1, from coordinate 111,524,648 downwards.
CAAACTGAATCGCCTCTGGGCGCTTAGTATCCATTCCCTGGGCCCTCAGAAGAGATGGGTCTTGATCTTTCTCCTGAAGGCCAGGTGGTTTACCTCCAATCGGATGCTGGTTGGTAGAGCGTTCCATAGTCTGGGTCCTTGGACCGCAAATCTTCGTTCTCCTTTGGACTTGTATCTGGCTTTGGGTATCTGGAGTAGATTTTGGTTGGTGGATCGCAGAATGCGATTGGTGTTGTGAGCTTTTAGTTTCTCGCATAGATATTGGGGGGCATTTCCCAGAATACACTTATGCGTTAGACAGAGAGCTTTGAAAGTGATTCTGTCTTTTACGGGCAACCAATGAAGGGATCTCAACGAAGGTGAAATTGATTCCCATGTTTTTTTCCCAGTCACAAGTCGAGCGGCCGTATTTTGAACGACTTGCAGACGAGTGATTTGGTATTTTGGGAGTCAAAGATAGAGGGCATTTGCATAGTCAAGTCTGGAGTTGATAAGTGTCCCCACCACGACTGCTATGTCTTTTTTTGGGATAAAGGGAGTGAGTCTGCGTAGAAGGCGCAGCAGATGGTGCGGTCCGCTGACTACTGACCCTATTTGTGCATCCATTGTCATGTAGGTGTCGAAGATGACTCAGAGACTTTTAACTTTGGTGCTGGGGGTGATGGATTGACCCAGAATGGGCGGGGGCGTCCATGTTGTTGCGGGATGAATCTTCCGATTGGCCTGAAATAGGAGAAGTTCTGTTTTTAAGGTAACTCTTTGTCATCCACTTTTCTATCATAGTAAGGCATTTCTCTAGACCGAGATAATGATCCTTTTTGTTGCAGATGCGAAAATATAGTTGCGTGTCATCTGCATAAGAGTGGTAAAGTAACTTCTGGTTGCTGATGAATTCAAAAAGCGGGCAGAGATAGATATTGAAAAGAACAGGCGACAGAGGGGATCCCTGGGGGACTCCGCATGACACCGTGCGTTTTTTAGAAGTGAAAGGGCCCAATTTCACTATTTGTGATCAGTTTTTCAAGAAGGAGGAGAACCAAGATAAATCACATTCCGCAACTCCGGCAACTTCAACTAGCCGTGTCAGCAATAATTTGTGGTCTACCGTATCAAAAGCTGCGCTTAGGTCCAGCAGTACTGGAAGACAAAATTCTACTTCGTCTGCGGCCTCTAGAGCGTCATCCCATATTTTGAGCAGTGCTGTTTCTGTCCCGTGACCCGGACGGAAACCGGACTGGAATGGGTCAAGTAATTTATGGGTGTCTAAGTGATGTTGTAGCTGTTGTACAACTTCTTTCTCCATTACCTTGGAGAAGACATTCAGGCCTGTTATGGGGCGACGGTGGTTAGGGTCTTTGGGGTCGAGGGTGTTTTTTTTTAGAATTGGTTTGATTTTACCTTGTTTCAGCAAGGGTGGCAACACGCCCTCCTTGAATGACTGGTTTATGAGCTGCATGATAGCTGGAACCAAAATATCGGCACATTCTTTCAGCAGTTTAGTGGGGATGATATCATTAGGCGCTGTGCAATTTCGCAGAGTCCTGATGATATTTTTAGTGGCATCAATGGAAATGGGTTTTAGAGTGAAGTTAGGTGATTGTGGCAGGATTATGTGGGTATTAGGTTTGTGATTTAGGTGTGGGGTAGATGGAGGTTGTATTTTGCTGAATACCGTATTTATCGCGGTATAATGCGCTCCCGCGTATACCGCGCACCCCTAAAGTGGCCCCGAATACTGTGTAAAAAACTTTTTTTTGTACTTACAGTTTTGGTGTCTTGCGCGGCGTCCATCGGCGGCCTCGTCGGGTCCGGCGTCCGTCTGTGGCTTCGGGTGTCCTCTTCGTCGGGTCCGGCGTCCTTCTGCGGCTTCGGGTGTCCTCTTCGTCGGGTCCGGGGTCCGTCTTCGGGCTTCGGGTGTCCTCTTCGTCGGGTCCGGCGTCCTTCTGCGGCGTCCTCGCGCCGAGTTTGAATACTGCGCCAACATATACAGAGCGCAGTACACTCGTGTATTGTCGGGCAGGCTCGGCAACACTCGCGCTCACGTCCTGTACGTCCAGGACGTGAGCACGGAAGGAGCCGAGACTGGCCGACTATACCCGAGTGTACTGCGCTCGGTATATGTCGGCGCAGTATTCAAAACTCGGCGCGGGAAAGCGGGTATCGGCATATACCGCGCACCCACGATTTTGCCCTGATTTTCAGGGCAAAAAAGTGCGCGGTATACGCCGATAAATTCGGTACTTTCACGGATTCTTTCAATTTTGTTGATGAAATAATCCGATAATTTGTTGCAAAATTCTTGTGAATCAGAATTAGGGGCTTCTAGACAGACTGGGTTCAAGGTCTTGGTAACTAGATTGAAGAGTTCACGAGGGCGGTTTAGGGCATTGGTGATAATATTGGAAAAATCTTTTTTTTTGGCAATAAAGATTTCTTTATGGTATTTTTTGGTTATTATCTTATAAATGGTGTGGTTTTCCTTTGAAGAGCTTATTTTCCAGGCTGCTTCTGCTCTTCTGCGCTCTTGCTTTAGCTGGAGTTGTTTTTCCGGATGCACGTTGTGCATTTTGGCGCTACTAAGTCGGCTGACTGTAGCAGAGCCTTGTTTATAGCATCAAGAGTTTCTGTGGCGGTTTGATGTAGTTGGATTATTTTTATTTTGTTCCCTAATGTAGTTTTGAAGAGTTCCAAGTGGAGCTTCTTCTGAGATCTAATCCAGTGTGTTGTCACCGGTTTTACCGTTTTTTTTGATGGGGCGTTTATGTTGATTGTGAATTTAATGGCATGGTGATCAGTCCATGGTTGCGGCTCATTTTCCAGAATATTGATTTTCAGATCTTGTCTGAAAATGAGATTGAGCGTGTGACCTGAAGCATGTGTGGGCCCCTGTACTAGTTGCTGCAGACCTAATCCTTCCAAGTGGTCAATGCAGGCATCGGCGACGGGGTCCAGTGTGGAGTTGGCCCAGAGGTTAAAATCCCCGAGCAGCAGGAGATGTTTGGTGTTTAGGGTATAGGTGGAGATGAACTCTGTCAATGACATGAGCAGGTGCGTTTTTGGACCCAGTGGTCTATAGCACAGGAGTATGTGAACAGTGTCCTGGGGATTTGTTTGCAGTTGCAGAGTGAGGGTTTCCATAAATGGAAGTGAGTACTGAAGGCCTGGTTTAGTGATCGAGAGGTGAGTCTTGAGGATCACCGCCAGGCCTTGTACACACGATCGGAATTTCCAATAAAAAAAATTAGACAGAATTTTTTCATCGGATATTCCGACTGTGTTTGGACCCCATCTGACTTTTTTCCGTCGGAGTTTAGAAATAGAATTTTTATTTTCTGATGGAAATTCCGATCGTCTGTGTGGAACTCCGACGGAGAAAACACACGCATGCTCAGAATCAAGTCGACAAGCATTGAACTTTTCTCGACTTGTCGTAGTGTTTTACGTCACCACATTTTGGACGGTCGGAATTTAGTCTGACAGTGTGCATGCAAGACAGCTTGAACGGAATTCCGATAGAAAATTCCATCAGATTTTATCCCGTCGGAAATTCCGATCGTGTGTACAGGGCATTAGAGTTTTAAATACACTTTACATCAAACATCAACGTGGACAAGGCATTCAACTACAGTTACCAATTAACAGGTATTTTTCATTTTGTATGACTTCTGTAAACTAGTTCATGGGAATAATAGCACACCATTACTGCTTTCCCAGTCTAGACCTCTATGACTAAGCCCCGGTGGGTGGGATGAAACATGTCAGAGGGCGTGGCCTGTGGAGTGGTGTAAGGCTAAGACCATCTAACACGTGTTTACAATATAGACTGGACTGGGAGAGCAGAGCTTTTTCTAAATATGTATTTAAATGTTCTGCTTAGCCCACATTCACATTGGGTCAATTTTATTGCTGGCAATAGCAGCGTCCGAATCGGTGCAGCGCCGACTTTGCGGCACCGCACCAAACAGTAGTTCATGTATAACTTTTGGCGACTTTGGGAGTGATTTGAATAGACATCTGTGCGTGAACTCGAACAGATGTCTCTCAAATCGCCCCCGAAGTTGGACTGCATTATCAGTTTGAAATTGTGCAAGTTCAGCTGAGTTTGCACGATTTCTAACCCGCATCAGCATGACCCTAGGCTTAGGTTACTACACTGGAATGAATGGAAAGAGTTATATTTATGCTTTTGGATACGTTGAATTGAAAAATGTAACAGATCTGTTCTAAAAACATTAGAGAACATGATAATGGGAAAAAAAATAAAAAATGTTTCCTGCAATGAAAAGCAATGCCACTATTTATTTTAAGAATGTTATATGTTATTAGGTCACTTACTCTCTCTGCCTAATTTAGCTCTAGCATTCTAACACAACATGACATTCTAATAAAAGAATGTTTATAACCCTCCTTGTGAAATGCACATTTTTGATTTTACAACATAAATTATAATTATTAATATTATCAGTATAAAAACATACAATAAATACATTATGGTACAATTAGTAAGCAGCTGAAAACAAGAAATGTGATCGACTCTTGTGAGTAATATTTCCAAAGTCGTATTTGAATTGTTTGCACGTATTACAAGTTACCTTGAAGCGACTGTTCAGGTTGTGTCTAGTGAGAAGTTCAAACACAATGGTTTTCAATGCATGATCTTCACTGACTCTATTCAGCACAAATACATCAAAGTCCCACAAGTCCAGATGCTAGAGAGAGAGAGAACACAAGATGAAAAAAATCTCTTCTATAATTCAGCATTCCAAATACAGTAAACTGATAGATATTCATCTGAGCCCAACTGACTAATCTTTGTGTTTTCTATAAAACATCACTTAAAGCACAGTACTGCATCCACAATAATATTCAACCAGCTTAGAGACACAAATTCCCACATAAACATGTACATTTAGTAAAAATCAAATATGACCCGGATGCAAATATTTTTTGCCAAAACAATTTAGGGGACTTAATGGTTTTAAAAAGGGACCAGACCTTTTTTGAAGTGCCCTTTAACCCATTAACTCATTAACTGAAGCTCTGCATGTAAATGTGGCCACATGATCCAAATCAGACAGAGTTGGTCTTATACATCTGAGGCCAAACTGAAAATGTAGTTATTTGGACCCCTAACAAATTTCTACATATATCAAGACAGAAAATGGAAGTTTCAGAAATAGAAGATCTACAGTAGTTAAATAGAGTCACAGGATAAGTTTATCTAAATCTGCAGCTTGACAGAACCTAAATGTGTTGGCTGTAGTAGTTTTCTTTTCCAGGCTTTATTTTGTTTATTTCCCCCTGGTAATCATGTCAAGTATACATTAACTAACATAACAATGTTAAAGGGGTTGTAAATAGGTTCCTTTAAGCTAGTGCATTGTTGGTTCACATACCTTTTCCTTCAATTTCCCTTCAAAAATTGTTTTTCTTTGTCTGAATTTCTCACTTCCTGTTTCTCCTCAGTAAGCTTGCCACCATCATCCTTACTGAACAGCTTACTGAGGAGGAACAGGAAGTGAGAAATTCAGACAAAGAAAACAAAGAAAAAAACATTTAGAAGGGACATCAAAGGAAAAGATAAGTGAACCAACAATGCACTAGCTTAAAGGAACCTATTTAGAAAATAAAAAACAAACCTTTACAAAACCTATAACTCATTGTACTGCATAAACAGTTGTGCTCATAAGATTACATTCCCTGGCACAGCAGTATGTTATAAAAAAATACTGGAGGAACATTTCCATTCATCAGCCAGGAAGCTGCGCATGGGATGAACTTGGACATTCCAACATGACAATGATCCAAAACACACACACACACCTGTCATTGGCTACTAGACATGTGCACACTGAAATATTTCAGAATTTCGTTTGCGTCCGAAAAATACATTTATTTAGTTACTCCCGAAGTTCATTTTTATTTATTTTGTTTCATTAAAAAATGAATTTGTCCGAAAATCCAAATTAATTAAGGTCGAATCTGTCATTGAAGGCTTATGGTGAATGTTCTAAGAAGATTCGACGAAGCAGCTAAACTGTACGACGACGCAATTGTACATTTCCGGTCGAATGTTCCGCCTACAAGCTATAGAAGAATTCAAATGTTTTTTGACACTAGTAATAATTATATTTATAAATTATTATTACTAGTCAACCAGCATTCAAATTCTTCTATAGCCTATTGACTGTAAATGTATAATTGCCGCGTCGTACAGTTTAGCTGCTTGTCGAATCTTCTTAGAACTTTCGACAGACACCATAAGCCTTCAATGACAGATTCAACGTTTGTATGTTTTTCGCTGCTTCGTCTAATTTTCGTCGTTCATGTCGAATGGTCTACCCCAACACTGTCTCTATAATGTCAAATCTTTTCTCTCTGTCGAATCTTTCCTCTCTATGTAGCATAATCTTGGACTAATAGAGTTAGGTTAGGCACATTCGACCACAGATTCGATAGACACTGATTGCTATTGTCAGCATCATGTTGAATCTCCTATCTATATCGAACTGTTGAAGCAGCGAAAAAGAAAATAAAGCATTTTGATGGATCTTTCGGATTTCGGATTCTGCGCATTCGTTTTTGTTTGTTAAATCGATAACGAAAATACCCGAAATTCTGATGAAAATGCATTCAGACGAAAACTAATGCACAGAATGTCTACGTGCCGTTCATGCAAGACAGTCCAAGAATTTACAGGAACTGGAGGCTTTTTGCCAAGAGGAATGGGCAGCTTTACCATCTGAGAAGATACAGTAAAGAGCCTCATCCACAAATACCCCAAAAGACTTCAAGCCGTCATTGATGTTAAAGGGGGCAATACATAGTATTAAAAACTGGGGTATGTAAACTGTTGATCAGGGTAATTTGGGTATTTTCTGTTTTGATTATAAAAAGAGTAAACACAGTTGATTGATAATAAATTGCTAAATGGCCAAACACTAACCATGAGTGAAAGAAAAGTTTTTGTGCTATCATTCATATTCTCTGAAAAAAGGACAAGAAATCATATATTCTTCCAGGGTATGTAAACTTAAGAAAGTATTATCTGGAGTTTTGCTTTCATTTGTTAGTCACTTATGTAAAGTCCATCCCATACTATGCTCACCAGACAGTGCTGGTGCCCAAGGGTGACTCTGTTGCTCCTCAATAGATAGAGGTGCCACCCTAAGACAGGAAGTGTGGTACTGGCAGAATAACCATGTGAATATAAAGGAAAATTAATGCAGCCACTATATCTAAGGCTTAGTAAGCTCCATAACATTTTTTTGTGGGGTTTAATACTGCTTTAACTTTTAATATTTGCTTCTGAAAAAATCTACTTATGAAGTGATAAAGCCCCATTCACATGGGAGTACCAATACCTGTGAAAAGGGTCATATTCACCCAGGCGGAATGCACATGTGTTTCCTGCAGCAGTGTGCAGGCAGCTGGCTAAACAGTCCTGCACGGATACCCAAAAGTATCCCAAAGTCCGATAAGCGAGTCCGATGCACAGATCAAAATGCAATACTGTCTGCATTCTGTTCCGTGCATTGAACCTGCATGGATGTAAACTCCCGGATGCACTTGGAGATCCATGCAGGACTGTGCAGCCAGCCTTCAACAAGCCACCTGCATGCTTCCGCAAGGAACACCTGTGCTGTGAGGGAAGATGGCCCTTCGTACTGGTCTACAGATCACTACATCTACGTGAATGAGGTCAAGTTGCCCTCTAACAATGAAAACTGTTTTAAGACATTTTCTTCACAAAATAATAAAAATTCACCCTTGGCAAGAGGTGTATATCAAAGTATGCTCCAATGCTCTTGGCTGATTTTTTATGCATATTTTCCTACCTTTAAACTGTTAACAACAACTGAAGAATAATTTGGTCCAACTGCTGTATACGTCCTTCGAAACATTCTGAAAACAAAAAGAATGAAATATAGAGTGCTGAAAACCTTTTTAACTTAGTCAATTTTAAAAGAAGAAACTATATCCTAAACGCCTCTACCAGGGATGTTTTATGAAATCAGTGGGCCTGTGTGCAAGATCATAAATTGGACCCTAGACTTAGAGGAAAAAATGTGGTGCACTACGCACGCCACAGCAAAAAGTGGGCAGGTTTTATGTTGCGCTAAATATTGGGTGTGGCATAAAGGGGGTGTGATTAAAGAGTGAGGTGACTTATATAGTGTGGATGTCATAAGTTATGACCAGCCAAATACAGACAGGCTAGAATGCTGCAGTTGGGAGGTGGTGAAGGGGGTGCAAAAGGTGAGAGAGGAGGGTAAGACAGAGGAAAAGAGGGGGAGAAAGAGGAATGAAGGAAAAGAGGGGAGAGAAGGAAACTAAGAGAGGAATGGATGAGAGAGAGATGGGGTGAGGGGGAGAGGGAAAGAAGAGAGCGAAAGGAAGGGGGAGAAAGGGAGAGAGACAGGGGTAAATAGTTAAGGGGAAAATGAAGGGACAAAGAAAGAAAGTGAGGCGGGGGGGAGCGAAAAAGGGTGACAAAGAGAGGGAGAGGGGTATAGAGTATGTGGGAAAGGGGGGGGAGACATAGTTAATAAAGAAAGACAGGGAGAGAGGAGAGGGGAGAGAAAGGGGGAGCTAAGAAAAAGATAAGAGAAATAAAGAGAGGGAAACAGAGGTAAAGGGGTAAGGGGACAGTGAGTGGAGGAAGAGAGAGGGCAGAAAGAGAGAGAAGGAAATAGAGAAGTAAGGGAAGGGGGACAAAGAACGTGGGAAAACGATAGAGAGAGAGGGGGAGAGTACGAGGAGAGAGGGAGAGAGAGAGGAGAGGGGGGAGGAAAAAGAGCAAGGGGTATGAGAGATAAAGAAGGAGAGAGGGGACAGAGAGAGTGGGGGGAGAGAGGGGGGGGCAGAAAGAGAGAGAAAGAAAGAAAGAAAGAAAGAGAGAGGTAAGGGAAGGGGACAAAGAGAAAAACGGGAAAAGGATAGAGAGAGAGGGAGAGAGAGAGGAGAGGGGGAGAGGAAACATAGAGAGGTGGGTGATAGATAAAGTGGGAGAGAGAGGGCAGAGTGAGTGGGGGGAGAGGGGGAGAAAGAGAGGAGAGATGGAAAGAGAGTGGAGTAAAGGAGGGTGAGATAGAGAGAGAAATAATTAAGTAAGGATGGGGGGGAGAAAAAGAGAGAGGGGGAGAAAGAGAGAGAGGGAGAGAGGAGTGAGAGAGGGAGGGGAAAGAATAGAGAGGAGAGAGATAAAGTGCTGAGGGAACAGAGAATGGAGGGAAAGAAAAGGGGAGAAAAAGAGAAGAGAGAATTTTGCATAAAGTGTGAGGCCTCGTACACACGATAGGTTAAACAGAGGACAACGGTCTGATGGACCGTTTTCATCGGTCAAAACCGATCATGTGTGGGCCCCATAGGTTATTTAACCATCGGTTAAAAAAAGCCAACTTGTTTTCAATTTAACTGATGGATTCCTAAACGATAGGACAAAACCGATCGTTAGTAGGCACGACCATCGGTTAAAAATCCACGCATGCTCAGAATCAAGTCGACGCATGCTTGGAAGCATTGAACTTCATTTTTTCGTCGTTGTGTTTTACGTCACCGCGTTCTGACACGATCGTTTTTTTAACTGATGGTGTGTAGGCACGACTGACCATCAGTCAGCTTCATCGGTTAACCGATGAAATCGGTCCGTTCTCATCGGATGGACCGATCGTGTGGGCATGAGGGTGGCCATATTTAACCACCTTGTGTCCTGGGCAATATTACAATTCTCTTTTGCTAGAAAATTACTTAAAACCCTCAAAGAATTATATGCTTTCTGAAAGGAGAGACCCTGTATAATAAAATAGTGGCAGATGCAACTTTTTATTTTTTGCGCAAATGTTTATCAAATCTATTTTATCAGGAAAAAATACACTAAAATTTACTTTCGTGCACACATAAACAAAATAATACCCACTTTTTTGGTAAAATATAAAACAAGGGTTTGTGTTAAGCAAATAGATACCCAACATGTCAAGCCTTGAAATAGTGTTCACCCATGAAGTGGTGAAAAAATACCGTACCAAAAATTGTCCATAGGCAGTCCTTTAAAAGTGAACAGACAACACTAGAATTATAGCTCTCACTCTAACATGTGTGGTTCAATTGCTGTTTACATACATGTGTGCGCAATAAATACGTGTTTGGTATTTGCATAGATGTGCAGAGTGCAATTTTTTTTATTTATTGTAATTATTGTAGTGTAATTGTACTTTAATACTTTTTTTCATGTACCTTTATTGAGATCACAAGGTGTCCAACAAGCTCTCTGTGCGATAGCATGGTCATGTGATAGTTTCTCTTAATGAAGGTATCAGGGTTCTTTTATACCCCTAATGTCTCCCTGCTTTATTCTACAGCCGATAAAGCATAAAACTATGCTTGAATGGCTGTTTACGCAACTTTTCAGACTGGGCTTGACAGCTCTCAACCCGGAAATGCTCAGAGATCAGCGTTTCTGGGTTCACTGTTTGCAGGCAGATTGAAGAACACAATTGTGGTCTCAGGCTCCCCAGAGAAGCTTGAGAGCTCAGGAACCACTGCAGGTGATCACTAGCCATGCAGTCCATTTTACTGAAAATCTAGGCCTGAAAACGGCACTTGGTTAATGTAAAAATCAGGACCCCGTGGCTTTCAACTGCATCATTAGGTATTCTCTAAGCAAAGAATATGTAGCAGCCTTTCCTAGGAGAACCTATAAACACAATCGAATAATCTATTTAGGAAGATTGTCTGAAAGGACCCAGTTTATGATGATTATCACATACCTATGGAATTTTTTTGTTTTGGAGTAAGTAGATAGAGATAACTTTTTATCAGCTGATATTTTCAGCAATACCAAATACAATCTTAAAAATTAAACAGCTTGGGTCATTGAAGGGTTGAGAATTGATGAAGAAAAATAAGAAAGACACAACTGAGACAATCATTTAGGTTAAAGCAGGCATGCTCAGACTAAATGTGGCCTGTGGAGCTGTCCGATGTGGCCCGTGACCTCAAACCTATGGCAACTCACACAGCCTCCTTCAGGTGCACGCCTCTCTACTGAACGATTGCTGATCCTCCATAATCCCTGCGGCTGTTATATACACAAGCCGCTATTGCAGCCAGCTCCCCACTCGTCTTCTTTTTTAACACACAGACAAGTGGACAGGAACCTTTAGCCAAGTGGATTACAACTAGTGGCATCCACATAGGGGTTCTGAAGGTGGATTCTCACAGTTGTGATGAGCTTGGTGTCATTCTGGGAGCACGTCAGTGCAATTATGTGTCATTAAGTTTATCTTTGCTTAATAAAGAAGTTTATTGTACTACTAGGGCATGTGCTTCCCTAGTCTGTTGTTTAGATTGTCCACTGTCCTTGCTTTGCCAATTCAAATGATGGCTGCAAAGACCCTTATACAGTGATCTGGTTAATAAAAAATATGATTTTTGTGATTATGAATAAATAGTGGGTAAACATCCAATGGGGATTGGTCCCACAGAAAGTGATGATCCTGATTGTTGTTTAAAATCTTTATTTTGCTAATCAATATTAAAATTTGGAAATTCTGAACCATTTCATTGTGCCCTGTGACTGGTTACCAAATTACTTAAAGTGGAACTTTAGTCAGAAAATTAAGTCCTAAAGATCACTTCAGGCTGGACCCCTTTGCAGGTGTAGCTATGTAAAACATAAAAAATGGGTGTCTATACTGTTTAAAATCCAGTAATACACTGTCTCGCCCTGCTCTGCAACATGCTCATTTGCTCTCCTATTTTTTTTTAGGTACTGCTGAGTTTGTAGAGGCCAACCTGCTGACAGCGTTAAAATGGAATTAAACCCTCCTATCCTTTACAGCAAAGGAATCTGCTTCTGTTTGATCTGCAGCAGCCATGGTGCGGCACATGTGATCAGTTATAACACCAATCATTTGATGGGTTAACAGTTAGGTTGAGGACTCAAGCAAATGTGACAGTTAGCAATGCTGGCATAACTAAGAATGTAACTTGTTTTTGAAACCGTTAACTTGATCGGCTTAGTTCCACTTTATGATTTACTGCTGTTCAGGGGCTCTGGTCTTCAGCAAAATGTCAGCCTCCAGCAAAAAGAAACAGCAGCAATGCTGCAGGCAATTTACAGCACACACTAATGTTGGTAGTGTAATTATTAATGTGGAATGTATGCTCCTTATTAAAGCACATTATTTTTTATCAATTTATTATAAGTAAAGTTCCGCTTTAAGTGTCCCACGCTCTTCAACAGGTTGAGCACCCCTGGGTTAAAGTATACAGGGGTGTCTTCTTTCCACCTCCAGCCTGCTGATTGGGCTGTGAAAGAGCAGCAGTAGACAGATGAGGGCAAGCCATCATTAATCTGCATCTTTTATATCTGCCAGTTCGGCTTTTTTATCGTTGTTCTGCCTGCCAATACCTCTTTAACCACCATCTGTCCCTAACTGCAATATGTCCATCATAATATAAAACAGTTATGCTTTATTGTTAGATATGATGTGTCCTTTATACCAATATGCAACCCTTCCCTGACTGTTTTTGTCCACAAAAACTAGGGCTCAATATTGCAAATGTAAGGCAAAGAATCTATATGAGAGCGTTTCTTTACTTTACTTTATGTCACGGCACATTTTTTTTGCCTGTGGGCAACAAGGATAACATTCTAAAATATACTCTTATAATTGTTGAAAGGTGTTAAAGTAATATGCAACATATAAATCTAAACATGCACTGTCATGATTAGTGTTGCTCACGAATATTCGTATTGTGAATATTTCAAATTTTTCGAATTTCGCGGTCAATATTCGCTATTCCGAATATTCGATTCAATTTTATTTTTAGAACAGATCACATCCTAGAGATCTCCATCGACGTCTAAAAGCATTTCTGGTATGATTAGAGAGCTTGGGCCGAGTAGCTGAAGCCATCATTTTATATTGCCGAAAATTTGCATTGCGATTATTCGGCAATAGGAATATTGCGCGATTATTTTCTCCGCCCTTCTTTTGCATCAGAGCCAGCAGTTGTCGAAATTCCGCAATCAATATCGCATTCGCATTTTGCGAAATTTCGATACAATATCACGAATATTCTGAGCCAATCAGAGTGCAAAATATCACGAATATTCTGAGCCAATCAGAGTGCTCCTTCCGCTGTTGTCGAAATTTCGCCATCAATATCGCATTCGCATTTTGCGAAATTTCGATACAATATCACGAATATTCTGAGCCAATCAGAGTGCAAAATATCACGAATATTCTGAGCCAATCAGAGTGCTCCTTCCGCTGTTGTCGAAATTTCGCCATCAATATCGCATTCGCATTTTGCGAAATTTCCATACAATATCACGAATATTCTGAGCCAATCAGAGTGCAAAATATCACGAATATTCTGAGCCAATCAGAGTGCTCCTTCCGCTGTTGTCGAGAATTCGCAATTATTTTCGCATTCGCAATAGCGAAATTTCGCAAAAATTTCATTTCGATAAAATATCACGAATATTCGAATTTAGCGAATATTTCTCGAATATTCGGCTATATATTCGTGATATATCGCGAAATCGAATATGGCGTATTCTGCTCAACACTAGTCATGATATTAAAGTTACCAAGAGCATAAGAAATGCAAAACAATTTAAATAAATCACACTGGAATCTTTTAACCTGTAAAGCATAATGGACCAAGTTTTAAAGTGAAATTCTGGGTAACTATACAAGTATGCATGAATAAATTCCTTACATGTTCCAGTGCATTTGCCTAGGCTGAGATAAAGTCAATAGCCTGTGCCCAGTATTCTGACTGCATGGGAATTATGTAAAAAGTCACAAGGTAAGAGGCTGCGGCAAGGGCTGATCTGTGTCAGACAATGGTCAATACAGCCAAGATTGGCACTGACCTTTCGGCACTGACTAAAGATCAAGTGTAGTATCTGTTCTTATCAGTGTCCAGTAGGGGTGCTTTGCCGTCATTCTGGCCTTTTGGCTCAAATGTCTGGATATATAGTATCCCTACTAGTCTGATGGTGGCCCTGAGGGATCTTCCCTGTGGGAACAGAAATCAGGACACAACATTGCTGCTTTATTTTTTATTTGTTCACTCTCTACGTGCGTGTCTCATTGCACTTTTTTATGTGTTTTTTTTCCATTACCCAGATGGTAGGGTGTGGGTCTTCGGGCCTTCCCTAAAGTCTAGGGGGGAGGACAATCAGGTTCCTGCATCGTCTGCTATAAAGTCAACCACCTTTGTGAGAGATTACTTATTGTACTTATTGATCAGCGTTGGCTAATCACGAGGAGGCATTTTGCACAAAACAAGGTCAATAAAGACATGGAGGAGCGACTTTGGGGTGGAGGAACTTAACTGGCCTGCACCGTGTCCTGACCTCAACCCGATAGAACACTTTATGTTATGAATTAGAGTGGAGACTGTGAGCTTTTCGTCCACATCTGTGCCTGACCTCATAAATGTGTGTCTGAAAGAATGGTCAAACATTCTCATAGACACACTCCTAAACCTTGTGGACAGCCTTCCCAGAAGAGTTGAAGCTGTTACACCTGCAAAGGATGGTTCAACTCAATATTAAACCCTACGGACTAAGACTGGGATGCCATTAAAGTTCATGTATGTGTAAAGACAGGCGTCCCAATACTTTAGGTAATATAGTGTATATATAGGTCTGCCTCCCTCTGGATTTCCAAGGTGTTATGTGGTCATTTATGTTTTTTTTTTTTTTTTTTTTTTTATTGAACTGCGTAAGCTTTTGCAAACAGACTTTTCTCATCCTTTCATTGTATGTTACATTATTTTAATCTGTGTGTGCAAATCTTTTGATTTAGGCTATGTTCGCACATTGTAATATGCAGTGTTTTACTGTGCAGGCTAGTACAGTGCTGGCTTCAGCAGGGAGCAGTGCAACGTATGTCTCAGTGCTTCACACTGTTTGCTTTTTTTTTTACAACTTTACTTGTAATTGTAATAGCGCAACCATTTATTCATGTCACTGCACAGCTGTGTAGTGCATTGTGCTACTGGGCAGTGACATGCAATACCATCCAGCACAGTGTGAAAAAGTGGAGACATGCTGCATTTCTCCACACTGAATCGCACCGCACTGCGCATCGCACGAGTGTCACAGTGTGAACCCTAGCAGTGATCTGCAACCAACCAGTGCAGAAAAATGCAGGTCACCACAAATAGTGATAATGAGCCCTTGCCCAAATAAAAAGATTCTTTGGAATACTAGTATCATATAAAAAGTAATAACATGATAAACATGCTGCTTACCTCTCCACAAAAATGCCTGCCTGTACAGCATGTACAATGCTGCGGAACCTTGGCTTTTCCTCAGACCGTCGACCTGTGGCCCGTGTTTGCTGTGTAAATGTAGAAGCCAGCCAGTCTCTGACCTCAGAGGGTACAGCATCTGAGCGAATTTCTTGAAGTTCATCTTCTGTGTCTAGGATTTGTCTGCAACGAGAAAATACAGAAGAAAACGGTTAATAAACTGAGGAAAACAAAATGAACACATATATTTCTAAGCAGAAAGAAAAATCATGTCATTTTTAACCAAGACTGCTCGGGAATGTAAGAAAATATGCTAGGCCAGGATTTAAATTACATAAAAAAGAAACAAACTATTTCTTATTTTAATAAAAAGAAGTTATTAGAATTATTTACCAAGTAAGGGGTAGAAACATCACTGCTGAATCCTGTTCTACTACACAGGGCCCCACAAAAATGGAACCAATTAGGGAGCAACCAAAAGAAAACACACACAGTTCACCAGTCAGGATAATGAAGCTCCTGCTTATCTAGATGCACAGCCATGCACTCCTTTATGAGGAACAGAAACTGGAGGAAAAAATAGGCTCTTTACTAATAATTCAAAGCATATCTGAACCCAAAATCTAAAATGTAATTTATAGCACAGCTTACCAATCCTTAAAGCCCAACTTCAGGCACAAATGAAAATAGTGCATTGTGCATCAATGATCTTACTCCTCAGTCTTGAATCCCAACACCTCTTCCCAGTTTTATTTTCTCTCAAACAATAGGTGCTGGAACTCAACCACAACCCCCCCAAAACCCCTCCACCCACACACACCTTCATAAAGTGGGTGTGGTCAGATTCCACAAACAGTAGAAGGGTCTTAAAGTGGCATTAAATGCCAGGATTGAATTACATACAGAGTGCATAGTTCAGGTGGTTACACACAGAGTGCAGAGTTGTCACTTGTAAACACAGAAACCAGACTTCTGTGTTTACAAGTGATTGTGGTGAGCAGGCACCAAAGGGTCTGAGCCAGAGGTGGTAGAACTGAGTTCCACCAAGTTTTCCCTGAAAAAAAAAAAAAAAAAACTTTGCCTCTTCCTAATGCAGTGTAATGTATCAACGTCCCTGATTCTTCTATGAGACAAGCTAATATCCTGCTCTGAGGACCAGATATGTTTCCCTGCATGTTATCTTCTTGGGCAATGGTCTCCTCGTCACCCCCATGAGTTCCCCTGACTTTAGAGCCCAGGGAAGAGGAGCTAGCCACTGAAAGTGTTGCCTCTACCAATAGGAGGTATGCATATCAAGCAGGCAGTGGACACCCGAAGAAGGACACCAGTAAGTTAAAAAAGAGAGAAAGATCATCATGTGACCATGGCTTCAGTTAGGTAAAAAAAAAAAAAATTTCTCCATACCAGCAGTTACAATGGGTGGGATGGAGGGCTCAGAGGAGTTGTCTAACAAATTGGCTTTGGAATTAAAATGAGGTGGCCACATTAGTTTACTTTTATTTTTTTATCTTTTTTATTCAGTACATTTTTATTGTTTTCAACAACAGTTTTGTTTTATTTCCATCTAGTGGACTGATCAATGTCTTCTTTTTTTCAAAGTTTCATTAACAGACCAAGCTGTCCAGTAAACATGTCAGTTAGAAGGTTGAGACAAACCATTTACCACTAACAGGGATGCTTACAATGGTAAGCGTTGATTCATTTATGTAAAACCTTAAACCCAAAAGGAAAAAGACTGTTGCTGTAATTGATTAAAAGTGTTAGCTGGAGTTCACCTTTAATTTGTTAGTCAAGTCCATCCATATCTACAAGGCCATCTAACACTAACCAGGGCCGGTGCTAGCGCAAGGCAACATGGGCACTTGCCTTACGGCGCCAGGGAACAGGGCGGAAAATTGACAGTGTCACTGTGTCAGTGTCTCTCTTGTCTCTGTGAGTCCTAGCAGGCATCTCCCACTGTGTGTATTGGGCCTTAGTGTGTTAACTTTGGCCGCGCTGTGAGAAAAGTCCCGCCCTCCTCCTAGATCAGCTCGTGTGATAGGCAGAACAATGCGTCTATCACCAATATGCCCCGATGTGTGCCAATATGCCCTGATGTGCACCAAGTGCCCTGATGTGCCATGTGTCCTGATGTCTCGTGCCCCAGTCTGCTGTGCCTCAATGTCATGTGCCCTAATGTGCTGTGCCCTGATGTACTGTGACCTGTGCCCTAATGTGCTGTGCCCTTTACCCTGATGTGGCCTGGTGTGCTGTACCCTGATGTGCTATGCCCTGATGTGCACTGTACCCTGATGTGTTGTGCCCTGTGCGTGCGTGCGCGCCGGGGGGCGGCAAAATGCACCTTCGCCTGAGTTGGCAAAAATCCTTGCACAGGCCCTGACACTAACCCAGATTGAATGCTGTTTCCAAGGGTGTCTCTGTTGCTCCTATATATAAAAAAGCCACCCTAAGGCAAGAAATGTGATACTGACCGGATCACCGGGTAAAAATAAAGGAAAGAAACTTAAAAAAGAAATCTAATGCAGCCACTACATTTAGGTATCGGTAAGCAGCAATATAAAAAATATGTTTGTTGTTGGGTTCAGATATGCTTTAAAGCAACCTAATGTAAGGAGAGAAGAACCATATAAATATTTTGGAATATTTTTTCATAGCTGCCAGTCAGACTCAAAGTTTCAGAGCAAAATTAAATATACCCGGTGGCTAATGCCTCGTACACACGGTAGGACTTTGTTTCTTTTTTTTTGGAAAGTCCGGCCGTGTGTAGCCTCCATCTGACTTTTTTTATCGGAAGTCCGACAGACCTTAGATAGAGAACCTGTTCTCTTTCTTTCCGTCGGACTTCCGTCGGACTCATGACGGACTTTTGCACAAAGTCCAAAGTCCGACCGTGTGTACGAGGCATAAGAATGAGTGACTCTAGTTCTTGGTAACAAAAACATAAAGACTTTGATACTACTCCAAATTGCCTCTTTCCCTGTACCTCCAGCCCTCATTAGGTGCATGCCCAGGAGCACATCCCCACTCAGCTGTACTGCTTGTCATGTAGAAATGAACGGGCCACACATTAATGCCATCACTGATGTAAAACCAGCTTTAATATAATAAGTAGAGGATTCACAACATACTGTATAGGGGTTGATTTACTAAAGGCAAATAGACTGTTCACTTTTGCATTGCACTCTGCAAGTGCAGTTGCACCAGAGCTTAGTAAATGAGGTCCGGCTTCACTTTACAAAGAACACCCAATCACATGCAAGGGGACTAATTATTATTTTTTTCTTGCACGTGATTGGATGATGGAAGTCAGCAGAGCTTTCCCTCATTTACTAAGCTCTGGAGCAACTGCACTTGCAAAAGCACACATTTGCCTTTAGTAAATCAACCCCATAGACTCACCTGTCCACCTACCGCTCCAACTCATTTCATAGTACAAAGGGCTTAAAGTGATACTAAAGCTTCAATTGTTTTTTGTTAAATAACAAACATGTCATACTTACCTCCACTGTGCAGCTCGTTTTGCACAGAGTGGCCCCGATCCTCGTCTTCTGGGGTCCCTCGGTGGCTGTCTCGGCTCTTCCCTGCTTCTGATTACCAGCCAGCAGTTTAAGTGATGACTGAGACCAGCCAGCAGTTTAAGTGATGACTGAGAGGAAGCCATCTGAAAATCTTCGTAAATTGACTTTTACATAAAAATATTGCAAACATTGATAATACAAAGTGCACTTGATTAATTCAGATGATCTGTGCGATAAAACCAGATGTGAATTAAAAAAAAAAAATAATAATCATAAAAATGAGAAATTATTACACAGTAATAAAAATTACTGTATGTGTTTTGCTTTATTGAGTTGACCATAGCAATACTAAATATTTCTAAAACAAACATACAAGTGATTGATGTGTGTCTCACCGTGTCTCATCAATATATACAGCTTCCAGCAATGAGGCCGTGTACTCCAAGTTTTTTTTCAGTTCCACAATGTTGACCTCTCCATTCTCTAGTTGCTTCACCATGTACTTCAGGCTGTAGATAAAGCAAAGACATGAGCGGTAATTACAATGACTGAAAATCTAATTGGTATATATGAGCACCAGCAGTTTTCGTAATACGCATTTGACAGTTTTCGTAATACACATTTGACTTGCAAATCATTTGTCCACAGAGGACAAATACAAGAAAATGTTCACCTTGTACAAATCCGTACATGCACTTATCACATAAAATCTACGGCTCGCACTTAGATCAAATTAATCCTCAGTGTTCTCACTTGGATCACTACACTAGAGGACATTCAAAATTGCTTCAATAGCTTAATACTATTGATGCCCTATCTGCAGAAAAGGAAACTGTGTTTAATTTAAACCCACCCTTCCTTGAGTTTTTTAATTTATTCAAACCTGCCAAATTGTTTTTCTTTTCAAATTGTTATTATAAAAGGTTAAAGTGTATCTAAAGCCAAACCCCTTTTTCCTTTTCTTTTTTTGGGGGTTATTTTGTTTAATTTTGGAAAAAACTGTAACAAATTACAGCCTCTGCCAGAGTCTGTGTTCCTACCATGTTTCCCCGAAAATAAGCCTGGGTCTTATATTAATTTTGGCAACAAAAGACACAGTAGGGCTTATTTTCGGGGTAGGTCTTACCATGTCTTCTTTCACCCTCTATCTCCCTGCCTGACAGGAATCCCCAGTATGAATTGGGTTAAAATGCTTGTAAAATCCTATAATTCACTCTATTACAGTAGTATATAATGTAGAATGTGTGTGTTTCTGTAATATAATTGTGCCTAATACCTTCTTTTTAGTGCCTCTCTGCAGTTTTGTGACCTGCCAGAGCTCCCTTCCCGGCAATTATATTACAGAAACACACACATTGTACATTATATACTACTGTAATGGAGTGGATTAGATGATTTTACAAGCTTATTTTCAGGGTAGGGCTTATTTTGCAGCTCTCATGGAAAATAACTCTAGGTCTTATTTTTGGGGTAGGTCTTATTTTCGGGGAAACAAAGTATTAGGGAGATTTATGTCCTTGTAATCAATGTCACTGTGACTGGAAGTGAGGGCCCATCTAGCCTGTCACCAGGACAGGAGCAGGGGGGGAATCTCCCAATGGAGACACTTGATCCTGTGACAACTGTCACAAATATATTTTTGCTTTCTGTTGTATGTATTAGAACAGAAGCAAAGAGAAATCTCCTGAAATGGACACAGATGTCAAGGAGTTTTAAATATTTCATAGTCTAAAATGACAAAAAAAAGTTTTTGCTTTAGATATATTTTATGCCAGCCAAAAGGGTCAGTATTGAAAGGGTCAGAGAAATCTCAACCCTAGTTTCCGAAGACATATGAATAGGCAGTAGCTGCTAAAAATTCAACAGTTTTTTAAACTCCCTACTAGACAAGACATGTGCACAACAAAAGTTACGTTTTTGTTTTGTTTCGTCTCGTTCCGTAGATTCATAAAGATTTGTAATTTCGTAAGACGCAAGTTTTCCTATTCGGACCCGTTCGTATTTTGTAAGACGCAAGTTTTCCTATTCGGACCTGTTTGTATATTCGCAACAGTTTTATTTTCGTTTATACTGAATGATTCGTAAGTTTGTCTAATTTATTTTCATTGATTCGAAATTCCTAATTTTGTTAGATAATAATTTTCGTTTAATGGATTCGTAATTTTGTACTTTTGTAAATACATTGCGGCGTGGTCATTCGCAATCTCGTATTTTAGTTTCATTTTCAACACGCGGCTAATCCATATTAAAGCCTCGTACACATGGTCGGACTTTTTGCTGACAAACTTCAAAATGAGCACGTTTTCAAAAAAATCCGAGCGTGTGTACGCTCCACAGGAGAAACTTTCGGTTTTCATCAGACAAAGGTTACACTGTCCAATGTGACTCAGCACAAAAGAGATAAGCTGATTGGCTAAGATATTAAGTAAGATATATCACTCACTAACTACACTGCCCAGTGCCCATTCAAAAGAACGATTCGAGTACACAAATTTACGAACAGACAAAGAAACGGATTTACAAAACACACAAGTGAAAATGCGAACATACAAATGAAAATACGAAATATACAAAATTACGAACAGACAAAGGATTTAAAATATGGAATGCAAATTGTCCGTTATAGATGCCAGATGCCCCTAGGAGCAGCTGTAAAAAATGTCCTGTGCGAGTCCAAAAAGTTAAGACTTGTTAACCTGTAGGGGACATATAGAATTATTAATTGTACTTAAACTGTACCCTGAAAGATTTACAGTTTTCACACCTCCCAACTTTATGAAATTTGAAAGAGGTTTTTCCTCAAGTGCAAAGTTTGTAGACAAAATATACCCCCCAAATAAGGCATACCACTAAGAATGAATATAAAATGATTGTCTGTACTCGCAACTGGGTTTTTGACCACAACTCTTCCTTTATACTGAAATTTCAAAATAAGAAATTAAATTATTTGGAGTTTAAATGGATGGCTTAGTGTGGTATAACACATTTGGATGGTAAATAGATATTTAAATAAAGAGCAAGTGTCACCAACCCCCGGGCTGCGGAACTGGGAGTCAGGCCCTGCGGTGGGGGTTGGCAGCGTACAGAGTGAACCAGTACAACCAGTACAACCTGCACTGCCACCCTCAGACCACCAGACGGCGCTTGCTCTCTTTATCCTAGCTCCACTACTCTCTTCCCTCACTGTGGTCACAAAGGAGAAGAGGAGGAAGGAGAGCTGGTCTGGGGACACTGGTGAGATTGCACGCCCTCCCCCATGAGGTGCACCACCAACACCACACCCCTCCCAGGTGACAGACTTCAACCAAACCCCCCACCCCCGACTGGTCCATGGAGGGGTTGACTTCTGCACAGCCGGTTCCTGGTGCCGGGGGCGTTGGGGACCACTGATATAGAGGTCTATAAAGCTGACCAGATAGAAAGACAACTTGGGAAATGAGAGACAGAAGGGTTGGGTTCCAAAAAAGACAGTCCTTTTAAATCAAGGAACGGTTGTGGCCTAGTAGCTCTATATCTCCAGTGTGAGATTATCTAAAGCACTGCTGCCTATGACTACTAGTGAGGTTCATTTTTTTCTCAAGATCTGGCTGGAGAGAAAGCTAACAAAACCCAGCTGAAATTACCAACCAGCCTTCAATCAACTGAATTATCCTGTCTAACAGTTGCATTTGCAAATACATGCGTAAGCAGCAGAGCCTCTTCACAGCACCCCAGTATTATCTTAAGTCACTCTAAAAAAATTTGAGTTTAGACTGCAGATAATACTGGGGTGCCGTGAAGAGGCTCTGCAGCTTACACACACATTTGCAAATGTGTGCATACTAAACCACTGTTTTTAACGCATACTGTTAGATAGGGTAATTAGGTTGGTTGCAGGTTGGACGGTAAGCTGAGCTGGGAATTTTCTTTAGTTTTGTTTGATATACGTTGCCCTTCCATGTACTCCTTGCTGTAAAGGCCAGTTATAGGTGGGGGCAGTGGCCATGTGTTTGTTCTTTTGAAGAGAAAGCTAAACCTGAGGATCTGCAAAGCAAGGACCTCCCTGCTTCTGCTCCATTCAATCTGTGGCTCTCTGCTTCCTTCCTCTGTCTTGGTCAGAGCTTCCATAGTACAGGTTTGCGTTATGTAATTTATTTTAAACTAGCCAAAAGCATTGGACTTTTCTTATGCAAATTGTTACATAATTAAGTTTGATTGTGCTGGCTGAATACGTTTAGACATAGAGCAGACACAACTGGTGCAGGCTTATCTTGGGGAAACAATAGCGATTATTCAACAAATCAATCCTGATCCAAGCAACTAATAGTTTACTGTGTTCCAACATAGTAAATTCTGTTCAATATACCATGCCCTATATGGAAAAAAAGCCTCACAAGGTCAAGTAAGGGAACTGGGCCAAGTTTCTTCTGGCTGGTTCAATGACTTCAGTTTCTTCGCTTCTTTTCCAGCAGAAGAGGAGTCCATATTTCTGCAGTTAACATTGTTCACATATTGCCTTGTTAGTGTTGTTTAGTGCAGTAGTAGTGAGTCTAGGCTTCTGTGATGATGCACCCACTAAGGCCACAACAGAATGGACCCAGAGGGATTGGGTTGGCAGCCCTAAAACATTGAAGACTGGAGACATAAAGTGGCAAAAAAATGATTTACTGCAAGGGACAGCTATACATTAGGGCCAGTATGCAGCAAAAGCTGTTTTTGGGGGGGTTTTCTTGGGCTTTATTTATTTATTTGTAATAAAACATCAGTGATCTACCTGTCCTCTCTTCACAGAAAATGAATGTTTGCTTGTTGATATAGGAGTCTACCACCTCCAGATCCTAAAAAGTCATTACAAATTCTGCATCAGACGTAGACTCAGATAAAAAATTAATCTGCCCTCTGTTTCCTACAGGCCTTTGCCGTCAAAGACGAAAAATGTTCCATTTTACCTGGGTTTGTTTTCCAACCCCAGGCATCCTGGGAGAAAAGCTTAGAAGAAAATGAAATGCAAAAAATAAGCTCTCAGGGGGGATGAAACCTTGAATTCAATTCATTTTTTGTCATATAAGAAGATGGGAAATGACATCATTCAAGAAAAAAAAATACTTTTCTTTTTCCAAATAAATTTGTGAAGATGATATTTAAAAAAAAATTGGAAATTGGCAAAAGGAGAACCCACTGCAAACATAAAGATATATAACTTTGCATAAGTAAAATGGATATTGATTTTACCATTCTCATTCTATCATTCTTTTCCAACTATAGCTCAAAAAGTTGGATGTTAAATTGTGTACAAATTACACTATTTCAGTTCTCAGCTAAAAAAAAGAGTTTTTATTGCTGTTAACTTGATCTCCAACTTTGTAAAACATAGTGTTGCCTGTTTTCTAGCGCAATAATAAAAATACTGCACACTGCTGACAGTTGAATATTTATATTGATTTTCTAGGATTTTACTGTTATATTAAAAAATCAATAGATCTTTCTTTCCAGCGACCTTCTCAGTTTCATTATTTTACTTGATAGCAAGTTATGCCTTTGCACGAAAGTGGTCAAGTGTTTCCAATTTTTTTCTAATGTGAAATGAGGAAAGCATGACTTATAGCTTTGTTTAGTAAAGAGTTTTTATTCTTAACCACTTGATCAACGCCTACAGTCGAAATACGGCTGCAAAGCGATTGCTTAACTCTGGGAGGACGTCCATGGACGTCCTCCCAGAATCGTGCTCCTGGGGCGCGCACATGGGAATGTCCCATGTAATACCCCACACTACTCTGCAATACCCCACACTACTCTGCAATACCCCACAATACTCTGCAATACCCCACAATACTCTGCAATACCCCACAATACCCTGCAACGTCGCCTATGGGGATTTTTAAGTAGCAAAGTTTGGCGCCATTCCACGAGCGTGTGCAACTTTGAAGGGTGACATGTTGGGTGTCTATTTACTCGGCGTAACTTCATCTTTCACATTTATGCAAAAGAATGAAGAAAAAATAAAACAGAAACAATGAAAAAAAATTTTTTTTACAGAATTTTCAGGTTTTTTCTCTTATAGCACACAAAATAAAAAACCCAACGGTGATTAAATACCACCAAAAGAAAGCTCTATTTGTGTGAAAAAAAGGACGAGAATTTCATTTGGGTACAGTGTTGTATGACTGAGTAATTGTCATTCAAATTGTGAGAGCACCGAAAGCTGAAAATTGGTCTGGTTATTAAGGGGGTTTACGTGCCCAGTGATCAAGTGGTTAAAGAGACCTTTTCATTCCTGGTAAATGTAAAGGGTCTCTTTAGGGCCCATCCCCCAAACCATTTATACTCATCTTCACAGTTCTCCCCAGTGAGAATAATACTCAGCTAGTGAGTATTGAAGAGCATGTAACCTTCTCACAGAATACAGTATTGGCAAACAACCACTATGACCAAACACTGTCACATGACAGAGGAGATGATGTAATCGCTCCCTGTAAGCTCCAACACTAGTTGACACCTAATATTTTGTGTCCACTGCTACAGGAAAAGCAACAGTAGGGTAAATCGGTAAAAAATAACTGGGTCCAGGGTGAAAATTCTACAGATCCTATTACTTTGCATGAATAGGCAAGGTGGTTGGGTCTTTTGGCTACTAAGAACAGTAATCTAGAACAACCAGTCACATACCATCTTGTACTAGTATCTTGTCATTTGCTTCAGCAATTCAGTGAATTCTAATTGGTTCTAGATTAATACACTTAAAGGGGTTGTAAAGGTTTGTTTTTTGTTTACTAAATAGGTTCCTTTAAGCTAGTGCATTGTTGGTTCACTTACCTTTTCCTTCTCACTTCCCGTTCCTCCTCAGTAAGGTGTTCAGTAAGCTGTTCTAAATGACTTTCCACCGCTCGGATGACGGTGGAAAGCTTACTGAGGAGAAACAGGAAGTGAGAAATTCAAACAAAGAAAAATAATATTTAGAAGGGAAATTGAAGGAAAAGGTAAGTGAACCAACAATGCACTAGCTTAAAGGAACCAATTTAGAAAATAAAAGATGAACCTTTACAACCCCTTTAAGAATTAGCTATTATTTTTTTGTTAGAAAATCACTTAAAACCCCCAAATATTTTATATATATATATATATATATATATATATATATATATATATATATATATATATATATATATATATATATATATACAGAGACCCTAGAGAATAAAATTGACAGTCATTGCAATATTTTATGTCACGCTGTATTAGTGTAGTGGTCTTTCAAACGCAATTTTTTTCAAAAAAAATATACACTTTAATGAATTTTTTAACACAAACATTAAAGTTAGCCTCATTTTTTTGTGTACTATGAAACATGATGTGCTCTAGAGTAAATAGATACCTAACATGTCATTTAAAATTGCACACACTTGTGGAATGGCGATAAACTACAGTACTTAAAAATCTCCATAGGCAATGCTTTAAAAATGTTCACAGGTTATCTGTTTAGATTTGCAGAGGAGGTCTAGTGCTAGAATTATTGCTTTTGACCTAATGATCGTGGCAATACCTCACATGTTTGAACACCATTTACATATGTGAGTGCGACTTACGTATGTATTCGCTTCTGCACATGATCTCGGAGGGATGGGGCGCTTTAAAAAAAATGTTTTAATTATTTTATTTTTAATTCTTAAATTTGACACTATCCCTTTATTTTTTTTATTTTTTTCTGATGACTTTCATTCCTATTACAAGTAATGTAAAAATCCCTTGTCATAGAAATAAGCATGTCGAGTCTTCTGTATGGAGAGATCCCAGATCTTTCATTTGCCTTTAAGAGCGTAGGCGGAAGTGACTACAGACGCTGCTCCAGTCCTCCAAGGGCATAGAGCTGAGTGGGGGCTATCTTGCCCTTACTAGGCTTCCTTACTAGGGATTGGCCACACTGGATCGGTTACCGGTTACCGACAGGTCCCAAGAGCCTGCTAGCTGGGGAAGGGGCGCGGCTGAACTTCTGTTGGAATCACTTATGCCCTGTACACACAATCGGTTCGTCTGATGAAAACGGACCGTTTTCATCGGACGAACCGATCGTGTGTGGGCCCCATCAGTTTTTTTCCCATCGGTGAAAAAAAATAGAACCTGTTTTACATTTTTCTTATGGTGAAAAAACCGATAGAAAAAAACGATCGTCTGTGGGGAAATCCATCCGTCAAAAATCCACGCATTCTCAGAATCAAGTCGACGCATGCTCGGAAGCATTGAACGTATTTTTTCTCAGCACGTTGTTGTGTTTTACGTCATCGCGTTGGACATGATTGGATTTTTAACGGATGGTGTGTAGGCAAGACTGATGAAAGTCAGCTTCATCGGATATCTGATGAAAAAATCCATCGGTTCGTTTTCATCAGACAAACCGATCTTGTGTACAGGGCATTAGGCAATTCCAGCAGAAGTGGGAGGGAGGGAGGAATTTTAAAGCTGAATTTCCCATTTAGAGTAAAGTTCTGTATGTAAAGCCAAAATGTTTGTTTTCGTTTTGGATAGAGTAGAGCAGGATTATAAGCCTTTTTAGTATTCTGTTTATTTTTTCAGTTATTTTTACTTTGTCCTCATTGGGGAGATTTTCTCTCTCTCTATATGTCCTGGTGACCACAGCCACTGGGAGAGAGAGAAAATCCAAAACACTGGATCAGAAATAGAAGGAAAATCTTCTAATGGGGACACTGGATGCTATGCCAACTGCCAAAGGGAAGTTTTCCTTCCTCTTCCTGATGTTTCCATATGACAAGAAGTGAAGAAAAATTGCAGGACTGGGACGGAGATGGCAAAAAAGAGCTAGCAGCGGTTTTAACCCTATCCCACTCTATTAAAAAACAATTTAAATGGGGTTTTAAATATACCTTAACCTCTTTACCACCGGGCTTGTTTTTCAGATTCTGTGTTTACGAGACTAAAACAGTTTTTTTTTGCTAGAAAATTACTTAAAACCCCCAAACATTATATATATTTTTTTCTAACACCCTAGAGAATAAAATGGCAGTCATTGCAATAATTTTTGTCACACCGTATTTGCGCAGCGGTCTTACAAGCGCACTTTTTTTGGAAAAAAATCCCTTTTTTGAATTAAAAAATAAGACAACAATAAATTTGGCCCAATTTGTTTACATATTGTGAAAGATAATGTTACGCCGAGTAAAATGATACCCAACATGTCACGCTTAAAAATTGCGCCCGCTCGTGGCATGACGTCAAACTTTTACCCTTAAAAATCTCGATAGGCGACGTTTAAAAAATTCTACAGGTTGCATTTTTTGAGTTACAGAGTAGGTCTAGGGCTAGAATTATTGCTCTCGCTCTAACGATCGCGGCGATACCTCACTTGTGTGGTTTGACCACCGTTTTCATATGCGGGCACTACTCGCGTATGCGTTCGCTTCTGTGCGCGAGCTCGTCGGGACGGGGCGCTTTAAAAAAAAAAAAAATTTGTTTTCTTATTTATTTTTATTTAGTTAATAATATTTTACACTGAAATTAAAAAAAAATATATCACTTTTATTTCTATTACAAGGAATGTAAAAAAAAAATGTTGCTTTAAGACGCTGGGCGGGACTGACGTTTTGACGTCACTTCTGCCCAGCAGAGCTATGGGGACGGGTGAAGGAAATTTTTCCTTCACTCGCAACCCCAGTCAGCTGCCGAACAGTCCCGATCGCCTCCGCCGCTACCGATGGCTCCGGTAAGCGGCGGAGGGCGTGGGAGAGCGGCGGGAGGGGGGGCCCCTCTCCCGCCACCGATAACGGCGATGTCACGGCGAATCCGCCGCGGAGACCGCCGTTATCGTGTACACCACCGCCCACTGAAAAGATGGATACCTCGGTTTTGGCAGCAGCTGCTGCCGTTACCGAGATATCCATCTTTAAAAACAGGACGTCTTTTGGACATGGGGCGGTGGTCAAGAGGTTAACAGTTCTGTGTGAAATCCCCCACTCACTCCTGCCCCCCCCCCTACCCTCCTGGAAGTAGAAGATCTGACCCAATCAGCAGCCGAAAAGGACTTGTCATGCAGCGCCCGCCATTAATTTTGGAGAAATTTAGACCTTAAAGGGGCATAGTGCAATGCAAGTAAAGGGAGGCTGATGGAGCTGTGGACTTCACTACCCAGTATTCCTTGCACATCAGAAGAGGAGAGACAGGACTTTTTGCCTGGCTATTCTGCAGAGATTTGGGTATTTGTATGGGGAAGTCAAGCCATACAGACATGAGGCTTTGGATGGACTTGTGCAGAGATTGGTTGCCCTTTCTGTGTCCATAAGAGCCTGAGGACTGACTGTCTGCTGAACTGAGCCCAGGAGCTGGAAGGACCCGTTGCCATGGGTGTCTACAACAAGGGAGAACCAGTGAGGACCAAAGCTGAGAGACTGAGCCTTGTGAGGACCTGTTCAGGAGGACTGAGTCACTGGGTCCTGAGTACCTAAGGACAGCAGACAGCCAAGTGATCTGGACCAGATTCCTGTGTATTAGGAGGGGTGAGCCAAAACATCCTGCTGCAGACTCCCCATTGGACAGTAAAACATCATCATCATCAGCTTTGTCCAATGAGCAGTGGGCATGGTTACGAAGAATTAAAGCTGATCAAATAAGCACACATACGAAACCTTAGATTTATATATCATTTGGTATGTAAAACAGTAAAATGTGTGTAGCTGTTTTGCCTGGAGTTTCATTTTATTAATATATGTTGCTGGATTATTCTGCTTTACAGAGATGTGCTATTTTAAGTTTTAATTAATCTTATTTTACAGATAATTTCTCAGAAACAAAATCTATAATGACACAGAAGATAGTAATTTTCAGAATGAGCAGACTGGTACGCAAGTTTAGAAGATATTGTTTTTCTCTTCCTCTGTGACACTATTTCTCAGGAAAGAGATACTTTATGTGTGACATAAAGCGAGAATGACAGCTAATAAATACTCATCATCTAGAACAAACAGTCTGAAAGTCGTAGCTGGAAAACACCAAGCTTTTGGTCCAACCCCCTCAGAACTGTTGCCATGTTTATTCGCATGCTGTGCTGCTTCATAAGTTTTCCCTGCACGTTGTCTCCTTCAGTGTGTCCTTGCCCTGAGCCACCAGCCGTTCAGAAATTGATTTTCCCTTTTATGCTTTCAGCTTGCAACTAATTGAATAGATGGTACCTGTGATTATGACATGGCTGCTATATCAGCCAGGGGACAGGATTGCTGTGCCTAACACAGAAATATCCCATCACAATAAATAAGGTTAGACAATCTTATCCTCATGCATAACGTTTATCTGTAAAAGGCGGCTCTGCCCAAAAGGTGATGACATCAGGAAAACCACACACCTTGTAACACTCTGGTATATACTGGGGTAAAAGAGGGGCGTTTTTTCAACACTGCTAAATAATACTTGATTAAGGAAGAATCTGTAGGCTGAAATGCCAGCTGTGATATTGGTAGATTGTTAGCTCAGCGGTAGAAGCAAAATCCAGAAAAAAACAACAAAAAAAAACATCTTTCTTCATTTACAATTGATATTCCGGAGCCCTGCACTCTGCATACGTACCCTGGGCCAGATTCAGATAGATTAGCGGATCTTTAGATCCGCGTAATCTATCTGATTTACGATCCGCCGGCGCAATTTTGAGAGGCTATTGCAGTATTCACAAAGCACTTACCTCGAAACTCGTAACTCCCCCGGCGGAATTCAAATTCCGCGGCTAGGGGGGTGTAGTATTTAAATCAGGCGCGTCCCTGCGCCGATTTAAATGCGCATGCGCCGCCGGCTAAATTTCCCGGCGTGCATTGCTCACACTGACGTCGCTAGGACGTCAGTGGTTTCGGCGTGAGCGTAACCTGCGTCAGGCCGAATTCTGAATCGATGTACGCAAACGACGTTAAAATTTAAAACTCAGCACGGGAACGACGGCCATACTAAACATAGGAAACGCAGCAGTTACCCCTGCTATAGCAGGGGTAACTATCCGCTGGAAAAAGCCGAACGCAAGCGACGTGAAAAAAAAGCGACGGGCGGGTGTTCGTTACTGAATCGGCGGTTCTCCTCATTTGCATTTCCGACGCGTAAAAAACCGAGGCGACACCTAGCGGCCGGCGGGAGATTGCAGCCTAAGATCCGACGGTGTAAGTCACTTACACCTGTCGGATCTAAGGGAGATCTATGCGGAACTGATTCTTATGAATCAGTCGCATAGATCCGACCGTCGGATCTCAGAGATACGACGGCTTATCAGGATACGCCGCTGTATCTCTTTGTGAATCTGGCCCCCTGTGTTCTTTCTACTTCCCTTTTCACAGTGGCAGGGCATTTTTAATGTTCCACTTGAAGCATTTAAAAAAAATCATTGATCCTGGCTGAATGGAATCTTTAAAAAAAATGATCTGCATTGATACGTGTCCCCCAGGTCAGTGCCCACCAATCTTCCCCTCTTCCCCATGCTATTTTTCGATACCCATTGCCTATTACCACAAAAATAGGCATATTTGATTTGACAGATTCAGCTACTTTTGATTTAATAGTATTCAGGTTCGCCGAACATTGGGCAGTTCAGCTCATCACTACTATCAATATCATTTTAGGAATTTTTAAAGGAATCTATAAAGTATTGAGAGAACATATGAACCCCATGCAGCGCATGTTCTGAAAGTATTTCCATACAGAATCTCTTTGTTAGAAAAATTGAAGTGGTTGTAAACTCCTGAAATTAAAAATGAACAAGGCACATCCTCATATAGTGTGTACTTGTCTCATTCTATAATAACACGTATTGGGTTTCCTCTCTGCTCTCTCCTTTCTCTGCTATATGCATGAGTCACCAGGAAATCCCAGGAGATGGCCCTACACCAGGGGTCAAGTCCTGGGGAAAAAGTGTGGGATCTCCCACCCAAGATCCACTCCCCCACCAAAAAAATAAAATTATACGCTCATATGCATAATTACTAAACCGCATTTTTTTTTTCCGATCCACTGTACTTTAGTAATCCTTTATGTTACTGGCTGCTTCCTGTATATGGATTCATTGGGTAGTGTGCGGGTATTCCGTCACTACCTCGATGCCGTAATGTCTCCTGGGAGCTTTTGTCGTTCCCAGGAGACATTGCGCAAAGACGAATGACACATCATGCTCAGGGGACCCTGCAATGGGACTTTGCTGCAAAATGTATCTGGTGTTATCTCCATAAATAGATAAACATACCCAGGTATATGTGCACCGTTCACCTGGACTCCTGTTGGGCCCTTTGATGATAACACCTGTTTGTACATTTGATGCATGCGCTGTTTTTAATCTTTTCTTCTATTTAAAGCTTGCATTATTTATACACTGGTGTGCATCTATATACTTATGGTTAATGTTATTTGTTGGTTGCAGGAGTTCTTCTGCAGCCAAATACTTTGATTAGATTACTGGTTAATTTCCTAGGAAGGGAATCCACTCTGTTCGCAGAGGCTGTGTCCTGGATGAAGGCACTGCCAATTTTATTATTAATCCCACTCTTCCATTTATCAAAGGTTCTCTTATTAACCTACAAGTTTGGCACAATATCCTATTGAGGGGGGGGGGGCATTTGTTATATTATTGTTCAGGAGGAGGGGGTCGCTTCCGCTACTGTCTGCCAATGAGGAGGGAGAGTCCACGGAGAGCCGAGGCTCTTGTGCACATTGCTTGATGAAGATCTGGCTCAGGTAAGTATTAGGCTGGGGAGGATGCTGCACACAGAAAGGGTTTTACCTTCATGCATAGAATGCAGAGAGCATGGGTGGGGCTGGCTCAAAACAGTTTTTACAAGCCATTCTGTGACCTCATTGCTGATATTGCGCTAGGCATTAAGGATAGGCAAGTCTAGGACTAGCATAAGGGGCTGGAAGCAGTTAAAGGTGCAGTTGCAATATAATTGAACATGTCAGGAGCAGGAGCTTACTTTTCTTTTAATATAACCACATAATATATGCATTGCAATATTTTATTCTCAGTTGGATTAACTACAATAACTGTTTTTGGGCATAAGACAAAATTGAGCACTTTGATAATTCTGCCATTCTCAAATACTCCTGCGGAGTTGAAATGTTGCTGGAAAACAACACAGAGTATTCCAGTCCATTTGGAGATGAATTGCACAGCTTTGTTCTTTTCATGGTGCAGACAATTACAAGATGATGGGAACACACAGTGCTGTCCCGAAGGCTGGATACCAGCAGGCATATTCACATCTGCAGTCTAGTAACAGGCCGGAAAACAGCAGCCTTCTGCTGAACAGCAGTAGTAGCATTGAACAATGTAATCTAGTTAAATAGGTTGATGTGGCATAATCAGTCTTCCCTATGAGGACTGGACTGAAAGTGCCTTAGAAAATGACAATGTAGTTTATTAAATAAAACAGCAGTGAACATTATTTCTAAATGGTTTCACTTCAAAGAGAAGGCTTGTGGCTGTAGCTTACAACGACTTTTGCTTTACAGTAAACCCAGGGGCGGATCCAGGCGGGCGGCTGGGCAGGCGAGAGAGCAGGCGGCGCCACAGGCGGGCCAGGCTGTTTGGTGGCTCGGTGTGTGAATGGGCGGGTGGGTGAGAGAACGGGCGGGCCGGGCTGGTGAGAGCCGGCAGGCAGCTGGGTGGCTCTGTGTGAGCGGACGGCTTGCCAATCAGCAAGCCGACAGGCGGTGGAGCAGAAAGATGACATCATCTCTCACCGCGCCTGCCCTGCATCCCTGCAGTAACTTCCACCCTCACTGTGCAAGCACCGTGGGCAGCAGAGAGATTACATTATCTCTGCTGCCTGACTCTGGAACACTGCATGCGACAAGCAAAACACCACCTTAGCAGGCAAGTGTCAATCCACAAGGTGTGGCAAGTGACAATCTGCAAGGTGTGGCAGGTGACGTGGCAAGTGACAATCCGCAAGGTGTGGCAGGTGATGTGGCAAGTGACAATCCGCAACTTGTGGCAGGTGACGTGGCAAGTGACAATCCACAACTTGTGGCAAGTGACAATCCACAACGTGTGGCAGGTGACGTGGAAAGTGACAATCCGCAAGGTGTGGCAGGTGACTTGGCAAGTGAAAATCCGCAACTTGTGGCAGGTGATATGGCAAGTGACAATCTGCAACTTGTGGCAGGTGACGTGGCCATTGACAATCCTCAACTTGTGGCAGATGATGTGACAAGTGACAATCCGCAGCGTGTGGCAGGTGACGTGGCAAGTCATATACCACAACATGTGGCAGGCGACATGGTAAGTGACAACCCGCAACTTGTGGCAGGTGACGTGGCAAGTGACAATTCCCAACATATGGCAGGTAACGTGGCAAGTGACAATCTGCATCTGGTGGCCGGCAAGTGACAATTCGCAATGTGTGGTAGGTGGCGTGGCAAGTGACAATATGCAACATGTGGCAGGTGACGTGGCAAGTGACAATCTGCATCTGGTGGTAGGCAAGTGACAATCTGCAACGTGTGGCAGGTGACGTGACAAGTGACAATCCGCATCTGGTGGCAGGTGACGGTGACAAGTGAGACACTCGGGGCTCCCACTGATTCTGCATTATGGTGAGTTGAACTATTTAATTTTATATTACAATATAATAATAGAAATAATGCACTTCAATTATCCTGACACCATATCAACCATGGTGCCAGGATGATTGAAGCGCCAACACCAGCCATTTCCCCCCGATAACTTGCCCCGCAAAATAATGTATTTTCTGGCAGTGCCCTCCCGAGACCAGACTCTGAATCCACCCCTGAGTGAACCTTTGGTCAAACTATAGATGTGACTATGAATTATGGAAGTATTTACCAATTCTTAAGTAGTAAATTAGCTTTAAAATAGAAAAAACAAAGTTCTACAACAAGAAATCCCTAATTAAGAGCTAATGGGGTAATCCACAAAACAGATACGCCGTCGTATCCCTGTTTCTATCTTTGGAACTGATCCACAGAATCAGTTTCCAAGAGATAGACAGAAGATCCGACATGTGTAATTGAATTACACTGTCGGATCTTAAGGATGCAATTCTAGGCTGGCCGCTAGGTGGCGAGGCCATTGCGGCCAGCCTAGAATATGCAAATGAACACTTACGACGATCCACGAACGTTCCGACGGGCCCGTCGCGCTAATTCTACGTCATTTATGTCGAGTTACGCCGTGTAAAAATAGGGCTGAGTCCTATTTGACTAAGCCCTATTAAGTATGGCCGTCGTTCCCGCGTCGAAAATTCAAACTCTACGTCGTTTACGTAAGACGTCCGTGAATGGCGCTGGACGCCATTTACGTTACCGTCTAAGCAAATGACGTCGGAGCGACGTCTGTTAGCGCAATGCACGTCGGGTAATTTACCCGACGGAGCATGCGCAGTACGTCCGGCGTGGGAGCGTGCCTAATTTAAATGGGAATCGCCCATTTGTATTAGGAATGCCTTGCGCCGGACGGAGTTAAGTTACACCGCCGCAAATTTCCAGGTAAGTGCTTTGTGGATCGGCACCTAACTTGGGAGATTTGCGGCAGTGTAACTTAACTCTGAAAAGTTAAGTTGAGCTGGGCGGCTGTGGATCTGGCCCTTAGAGTTTTTGGCAGATGAAACATGTCAAAAATGTTTCCCTGCTAGCCCCTGGCAATTTTTTTTGCTCTTCTCTGTAAACTGCACAACTGCAAACCCAAAATGCCAGAGACAATTTAACTCCTGTGTGCATCATCATTAGCTGTCCAATGGCGCAAGAGAAGCGTTCAGGGACTCGGAAAAAGCAGTAGAGAAGATGGGGGTTGGATCACATGTAGCAGTGACAGGCTGTATTTACCTGAGCGGGATCTTGATCCAGCAATGTGCATTAGAGCAGCAGCTTTCTTGGGTCTGTTGCTCCTCATTGGCTCACACAGCAGTGGGAGCCATTGGCTGCTGCTGCTGTCAATCACAGCCAGTGGGCCAATAAGGCAAGAGCAAGGGGTGGAGTAGAGCCACGCTCTGTGTGTGAATAGACAGTGTCCATTTACAGGAGCATGGTGAAACTGTGTTTAGTCCTAAGTATATGCAAGATAACTTAAAAAAAATTGAAGTTGTTTGCCTGAAAAGGACTAGATGATTAAATTGAAGATAGCTCACCTCATTCATTAAGGTTTTCATATTGAGCACACTATCAACTGGCCCTTTAAAATATCATCCTCATCTACATAGCCAGAAATAGGACATCTGTTTCAATCAATTAAGTAGATTTTACTTTGTATTCGCTTATGGACAAATCTCTTTTAATGAATGTTCAATTCACTTCCCATTTGTAGAAGGCATTTTTGACTTGGCAGAACAGCATGAACATTTATCACGTTGTCTTGATTAGAAATAAGAAGAAGAAAGGCTTCTCTATCAGCCCTCGGACTCAACATTATGTCTCGTGAACAGGCAATCACTGAATCCCAGTTCATACAGAACAGCCTTTCTGAAGGAAAAATATCAATTCATTTGGATTTCAATTGGCAGCAAGATTAGGATCCCTGTGTCACCAGATTGTTCAATAAAAAAAACTTTATTTTCAGAGATTCTCAATCTATTATTCTGTATATAATATTAGCAGGCAACTGTGGAATCATAAAGAAAAAGTGTAGTTTATGGCAAAGCAAGAGATAAAACTTAAAAAAACAACACAAGCCAAAATGTCTTATTTTATTTTGAATTGAACAGAAAAAGGTTAGACCTTCCTACCTGCACCATGTGTTTTTCACCTGCATTAGATGTGTAATTTGTTGCCCTGGACTCACAACGTATGTATAGTTACATAGTTGGTCTAGTTTAGGGTGACCAGACATCCCCTGTTTCAGGGCACAGTCCCCTGATTGAGTACACTGTCCCCGGGCTAAGTCTGTCCCTGGTTTTGTCCCCAGATTGGATTTAATAAGGGGCAGGGGCAATTTCAAAGACAGTCAGTGCAGAATTAAAATAAAAAAAAATAGAATTACACCCCCCCCCCCCCCCCGCTCCGCCGTGCCTTCTAGCATAGGGGGGTTGTATTTTTTCCATTATCTGTGCCCCTTTTTGATGATCATGTGCTGGTCGGAGCGGAGGGAATATTTTGTGCGCATGCCCATTCAGCTTCGCTCGCATGTTCTTCTGCCTTGGCTCAAATCCTGGCCAGCCTCCTGCCTATCTCCTTGCCTTCCCTCGCGGAGTGATCTTCCTCCGCCCCCATCCAGTAGTAGCCGGGGCCTGAAGAGTAAGACTTGAGAGGCTGTGAGGCGGGCGGCGACGGGCAGAGAGTGGCTGATTGTTGCCATTACTAGTAAAGAAAAAATATGTCCCCGGATTTCATTTTAAAAATCTGGTCACCTTAGTCTAGTTCAAGGGGGGGGGGATGCTTTTGAACTACTGTATGGTGTTGGAGAAGTCTCTTAAAAGTCTCTTGGAGGGCAAGAATATTAAACCAGTGAAGGAAATAAACCCTGATATTCACTGGAAGAACAGATCCTGAAGATGAAACTCAAATACTTTGGGCACCTAATGCGAAGAGAGGACTCGTTGAAAAAGACCCTGATGCTGGGAAACATGGAAGGAAAAAGAAGAGGATGACAGAAAGCAAGATGGATAAAAAGCATCGTCGAAACAATGGACATGGATTTAAGCAAGTTTCGGGAGGCAGTGGAGGACAGAAAAGCCTGGTTCGCTATGGTCCATGAGGTCACGAAGAGTTGGAACACGACTAAATGATTGAACAACAACAACTGTAAATTCACTGAAACATATAGTGAACAGAGATCTCCTCAACAGGGACACAAATAGCAATAGAAACCAGTCAGATTCAAAGCCTTTTGTTCTATTCAGAACAACAGCATAAAAAGTTTGGATTGAAGTTCTGATTTAAAGTACATCTAAAGGCATAGAGTAGGGGAAGGTTAAACTGCTGTCTGTTTTCACTCCACTTTCTGCTTTGTAGAATTAGCAAGAAGTGAGGGGATATTCCAATTTGAGGGACATCCCTTCTTAGACAGCTGTCACAGCAACAACTGTCACCATTGGAAGATTTCATCTGTATTACTGTTCTAGTAGCAACTCTGACAGGGGTTCCACTCATCACTCTATTCAAGGCCATAAGAAAAGTTTTGCCTTTTAGTTATACTTTCACACATTCAAGATCTGCTGCTTCCAAAACAGCATTTATATTTAATATAGGCTGGAGATATCCTTTAAGCCATTGTTTTATTGTTTTGTCAACAGAAACTGTCTGATGATGTTAAGGTAATGGGACATTAACATTTCAATCTTACTATTATTGTTTAACCCCTTCCATACAGGGCATTTTCACCCCCTTCCTGCCCAGACCAATTTTTATTTTTCAGCGCTGTTGCACTTTGAATGACATGTGCGCGTTCATGCAACACTGTGCCCAAATGAAATCTTTATATTTTTTTCCCCACAAATATAGCTTTCGTTTGGTGGTATTTGATCACCTCTGCGGTTTTTATTTTTTGCGCTATAAACAAAAATAGAGTGACAATTTAAAAAAAATTCTATATTTTTTACTTTTTACTATAATAAATATCCCCAAAAAAATATATAAAAAAAAACGTTTTTTTTCCTCAGTTTAGGCGGATACGTATTCTTCTACATATTTTTGGTAAAAAATAAAATCGCAATAAGCGTATATTGATTGGTTTGTGCAAAAGTTATAGCGTCTACAAAATAGGGGATTCATTTATGGCATTTTTTTTTTTACTAGTAATGGCGGTGATCTGCGATTTTTATTGTGACCGTGACATTGCGGCGGACACATCGGACACTTTTGACACGTTTTTGGGACCATTCACATTTATATAAAATGCACTGATTACTGTGTAAATGTGACTGGCAGGGAAGGGGTTAACACTAGGGGGCGTTGAAGGGGTTAATATGTTCCCTAAAGTGTGTTCTAACTGTAGGACGGAGGGGACTCACAAGGGGAGGAGACCGATGTGTGTTCCTCTGTACTGGGAACACAGCATCGGTCTCCTCACCTCTGAGGCAGCGTACACACGGTCGAACATGTCCGCGGACCAGTTTCCGCGGACATGTCCGACCGTGTGTACGGCCTAGCGGACAGGTTTCCAGTGGACAAAAGTTTCTTAGCATGCTAAGAAACTTGTCCGCTGTAAACCTGTCCGTCAGACATGTCCAATGGTTAGTACACCTAATTGGACATGTCCGCTGGTTATGACATGTACGGGACGCTGGTTACACGTCATAACCAGCGGACATGTCCGATTAGGTGTACTAACCATTGGACATGTCCGACGGACAGGTTTCCAGCGGACAAGTTTCTTAGCATGCGTGGAAGCATTGCACTTCCGTGTTTGAGAACGTCACTGTCTTCTACGTCACCGCGTTCTCTGTCCGCGGGGATTTTGGTCTGATGGTGTGTACACACATCAGACCAAAAGCTCCCAGGAGACATGTCCAATGAAAACGGTCCGCGGGCCGTTTTCATCGGACATGTCTCCTCGTGTGTACGGGGCCTGAGAGGAGGTGGATCTGTGTGTTTACACACACAGAACCACACTCCTGCCATGATAACCGGCAATCGCGGGCGCCCGGTGGACATCGGGTACGCGCGCTGGGTCATGAGTGGCACAGCGGGTGTGCGCCCTAGATTGCCAGGAAGAAAGGACGTCATAAGACGTCCACCAGGATCGAGGGCGGGTTCCTGCCGGCGTCATTTTATAATGGTCCGGTAAGGAAGAGGTTAACACAGCTTTAGGTTAACAATGTGGATTATAAGCATGAAAGCCCAATTCAAGCCCAAACTAATATTTTTCATTTTACATAGAGTATAAAGGGATAACAACCCTTGTCAAGTTTTATTGTTGTCGGTGTGCCTGTTGGGGCACTAGTCTACTATACAAAAGTACTAACTATTGTATGCCACTGGAGAGATCCCCTCAATTCCTGTCCTGAAGCCTACAAGGTAAGTTGTGGGAAATTTTCCCTGCGCAATCACAAAAAAAAAAAAGGTCGCCAGGGGTGTTACAAAGGCTAATTATGTCCAGTAGTGGATGTGTGGGCTGCTTTTGCCCAATTTAATCCACTAGGGTAATACAACAACTATGTCTCAAGGGTATGAATAGGGTATGAGTATCCCCTGAGCCAGATGATTTAAAGCGGTTGTAGACATGAAATAGGAACAAAGCATATCTTCCTATAGCAGTGTTTCTTAACCATTTTTCAGTTAAGGCACCCTTTAAAATCACAGACAATCTCATGACACCCTTTAAAATTATGGACAGTCTCGAGACACCCCATTCTAAAATGTAAAAAACTATTCTTATGCCTTGTACACACAATCGCAGTTTCCATTGGGATAAACTCAGACGGATTTTTTGACGGAATTCCATTCAAGCTGTCTTGCATACACACTGTCACACCACACCAGCACTACGACGAGCCGAGAAAAATGAAGTTCAATGCTTCTGAGCATGCGTTGACTTGATTCTGAGAATGCGTGTTTTTTTCTCCGTCGGAGTTTCATACAGATGAAGGGAATTTCCGTTTTACATAATGCAGAAACATCCACACATTAGAGGTGATTTATTCTTCCAAAGCAAATACACTTTTGCACACTCATAGTGACTAGTATTCCAATGTTTCTCTTCTTTCTCAATGTCTCTCCGTCAGTCAGCTAATGTGACCCCAGTGCTCAGGGAGAGGGGCAGGGGAGGGTCAAACAAGGATGCTGTGGAGACAACAGACATCCTGCTTATCAACTGATGACATCATTGGCTGTTAGGATGCCAGTGTCTAGAAAGTCGTAATGGTGCATAATGAAAACCTGTGGCTTTGTGTAAATCATAGGCAGGCTTCATCCACCTGCTGGCTTGTTTTGCCAAGGCACCCCTGAAGAAAACAGAAGACACCCTAGTTGAAAAGGGCTGCTCTATAGTGTGTACTTGACTCAATCCAGAGCATTAAGTGTCATTTCTGTCTGCTGCTTCATTCCTCCGCTATCTGTAGGAATCACATCTGACAAGTTTTCCTGACACCAAGAGAAAAATGTCAACAGGGGAGGGAGCTCCAGCAGATTGACAGCCTCAGTTATGTTCCTGTGTGGAGGGGAGTGTGGAGGGGGTCCCTCTAATCAGCTCTCAGAGCTCTCCTCGCTTTGCTCTGTAGTGTGGACATTTCAGCTCTCCGCCCCTTTTTTCTAACAGCTCAGACAAGCGTTATACATTCTGGACTTGGAACGGATGTAGGAAAGAAAAGACAGCAGCTAACAAGGTTCAACTGTTGTAGGAGTGTTCCCTTTATCTCTGTGTATCACTTGAAACAAGTACTGTAACTTCACTGGGTATATGTAAGGATTTACAACCTTTTTAAGATCTGTTTTAATATGAATAGCCCAAAGCACCATGCAAGATTGTAATGTAGCCTAAATAGATGTGAGCTCCATCCATTATTACAAACCTAAGCACCTGAGGCATTCAATGAATTCATGTTCTATACCAAGCTTGACAAGGACAGAATACAAGTATGGCCATTTAACCAAATCAAATGACACTTAGATGTTTAATGAAAATAGGATCCTCTTCCTCTTCATGGTGGCATTGTATGTTTTCAAGCACCTAAATACCCTCTTAATACTGAAGGAAGTATTTTTCGCAGAGCATATATCATGGCTGAGATCTGCATTATTTTAACAAATGTTTGCCATCTCTAGTGAGTAGGGATTAGGATGATCTGATTTTCAGTTTTTTGGATCATTGCCAGGTTTGGGCAGTAGCATTATTGGTACTTCTATCACCAAAGGATGGACTTTTTCTGATACTAATGCTGTGCTATACATCAGTGGTTCTCAAGAACCCCCAACAGGCCATGCAAGTTTACCTTTATCTTGCACAGGTGATTTAAATCACTGGCTTGGTATTTTAGACATCTATTTTATCTAAGAGAAATTCCCAAAACATGGCATGTTGGGGGTACTTGAAGACTGACGTTGAGAACCACTGTTATACATCATCAATAACTAGGTAATAGGTTTTATAAAGTTCTGTAGGCAGACTGTTCACACCCAGTGCCTTTCTGTTTGGGAATTGGAGTCTGTCTGTAATGTTTCTATTAATCAACACCACAAAATCATATCTGTTTAGGCGTATAGTATTGCTGTCTACTACAGGCTCAAATATGAATGTATGAGCTAAAGTACTAATAATGTATATGCACATGCAAATATTCCTGTTAAGGTGTTTGCTACAATAGCTGACAATTGGAAAACCATTTTAAGAGAATCACTTAATCCTTTCCACAGCTCCCCTATCTTATCTTGCACCCGCCATGTTAATACATATTCATATCTCTCTTCTTTCCTACTACCGTCTATAAGCATGGATGAGGGCACATGAACATTTTACATAAAAACCACATAACAAAAGTTATTTCAGTAGAAATGTCCTAGATTTCCAAAAACAAACAGCCCAATTATCTCACTGCAGCACATGATAATTGCCTTTTTAATTAGTTTAGGTGGCAGCCGTAACAAACAGCAATGAAAACAGGTCTAAGTTTATCACAGAGTCTTCAGTTTAGAGACCTAACACATGCTGCACTACCCAGCATGCCCAGCTAAACTTTCTTTCCACATGCTGAGAGGCACTTAGCAAATCTGATACATTTTCTGAATTTGGGAAGCCACAAATGGGAACTGTAAAGATGTAGATTCAGCTCTTGGCAGAAATTATTATACAGTTGAATGAAAGTAATAATAAATGCTACAAATGCCACGTTAACAGCTTTGAAAGGTTACTATTTCCCTGCTGAATATAGGTTCCCATCTATTTTTATAGAAGGCTTTGCCTTTTTTTTAAAAGGACAACTTTATCTTTAATAAAAAACTACTGTAACCCACC
Organism: Rana temporaria; assembly: GCF_905171775.1. Lineage (NCBI taxonomy): Eukaryota > Metazoa > Chordata > Amphibia > Anura > Ranidae > Rana > Rana temporaria. The sequence goes on along the minus strand of NC_053490.1, from coordinate 111,482,006 downwards.
CACCCTTGCCTTCCATAACTAATCTACACTACATCCTCCCAACCCAGCTTCCTACAGTAGCACATTTGGACCTTCTCCTACAATTAGAGCCTTTCCGTACAAAATCCACTTCAGAACCAATTATGCCTGAAAAGCGACCACTCAATTCTCGGAAAACAAGCCCCACTCAAGTCTATAAAACAGCGTACACACCTATGCGCGTTTTTGTGCATTTTCCGTTTTGCAGAAACACACTGCAGTCCATTTAACATGGTTTGGTACACGTTCACATCGATCTGTTGCTGATCCTTAAGCTGATACGTTTTTGGAAAGGGTCAAGTATTAAAGAGATTGGTAAAGAATGAACTAGAGCCAAACCAGAAGAGCTAGCAATCAGGCAACTAATCCAGAGGGTCAGACAAGAATTGTAGGTTCAATAACAAGCATTGCACTTGCAAATGAGGAACTGTATTCAATATTGGGCAACTACTGAGAGTGGATGTGTTACGTTAAAGGTGTGGAAACCAATGAATAAACAAGAAAGCAGAAAGCAAAGTCCCGTAATTTTCTTGCACAGATGCATGTGGTTGTGAATGCACTAATTGGTGGGCAGGGACAGTCCGCCTAAGTGTATAAAAAAGGCATGGTTAAGCAGGTTCTCTCGCACAGTAGTGATGTATCATCTGTGCAGGAAGTAATTGAGAGGCATGTCTGATAAAAAGGTGACCATTAGCTTATTTACAGATCAATGAATTAGAACCACTACCACGGAACTTTACTGTTAAATCAATCCTTCAAATCAGAATAGAGCCCAGAGCGCAAACCTGTTTTGCAGCTGATGACTGTAAAAGCTCACTCACAGGTTTTTGGAATACCTCTCCATGCACAATAACATTATGATGCCTCTTCTTGCCTTTTAGAATGTTGTATGTTCAATATGATGACATAATAATGGTAGATCTCAAATTATATCACCTTGAATCTGATCCCCGCTGAGGTAAAGGGAAGTTCTATAAAAATGTATAAAGCCCCATACACACTATCAGTTTTCCTGCAGGTTTTCTCCTCAGGTTTACCAAAACCATGTAGTGCAAGGGCCTGCTTGATTGCTTACAAATTGAAACTCTTGAGGTTTGACCTCATATTAGATGGTTTTGGTAAATCTGAAGAGAAAACCTGCAGGAAAACTGATAGTGTGTATGGGGCTTCAAACTACTTACAATATATCAGTTTAGCAATATCACTAAGTTTATTCTTCATAGTTATTGATTCGGTTACAGCTAAGTCCCGCTATGAAAGCCTTGGTGATATTGCTAGTTTAATGAGATTTACTAAACTATACTTAAAATATGTGCTTTTTTGACTGTAATGAGATGTTTACCTTGTATTATATTATAGACTAATGATTACTTGACAAAGAAAGAAATGTTATACTAAAAGGACAGTAAACCCAATTCAACCCTACAAATTTGGTTACCAATATCCACAGTCTGTGGTGCTTTTCCAAGACCATGGAAAGAATTAACCTAGCAACGACCTTGAGGGTCATCAATGCCAAGCCTAGGTGAGGTGGTATTTGGATGAGGGTGCGGAGAAGGAAAGGAAAAGGGAATCTAATATTTCTCTTCCAGCTGAATAATTTGGTCAGCATTATAAACAAGTTGGTCTTGTTATTCTGCACTGCCTATTGTTTTCCAGATGGGCATGCTTTCATCACACTGTGTGAAGAAAGGAAATATGATCTCGGAAATAATTAATTTATTGGGCTAACTATTAATGTTGTCACTGTTGTAAGTACATTCACAAAGCAAACCTAAAGACAAACAATCATCGTAAATAATGGAACGAGAAGAATAGATTACCACACAGAGAAGTAAATTACAGGAGCAATTCACAAAGGATTTTGTTATTCATTATTCAATACTCCAACATGGTATCATTCTAACAGTGAAGTTGCATTTGTTTTTTAGATATTTACTTATAACAGATGTGTTACAAATGTCAATTAATAACAGTTAAGCCGCGTACACACAATCAGTCCATCCGATGAGAACGGTCCGAAGGACCACTCTCATCGGTTAACTTGATTCTGAGCATGCGCAGGTTTTTAACCGATGCTTTTGCATACTAACCATCGGTTTTGACCTATCGGTTATCAGTCCATTGGTTAAATTTGAAAGCAAGTTCTAAACTTTTTGACCGAAGGATAACTGACCGATGGGGCCCACACACAATCGGTTTGGACCGATGAAACGGTCCTACAGTCTGTTTTCATCGGTTTTGACCGACCGTGTGTACGCGGCCTAAGAGATCAAAATGTTTCTTTCATGCATCACCCTTTACCCAGAAAATTCTCTGAGCTTATGCCCCGTACACACGATCGGAAATTCCGACAGCAAGAGTCCGATGTGAGCTTTTGAACGAAAATTTCCGACCGTGTGTATGCTTCATCGGACTTTTGCTGTCGGAATCTCCGCCAGCAAAAGATTGAGAGCTGGTTCTCAAATTGTCAGTCGGAAAAAATTCCTATCAGAAAATCAGATCATCTGTAGCAATTCTGACACGCAAAATTCAGACGCATGCTCGGAAACGATTTGATGCATGCTCGGAAGCATTGAACTAAATTTTCTCGGCTCGTCGTAGTGTTGTACGTCACCGCGTTCTTGACGGTCGAAAGTTCCGAGATCTTTTGTGTGACCGTGTGTATGCAAGCCAAGCTTAAGCGGAATTCTGTCAGAAAAACCCTCCAAGATTTTTCAGACGGAAAATCTGATCGTGTGTATGGGGCATTAGGCATCATGTCAGGTGGTAACATCCACTACTACAGTATGTAATATATATATATATATATATATATATATATATATATATATATATATATATATATATATATATATATATATATATATATATATATATATATATATATATATATATATATATATATATATATATATATATATATATTGTGATACGGGGTGATATGTTGTAGATACGTTTTTAGTGAGACATATCAGCCCAAGTTTGTCTCTAAGCAGTCCTACCTGAACCATCACCTGTACAGTGGTCAGCAGTATTTGAGCAACCCTTTACTTTGCCATCATTTACAGAAACTAGTGCCAGATATGAACTGTGCAGCTTATAAACAAGGCACCAGTGCATAATCATCAAACAAAAACTAGGTTCCATTCTGTCCCCAGAGGTCTGGTGAATAACTTATGAGATAGAAAACTATACCAGGATTTCTACATGTTGGGGTGCAATCATTCTTGCTACTCCAATCCAAACGAGCAGTACTAGATTAAAAAATCTATCTATTGGGGGGGGGGGCTTCCCTTATTCAAATAGACTTCTTGTTTAAAGGGTGTGTATTTCTTAAGGACCTTTCCAATGGCTATATTAGCATAGGGAGTAGCTATTATAGGGTCCATTCATCTATACATGTCTGGGAAAAGGGGGCAGCCATGAAGCAGATAATAAAAGGAGGGCCATTTTTCTTCGGAGTTGCTGGAAGGCATGGGGCCTGAACAGGAGATGTACAGAGAACACTTGTGAGCAAGTGAGCACCACAACAGCCCCTCCTGAGTAGTACTAGTGCACAATTGAGACCTTATTTATGACTAATATCTGGGTTTAATGCTATCTTCCTTAAGACTTGTTATCGACAATCATATGTATCTCCAATGGAGTTTATGCCACTAATGTCTATAAACAGTGAAGTGCTGTCCAGTAAATTTCATAAAAACCATTGCAAGCCTTGCTACTAACTGTGAATGCAAGGCAATGAGAGTCATGTACCTTTATGGAATGGGATGTGCAAGCCAATACCAGAGGATTTTGGAGTATTAAGTGTTGAGGGCAAACTGATTGACCTATTCGCTGGTGCCGGCCAACTGGAATGAGGTTTGCCTTCTTAACAGTATTACTAGCCAGTTGACCTGGGCCCCCCATATCACATTGGGCTCAGGTATAGAGACTAGCCTCAAAGCCCTAGCTTGAACCGCAGAATATACAGGGCCCTGCAGGAAAATGTGCCCCAGGTGTGAAGGGGAGTCAGAGTGAAGTGGGTTTCTGACCTATTACCCACATAGTGCAGACATGGAGGTCTGCATTGAACACCTGAGCCAAGAACTAGCCTAACAACCTGACCCCTGGGTGACATGTGTTATGTAGGCCACTAGCTGAAGGTTAAGGGGTGCCTGTCTCTCCCTCAACACAGTGCCACCTCACCACACTTATCCCTGCACTAACAAAAGAAAAAAATTGTCAACTGGTTGAAAATTTCCAAACACAATGATAACCATTCCTGCAGTAGACATCTGCCAATGTTACCTTCTGATTGATAATCTACAGCAGGGATATGCAATTAGCGGACCTCCAGCTGTTCAAAACTACAAGTCCCATCATGCTTCTGCCTCTTGGTGTCATGCTTGTGGCTGTCAGATTCTTGCTATGCCTCATGGGATTTGTAGTTCTGCAACATCTGGAGGTCCGCTAATTGCATATCCCCGATCTACAGGCATCTACATTGCCGATTGAAATGGAAATAACTGCGGTTTTCAGGGTATCTTTGCCGGTTTTCAGGGTATCTTGGCCAAGCTCAGACATAGCTGATCATATACACCGGGGGCCAAATTCTCAAAAACGCCGCCTAACTTAACTTTCAGCAGTTAAGTTACACAGGCGTTAAATTTCTACCTAAGTGCCCGATCCACAAAGCACTTACCTAGAAATTTCAGGCCGTGTAACTTAAGTGCCTCCGTCGCAAGGCGGTCCTCCTCTCCGGGGGGCGATTACAATTTAAATGAGGCGCGCTCCCGCGCCGGCCGTACTGCGCATGCGTGTGACGTAATTTTCCCGACGTGCAGCGCGCAAACGTAATTTACGCCGGGCTTTGTGGATTGCGACAGGACAATAAAGTTGCGATGGGTGAAAAAAAAAATACGCGCCGGGAAAAAAAATTCAAATTTAAAAAAAAATCGCTGCGATCGGAAAAAAGGTCTGGTTTTACATGGTGTACTAACTTTACACATTGTAAAACTAGCCCTAATTTAACGCGTGCAAATCGTAACTTATGCAGAAAACACAAAGCTTTAATGCTTTGTGGATCTGCTTAAAGAGGAGTTCCACCCAAATTTGGAACTTCCTCTCAATCCACTCCTCTCCCCCTTACATGCCACATTTGGCATGTAATTTTTTTGGGGGGGGAGTGGGGGCTTCAGCACGAGTGGGACTTCCTGTCCCACTTCCTCCTTCCTGTAGGCGACTAAGCTTAGTCGCCTTCAGGAAGTGGCTGCTGTAGGCGATCGCCTAGGACACGTCACAGGTCCTAGGCGATCTCCTGGCCAATTACACGGCGCCGGGCCGCGTCGCTCGCGCATGCGCAGTTCCGCGCCGCTCGCGCTCGCGCATGCGCAGTGGGTGCCCGGCCGTGAAGCCAAAAGCTGTCACGGCCGGGTGCCCACACTGAAGATGAAGACGCCGGCCGGGGAGGGGGGGAGAGGAGCGGAGCCCCGGCCGGCGCGTCGCTGGAGCGCTGGAGCAGGTAAGTGCCTGTTTATTAAAAGCCAGCAGCTACACTTTTTGTTGCTGCTGACTTTTAATAAACATACAAATGGCTGGAACTCCCCTTTAAGTACTCATTTGCATACGCTAGCCGGCATTTCGACTCGAAATGCCCCCAGCGGCGGATGCGGTACTGCATCCTAAGATCTGACAGTGTAAGTGTCTTACAGATGTCAGATCTTCTGCCTAACTTTGGAAAAATCCTTTTGAGGATCGTTTCCAAAGTTAGGCACAGAGATACGCAGGCTGAACAGCAGTTCCGCCTGCGTATCTCTTTTGAGAATTTGGCCCCATATTTATTAAATATTCTCATACAGAGACATGTTTTCAATTAGTAAAGTATAACCAGAACATTGTATATGTTATAATTATAGATTTGCATTCTTTACTACTTAACAAATTGTTCACTAAAACAGATATGACACAATACCCTTGTATAATTATTGAACAAATGATGGTATTATTATATTAATGCAATCATCTAAACATTACTTTTCCCTAATTTTAGATACACTTCAGAAAACTTGAGCTTTCTCTTACAATGGATGTGTTGTGTCATGTGAATAAGGAGAAATGAACATGTTAACTATTATTTGATAAGCTTTAAATGACTTCCACTTAATGACTTTTTTGAAGAAGTGAGCAGCAAGTAAATGATGTGATATCCTGAGTGTATTTCAAGGTACAGGGGGGTCCAGACTTTAACTTAATTACAAGGGATAAGAAGGCAGCTTTGTGCAAAATTCTGCTTTTGAACTATTAATCTCTTTTTCTGTTGCTATGTTCTAGCTGTGCAGATTATATTTATTCTGGCATTTATAGCTTTCATATCTGAAGGAGGCATAGACCTGAGCAGAAGCCATGTAAAGCTACAAAGTACTAATTGGACTGGACTGGTACCAGCAAGGTAAACCACATGCGGCAACATAATCATTTTGCTAAATCAGATATGTGAAGGAACAACATTATTTTCTCACATCTCTAAATCTGCCTTGCTTCTAGTCAAATTGTCTCTGAAAAAGGGTAACCTATCTGTTGATAATCATTTCCATTGTAAGTTTAACCACTTAAGACCCGGACCAATATGCAGGTAAAGGATCTGGCCAGTTTTTGCGATTCGGCACTGCGACGCTTTAATTGACAATTGCGCGGTCGTGTGACGTGGCTCCCAAACAAAATTGTCGTCCTTTTTTTCCCACAAATAGAGCTTTCTTTTGGTGGTATTTGATCACCTCTGCGGTTTTTATTGTTTGCGCTATAAACAAAAATAGAGCGACAATTTTGAAAAAATTCAATATTTTTTACTTTTTGCTATAATAAATATCCCCCAAAAATATATAAAAAAACTTTTTTTTTTCCTCAGTTTAGGCCGATACGTATTCTTCTACCTATTTTTGGTAAAAAAAAACGCAATAAGCGTTTATCGCAAAATTTATACATTTTTACAAAATAGGAGATAGTTTTATTGTATTTTTATTAATATTTTTTTTTTTACTACTAATGATCAGCGATTTTTTTCATGACTGTGACATTATGGCGGACACATTGGACAATTTTGACATATTTTTGGGACCATTGTCATTTTCACAGAAAAAAATTCTATAAAAATGCATTGTTTACTGTGAAAATGACAATTGCAGTTTGGGAATTAACCACTAGGGGGCGCTTAAGGGGTTAAGTGTGACCTCATATGTGTTTCTAACTTTAGGGGTGGCGGGGCTGGACGTGTGATGTCATTGATCGCCTTTCCCTATATCAGGGAACAGACAATCAATGACAGCGCCACTGTGCAGAACGGGGAAGGTGTGTTTACACACACCTCTCCCCTTCTTCAGCTCCTGTGACCGATCGCGGGACTCCGGCGGGTCTCGCGGCCACGGTCACGGAGCTTCGGACCGAGTCGGGGTCGCACGCACGACTGGGCACTTAAAGAGGACGTACAGGTACGTGCTTGTGCCCAGCTGTGCCATTCTGCCGACGTATATAGGCGTTAGGCGGTCCTTAAGTGGTTAAATAATTCTTGTTGCTGCAGTTCCAGTTGTGTGTGTGTGCTGTCTTCAGTCTCTAGTAAGCTAACCAATCAAGAAACAGATAAAAGAAAAATAGATCTAGGAAGTAGAGATGAGCAAAACAGGGTTTTCTTGCTCCCAAAATGTTGGACGAAAATCATACTTCTTTGAAATGTTCCCATTTTTGGTGAAATGTATTGCAGTCAATAGGAAATGTGAAAGTTAGCTGGCTTATAAGGGTGCATACGTTTTAGATGGCTGCTGAGGGCTGCAAGAGCCTGCTTTGAATTACCCTGGACCTGTGGTCTGGGGCTGCTTTGCAGCTTCAGGACCTGGACGATTTACCATAATTGATAGAACCATGAATTCTGAGCTCTACCAGAAAATCCTAAAGGAGATTGTCCGGTCATCAGTTTGTGACCTCAAGCTCAAGGCCATTTGGGTTATGCAGCAGGACAATGATCCAAAACACAACAGCAAGTGCACCTCCAAATGGTTCAAACAAAGCAAAATTTAGGTTTTGGAGTGGCCTAGTCAAAGCCTGGACTTAAATCCAATTGAGATGCTGCATCATGACCTTACAGAGGTTATCAATGCTGGAAAACCCTCCAATGTGACTGAACTAAAACAATTCTGCAAAGAGTGGGCCAAAATTGCTCCACAGCAATGGAAAAGACTCATTGGCAGTTATCGCAAACGCTTGATTGCAGTTGTTTCCGCCAAGGGGGGCACAACCAGTTATTTGGTTTAGGGGGCAATTACTTTTTCACATCATTGTAAATGAAACAACCCTAAATAAAACTCGTCATGCAAAAAAACAACCTTTAAAGAAATGAAAAAGAAAAATAGATTGGTAAATTTATAGGAGAATACATTTTGTCCAAACCACTTCACTTATACCTACTAGAGAATTAAAGGGTAGCTCCACTTTAATGGGAAAAAAAATATCACAAATATATAATATATATATATATATATATATATATATATATATATATATATATATATATATACAATACTGGCACAAGCCACATTGTAATATAACAGTTTGAAACCCTTCCTATTCAGTCTGTAGTGCTGTCATTTTCTGTAAAATGCAATATGACAACCTGGAGGTGTTCTGCACACAGGTGTAAAGAACATTCCATAGAAATGTAATTTCCTGCTTGTGTGCTTGGCTCATTGATTTTCACAAAAGTCTGCACAAATCTGATTTTGGGCATCCTCGCATCCCCTGCAATAAACATTTCAGTTTTGGTAAGATGATCCCAAAAAGTTAACCATATCTAAAGGGATTCAGACCCTGTAACTTTTCTCATTAGTACCCTGCAAGTGAAACTGATCACCGCAAATTGTCGGCCAACAAACACGAACGTAGTGACGTACTAGACGTACTACGTGGTTTTTCAGCTCTTTAGCGCCACCCTTTGGTCACCTTTTGCTAATGCTTGTTAGTACTTTGGACTTTTGTCCGACGGACTTGTGTACACACGATCAGAAAATCCGACAACAAACCGTTGTCCACGGTAAAATTTAAAGCCTGCCATCCAAAATTTGTCCATGGAAAATCCGACAACAATTGTCCAACGGAGTGTTTAAACGGTCGGATTTTCCACCAACAGGCTGTCAACACACAATTCCCGTCTGAAAATCTGATTGTGCGTACGAGGCTTAAGTGTAGAATGCATTAGGCCTCGTACACACGATAGGATAGCCAGAGGACAACGGTCTGAAGGACTGTTGTCTTAGGTTAACCTATGAGGCTGACTGATGGTCCATCGTGCGTACACACCATCAGTTAAAAAACCGATCGTGTCAGAACGCGGTGACGTAAAACACAACGACGTGCTGAAAAAAACGAAGTTCAATGCTTCAAAGCATACATTGACTTGATTCTAAGCATGCCAGGTTTTTAACCGATGCTTTTGCATACTAACGATCGGTTTTGACCTATCGGTTACCAGTCCATAGGTTAAATTTTAAAGCAAGTTCTCATTTTTTTAACCTAAGGTTAACTAACCTATGGGGCACACACACGATCGGTTTGGACTGATGAAAACAGTCCTTCAGACCGTTGTCCTCTGGCTATCCTATCGTGTGTACGAGGCCTTAAGGTAAAAAAAACCTTGAGGCTTTAGAACCACTTTAAATTCCCAGAGAGTTAGGAAACCAGATGACAAAAATTTACAAAAATGATGATAGGAATCAATACAATACAAATTATTTTTATCTTTTGGCAGTGCAGGCAAGCATATGCGAATGTTTTGTTGGTTTGTAGTATACAGCAACTCCACCTTTCCATTTTTACACATAAAGGACCCAGCATGGGGGCTACATGTTTCATTTGACTAATGAAAAGCCCAGTTTAGCAATTTTTGCATTACAGTAAAAAACCTTGGATTGCGAGCATAATTCGTTCCAGAAACATGCTTGTAATCCAAAGCACTTGTATATCAAAGCATTTTTTTTTACAGGCTATAAAAGAGAAGAGAGGCACCTCTAAGTGTAGCAATATGTTGCTAAATGTTGTACCTTCATTAAATGTAACCATATTGCTACACTTAGAGGCTCCTCTCTTCTCTTTTAAACTCAGTTGTGACATGACGCTACTCTTATATCAAGACATCACTTGTATATCAAGGCAAAATTTATAAAAACATTTTGCTCATCTTGCAAAACGCTCTTTAACCAAGTTACTCTCAAACCAAGGTTTTACTGTATTATGTTCTACAGAAGGACAATATACAAAAAAATACAGCTCCACATCCATGAATAAACAGACAGGGGGCAGTAGAGCACAGACATACAGTTGCTAATACCAGATTATAGCAGTAATACACAGAGGTCAACCAACCATTAAAATTCTGCCTGTCTTGATTTTCTGACTTATCAAATGAAACTAAATGAGCATCACAATGTCATTAGCTGTTGTTGGAATGACTGCATAGTCCTAAATTCGCTATGCAATGAACATTCAAAAGCAGCCAGAAGCTAAAACCTTCAACTAATAAAATTGAAGTGCTATGCTATGCCAAATATCTCAGAAGACAAGAAACAAATAACTGAGAAAATGAAGATTCCTGTAAAAAAAATAACCCAAATTGCTAAAGTATTATCTTATGTTTACATCTGTTATTGCAAGCACTATGTAATGAATAGTGTTTGCTGATAAAAGAAAGAAACACTATTATGTGAAAGAAGACTATTCAAAAAGCAATCCATTATTTTCATTTATTTATATAGTTTAGCCTATTAACTATTTTTCGAGAATATCCTCAGAAAGTGCCAAAGTCCACTGTGCATACACAAATGTCATATAAAATACTTTAAAAAGAAGTCAAAAATGAATTGTGAATTTTTAATGTTGCTTTGGGGCGGAAAATTTGCAGTCACAATCTCAGATACAGTTCCACAAATCAAAGTCTGCCTGGTATTCCAAAGCCATTCAAGCATCGTTGTTGGCTTCTGCCCAGCTTATACAGGATAAAATGTTTGTTTTGTCTACGGTGATCCAATAAAAAGTAATACTTATATTAAAGGAGTTGTAAAGTAAAACATTTGTTCACCTAAGGCTGCTTTCACATTGCAGCGTGGAGCCGCGGTGACGGTATAGCCGCGCTATTTGTAGCGCGGCTATACCGTCGTATTTACTGCGATATTCGGGCGCTAGTGGTGAGGTTTTAACCCCCGCTAGCGGCCGAAAAAGGGTTAATACCGCCCGCTCCTATACCGCGGTAAAGATGCGGCTAGCAGGACTTTTGGAGCGCTCCTGCTAGCGCACCGCTTCAATGTGAAAGTCTTCGGGCTTTCACATTGAACACTACAGGGCATGATTTTTCATGTGGTATAGCAGCGCTATTTTTAGCGCTGTACAGCATGAAAAACGCCCCAGTGTGCAAGGGACCTTAATGCAATCTATGCATTAAGGTGAAAAAACATCTGATGCTGTCGCCCCCCCCCCGAGCCCCCGTTATACTTACCTGACCCCTCGAAAGTCCCACGCGCGGTCCCGAGATCCTCTTCACCGCTCAGCCTGGCTGCTGATTGGCTAGAGCGGATGGATTGAGAGCAGCGCAGCCATTGGCTGGCGCTGCTGTCAATCACATCCAGTGACGCGCTGCGCCAAGGGCGGGGCCGAGTGATACAGTGAGCGGCTATGGTCGCTCGCTGTATCACGGAAGCGCGCCCGCAATTACTCACCACCATGCGAGCTCTCTTGCATGACTGTGGTCAGTACTTGCGGGGAGGACCAGAGACAGCTGCCGAGGGACCCCAGAAGACTTGGATCGGGGCCACTCTGTGCAAAACTAACTGCACAGTGGAGGTAAGTATGAAGCCTTGTACACACGACCGAGGAACTCAATGGGCAAAACACATCGTTTTCCTCGTCAAGTTCCTTGTTAGGCTGTCGAGGAACTCGACAAGCCAATTTTCTCCATTCCCGTCAAGGAAATAGAGAACATGCTCTCTTTTTGGCTCGTCGAGTTTCTCGACAGTTTCCTCAATGAAAATGTACACACGACCGGTTTCCTCGGCACAAAAATATCTCCCAGCAAGTTTCTTGCTGGTTTTTGCCGAGAAACTCGGTCGTGTGTACGAGGCCTGACATGTTTGTTATTTTAAAGGAAAAACATTCTTTCCTTTACTAACCCTTTAATCCACTGTCCTGGTCTGGTGCTCTGGTCTTCTTCCTTTGCGCCCTGGACAAGGGGGGTCTTTAGCTGTCTTCAAAGCGTCTGGGCTTCTGGTCTGTTTTGTAACTTTTAAGAAAAATGAAGCTACCTCCAAGGTATGCCTCCTCTCAAGTGGCAGTTATAGTCGTTGTAAACCATTACAACACACTTTTTGCTACCGGTAAGCCTATAATAAACTTTGACGTGTCTGTAAAGCAATTTTTTTTTTTTTACTTTATAATGGGTTTAGGATTTTATTGCTGTCTGCAGGGAGATTCACATCATCATTCATCATGTCCTGAGGACCACTGCTACCGGGATAAAAATGAGGGAAAATCTACAATTTTGAGTTGTCACAGAAATACCAATAAAAGAAGAAATCTTTCAATAGGGACACTTGTTTGCCTTTTTTTTAGAGAGATCTCCTTTCACTCCCTGGAAATTAAAGGAAATCTCCTCAATCAGGCACAAATAAAAACAAAAAAAATCTTGACAGGCGTTTTAACCATTACATACTGTATCCAAAAAAATGGGCTTAAAGCTGGCCATACACTTATCAAAATTTGCCCGGTTCAGCAGGAACCCCCTCTCACACAATACACTGATCTGTGGCTGCAGCCACTGATCAGGGAAAACCCTCCAACAAAAGGCAATCAAACATGCAGGCATAGCCACACACTGTTTAAAGTTTGCCCGGGTTCAGCAAGAACCGGACACATTTCGATCGGTGTGCCGCCATCCCCACTCGTTTGAATGACTTCTGTTGTAGACATACTTGAAGATGGTCCTTGATCAGAAGTTGCAGCCGCAGATCAGGGTATTCTGACAGCAGAGGTAGCCATTGTCCGAATACAATTTTCCGGTGAGGGGGAATTTCTCCATCGACCTCGTTTGTGTGGATGGAGAACGTTTTTTTTTTTTTTCCAGTTCAATGGCTAAATGAAAAAAACTAAAAGCTCTGTTTGATCAGTTTTTCAGATACATTCATTTTTTTTTTTTTTTAAGTAATGGTTATTTTTCAAAGGTCTTTATTCTCTTTGGGTGGTGTGACCAGTTTAGGTGCCAACTGTGCTTAGAAGAGTTTTCCTTTCTTATCTTTGTCTTGTGACAGGTCTGTTCTTTTTCTAGACATATGAACAGCCTTGACAACTCTTCTGTCATTTCACAAGAACAGGGTGTGAAACACACCTGTCAAAAATGGTTGACAAGTTTTCTACAACAAACTGCAATCCGGCACACTCATACTTTTGGAAATGTACTAAATCCTGCTAATCCTTAGTGCCAGCGTGATACCTTTATTATCTACATGATTTTCTTTGCTCGGTTCCTCTTAATATAAACCAGTATGGACTGCTTACAAAGCAAAGTAACACTCAAACCTTACAGCAGTTTTTCTATTCTTACAAAAAGTCAAAAAAAAGTTGTAACTTTATTAATCTGGGATTTCGGTGGAATGCAGTGCCAGCTTTGGAGAAATCTTCAGGAATAACATGCTTTATTGGTACTAATTTAGCTCTTCCTTGTAAGCACCACATATACTGTATCCAACGCATATATTACTAGGAGTAAAGTGGGGCAAAACAGAGCACACTGGATCGTACATCTATAACACCCATTAATAGAAGGTAATGTCTCAATCATTTCAAGTCACTATGTGGTAGCTGCAATTTATTTTTGTATTTCATCTGTCTGATCTGGTGCACTTTGTTTTGATGCAGTTTTTGAGATAACTGGAATTTGATAAGGCATCAGCCCTTCATGGGGCCTGTGATGAATAAGGACCAGAAGGGCCCAAAAGGATAAAAATATAAGGCAAGGCAGACAGTCATGGTTGCACAATAAGAGGCAGGAAGACCATTTGCACACATTGGGGTTGATTTACCAAAATTGAGGGGGTGTAAAATCTGGTGCAGCTGTGCATGGTAGCCAATCAGCTTCTAACTTCAGCTTATTTAACCACTTCCCGCCCAAGGACGTCATATGACGTCCTGGACTTTCAGTGGGGATATCTGAAAGATGCCTGCATCTACAGGCATCATTCAGATATCCATCTCTTCAGCGGCGATCATGTGCACTATAAGAACGATCATAGTGGCAGATCCACCGCTTGATCGTTCTTATAGGCGACGGGAGGGGACATCCCTCCCCTCCCGCCGCCATCCGGTGCTTCTCCTGGCTCTCCTGTGCCATCGATGGGAGGCATAGAGATGACTGGTGACCAGATAAAAAAAAATGTAAAAAAAGTGTAAAAATAAAATAAATTAAGTAAAATAAAAAATAAAATAATAAAACAAATGTTTTAAACGCCCCTATCCCCGGTAGCTCGCGCTCAGAAGCGAACACACACGTAAGTCCCGCCCACATATGTAAACGCCGTTCAAACCACACATGTGAGGTATCGCCACGTGTGTTAGAGTGCCAGCAACAATTCTAGTACTAGACCTCCTCTGTAACTCTAATCTGGTAACCTGTAAAAAAAAAAAAAATAAGCAACGCCTATGGAGATTTTTAAGTACTGAAGTTTGGCGTCATTCCATGAGTGTGTGCAATTTTAAAACGTGACATGTTAGGTTCTATTTACTTGGCGTAACTTCATCTTTTACATTATACAAAAAAATTGGGCTAACTTTACTGTTTTGTTATTTTTTAATTCATGAAACTGTTTTTTTCCCCAAAAAAAGGCGTTTGAAAAATGATTGCGCAAATACCGTGCAAGATAAAAAGTTGCAATGACTGCCATTTTATTCCCTAGGTTGTCTGCTAAAAAACATATATAGTGTTTGGAGGTTCTGAGTAATTTTCTGCCCAAAAAAATATGATTTTTGCATGTAGGAGAGAAGTGCCAAAATAGGCCCCCCGGTATGGAAGTGGTTAATTAAGCTTTGATAATAAAACCTGGAAACTGATTGGTTTCTATGCAGAGCTGCACCAGATTTTGCACTCTTTAGTTTTAGTAAATCAACTCCACTGTGCAGCTGCATAAGATATCTCTAGGCCTATTTTTACGAAAAGGAGGTGTATAGCCAAAGCTTGTTTGGCTGTACTTCCCTTATGGATCACAGGAGTGCAGTTCGTTTTGCACTCCTGTGTCTCATTTTCAGCAGAGAGTGGGCTGAAGTCCGCTTTCTGCTGACGACACAGAAATCAGTCCAGGCACCGCGACAATGACTATGACTAAGCACTAGTTTCAGTGTGAAATGCGTCAGCAGTTGGGTTTTATTTTATGTTGCTGTGATTTGTAGTGCTGTCCTTCTTTTAATAAAAGCTACAATTTGTTCAGAGTGCGGCTGTCCAGAAACAATTTTTGTTCCTGCTTTGCTAAGTGCATTGCCTGCACCTGAGTTGTCTGCAACGGAGGATATTCATCTGGATTCCCACCTGGAGCGGCTACTCCCATTTCCACCGTGACAATGGACGTCGGGACCTGCCAGGTGCCTGGAGTTACACCCCGCTCAGCCTCTCAGGGAGCTGCTGAGAGCCTGAGCCGACCACTTCCCACGCCTCCACAGCCCAGCACTACAGTGAGTGAGGAGGAGGCAGAGCGGAGAGCCGCTGAGTGGCAGTCAGCAGCTCTCTGCTTGGGGAGCTGTCAGAACTAAGCAATCGCGGTTCTTAGTGTAGAGGTGCCAAAAAACAGATGCAGCATTGGACCGATGTTGCATCCACCTAGGCAGCCTTCAAAAATTCCACTCATCTGCTCATTTTGCGAGTGGAATTTAATGCAGGGCGAGTGAGAAGTAGGGGTGGACCAGGCTGACAGTTTCCTGGTTGATCGCTTTTGTAAGACTCGTGTGATAGTAGATAGTAGAGTGAATCGGCAATTGATGGGCACACTGGCAACATTTGATGGGGCACAGTAGTGGCAATTGATGGGCATACTGGCAGAAATTGATGGGTACAGTAGCTGCGATTGATGGCACAGTGGCTGCAATTTATGGATACAGCCGCTGCGTTTGATGGCACAGTGGCTGCATTTGATGAGCACAGTGGCTATGTTTGATAGCACAGTGGCAGCAATTGATGGGCACAATAGCTGCATTTGATGGCACAGTAGCTGCGTTTGATGGGCACAATGGCTGCAATTGATATTTTCCACTGCATACTTCTCTTTTAATGTTGGATGTGCATGGGTTGGGATTCCCTTTTGCTGTTGCCTAGGCTTGGACACTGCTCACTCACAGTATGTGTCAGCTTAGAGGCATTCTTCACAATGCCCTAACTGTGCTTCTGGTTTGTAATATGTAAGTGTGGTTTAATACAATACAGGGCAAATACAAAGAAGGCAATTCCTATATTCAAGTTAAATGCACCAGTAATGCAAGCATGCAATGCAAACCATACAATACAGCAATAGCATACCATATGGTATGGTATAAATACCAAATAATTACAGGACATGAAGATTTTACTTCTCAGTAGGTTTAAGAAGTTTATAAAATTTGCTGTTTTTTTTCAGCTTTACTTGTGTTCTTTCATGACTATTACACAGTGCATAAATCATAACCAACAATTCCAGAGATCCTTTCTGTACAAAAAAATATGTCTAATAAATGAGCAGAGCTTATCCGTCTTATTAAATGAAGACACCGCACATTGTTTTATCTCCAGGAAAGAGCCAGAGTTGTGTGAGGTACAGTGACAGAGGCTAACAATACTAAATTCCCAAGTGGTTAAGCCGGAAAATAGCTTCTGCTACACTTTTCTGACTGTATGACTCCAAGTACAAATGAATGCTTCATCCTTTCAAATTCTAGAATTCTTTATTAAAAAATGACTTGCCACATTTATAACTGTTTAATGCTTAACACAGATCACAAGTTTACTTTCCTAACGTTATCTATCTGTACCATGTTTCAAAAAAAAAAAAGAATGGTTGCTAAAATTAAGATTAGATTCATGCTCATTTTGTCTAGGGGAATCGGCTAGTTTTTTTAAAAACGAAGCAGTACTTACCGTTTTGGAGAGCGATCTTCTCCGCCGCTTCTGGGTATGGTCTTCGGGTCTGGGCGTTCCTTCTTGATTGACAGGCTTCCGACGGTCGCATCTATCGCGTCACGATTTTCCGAAAGTAGCCGAACGTCGGTGCGCAGGCGCCGTATAGAGCCGCACCGAAGTTCGGCTTCTTTCGGCTACTCGTGACGCGATAGATGCGACCGTCTGAAGCCTGTCGGAAGCCTGTCAATCAAGAAGGAACGCCCAGACCCGAAGACCATACCCGGAAGTGGCGGAGAAGATGCATCTCTAAAACGGTAAGTAATGCTTTGTTTTTAAAAAAAACTAGCCGATTCCCCTAGACAAAATGAGCATGAATCTAATCTTAAATTTTTTTTTGCGGGTGAACTACCGCTTTAAGAAAAGAGGCCATGTATACAAGTGTTTTTTTATTTAATTATTAAACTGTATGTAAAGCCAAAACTTTTTGTTTTAGTTTTGAATAAAATGTGGACAGAGGTCCTGCCACGTTTTTATTGCTTCACGTGTCCCCTCTAGGGAGACTCATACCTCTCTATGGTAAGAGACCATGACCATGGTTTCCAGTGCAGATAGTGATGGGAAATCCAATATTTTTAAGTTGTCACAGGAACAGAAGGTAAAAGAAATCTTCCAATGGGGAAAAGTTTATATGATTGGGGCCATACACCTGGGGGGCTGCCATGAGAACAAATCAGCCTAGAAATAAATACAATAAATAGAAGTGGTATGCATAGGACTAAGTATCTAAATGTGGCCAGGACATGTGGCCACAGTGAAGAACTTGGAAGCAGGTTTGTATTTTGCGATTATTTTGCTAGTTGGCTGCCTCTCAGGGGATCTAGGGTGCACATTTAAAGGTCAACTTTGTTAACAGTGAATTTGTCTTTTAAGCCAAGTCTAAGTTGTATTTGAAACTTATCCCAGCTTGTGTTGAGAAACCACTAGGCTTGTCTTGATTTTCAAGGCCGGTTCTTGTTTTAAAATAGAAATATGTCTCTGATTACTTAGCTGATAATTAACCCAGTCCTTGCCTGCTTCACTAAGGAGTAAGTGAATCAGTTTACTAAACAGGGACTCATACAAGTTCAGGGCAATCCTTTGTGAGCAAATATGTGCCATGCCTAATTTTTGAACCGGTAAAGGGTCTTTTTGTTTCTTAACAAGGTCACCTGTGGCAATTCATTCCTTGCAGCTGACCCCAATCAGTAGTGGGCAGGTGGTATCAGATAATATAAAGCAGGGGTCCCCCCTCATATGCCCAATTAAGGATGTACTGTATTTCCTTTACTAAAAGTGTAACTCTAGCCAAAACTGTAGCATCGCTCCACTACCATGATGATATGGTGGCACATGGCACAGTCCATCCATATAGGAGACACAAGTTTGTGTAATTTAGTGGCATAGCTTTATATACCACAAGATTGAATGAGTATATAGGGGTTGATTTACTGTAGGCAAATAGGCTGTTCACTTTGCAAGGAAAGTTACACTTTCTTAGAAAATGTGCCCAGAGCTTAATGAATGAGGGGAAGCTCTGATGACTCCCATCATCCAATAATGTGCAAGCAAAAAAATGTTTTTTTTCTTGCTCGTGATTGTGTATTCTTTGCAAAGTGAAATTTCACCACATTCACTAAACTCTGGGGGAAATTGAACTGCTAGGTCAACAGCCTATTTGTCTTTAGCAAATCAACTCCAACGTGTCTACATTATTTTGTATATTGAGTCCCACCTGTGTGTGTTTGGATATGAGTTTCATACAGGTACCGCAACATTGGACATCTAAGCATATTTTGAAAATATACACTTGAAAATATTTGGTTGCCCTAACTGAGTCTCATATCCTGCACAGCCCTGCATATCACCTTCAGTGCCGTGTCAGCCCTGTAAGGCAACCAAAGTGTTAAACATCTTGTTAGTCTGAAAAATGTAAATTAGTCTTTTAGATGTAACTGGAAGGAGTCATTTTAAGCTCTGGTAGGACAGATAGGGTAATCACCGCAGGTGAATTTATCATCACAAAGAAGAAAGAAAAGTCGCCTAAGGAAGCCACTGAGCAGTCGCAGGCAGACGACTTTCTTCGCGTTGCCTGGATACAATAATAGCTTTCACTGCAGTGGCACGTGTCACTGACGGCAAGTGGGGCTGTGTGACATTCCAGACCTAAGCTTCACCCCTGAGAAGACCAGGAGGCTTCGTAAACACTTCATGCTTATCCTTGTAAATCACAAATTCATGTTAGTTTACCAGCACACATAACTTCAGACGTGCTTTATAAGGAAGCTGGTTCTCTTCCGAAGCGTGAGGAGTTACATATGACACGCTTACACTATCTGGCTTTTACTTGTCTCTCTCAGTCTACCTTCAGCGCAAACATAACATTTTAATAGATATTATCTTCAAATCTGAACACAATACAGGCAGTCTCCTAGTTACAAACATCCGACTTACAAATGACTCCTACTTACAAATGGAGGGAGACACAGGAATTGAGAGTAAATATACCCTTAGAAAGGGAAAAAGGTACCTACAACAACCCAATTTTTTTCAAAATCCAATTGGGACAGAAAGTGAGGTGAAATTTTCTGAACAGAGGAACAGACAGCAAAACAAACATTACAGGGGTGTTAACCCTTCCCTATGCTATCCAATAAGCATAAAAATCTTTTTTTTTGTCTGGAGCTACACTTAAAAAATATACCTGTTCCGACATACAAACAGATTCAACTTAAGAACAAACCTACAGACCCTATCTTGTTTGTAAACCAAGGACTGTCTGTACATATATCATTAAAGAAAAGTTGTGCAAAAAAAACTGTATTTAGGCTGCCACGTGTTAAACTCCTTTGAAAAAATGTGAGTGAATGACCCACAAAAAAATATAAATTCAATAAAAACAGAGCTCTTTATCTATGTTCCTGTTTTGGACACAAACATTACCGGAACCAGAAGATTAACATAACATGAAGAGATGTATTAATGTGTCACACCAACAATGCACTAAACTGCAGATGTGTGAATGCACCCCTAATGCCCCATTCATACATGCGAATGGGCCCTTACCAATTAAATGCGTGAGACCCAGCGGGGGTTCCCAGCGATTAGTTATGGGAAGCAGTCCTGCAATGGGAGGCTGACATACAGTCCGTGTCCAAGGCCATTTATCACCTGTACACATCTTCATTTAGCTTCAGGAGTATTGCTACCACCAATCGCAGGGAACCCCTGCTGGGTTTCCCACATGTGGTGACGGTCCCATTCCCAAATGTGGCTTAAAAAAATTGCTTCTACAGGGGTTTTGTGTTCTGCCTGTAGAAGCAGCTCAATGTTATCCTATGTGTCCTTACACATTAGGATGATTACAGGCATATTTTGAGCGCAACGTTTAGAGCAGTGGTTCTAAACTCCTGTACTCAGGATCCACTAACAGGCCAGATTTTAATTATTATCTTGGGGAGATGTAGACTATAATACTGCAATCACACAACTGTCTAAACAAAGGGCCAGTTTATTGTCCCTCAGACTTTAGGGGGGTGGACTGTGGGCAGCAGGAGTGGAAATTTTCCTGGCATGAATGGGAATAAACATTGCCACATTTGAAATTGGGGGAGGAAAAGTGCCCCATCATTGGTATCATTGGGATGAATAGTACCCAATTATTGGTGTCAGTGGGAGAAATGGTGCCCCATTGTTGGTGTCAGTTGGCAGAATAGTGTCTTGTATCAGTGTCCCAAGAGCCAGATAAAGGCAAGCAAAGGGCTGCATCCGGCCCCAGGGCAACAGTTTGGAGACCACGGGCATAATCAATAGGCCATATAAGATTAACAGTGGATGTTAGCAAACTATAAGAAAAAGCTTTATTAATCCATGTAGAAATTTGTATCCTTCAGTCATTTTGCCTGACCATTTGATTTGTGAAAGTATACAATATCACAAAACTGTATACTAAGACATTGCAGTTTGGTTACCAAAGGCGTAGTGGCTGTTTACTCTTCAAGGTGAATGTTCACTTGGCTTAGTTAATATAATAACATTTTGTTCACTTCTCAAGCATAAAGCCTTTGCATTTCTTTTACTTCCCTTGCACACGACTGGGTGTTCAAAGTGAACATAACTTAGTCTATTCACTAAGCTAAATGAACATTTGCTTTGAAAAGGGCACAGGCTACATTTATCAGCTGAAACAATGATAAAGCAGGGGAATGTTCTGAATTAATCAGAAATGAGAGAGACGGACGAATGAATAATAAAACAATAGACCATCAGCAATATGCTAAAAAAAATGTTCCATCGGATAATCCCCACCCCACGAATCAACGAATCTGCATAATGAGCTAGTAAGGCTTTGACAGTACCTAGGTCTAAAAAATTTTATTAATATGGACTTCTAATTTTATTGTGGAAAAAAAAAAGAGGGGAACTTAAAATGTACCTTGTAGTACGATAAATTGTTAAGTTCTAATTTCTGGGCCCCCTCCTCCCCCTGTAAACACCACTAGTCTTTAGTATAGGCCCCACCAGCACTGTGACCTATACAACCAGCCTGCAAGGGAAAACAACAGACATTCACATGGGGAGTAGAGCAAGAGGGAATATACATATAAGAAAAGGCATCTCCACTGTATGTTTAAAAGAGAGATAAAGCACACTTACTATGGTATTCTTCTCACCCCACAGACACCTCCTAATGAGGAAACACTGCATTCCCCAAAATACCTCCAAAAGGGGCTCCCAGACATTTTAGTATCTGTAGCAGCCTAAAACCTGGGGCTGTGCCTGGGAGAGGCAGAGCTAGAGGCAATACGTAGGAAATAAAAAAGAAGATTGCATTTTTATACTCATTCATTGACTGGTGAGGGTTGGTCATCACTGCAGGGCAGAGGGGCCCAAAAACATCAGCAGCCCCTTTGGGGGTGAGCACTGCACAACGTCATGGTATAGCTAGTAATAGTCCATATTCAACTGGATTTGTTCTGTAATGATGAAGATGTTTTACTGCTCATTCAAGCATCTGCTCAATGTCTAAAGTAACCTTGCATTATTTACGTATTATACCTAACCTAGAATTCTTTATTGAGTTTAGCTCAACTTTAGATTTTGAACAACAAAAAAAGCTATTAATGTAAATACGCTTTCACACATTTTTCTCATTGGCATGGGGGAAATTACGACTCCATTTAGAACTATAAAGATTGGGTCTTGTTTCAAGAATGCGATAGAGACTGTGGCCCCGATTCAGATACAATAGTGTATCTCTCGGCGGGCGTAACGTATCTCAGATACGTTACACCGCCGTAAATTAGGGCGCAAGTTCTGTATTCAGAAAGAACTTGCGCCCTAAGTTAAGGCGGCGTAACGTATGTGGTCCGGCGTAAGCCCGCGGAATTCAAATATGGATGATGTGGGCGTGTTTTATGTTTTTTACGTTTTTTACGAACGGCGCATGCGCCGTTCGTGAAAGAATCCCAGTGCGCATGCTCGAAATTATGCCGCAAATTGACATTGCTTTAGACAAGAACGTAACTTACGTACAGCCCTATTTGCGAAGACTTACGCAAACAACGTAAAATTTTCAAAATTTGACGCGGGAACGATGTCCATACTTAACATAGGATAAGACACTTACGCCGGTCGCATCTTAGGGAAATCTATGCAAAACTGATTCTATGAATCAGTCGCATAGATACGACCCCGCAACTCAGAATTACGACGGCGTAACGGGAGATACGCCGTTGTAACTGCTCTCTGAATCCGGGCCAATGATGGTAATCTGTCAATACTGTGGCAGGTGGAATCTGATCTGTCAGAATCCTGGCAGAAGAGATAAAGCATTTAGAAAGGGTTGCAAATGTTGCAAATTATTTTCACCAATTAATTCAAGCAACAACCTTTACTTAGCAATAGTAAAGACCAATGGTTTGAGTAAAAAAGATTACCGCTGTATGACATGTACTGGCTGGTTAGTAGTTGGGGTGTCTGGATATTTTTCCTCTCTGGGTGGTTTTTAGCTACAAGATTGTGACTAATGGGAAAACATCTTCTTTCTCTTAAAATGGGAGTAAACTCCCTTTGTTGTTTTGCACCTACAGGTAAGCCTATAATAAGGCTTACATGTAGGTACAGTAAATATCTCCTAAATGTGCACCGTTTAGGAGATATTTACAAATGTGGCAGCTGGTGACTTCCCAGGCGCAGGCGCACTGCACAGTTAATGGATGGCATGCTGTCCATTGAGAGAGCTGTGCCGCATCCATGACTCCCTTGTGCATGATTCAAATGGCCGGCACAGGGATAGTGATTAGGTAAGTCTGTCACAATGTGCTATGACATTACCTTGCAGGGACCAGTGTGTTTGTTTTTTAAACGCAGTTTACTAACACTTTAAGGTAGCATTGGAATGCTGAGATTTTCATAATCTCAGAGCAGCTCATGTTCTACGAATGAGATTTGAGTGGTAATGGTCATCTTTCCTTTACTGCACAGTGGAACACTAATCTGCTGCTGTTCTCCCATGGTAGCACCCTGATGCCGCGTACACACGATCGGTTAAACCAATGAGAATGGTCTGATGGACCATTTTCATCGGTCGAAACCGATCGTGTGGGCGCCATCGGTTATTTAACCATCGGTTAAAAAAGCCAACTTGTTTTAAATTTAACCGATGGTTTCCTAACCGATGGGAAAAAAAACGATCATTAGTAGGCACAACTATTGGTTAAAAATCCATGCATGCTCAGAATCAAGTCGACGCACGCTTGGAAGCATTGAACTTCGTTTTTTTTTCAGCACGCCGTTGTGTTTTACATCACCACGTTCTGACACGATCGGTTTTTCAACCGATGGTGTGTAGACGCGACGGACCATCAGTCAGCTTCATCGGTTAACCGATGAAAACGGTCCATCGGTCCGTTCTCATCGGATGGACTGATCGTGTGTACGCGGCATCAGAAATAATTTTTATTCAAATGCAACGTTAAGATTTAAATACCTTCACCAGTTTATGAAAACAACTTTCTTTAATTAGCAATAAGTAAAAGTAAAAGTGAATGGTTTGGGGGAAAATCATTAACTGATATATGACATATACCCTCTGATTACCAGTTACAGAACTGTGATTGACCAAAAAAGTGACTTGTGTCTCTCCAGATGAAGCCATAGTTCAGACTTCCTCTAGATCTCAGATGGGGTGTCTCAATGTTCTCTTCTGGGTGGTTCTTATCATTATGTTTTCAATTGATAACAAAGAGATTTCTAGCCCTCTGGGCAGTCAGAGTCCTCAGCGAATTTAGAAAAAAAAAACTCTGATTCCCTATATATAACATATTAGAACTGATTGCAAACTCTGTGCCCACTATGTTCAGCAGATTATATTTATGATAGGAATTAATGGTGTCATTTTGGTTGTCACCAAAAATAATTACGGTATACTCAGTAGAATGAATTTGAATTAATTTTCTGGTAGCAAGAGACAAAACTAATACTATTTAATGGTTTTAAATTATCCATATACCAAATATTTGCCATAATTTAAGCAAAGCAGTGCCTAGTAATCATTTTTATTTATTTTTTTTACTTTCAAAGATTTTTATTAGTTTAAAACAGACATACATGGAATACAAAATTCTTACGAGGCATTGAAAGAGACTACTGGCCAGATCCACAAAAGGGATACGCAGGCGTATCTACTGATACGCCGTCGTATCCCTGTTTCTATCTATGCGACTGATTCATAGAATCAGTTACGCATAGATATTCCTAAGATCCGGCAGGTGTAATAGTTTTACACTGTCGGATCTTAGGATGCAGTACCGCGGCCGTGCAGTATGTCCGGCACGGGAGCGCGCCTAATTTAAATGGGACTCGCCCCATTAGATTGGGCACGCCTTGCGCCGGACGGATTTAAGTTACACCGCTGCAATTTTCTAGGTAAGTGCTTTGTGGATCGGGCACTTAGGTAGAGATTTTGTGGCGGTGTAACTTAAATCCCAATATTTAAGCTGCGTCCGCTGTACATGGATCTGGCCCTACATTCTTACAAATAAGAAAAACAGTTAAGGTATAAAAAGGCTTAAGCCCCATACACACTATCAGTTTTCCTGCTGGTTTTCTCTTCAGGTTTACCAAAACCATGTAGTACAAGGACCTGCCTGATTGGATTCAAATTGAAACGCTTAAGGTTTGACCTCATATTAGATGGTTTTGGTAAACCTGAAGAGAAAACCATCAGGAAAACTGATAGTGTGTATGGGGCTTTAGAATTCTAAGGCGGAACCGCAGAACACTCATGCTGCTAGGATACCAGTTCCAGGAGTCAGTAGAGGCTTTCCCGGCAACCCCAAAAGGGAGCATACTGTGCCCGGAAAACCTCCCCCGAGGACACTGAGGCCTAGTAATAATTTCATACATTCCATCTCGTCAAGAAGGTGCCCAAAGAGCAAATATAAAAATAACTGGTATACCAACTATTTTCTATGCACATGACTATATTGAATTATGGATAATTGAATTAAGGAAATATTATAGATATCACTTTATCTAATATTTCACTTTTTATTGGGCAGGAGGGGGTTAAGTACAAAATAAATCTGATAACATAGGAATAAAAGAACTTTGTGAACTTTGGCTGGGACATAAATATTGTATTTATTAAGTAGGTTACAAAATTACAGTTCTGTTAATAGACCTGACAGAATAATATAGATTTGTGGTTTGTATAAAAGATTAATGTTGCACAAATACAGTACGTCTTACAATGCATTGCTCTGTAATAAGGAACATTATCCAGATATCTCCTGCAACATGTTTTGCTGTTAAAAAACCCTTTAGAAAATCATTTTTATTGGCATCTCATGCAAATACAAAACTGGCATGCACATGATACAATGTGGAAGAAAACAACCTATTGGTCTTTGTACAGTGCTGTTAAGTGGAAAAATAAAGGAAGCACGTATGTTTACTTCTGCGGGTGCTATAGAAAATCTTGAACACAGGGACACTTTGAAAAAGGTCCAGTGGCTTACAAACACTGTTCAATAACTGTGTTTGTTGAGTAATAAAAATCGTTTGTTCTGGTATCGTACTAGCAAAATGTTCAGGTTTGTCCCTTTGGATTATTTTGCACGAACTGTCGTGATTGGCTCTAGAAAGCTGTGTACTAATGATCAGGTTAGCATACAGTACAATCACTTCGAAAGCGGTATTTTGCATCCGATTTTCTGATCGAGTGTACTAGGCTTTAGTCTTCTAAATACTTAGATGCTATGTAACAATGCATATATCTGACCTGTGGCATCCTCCTAGATAGGTGCTAGGATTAGTTAGATTTAGTGCTGTCTCACTGTGTTCAGTGGAGCGGTATTTTTTTTGCTAGGTAAATTTAATTGTGCTGACTGTAGTTCAGTTCAACTGCATGTGATTAGTTGGGTCTGCACAGTGTTTCAGCTGCTGCTAGTTTTGACTGTTTCCTCTGCTTCCAGAGAACTGTCGAACTCTTTAGAACATGGGTGTGAATCAATGAAAATAGCAGCATGAATACTTAAACAGCCCTGGCCAATCCCAGGGAGGATGGCCTTGAAGGCAGCTGGGAGCCTGTATAAATATTCTGGGACACTGAGCTGCTGGGTCTTTGCCTGCAGAGGGGAAGTCCAGCCTTAAGGGTTTGCTGCTATCAAATGCAGCGCTGCCATCTGCTTGCTGTTCATAAGGCCTTAGGTGGGTGACCTGAGGGCCCAGATGCTGAAGCTACAGAGAGCTGACTGAGGGGCTGTCTTCTGAAGATCTAGTCTGATATCACAGGAGAAAGGTGTCACTTGGATGTTTAAAGGAGGCAATCAACTTCCCCTGGACATTTGTGAGTACAGACTGCTGTGAGAGATCTTAGAGATTTTTGCGCTGCTGCCACCCCTCTTGTTCTAGAGAGTCAGCTGTGTGTTTGACCCTAGGGGACATGGGCTGGTATCCCGAAGAGCTTGGTCAATCTAGTTCTTTGTGAAGGAACTCTGCTCTGGTTTCTCTAAATAAAGAAGCCTGCTTTTTACTGCTTCTGCTTCAGCTTTTCAGAAAGGAGTTCTCAACCTGTACATAGTACTCTTTTTTGGAATATCCAACTAAATTCCCTCAACCCCATCCCAGTTACTCCAAAAATAAAAACAGAAAAGTACTCCCCTAGACTGGTTATTGAGAAAGAGTGACTGTGATTGTGTGCCTGGCTGTCTACAGGGAAAAGAACCTGGGCCATTCCCAGGCGCTCCTTCAGGGGTAGCGCTACATACTCGACCTGGCCGATGCCCCAGGAACCTGGAAATCACTAAAGAAAGACACCACTACACCAGTGAGCTGCACTTGCTTTCTGGTCCTGTACAAAAAGGCTACATTCTGAACCGAGGAGGTAGGCCATTTGACACTGTCACCATTCAGAGAATGAGTGCAAACAGTTCTCTGAACAAGGTGGAAAGCCCGACATACCTGCCAACCTCTCCACCTTGTCCAGAGAACACTTTGCACTACCACAGTTGCAGGGTAGTTTTAGGGCAGCTCCATTCATTTGACTGGGTCACGACAAGGGGTTTAATCCCTGCTCCAGCCACAGCATGTGTACACCCTGGCTACTGGCCTTTGCAATTTAAGGGGGAGCAGTTGGAGGGTGGAAAAAAATACAGCTCAACCACATGTTTTACACCCCCCCAACCACTAGTGTAAACAAGCCCAAAAATGTTGCTCATAGTGGAAGGTTGTATTATTAATGTTATGTGACATTACAATTTCTTGAGGGAAAATAACATTCCATATATTTAATTTCCTGTGTTATTTATGTTTTCTTGATCCTTTCCGTAAAGTGGTGACAATGATGGAAAAATATTGTTCATTGCCATTATTCTTCATAAATGACTAACTGAGGTTTTGATCGGCTGTCAACTATTTTTATAAGGGTCATTTGTTTGGATGACAGATGTAGGACTGTGTCACATAAAAGTGCTTGGGAAAGTTTGATACTGGAATATTCTGAGGAAAGTTAAAGTGGTGCTAGAATTCTACTCAAGATGAAGGCAATAATGACAAACCAAGGCATTTTTTTATACATTGTATGGTATGCTTTGGACAAGTTATATGAACAAAGATAGTCAATGGTACACATCCTAGCTAGGGTTACAGCCTGCCCTACCTGAAATAGGCTTTGACAGAGTAAATGACAGCAGGATGTTTGTGTCTACTGCATGAAAATTAAATGGCGTTTATGATTCATGTACCACCATCATAAGGCCATGAAGCACTACTTATACATTAAATGATAGTATAAATATCATCAACTTACAGTATTACTAATAATGCTTTAGCTGTACTGACTGTCATCACACATTCTTGGCTGTACACTGCTTTTATGTTCAGCGTTCAGTAATTATTCAACTCCTGGAGCCTTTGAAAGCTGGAACATCCAGCCAGCTGGTTAAAATGTATGTCAAGCCAAAAACCTTTTTGTAGTTTTGGACAGAATAATGAAGAATTGAAACACCTGTCAGCTTTTTACTGCTAACCAGGACTCCGTTAGAGAGAATTACCTTTTTTTCATGTCCTGTTGTGAGAATTCCTCTCACTTCCTGTCTTATTGTGAATTCCCCTCACTCCCACAGCCATGCTGTGAATCCCATTGGTAAATACCAACTGATTCCTGTGGCTGCGATTGACAGCTGGGATTGACATCCAGCCACAATTACTGCAGATAATAGCTGGCTGTGCACAGTAAAGAATAGCTGTGGTTGCACTGTACAGGGCCACAGCTATCCACATACATCTGTCAATCTCAGACGCAGGAATCGGTAGATTTTTGTGACTGGGATTCATAGCATGGCTAAACGCCCATGCGAAAGCAACCTTAGGTAGATTCACCCTCTATTTTGCCCTGTTTACCATTATCACAGGACGTAAATGTGAACAAATATCTCAAATTTCAAGTTGTCACCAGAACAAGAATATATAAAGCTATGAATAAGCACTTTTGAACGTGTGAAATGCGTCAGTTCCTGTATTCTGTTGTTCGCTGTAGCTTGCATTTTTTGGGGGATTATTACCTCTTTTTAATAAAGGCATTGATTTGGAGTGCGGTTGTCCAGAATTTTCTCCTCACCCAATATTTTGCCTGGTTTACCGTTATCACAGTGAGTAAACGTGAAAAAATATCTCACATTTTGGGTTGTCACTAGAACAAGAATATATAGGAAATCTTCCAATGGGAACAATAGTTTTGGTGATCCTGGTGACAAGGTGCCTATGGGACAGAAAGTAAAGGAAAAATTCCCCAATGGGACACAGATGGCAAAAAAAAAAACTCACAGGGGTTATAACTAGGATGCATCGATACTGGTATCTGTGCCAATATCAAGCATTATCGGTACTCGCCCACATGCTTCTGATACGGAAACCGATACTTTCCCGATACTTTGTGGTGTGATTTGCATCAATATAAAATAATGGGCATTAATCACATTGCAAAAAAATCACATGCAATTTCCCCCACTGCTCCTGTGTGTGCATAGAAAGGGATTAAAGTGCCCACCTAGTGGGTAGTTTAAATAAATGTTAGAACTCACAATACATATCTGTCCACGTGCTATCATGATAGCAAATCACAGCCACTGGAGGTGCTCACAGGGCTGGAGGAGATGTATAGGTGGTGTGCCCTTAAGCTGACATTACTTCCGCCCCATACCCACGGGGTCCCAAAACTTCTCCTCCAGCCCTGTGAGCACCTCCAGTGGACTTCTCCTCCAGCTTTGTGAGCACCTCCAGCTGATTTGCTGATTATTTTGCATGTGGCCACTGGCCAGATATGTACTGTGAGTCCTAACCTTTTTGTAAACTACCCACTAGATGGCGCTTTTACTTTTCTATATACACACACACAGAAGCAGTGGGGGAAATCACATGGAATTTAGACAGGAATTGCACCACATTCATGTTCAAATCGCATGTGTTTCTTTGCAGTGCAATTTGCGCCAATATTTTTCGTATTGATGCAAATCGCAGAGCAAAGTATCTGCACTCTGTATTAGCAAGTACTTGACTGGACGTATCGGTATTCATACAAGCCAATAAAAAAAATGGTATCGGTGCACCCCTTGTTATAGGACTCCCTTACTCTATGCAAAATGAAAAAAAGTTTTGCCTTTAGTTCTACTTTAGGGTCCAATCTTATTTAGGTCAGGTTCAAAATGGTGCGACATACAGTTTTGTTCAAAATTATTCAACCCCCCAATGCTGTAAAGGGTTTTAGGGAATTTAGTGTACATTTGTAATTGTATTCAGAATGAAATCCTACAAGGACTTCTTAAAGAACCATATGCAACTAAAATGACATCAATTGGTTTTGTAATACAGTAGTAAATGTTTATTTTGTGAATTCTTCATTTACACAATTATCCAACCCCTTAAAGACTACCACTCTGAAGAACAGAGGTTCATTGAAGTGTTTTCAATCAGGTATTGAAAACACCTGTGGATGTCAGGGAGCAGCAATAAAGCCTCATAAGCACCAATTAGGCAGCGTTAAAATTACTGTGATACTCAGCTCCTTCTAGACATTTACTGGTGTGGTTACAAACATGGTGAAGTCAAGAGAATGGTCCAGGAAGACAAGAGAAGAGGTGATTACTCTTCACAGGAAGGGGAATGGCTATAAGAAGATTGCAAAGATGTTAAACATACCAAGAGACACCATAGGAAGCATCATTCGCAAATTCAAGGCAAAGGGCACTGTTGAAACGCTACCTGGTCGTGGCAGAAAGAAGATGCTGACTTCGACTGCTGTGCGCTACCTGAAGCATAGAGTGGAGAAAAGTCCCTGTGTGACTGCTGAGGACCTGAGAAAAGATTTGTCAGATGTGGGTAGTAAAGTTTCTGCTCAGACAATACGGCGCACACTGCGTAATGAAGGCCTCCATGCCAGAACTCCCAGGCGCACCCCCTTGCTGTCTCCAAAGAATAAGAAGAGTCCACTGCAGTATGCCAAAAGTCATGTGGACAAACCACAGAAGTTTTGGGATTGTGTTCTGTGGACTGATGAAACAAAATTAGAACTGTTTGGGCCCATGGATCAACGCTATGTTTTGGAGAGGAAGAACAAGGCCTATGATGAAAAGAACACCTTGCCTACTGTGAAGCATGGTGAGGGGTCAATCATGCTTTGGGGCTGTTTTGCTTCTGCAGGTACAGGGAAGCTTCAGCGTGTGCAAGGTACCATTAATTCTCTTCAGTACCAGGAGATATTGGATGATATGTGATGCAGTCCGTTTTCAGCCCATTCAATATCACTGAAGTCGGATCAAAGTTGAATCCTCGTCCTAACCATCCGACTTGTGACATCGGACATGGTGATTACAGCAGCAAAAAAAGGAATTTATGTCACACTGGGATTATTTTGATTGGTCAAAAGACAAGTTGGACTATCTCAAAGTTGGAGAAAAATCGTATCCTGTTCATTCAAGTTGGATGGAAGTAGGACCAAAGTAGGACCGAAGTCGCCGGGCAAAGTAGGATGACAGTTGTACAACAGACATGTGGTACAAGTATGAACCTGGCCTAAATCACAATCCAAATTTTTGTGTCTGCTGATTTCAATTGCAGGGGAACGTGCTTTCTTGCAAATTCCTTGAAGAATCCTGTAGTGAGCTAAACATGGAGGCTGTCATTGCTGAACTGCTTTAGAAAATGCTGATTGACTGGCTATTATGTGGAAGTCATGCCTTGATACTTGCAGAGTCACTGACCCAGAAACAAGCATCCAGCAAGTTGAGCATTTGGGAACTCAGTACCACTGATCAACCTTTATGTCCCAGGTCAGTGACTTGGAAACCATCAAAATCATGGGATCAGTATGACAGCCTGGCAATTGGAAAAGTCAGCCTTTGTATACACCAGATTACTTCAGGTGACATGCAAAACAGTTTTGTTGCTTGCTAAGGTCTGCTAGCATTACTTATGCCGCGTACACACGATCATTTTTCGGGTTGTAAAAAACGTCGTTTTTCATGATCATTAAAACGGCGTTGCTCACACACGATCGTGAAAAAAAAATGCTCTAGCAAAGCGCGGTGACGTACAACACGTACGACGGCACTATAAAGGGGAAGTTCCATTCGGATGACGCCACCCTTTGGGCTGCTTTAGCTGATTTTGTGTTAGTAAAAGACGATTTGCGCTTTTCTGTCTGTTACAGCGTGATGAATGTGCTTACTCCATTACGATTGGTAGTTTTACCAGAACGATCGCTCTCGTCTCATAAGTTGCTTCTGAGCATGCGCGGGTTTTTCGCGTCGTTAAAGCCCACACACATAATTTTTAACAACCCGAAAAACAACAAAGTTTAAAACGTTGTGAAAAAATAGAGCATGTTCGAAAAATACTCTGAAGCCCACACACGAACATTTTAAATTACATTTTTTTAAAACGCCGTTTTTTACAACCCGAAAAACGATCGTGTGTACGCGGCATAACTGTGGGAAACCTAACATCTTACAGACTTCATTACCACTTGTCAGGGCCGTCTTTACCGCAGGGCAAATGGGGCAGGTGCCCTGGGCCCTGTCACTGTTGGGGGCCCAAAGCAACCCCCTTTGAATAAAAAAAAAAAATTTTTTTTTTTTTTTTTTTTTTTTTTTAGGGGTCCGGAGGCCCCCAGGGGCCCGGAGGACCCCAGGGCCCCAGATGGCAACCCCCCTTTTTTTATTTATTTTTAAATTAAAAAAAAAAAATTATATATTTTTATTAAACGGACAATTTTTTAATATATTTTTATTTTATTTTTTATTAAAGGGCCAATTTTTTTTTTAGAGGTCTGGGGGTCCCCAGGGGCCCATAGTTCCCCAAGGCCCCGGATGACAACTCCCCTTTTTTTATAAAAAAAATATTTTTATTTATATATATATATATATATATATATATATATATATATATATATATATATATATAAATGTTTATTATTATTATTATTATTATAGGACCCAGGGGTCCCCAGGGCCCCGGGTGGCAACCCCCCTTATTTTTTTATAAAAAACATTTTTTTTATATATTTTATTTCTTTTTTTTTCTTTTTATATATATATATATATATATATATATATATATATATATATATATATATATATTTTTTTTTTATTAAAGGGCTCAGAGTTCCCCAGGGCCCCATGTGGCAAACACCCTTTATTTTTTTTATAAATGTTTATTTTTTTATTTTTGTTTATATATTTTTTTATTTATTTTTTATTTAAGGGCCCAGAGGTCCCCAGGGCCCTGGATGGCAACCCCCCTTTTTTTTATAAATGTTTCTTTATATATATTTTTTATTAAAGGGCCCAGAGGTCCCGGATGGCAACCCCCTTTTTTTTGTAATTTATTTTTAATTAAAAAAAAATATTAAAGGGCCCCAGATGGCAACCCCCTTTTTAAAATATATTTTTAATATATATTTATTTCTTTTTTTCTTTTTATTAAAGGGCCCAGAGGTCCCCAGGGCCCCGGAAGGCTACACCCCTTTTTTATATATATTTTTCTTTATTTCTTTCTTTATTTCTTTTTTTGTAAATGGCCCCCCGCTTCTAAATTTGCGGCAGCCCCCCCCTGCTTTATTAATTTCAGGCGGCAGCACCCCCCATCCCGGTTCTCTGCTCCAGGGGGCCCATGCCTGAAGCTGTGTAAGTGGCCTCATAATTCCTGATGGCGGCCCTGCCTCCCGTTAAGCCCCTGTGCTGCCCACAAATCAGGCTGAAAATCATCAGCGGCACGCAGCCAGTGACAGTACTGCTTCCCTTCCCAGTGTTTTAAAATGTACAGCACCCCTGGCTTCCCTTTAGATGCGCACTTCTCCCTTCCTGCCACTGGGTGCTGCTTGCATAAAAAGGGAATTAGAATGTGATTTTATAACATCCCCAGTTTGCTCTTCCCGAGGCTGACTTCTTCATGTCCTGCTCCTCAAAGTATGTCACTGTTTGCTAATCTATATTGTAAATAGAAGTTTTCTGTAGAGTGTGCCCAAAGTCTTTATAATATTTGATGATTCACTGCAGGTCTGGTCAGTGTTTTAAAAAGTTCCTCTATTTTACACATGGCATGGCATGGGGTCACAGCACCGTCTGTCCATTCTGCTTTAGCACCATGGGACCCCATGCCATGTGTAAAATAGAGGAACTTTTTAAATAACAGACCAGACCTGCAGTCCAGGCTGAGTAAAGCCTCAGAGCAGATGACATTACTGTCTGTATTTAACTGCTTGATGGGCTTATTTTGGGCCTGGCTGGTTCACATGTATGTGTTTTGGCGGCCCACATTTGCGCAGGCACAGCAGCCCATTCATTTGAATGGGCCGCCATGCCTGCGTTTCCTGCAAAGAAAAGCGCATGCCTCATGTAATAGGCTGCGCACACGGCACGCCTATGCCCATCAAGCACTGAAATACAGCACTGTCTGTCTATTCTGCTGTCTGCTGTGACTTATCTGCAGTTCCTGCACTGTCAAACTTGCTGCATTTTTAGATGTTTAGGTCACGCTTTTAAAAACACAGTGCGTTAGTGTGTGCAAGAACTGCAGGTAAGTAGCATGGTGCAAAAGCAGAATGGATTTCAAGGCAACTGTATTTTTAAAATGCTGAATGCACCTTTTTTCTGCAGGAAACAAAGGCATGGCAGCCCATTCAAATCAATGGGCTGCTGTGCCTGCACAAATGAGGGCCGCCAAAACATACATGTGAACCAGCCAGGCCCAAAATAAGCTGGAGGGGGCCCCAAAAAAATGTTTGCCCTGGGCCCAAACCATATTAAAGACGGCCCTGCCACTTGTATAATTGTTGTAATACTGGAGATAGATCTAACTCAAACGGCTGCACTAAAGTATGACAGTGAGCATGTTAATGACACACCTACTCAGATAACATGATCGTGCCATCAAAAACCTCCAGCAGGGAGATGGATTACTCCTAATATCCTTTAACAACACACAAGATATTTAGAGAAGACAAATAGCTGGAACAAGATTTCCCAAGCTCTTCATAATGAGCAGGCTCAGTGTTCTTATGGAAAAAGAAGATAGATGGTATGTGATTATCTAAATTAGGAGTCATGCTTGGGAAATGGCTTATAGTAATTAAAATGATTGGCAGTCATAACCTGTCAGCATTGAAATCAAAATGAAATGCAGTGGGGCCTATTTAGACTGTACCAGATAGCAGCACATCTGAAATTTGTAAGTAAAGAAAGTTTAACGAACAATGACTTAAACCTCCCAAAAAAAACATGTTAGCCACGGTTTAGTGGTTTATGAGCTATCATCAGTCTCTCCCCAAGCTTATAATGAATTATGCTGTGTATATTTGAATAATCATCTAATTTTCTTGCCCAGCATATTAACTTAGCGCAATAATGAGGCAGCATATCATGTCACTGTGATTTAGTGGAAAGAACCCCTGCAGAATACTATATCGCTGACATGGCTTTTTGCTGTTACATGTATGTTTTTCTAGGATGACCTCTGTGGAAAACTTCTCAACAACCATTGGAACTTATCTTAACAGAAAAGCAGGGTGAAGCCTCGTACACACGACCGAGAAACACATCGTTTTGCTCGCCGAGTTCCTTGTTAGGCTGTCGAGGATCTCGGCGAGCCAAATTTCCCCATTCCCGTCGAGGAAAAATAAGACATGCTCTCTTTTTGGCTCGACCAGATCCTCAACAGTTTCCTCGTCGAAAAGTGTACACACGACCTGTTTCCTCGGCAAAAAAACAGCAAGTTTCTTGCTGGTTTTTGCCGAGAAACTCGGTTGTGTGTACGAGGCCTGAATGTGCGGCTTTGTCTCTGGTCTGATAAAAGCAATGTTCCTTATATGGTTCCTTATATGTTTGACTCCTAACAGGATATTGTCTGAGATAGGGCCACCCATGTAACAAATCTCGGTCAGTTCATCAGTCTGGCCAGCTTAAGCCTGCACATGGATACATGACTATGAAAACTTGTAGGGACCAGGGAGGTACTTGGGAAAAAAAGCTTTTTCCTTTGAACAACCCAAAAAACAATGGTTCCCCAGGCACTGCACTATCTTTACCTGCAGTATATAGTAATTAATTACCTGAATGTTAATTTTGTTTTTATACAGTAGCAATTCATGTTTTATTCATCATTTGAAAGTACTTAAAAAATAAATGAATTATTTATACCAAGTAGAACCAAAGCCATTTCTGAAACATGTATCTAAAAAACAAACAAAAAACAAACAAAAAAAAGCGAGTTTAAAGAAAAATAAAATACCAATAACCTTTGATCAAAAAGCGTTGATTCTTCCTCAGGAACCTTTCTCTGTACTACTGCACTAGGCCCAGCTTTCCCTACCTGTGTACTCCCCACGATGCAGGGCCCCAAAATTACACAACGGGATATAGTGAATATATAAACAAATCCCACGCTGTCCCCTGTGCAGGCCGCGTCCATCTTCAACCCTCTGCCTTCCGGTGGCGTGGACTTCCGGCTCTGCGACTGGCCGGAGCCTCTTGACGTCACTCACACGCATGCGAGCGGGATCCGTCAGTCACGGCATGCGCTGGGGAAGAAATGTCACAGAGGTCCATTTCTTCACAGCGCATGCGCTGATGACATCATCGGCACACTTCAAGGGAAATATCTCCTAAACGTGCGCCGTTTAGGAGATATTTCCACTACTTATAGGTAAGCGTTATTCTAGGATGTGTATACTATTTACTGAAGGTGATGCTGCTTAAGATAGACAGGATACTTTAGCTAAAACAGTGTGAGATAGATATAGGCACGCTACCCAAAGAAAAATACAAACAAAAATGTGTCCATAAACATTAAACATTAAAAAAATATCAATCAAGGAAAAAGAAAAAAGGAGGAAACATTTTTCTAGCAAAGGAAAAATTATTCCAAAAAAAGTCCAAATTAATGTGTACTCCTTCGAATAAAAACACAGCTCAAATTAACGAGATTAAAAGCGCTCATACAAATAAATCCAGCACAGAATATCCTCTCCTCGTAATCCTCTGCACACTGCACCGCTTCAATGGGACCAGGTTATTTAAAGGTGTTGTAAAGGGTTGTTTTATATTTTCTAAACAGGTTCCTTTAAGCTAGTGCATTGTTGATTCACTTACCTTTTCCTTCGATTTCCCTTCTAAATTTTTTTTTTCTTTGCCTGAATTTTTCACTTCCTGTTTCTCCACAGTAAGCTTGCCCCCCATCATCTGGCTGGGGGTTAGTTAGCCAGAACAGCTTACTGAGGAGGAACAGGAAGTGAGAAATGCAGACAAAGAAAACAAAGAAAAAAACATTTAGAAGGGAAATCGAAGGAAAAGGTAAGTGAACCAACAATGCACTAGCTTAAAGGAACCTATTTAGAAAATAAAAAATAACCTTTACAACCCCTTTAAATTCTCAGAAAAAAGGGAGTATTGGAAGGAAAGGACTTCATGGTGTAGTACTTCATATGATCATTTATTAAAAAATATGTAGCACTCACATTCAAGAAGGTGGTAAAAATAACATAAGTAAAACAGCCGTGGATCTTGCCAACAAGCTGACCATGGTGACGTCTAAGGATGCTGCTCCACCCGACCCGTGACCCAGTAAAGCCTCGTACACATGACCGAGAAACTCGACGGGCGAAACACATCGTTTTGCTCGTCGAGTTCCTTCTGAAGCCGTCGAGAAACTCGACAAGCCAATTTTCTCCATTCCTGTCAAGGAAATAGAGAACATGCTTTCTTTTTGGCTCATCGAGTTTCTCGACAGTTTCCTCGACGAAAATGTACACACGACCAGTTTCCTCAGCAAAAAAATATCTTCCAGCAAGTTTCTTGCTGGTTTTTGCCGAGAAACTCGGTCGTGTGTGCGCGGCCTAAGAGGCATCAGCTGGGTCATCAGGTCTCAAATAAGACCTGGACCCAGAATTTAAGGCTTTGTCCCACCCAAGACACTTTGAAGCCATCAAGCTCCAGACATTGATCCCGATTACAAAACCTGGAGAAAAATGAAATCCCAGTCTTCTCTGCTCAAACACAGTACTCTTGAGCCACACACTCTGCATTAGTGCAAGACATTTTTGTCTCCTACATCCATTCCCACAGTGGCAGGGCCTCACACTGTCACTAGATATACCCTATAAAGGTTGGCTAGCTGCCCAAGTCTCAGGAGAGCGCTATGTCCAAGCAAACACAGGCTAACCCAGTCCTCAAGGTTCCCCCAAGTGCCAGAGGTAAGCAGCAATCTTATGAGTGTTACATTTACTTCTGGCAGCTAACCAGAAAGTGAGTGTGCCATAACCAGATCAATGCCTCACGCTCTGTGCTGGGACCTGGCTGAGCTATATCATCGTTCATCAAGTGAAGCATCAGCTGCACACACAACACCCTCCTACAAGTCAATAGATTGATTTCATACTTGTTCTTTTCTGGTTGCTTTCATTTGAAAACAATGAACTCTCTGGAATACCAAGAATCATTATGGAAACAGTTAAATATGAAGGTATTTGCTGCTGGTTAAGGTCACAGGGAAAAGCAGCAAGGTTTTCAAAATTGGAAAGCCCTGCTGATCCCGGCTTGCTGCCAAATCAAAAGAGAGATGGAAATTCACATAAGAAAATGTTTCACTTCTCCAACAGCCACTTAAAGGTTATTTTGCTATTCCAAACATAGAGCAAGATCAATTGTAAAAAAATGTTCAGGTGCTTAGGTCACTTAGGCACCCTTTTTCTCTCTCCAAACATTCTTACATTAATAAATTTCAAATAGTGGGAAATGAGGGAAAGGATTTCTATAAAGGTATGTGAACAGCTGGAGATGTATAAGAAGTAATTGTTTAAATAACAGTTAATAAGGCAAAAGTTTATATCTATAGATTGTTGAAGTATGTAAAGTTGAACCATAAAGAGCAGTATTCATCATCCTACTAAAAAAATGCTTGCTGTTTTTGTCAGGCCTCGTACACACGACCGAGTTTCTCGGCAAAAACCAGCAAGTAACTTGCTGGGAGATATTTTTTTGCCGAGGAAACCGGTCGTGTGTACATTTTCATTGAGGAAACTGTCGGGAAACTCGATGAGCCAAAAAGAGAGCATGTTCTCTATTTCCTCGACGGGAATGGAGAAACTTGCCTTGTTGAGTTCCTCGACAGCCTAACAAGGAACTCGACAAGGAAAACTTTGTGTTTCGCCCGTCGAGTTCCTCGGTCGTGTGCACGAGGCTTCACTGTTCTTTGTCATCTACAACAGTGTTTTTCAACCGTTTTATACTCACAGAACCCCTTAAAATTCAGCACAGTCTCTCACAGGCACCCCATTCTAAATTGTAAAAAAACAAAGCTCATAGTTTTACATATTGCAGCAACATCCACACAGGTAGGACACCCAACATTAGAGGTGATTTTTTCACACTGGTACTAATATTCCAGCATTTCTCTTCTCCCTCGGTTTCTCTCCCACACTTAACTAAGGTGACCCCAGTCCTGAAAGAGAGGGGTAAACAAGAGGCACTTGATGTAGTCCTTATCAATCTATGACTTCATTGGTTGTTAGGACTCTGGTGTAATGCTACACAATAAAACCTTGTAGATTTGTGTTACAAAAAGGTAGACATTATCCAGTTGCTGGCTTGTGGACAATTTTGGCAAAAGTTGGGGACATTTTAGGCACTCCTGAAGAACACAGCATGCATCCCAGGGTGCCACTACACCTTGGTTTTAAAAAAGGAGGATCTTGAATTTCTGCTCACCTTCTATCCCAGTAACAACGCAAGAATATGTCACAGTTGAAGTAAAATGCATATATAGATTCTTATGCCCTATACACACGATCGGTCAATCCGATGAGAACGGTCTGATGGATTTTTCCATCAGTTAACCGATGAAGCTGACTGATGGTCAGTCGTGCCTACACACCATCGGTTAAAAAAACGATCGTGTCAGAACGCGGTGACGTAAAACACAACGATGTGCTGAAAAAAATGAAGTTCAATGCTTCCAAGCATGCGTCAACTTGATTCTGAGCATGCGTGGATTTTTAACCGATGGACGTGCCTACAAACGATCTTTTTTTTTTCTATCGGTTAGGTATCCATCGGATAATTTTAAAACAAGTTTCACATTTTTTAACCGATGGATAAATAACCGATGGGGCCCCACACACGATCGGTTTGGTCTGATGAAAACGGTCCATCAGACTTTTCTCATCGGATTGACCGATCGCGTGTACGCTGCACACATGCTGTGCACAAGTCAACTACCAGAATATAAGACATTAAAGGCCATGCACAAAAACATTTGCAGGGTTAAAGCACATATACATTTTTGTCTCAAAAGCTTTTTTCTACATGACATTATTATTTCAGCTTCTGGTGTACTAACAGGTCACTCAGATGTAAACACTGCAGGTCTCATAGACCCCAGTGCTGCAGTGGTGTCTCTGCCTCCTTCTCCTACAAGCCATTCACAAAACACACAGCTCCGGGCTTCCTGTCCTCACAATCTCTGTTCAGTCAATTCTTGCATTCAGCCCAAACCACATTTTCCTCTATCTTGATCCTGGCTGCTTGTTGGCTACTAAGAGAGGAAGATGTAGCTAATGTGCTGGCTGTGTCGCTCCCCATAAGAAAACCCATAAACAGGGCTTTAGCTTGGGGTGGGGCTACAGCCATCCTTAACAGAAATAAAGACGTTTTTTTTTTTATCCACAACGTGACCAAGCTCCATGGGGGATTCAAAATAGATTTTTTAAGTATGTGAAGATTCTTATTCTTTAACTCTTCTTTCACATTTTAAATAGATGCATGGATATAAAGTGATTGCTGTCCATTCAGACTGATTTTAGCTGAATTGTCCATCCTTCCATTTATGGATAGAATCAGGCTAAAATAGATGGTTATTGCTGGGAAATCTTGGAAGAAATAGTGATGAGCTATGTTGGATATTTGTTGGCTGATTTCTATGGTCCCCTTGAGATTCAACCAACCCTACACGTGTCTGTTCACTCTTCCCTTTTCACCTCCATAGAAATAAAAATTCTGGACATTCATTGAGAGCATGTTTATTATTTGCTAAAAATACATCTTTTAACAAGATCTGAGACTGCTATTTTCTGTAACCTATCAACAGTTATCAGTTAAAGCTGTACTAAACCCAAAACCAAAAATGTAATATATAGCAGCCTACTAATCATTAGATATAGTGGCTGTTGTATTTATTCATTTATTTATTTATTTTCCCCCTAGCGATCAGGGCAGTAGCACATCTCCTGTATAAAGTGCCCTCACTTTATGTGAAGGAGCACAGCAGGCACCTTTGGACAGAAACATTGTAAGTCTTGGAGGAGGGAAGTATTAGAGGTACTAGCAGATTTAAATACAGTAACAAATGGGGGCTGACCTCCAGCTCAAACTTCATAATCAGTTACAGTAATCATTTTGGGATAAATAAATATCCCATAAATAAAAGCTGATTGTTTTAAGCACCCTCGTCAGTGTTAAATGATTTGTCTCACCCTGTAACTACAATAGAGTAAAAAACAGACTTACTTTCTGGATTGCAAGATGGAAATAGAAGAAAGAAAGCCTAAAAAAGAAAAACGAATGCAGCCATCACATCTAAAAATTATTAAGTTTGCTTTTGGGTTTATTAGTGCCTTAAGTAAATGTTATTTTTTATTCTTTTTAGTTGCATCTGTGTTTTTCACTGGTATATTAAGAGACTTGAATTGTATATAAAGTTTTTGTTTCCCTGGGGTCATTGCAAACTAACTTAAGATAAACAAAGCCAA
This sequence comes from Rana temporaria, assembly GCF_905171775.1. NCBI lineage: Eukaryota > Metazoa > Chordata > Amphibia > Anura > Ranidae > Rana > Rana temporaria. The sequence continues at coordinate 111,440,010 of NC_053490.1, read as the reverse complement.
ACAACTGTAGATCACTTTAAAGCAATATTAAAGGCAGAATATGTTTTCTGCTCTGTTTTGCACAGAGCAGTCCCGACCCCCCTTTTCTCAGGTTCCTCGCTGGCACTCCTGGCCCCTCCAGCCAAGTGCCCCAGAGCAAGCTGCTTGCTATGAGGGCACCCAAGGAGGCTTCCTCCCGAGCTTCTGCTCTGTGTGTCCATTCACATGGAATGGCCCTGCTCCCTCTCTCTCCTCATTGGCTCACTGACTGTGATTGACAGCAGTGTGAGCCAATGGCACCAGCTGCTCTCTCATCTCAGCTAATGAGGAGGAGGAGTCCCTAGAGAGCCAAGGCTCTTGTGTACATTACTGGATCGAGATGGGGCTCAGGTAAGCATTTACCCTAGAATCTATGAAGGTAAAAAACCTTGAGCCTTTAGAACCACTTTAAGTTTTGAACATTATATTCTGAGATCAAGGGAAGCCTTGCAGCAAAAACAGTTAACAGCTTAAAGTGACCATTGACCTCAAATTAACTTCAAAATAAAATGAAAGACAAAAATGCCTCTCAATAATGACAACTAAAAAAAAAAAAGGTAGCAAAAGGGTTGACTACCCAACAAGCTAGCAATCAGGATATAGGTACATTTTCCTAATTGCCCTAATCTCTCCCTAAGCACACACGCTCTGCTCTGCTATGCTTTCTGTCAAGGGCCATGCAGTGCATTTTGGTTTAAAAATACTCTCCAAGGTATATCTGCACATAGATTCACCAGGACTTGGAAACCCACAGGATTCTACCCCAACCCATAGTAGCACTAAGACCAAACCTCACACTCTAAAGCCCTTTACACACGGTCGGACCTTTGTCCGACCAAAATCACATCGAAATTCCGACGGAATTCCATCAGAGTAAAAGAGAACATGTTCTCTATCTAAACTCTGACGGAATTCCTCTGAATTTTCCAATGGAAATAATCCGATGGGGCATACACACAGTCGGAATTTCCGATGGAAAAAGTCTGTCTGACTTTTTCCATCGGAAATTCCGATCGTGTGTACGGGGCATTACACTACATATTATCTCTTGGGGATTTCACTTTTAAGATGTTGCTGTCAAAATTCTCAATTCTGTCCAGTTACTATAGCCATTAAAATAAAAATAGGATACCATGCTGGCTGAAGCTTTGGAGTAATTTCTAACATTCAGAATAAATACGTAGTTGGAGTGCCCAGCTTCAAATTTGATGAAATCTACACTATTGTCTCCTTGCTGAAACAGAATAATGTGCAAAAAACGTTATAATGGAGTTCTCAAAGAGATACTGGCAGCCTGCACATGATTCAACTCACTATTATCCACCCAAGGTGGAAGTATAAGCCTATGAGCTTAGTACAATAACCAGACTCCTCTAATGTAAACTCTTCTATTCTTCAGAAGCCACTTTTGTCATGTTTCTTTAGGTGTCCTGCAACATAATCAATGATTAGTATTGATCTTTTGTATCTCAATGTGTGAAGCAGCTGTGAGAACAATCGTAGTCTTCTACTGTACAAATAATTTGCCGTTGCGCTGCACATGGGCTCCTCACATTTCTAGCCATTGTTCAAAATGATTCCCATTCATCACACTATCCTTTCTTTTTGTTTTGAGCCATACGTTGAGAGAACAAGGAAACCTGCCGCAGTGTGGTCACTGCTCACACCTCTTTAATTCAATTACTTACTGTGCTCAGTGCAGTTAAAAGGTTGGTGTCAGTAAAGATTAGAAACAATAAGACAACATTGGCTATTTGCTTGTGACCTGAAGCACCTCCTGCTATTTTATTTCTTATCACATTCATCGGTATTATGCTTCTACTGAAGGCTCTAGCATGTACCGATGTAATCTAAGAACATGATCTCATGGTAATAGGGAGTTCATTTCATTTACTTAATGAGACATAAGTGCTACAATCTTTCCATATTGCACTGGGCACATTGACATTTTTGTTTCTGACTGAGTTAGCGAAAAGATGACAAAATAATTAAACTAGAAGTATATTAAATAAAGCTGAAGTCTCAAGAGCGATGGGTCCTGTGAGTTATTTTTGATGGGAAGGAGTCACTTATAAGGCAAGCGCCATTGCGAAAACCACAAATGCTAAAAAAGAGAACTCTGCTCTGCAGCTTGGGAACTAGACAAACCTAGTGCAGCATCATCCCATCTGTACTCCACATGGCGCATTCAGTACAACTGTGCAAAGACTTATGATATGAAACATGCATAACTACATACAGTAAGTGGTCCATGTAGTAATTTCCTAGATACAATATAACTGGATTCTATTATTTATAGGTAAAGTTGATCCAGGGAACATCCGATTGCCTCTTGGGGGATCAGGAAGGATTTTTTCCCCCCGTTGGAGCAAATTGGATCATGCTTTATTGTTTTAGTTTTTTTTGCCATTCTCTGGATCAACTGTGGATATAGGATTTTATATATATCTATATATATATATATATATATATTTCTTCTTCTTCTTCTTCTTCTTCTTCTTCTTCTTCTTCTTCTTCTTCTTCTTCTTCTTCTATTGGTTGAACTAGATGGTCTTTTTTTCAGCCAGACTAACTATGTACTTAAAAGTCTACTTATCAATGGCAACCATACAAATTTCACTGTTATAAAGTCAGCTGAGTTTGAGATGAGTTCCTTTTGGTTGCTCTGGGTTACAGCATTTTGCTTGTTGTCTTAGTGAATATACCTATTTGTGTACTGAGAACACCACCATTTTTTTTTTACATATTTTTTCTTTGTATATTTCAGACAGTCACAGAACACCAGGCGATGTTATCAATATATTCTGTTCTGGAGTCCGCTTATTGTAGTTATAACTACCATAGATAGACAATCTATGGTAGTTATAACTACAATAAGCGGACTCCAAGATTTTCAATGTGCACCTCCTTGGAATGCCCTTCTGGATTACCTCTGAGGATTACATGGTTCTAGCTCTGCTGTGCATACATTTTTCCTAGGAGCATACAACACTAGCCTGACATAGGTGTGCACACCCTTTTCCATAAGGGTGTGCACCCCAAAGCTCAAACATACATGCCTTTCTCTACAGCCTCAGCTGCACAGGACAATAAATGAATGAGTGCCCTGTGCTGAGCGGCTTTATGTTCATTCACAAACTGAAACACAGTAAACAGAGTTTACTATGCTTCAGTTATGAACAAGGAAGCCACTGGTAAATTACAAATTAACTACCCTCTTCCCCCACTTTCTGACTTAAAACATCCCCCCGCATCACCTGAGGAGAGTGGAGGGAAGCCATCAGCACTGTGGGGCAGAGGGCCCAACACAGGGAAAGTCCTGGTAGTAGGGGGAATCAGGACAGCAGTAAGTGGTTAGGGTGTGCCCAGGCACACCTGGCACACCCCCTGCGCACACCTATGTAGCCTGAATATATTACTACAGATATACTTACAGAATACTTACAGATACTTACAGAACCACCTACAGAATATTTTACTATAGGCTGTATTCCAATATGAAATCCCCAAAGTAGTTTGAAAATGATCCAATTACTTCAATCCATCCTTATTTTCGTTCTTGTAGAGGTGAACTGATTGGGGAACTGGTCTTGAATTGGAAAGGTAGGAGCTTAGACAAATTAATACAGGTAGCATAAATTGATTAGTCTACTACTTCCCTCCTGAAAAACTGATCCATGTATTCCTCATGGAATTGTGCCTCACACCTCCTGCTTCATATCTTTAGTGTTAAATAATACATCATCCATGAGGAACATGTCATAGCCTTCAGTTGATGTAGCTAGTTAGGTAAAGAGGAACTAAACTCTGGAAGTTGAGCCCAAGAAAGGCAGGCAGAGGGCAAAAGGATTGCCAACGATGTTGCATGTGGGCTCCCTGTAGTTGATCTTTCTCCCACTACTGAGTTTCCACTCCTTGTTCTGCACTATGTGTCACGATCAGGTGTCGGGCTTGAAGGCCAATTGCAATAGCAGCAGAGCAGATGTTCACACAGGTCACCCTGGCTAATGACACAGGCCCACCTGTGCTAACAGGTGTTCACCAGAGCTCCTGATGGTGGAGATGGATTTTGCTGTGTGTTAGCACCAGGTCGCGGTCCTCAGGATCACCCCACCAGGAGGTGAGCAAGCTGGGGTCCAGGAGCGGATAAGCAGATAAGGATCAAACAGAAACGTGGTCAGTAAACAAGCCAAGGGATCAATCACGAGTGGCTGCAGGCTGGGATCAAGCAGAAGAGTAGTCAAAGAACAGGCCAAGGGTCAAACACAGGTGGTTGCAGATTGGGACCAGGCAGTAGAGTAGTCAGTAGAGTAGTGGGAGAAGCAAAGAGTTCAAGGTTCAGCTGCAATCAAGACACCAAGCAGAGTAGTCTAATGGGTCATATAGGTTTATCCAGCAGATCAGGCAGGGAACTGTCCAGCATCCCAGATAGCTCAGTGGAAAAAGACAATGTCAGACACAGACGAGGTCCCAGGTTCAAGCCCAGGACCTGACAGTACTCCCCTTCGGACGTCCTAGGTCTTGGCTTGGCTTGGCTTGTGAGGAAAACCTCTGGTGGAATACTCTTGATAATCTAGGGGAGTGAACCTTATTATTCCTGTAGAAGTTCCTGGGAGATTCTCCTCACTTGCAAGGCTTTTTCAAATAACACCAGATCCTGCTTACGGACTATGGTGCCATTTGAGGCATACGTGCAGTCAGGTGGTAGAACTTCCTTGGCAGGACAGGAAGTATTGATGGTATTAGGAACATCTGTTTTCTCAGGAGGTAGCAAAGGGGTCTCTGGAGCAGGAGGTGGTTCTTTGGCAGGACAGGGTGATGTTACTGCATTTACCACTGTGGAGCGTGGGATGAATACTGGAACTGGTCTGTTGTCGGGAGGTTGCATAGTTGCCTCTAGGCCAGATGGTAGGGGTTTCACAGGGGTATTGGTTGCGGGTTCAAGAGGGGCACTGGCATTGTTGACCACTGTAGTCTGGGAACCCACTTGTGTCATTGAACATGGACAGGCCTTACAGCAACCTTGGCAGTTCACAGGCCGAACAGCAGGGATAGCAGGATGAGTCCCAATAGTACACACTTATAACCTTTGGCCGAGGTGGACGAGTTGGGCAGAGAGAAATTAAGTGCCCTCTTTCTCCACAATAAAAACAAAGGCCACAGCCTCTCCTCCTCTTTCAGCTTTAGACAGCATGGTTTGGAACTGTCCAGCATCCCAGATAGCTTAGTGGGAAAAGACAATGCCAGAAACAGAAGCGTTCCCAGGTTCAAGCCCAGGTCCTGACACTATGCCTCTGTGTGGTGGTGACCCGCTTGGTAAAGGCAGAGTTTTGCTTTCTGATATTAGAGTCTCCAACAGTGAGTCCCCAAAACGGTACTGACATCCCTAAATCTCACTCTAAATCTCTTGAAACTAGCAGTCAGTGGCATCAGTACCTTCGATCTTACACTGCAGATATGTAGCTGCGATGCCGTAGGCACAGGAGTGCCTAGGCACCCTTGCATACTAGGAGGAGTTTAAGACAAAGGATACATTTTTCTTGATGCTGCCTAAATACAATTAACATTTTTAAACTTTCCCTATACTATAGCACATCTTCACTTTTTAACTTCAAAATAAGTAATTAGGTTTAAAAATTGCCAGTTGTCCTCAAAAGATTTAAACCAGTGAGTGATTCAGCCAACAAACATGAATGATCTGTTCCCTAAATGTAATATTTTATTACATTAATTTGAATAAACATATTTAAACATAGTGATTGTATGCACTAAATGGTATCTGATTCATGTTCATAGCCTATTTTCTCTATCAAAGAACGTTTTTATTTCATTACAGATCCCTAGATTACGAACTGCAGCTCATTTCTGTAAAGAAAAAAATGTTCATTCACTAAGCAGGCAAGATAGTAAATGAAAATTACTATTGTGAAGAGGATTCATTTTTGGTTTCTGATTAAAATACTAGAAATTTACCATTTCAAATCTACTGTTTGTACTCTGAAATGTTCAGAATAATTTACTATTAAAAGTGGTTATGCAGACAGTAATACAAACAAGTGGGAATCTTATTGCTCTACAAATATATTACAGATACAATCAGGGGTAGAAAATCAAACAAGGAACCACAGCAGTTTTAGTAGAAGTTGGTAGAATGGAAATGAAAAATGAAATAAACGAATTCAAGTTATCATAATAGTCATTACCTACATTTTATATTTTGAGTTTCTATATAATTTTATTTACATATACTGGCTTTCCCCAGAAGATAGAACCTCCCAATCTCAAAGACTAATATACAGTATATTACCAAAAGCAGTGCCTTTACACACACATGAACTTTAATGGCATCCTAGCCTTAGTCCGTAGGGTTCAATATTTAGTTGGCCCACCCTTGCAGCTATAACAGCTTAAACTCTGTGGAAGGCTGTCCACAGGGTTTAGGAGTGTGTCTATGGGGATGTTTGACCTTTCTTCCAGAAGCGCATTTGTGAGGTCAGGCACATGTGGACGAGAAGGCCTGGTTCACAGTCTCTGCTTTAATTCAGTGCAGGCCAGTCATGTTCCTCCATCACAAATTTGCTCACCCATGTCTTTATGGACCTTGTTTTTTGCACTGGTGCATCGGTCATGTTGGAACAGGAAGAGGCCATCCTCAAACTATGCCCACAAAGTTGGGAGCATGAAATTGGCCAAAATGTCTTGGTATACTGATGCCTTAAGACTTCCCTTCACTTGCCAGTCAAGTTCCTCATTTAAAGGTACATGGTTTTATTGTTTGGGTTTTAATTACAGTTTTATTCGTTCTCCACGCTGCGCAGTCTGGCGTTGGGATTTGTCACTTTGATGGCGAGCTGTGCTGCTCTTTTCACAATAGTCTTGCAGTTCTTAGAGGAGACGTTATGTGGACGAAGCGGACGAAGAAGTTCATCCGCCACCAGTCAGACCGTTATGTTAAGATTAAGCCCAACTGGCGTAAGCCCAGAGGTATTGACAACAGAGCCCGCAGAAGGTTTAAGGGTCAGATCCTGATGCCCAACATCGGTTACAGTAGCAACAAGAAAACCAAACACATGCTGCCCACCAGCTTCAAGAAGTTCCTTGTACACAACATAAAGGAACTCAAAGTTCTAATGATGAGCAACAAGTCATTCTGCGCTGAAATTGCTCATAATGTCTTATTTTCTTATTAACGATTTTATACCACATTTATTTCCCTACCTCGAATAGCTCCTTTTTGTTAATATTTGTTTTTAATATGCACCTATTATAACTCACAATAGGTAGGGTTATTTTAGGGAGTGATACCCTGTGTCGTAATCTTTGTTTACGCTCTATCACTTTGTTTTTTTCATAATGTAATATATTTACAATGTAAGGCCCCTTTCACACATGCGGATCGTATGTCCGCTTTTTCATCCATCCGTTTACGGATGAAAAAGGGACATACATTAATCCCTATGAGATAGCGGGTGTCAACGGATTAACATCCGCTGACACCCGATCTCATCCGTGTCCGCAATGCTCAGATTCTCAGATGGAGGAAAATCCTATTTTTCCACCCATCTGCAGAGCGGATCGAGTGAACACGGACAGACGGTCCATGTTTATCCGATCCCACATAGGGGAAAGCGGAGATCTGACAGGGCGGCAGGGACCGCCCTGTCATCTGCCGGCTCAGTGGGGATCAACGGAGCGATCCCCGCTGAGCAAGCAGATACACAGGATCCGTACATGTGAAAGGGGCCTAATAATATTACTAGTACAGGTATAACATCACAACTTATAGATCTGTCTAAAAAAGAATGTTATTAATCTTTGCAAGTTCACCCCTTAGCTATTTTAGCTATATCATGCACAACATCAGGAAAATAACAGCCAAACAATGAAAAATAGTTTTGAGAGTTGTGTCGTATTAGTCATTCATTTCTTGTTCTGGCTATAATTTCCTTTTTTGGCAGTCAATATAGAAATTTGCACTTGTAGCCTGAATTAAAACTTGAGATGGTACACAAATGAATAATGATAATTGTTCAAAGGAAGACATTTGCTTAATGCATAGGACAGCCTATAAATAATTTGTCACTACTGGTCTCAGGCAAGAATGCATATATTCAGTCCAAAAGTATTAGAGCTGTTTACTTACCAAGAAAGATTTATATCTGCCCCGCTTATTTGGCTTTACTTACTTATTTTCATTAAGTGTGACTCGATCATGTGTTAGGCCCCGTACACACGTCCGAGAACAACGAGGAAATAGAGAACATGTTCTCTATTTGGCCCGAAGAGTTCCTCGTCGGCTTCCTCGCTGAAAAGTGTACACACGACCGAGTTTCTCGGCAGAATCCAGCTCCGATCGAGTTTCTGGCTGAATTCTCGGTCGTGTGTATGGGGCCTTAGAGGTAAGAGGTCATCTCTAGTCTGACAGCTGCTGTCTTTTGAACTGCCTAATCTCATTCTATTAACTGTATAGTGCCAATATGTGGTCAGGAGTTTGACAAGATATTAAGTGTCAAAGCCTTAATGGGGTTGTAAACCCTCCTGTTTTTTCACCCTAATGCATCCTATGCATTAAGGTGAAAAAACATCTGACAATTACCGGCCCCCCGTTTTACTTACATGAGCCCTGAAAAGTCCTGCTGGATTATTGCCTGGGGTTCTTGGCTCTTCATTGGACAGATTGATAGCAGCACAGCCATTGGCTCCCACTGCTGTCAATCAAATCCAATGACGCGGGCGCCGGGGGGAGGGGGGGCAGGGCCGAGTCCTGCATTCAGCGACTATGGACGCCAAATGCTGGACTCGGGAGCGCGCCCGCAAGGTAACCCCATTGGGAGAGTGCTTCCCAGAGGGGGTTATCTGATGCAGGGAGGAGCCGAGAGACCCCAGAAAATAGCGTTCGGGGCCACTCTGTGCAAAACAAACTGTACAGTGGAGGTAAGTATGACATGTTTGTTATTTAACAACAAAAAAAATCTAACCTATAGTGTTTCTTTAAGTCAGGCTCAAAGTAAGTAAAGCCAAAGAAAAGAAGAAAATATACATTTTTCAAAGCTAAGCCTGCATGACTACAATTTTTTTTAAGGTTATACATGTCAAGTTGATCTGCTTAATAAATAAAACGATCAGCTTTGCCGACCAGCGCACGCACATTTACGTTGGCAGAATGGCACGTACAGGCAAATGAGCGTATATATACTGTACGTTGCTTTAAATTTGCCGCCGCGTGGGCGTGCACAACCCTGCCACGAGTGCCCCTTGCCGCAAGCTTCGTGACTGTGCCCTCAATGTTCACCGGTGTCCCAGGATCGTGTCACGGAGCTGCAGAACGGGGGGATGTCTGTGTAAACAAGGCATCTCCCTGTTCTGCCTTGTGACATGACACTGATTGTCTGCTCCCTGTCATCGGGAGCAGCGATCAGTGTCATGTCACAGTAAGCCACGCCCCCACACAGTTAGAATTACTCCCTAGGACACACTTAACCTCCTCCCTGCCCCCTACTGGTTAACCCCTTCACTGCCAGTGTCATTTACACAATAATCAGTGCATTATTATAGCACTGATCGCTTTCTAAATGACAATGGTCACAAAATAGCATCAAAAGTGTCCGATGTATCCGCCATAAATGTCGCAGTCACGATAAAATAAAATCGCTGATCGCCGCCATTACTAGTCAAAAATAATAATTTAGGAAAATGCCATAAAACTATCCCCTATTTTGTAGACAATATAACTTTTGCGCAAAACCATTAAATACATGCTTATTGCGATTTTTTTTTTTACCAAAAATAAGTAGAAGAATACATAGCAGCCTAAACTGAGGAAAAAAAACTTTTTTTTATATTTTTTGGGGGGGATATTTATTATAGGAAAAGGTAAAAAATATTGCTTTTTTTTTCAAAACAGTTACTCTATTTTTGTTTATAGCACAAAAAAATAAAAACCGCAGAGGTGATCAAATACCACCAAAAAAAAGCTCTATTTGTAGGGAAAAAAAGGATGTCAATTTTGTTTGGGAGCCACGTCGCATGACCGCGCAATTGTCAGTTAAAGTGATGCAGTGCCATATGGCAAAAAGTGGCCCGTTCATTTGGCATCCAAATCCTCTGTTGGTTGAAGTGGTTAACACCTTCTTGTTTCTACCTATACTTTGTAATTATGTCCATAAGTGCAGAGTAGTGGCCAAATTTGCTTGTGTTACGGATTTAAGTGTATCCCCTGTGTCACCAAGGATGACAGCTAACTAACAGACAAGAGATGCTAGAGCTGTTTAAGGCCTCGTGCACACGATAGGTTAAACAGAGGACCGCGGTCTGATGGACCGTTTTCATCGGTCAAAACCGATCGTGTATGGGCCCCATAGGTTATTTAACCATCGGTTAAAAAAAAGCCAACTTGCTTTAAATTTAAATCCACACATGCTCAGAATAAAGTCAACGCATGCTTGGAAGCATTGAACTTTGTTTTGTCTCAGCACGTCGTTGTGTTTTACGTCACCGCATTCTGACACAATCGTTTTTTTAACCGATGGTGTGTAGGCGCGACGGACCATCAGTCAGCTTCATCGGTTAACCGTTGAAATCGGTCCGTTCTCATCGGATGGACTGATCGTGTGTACGCGGCATAAGTCTTCACACTGATGTCCAGCACAAACAGTATACTGGAGCAGAGTCAGTAGGCTGAGGGTCAGGTACAGACAAACTGATCCTCATAGAATTCAGGTTTCACACAGGTGAACATAACAATGCCTAATAAGAACAAACATAATGGGCGGAAAAATAGAATAAGAGCAGACAAGCTGAGTAAAATTATCAAAACTATTCTCAGGAGTAATTTAGGGCATGGACAGTCAGACAGATAGGCTTCTATCCATGGCATGCGCAGACTAACCATTGATTAGACACAGGCTACATGTCTAGCAGTCTGTTTTGCCATTTTTAATTGAGACAGATGTGCACTACAGAAACCTAAGTAGCAGTGCAAAGCAATAAATAGAAGATGGTAAAATCTTAAGTCAGATTCTTATAGCATGTTACATATGCAGGTTCTGCTTCCTGCCTAGATGTGCTCCAGGACATAACTCAAACTTACATGGCCTTGTAGCTAATGTTTATAGGCCTCCCTTGTTAACAGAAAATAAAAAAAACATCATTGAACAAAACCCGAATGATCATAGTAATGTAACAAAGGCCCTGAGCCACAACATATATTATTTTCTGCCATAACAAATTTTGTTTTCGATGTCCTCTTAGACTGGTGGCCAGTAGGACAAAGCATTCTCCCTTGCATTGATAGTTGGTGTAAATAACTATGTTCTTGATGTCAGGGGTTAGTAGATGGGAGAATGCCCCTTTACATGATTGGTCAGTAAAAAAAAAAAAAACTATAAACACACACAAAAACACATACACTACAATAACACATACCGTACAAGCTAAACAGATCCTGTATATTTCCTTACACACACTCGCTCACTAACACCCCCTTCAACAACACATACACTTGTGTAGTGGGAATAAACAGTGGCCTCTTTCCACGGTTGCTAGTGCATACTGTACTTGGACTTTCAAGTCAACAAGCCCTAGTGGCCACAGAACTGATGTACAGGGGCTGTCAGAGCAGAACAGGACAAACATGCTACCCCTCCTAAAAATAAATGAGATCTTAAACAGCACAGCCTATCCCACAAAGAGAAGATATTAAACCAATGGGATAAGATATTAAACCAATGGGTGTCAATGTTGCTGCAAGCTATAACACTAAAAGGTGATTTCACAACACCCTCCCCTTAAATTAGGTAACAATAATGTGTGCAGCACAACAACAATAAAATAAACCAACCAAACTATATGTAAATCTATAAATACTCGAATGTGATATTAAATAAGTTCATGCGTCCAAATTGTGAAAATTAATTATCAGTGATATTTAGTCTATAAATTAATGTACAAAAAGTAAATAAAAAATACTGTATATACACAGTCCAGCACCCTAGTGCAATCAGTGACCACCTATCTTTACTTTTTACAGTGACCCGTGCACCTCCGTCAGACGTGTGAAAAACCTGCTCACCCTAAATACATAAAAAATACAGGGGTAGATTCAGCAAGCAATTACGCCTGCGTATCCATAGATACGCAGTGTAATTGCTAAGTAGCGCCGGCGTATCGACTTTCTGTATTCAGAAAGCTCGATACGCCGACTGTAGCCTTAAGAGACGACTGGCATAAGTCTCTTATGCCGTCGTATCTTAGGGTGCAATCTGACGCTGGCCGCTAGGTGGCGCACCCGTAGTTGTCAGCGTAGAGTATGCAAATTGCATACTAATGCCGATTCTCAAACGTACGCACGGCCGGCGCTCGTTTTTTACGTCGTTTGCGTACGTCGTTTTCGCCGTAAGGCTGCTCCTGCTATTAGGAGGCGCAGCCAATGGTAAGCATGGACGTCGTTCCCGCGTCGCGATTTTCAAAATTTGCGTCATTTGCGTAACTCTTTCGTAAATGGCGCTGGACGCCATTTACGTTCACGTCGAAGCCAATGACGTCCTTGCCACGTCATTTACCGCAATGCACGACAGAGCATGCGCAGTACGTTCGGCGCGGGAACGCGCCTAATTTAAATGATCGACGCCCCCTACGGGATCATTTAAATTATGCGCGCTTACGCCGGCCCCTTTTACGAAACGCCGCCGCAAATTACGGAGCAAATGCTTCGTGAATGAAGAATAGCTCCAGTAATTTACGGAGGCGTATCGTAAAAATGGTACGCTGCGCCGCTGTAACAGTGCGCGCCCCTAGCTGAATCTACCCCACAGTGTATCCGGATAGTATTCACAGTGCTTCACTTTTTCCACATTTTGTTATATTACAGCCTAATTCCATGGAAATTGATTAAATTCATTATTTTCCTCAAAATTCTATAAATAATACCCCATAATGACAGCGTGAAAGAAGTTTGTTTGAAATCTTTTTAAATTTATTAAAAAAAATCACATGTACAAAAGCATTCACAGCCTTTGCCATGACACTCAAATGTTAACTCAGGTGCATTCTGTTTCCACTGATCATCCTTGAGTTGTTTCTACAGCTTGAATGGAGTCAAACTGTGGTAAATTCAGTTGATTGAACATGATTTGTAAAGGCACACATCTGTCTATATAAGGTTCCACAGTTAACAGTACATGTCAGAGCACAAACCAAGCCATGAAGTCCAAGGAATAGTCTGTAGACCTATGAGACAGGGTTGTATCAATGCACAGATCTGGGGAAGAGTACTGAAAAATGTCTGCAGCATTGAATGTCCCAATGAGTACAGCGGCCTCCATTATCCATAAATGGCAGAAGTTTGGAACTACTAGGAATATTCCTAGGATAGGACGCCGGGCCAAACTGAGCTATTGGGGGAGAAGGGCTTAAGTTAGGGAGGTAATCAGAAACACTCCCAGACCATGGGAGACAAAATGATCTGGTCTGATGAAACAAAGCTTGAACTCTTTGGCCTGAATGGCAAGCGTCATATCTGTAGGAAACCAGGCAGCGCTCATCACCTGGCTATTACCATCAATACAGTGAAGCATGGTGGTGGCAGCATGACAGCATCATGAAGTGGGTCTGTTTTTCAGCTGTAGGAACTGGGAGGCTAGTCAGGATCGAGAGAAAGATTTATGCAGCAAAGTACAGAGACATCCTTGATGAGAACCTACTCCAGAGCGCTCTGGAACTCAGACTGGGGTTAAGGTTTATCTTCCAACAGGACAATGACCCTAAGAAAACAGCCAAGATAACAAAGGAGTAGCTAAGGGAAAACTCTGTGAATGTCCTTGAGTGGCCCAGCCAGAACCCAGACTTGAACTCGATTGCATATCTCTGGAGAGGTCTGATAATGGCTGTGCACCAACGCTCCCCATCTAACCTGATGGAGCTTGAGAGGTCCTACAAGGAAGAATGGGAAAAACTGCCCAAAAATAGGTGTGCCAAGCTTGTAGCATCATACTCAAAAAGACTTGAGTCTGTAATTGGTGCCAAAGGTGCTTCAACAAAGTATTGAGCTAAGGCTGTGAATACTTATGTACATGTGATTTATTTATTTATTTTTTATAAATTTGCAAAGATCTCAAACAAACTTCTTTCACGTCATTATGGGGTATTGTTTGTGGAGTGTTGAGGAAAATAATGAATTTAATTAAATTTAGAATAAGGCTGTAACATAATAAAATGTGGAAAAAGTGAAACGCTGTGAATAATTTCCAGATGCACTGTAGGCTCATCTGTATCATCCCAGCATCTTTAGTCACAGAACAAACTCTTCACACATCTCATTAGATACAGGATACAAAGTGGATTGACCTTCCGATTCCAAGTGCTCTTATATATCATCAAAATGTACATGGAACAGAAAAGCAAACAAACATATTAAATATTAAAAAACCCCAGCCAATACAGGACACTTGCAGGAATAAAAACACAATGCGCTTTGTGTAATCATGTCCTCAACCTGCTCACCCCTTCATACTGATATGGCGGCGGCATGACATCACATGCTCAGCTCCCGCTACCGCATTGCACCTTCTGATTGGGCTTCTTCAGTAGGCCTACAGTTTTTTTTCCTGTACATTTAATTTATGTACATTAATTTATGGACTTAAAGCGGAGCTCCACCCTAAAGTGGAACTCCCGCTGATCGGAACCCTCCCCCCTCCGGTGTCACATTTGACACCTTTCAGGGGGGAGGGGGGTGCAGATACCTGTCTTTGCACCCACTTCCGGCCACACAGTTTCGGGTAAACTGCGGGCATGACGTCACCCCCCCTGTTGTGTTCTGGAAACACTCGGCTCCCAGTACACAGCAGGAGCCAATCGGCAGGCGTAGCGCGACTCGCGCATTCGCCGTAGGGAACCGGGCAGTGAAGCCGGAGCGCTTCACTTCCTGGTTCCCTCACCGAGGATGGCGGGGGGGGGCAGCAGAGTGACGAGTGATCGCTTGTCCTCTGCTGCGGACAGCGCTGGACTATTAAAAGTCAGCAGCTGCAGTATTTGTAGCTGCTGGCTTTTAATTTTTTTTTTTCAGCGGACATCCGCTTTAATATCACTGATAATACTTTTTCACAATTAGGATCCATGAACTTATTTATTTTCACATTAGAGTATTTATAGATTTACATAGATTGGCATCTTTTATTATTGTTGCGCCGCACTCACTATTGTTATTTAATGTTAACCCTTCCTGTTGCCCACCAGGCACCACTCTGCCCCATAGGAGCTGACAACACTAAAAACGAGGATAAGGATCATTATTTTAATAAAAAAAAAATTATTTTTATCAGAGTGCCAAAAGATTAAAAAAATTACAATCCCATAAGTAAAATAAGGATCCATGTAACAAAAGTTTTAAAAATTCTAGTTCAACTTTTGGGGTATTTGAGAAATAAAGTGAATTATCTGTATCTCTATGTGACTGATGCACTAATGTGTTTTTGCTAAGAGCCACATAAGTCACATAAAACATTACTATAGTAACTGAAAAAAATATACTTACTAAAAGAGCACTATAGTTTTACTTTTATTAAAGTGGAACAATGCTTTACAATGAAAATGTTGTAATGGGGCAAGCTTTTTATTGCAGAAGAGACACACAATATAACCTTCTTCCCTTGCAGTTTGTGTTCTTATTTGGAATATACACTGAGCTGGTGTGAATGCAGCTTAATGCATATTTTCATCAAGCCAGGATGAATTTCCATGTGAAAATAATGTTGTCTGGCCAATCTAAATGGCTCTGAAACTGGAGGAAGAGTGGATGAAGATGTCAGAGCCAGTGAGAGAGCTCCTGGAGGGAAGATAAGTATAGCGCCACTTTAAATTTACCATTTCATGACCTAGGTCCAAACAAATCTTGCCCAAACCCAATTTTGCAATGCTGACATACATGTAGATTAGTATAACTGTACAGATCATTGCATCTACTTGGTGTATCCAGGTGGATTATAGCTTGTTTTTTTTTTCAGGACAGATTCGGCTTTCATTTGATGGTAAATGGTAATTGATATCTCCTGATTTTTTTTTTTTTATTATGAATGAAAACAAACCCAAAATATGAATAAAATATCTTTTTTTAAACTTTAGATGTATATTTTTATACCAATACCATGACCTACAATTATAAAAAACCTGCAAAATAAATTCTCCTACTTATGACTATTGTGGCGATACCCTATATGTGTTATTTGTTCTTTGTACCCTTGGTAGGTCCAAGAGACAGTAGTACACATTGTTATCCTACTGAAACATACCGACACTAATGCCTAGTACACACGATCGGTTTTCCCGACAATCAAAAGACCGCTGGGAAAACCGAAAGGAAAACCGGGAACTGGCTCGGTCCCATTTCCCCTGTACACATGGCCGGTTTTCCCCACAGGAAAACTGCCAGGAGAACTTTGGTCGGGAAAACCGACCTTGTATATGCTCCCTCGCAGTGTTTCCCATAAGAAAACTGCGGGGAAAATATGCTGCGATCCGCAGCGAGAAAATTGAAAACATGAAAATTGAAAACATGTTCTAATTTTTTAAGCCGCCGTTTTCCTGTCAGGAAAACTGCTAAGGAGCATACACACGTCCGGTTTTCACGGCCAATGGAAAACACGGGAGTTTTCTCAACGGGAAAAACGATTGTGTGTACTAGGCATAACACTTGATGCTGACACTTAATATAAACCTCTTATTTCATACCTAAACATACACTGACCCAAACACTGCTACTAGTTGACACTAATGCTGACCCTAAGACCCGGTTCACACTGGGGCGACTCGTCAGGCGACGCAGCCGCCTGACAAGTCGCGTCCCATTCTAGTGAATAGAACCGTTCTAATAGGAGCGACGCAAGTCGCTCCGACTTAGAAAAAGATTCTTGTACTACTTCTGGGGTGACTCGGGGCGACCTGCATTGGCTTCTATACAGAAGTAATTTTGCAAGTCGCCTTAGATGTCGTCTCCATGTCGCCTGGCCGAGTCTCCCCTGAAGTCGTGCCGCCCCTGTGTGAACCGGCTCTAACACTGACACCAACTGACACTTACACTAACTGGCACTGCCACTAACACTGACTCTGACTGACATGTACACTGCCTCTACCTGACACTCACTAAATTGGATCAATCTCTGATCTAGCTAATCTTTGTTTTTGTACAGGCTTCTCCTCTGATATAATGTATCTTTTTCTCCTCACTAGAGAAGAAGTCTGTTGTTTCTTCTTTCTTCACAGATAGGCAATAGAGTGAATGATCACTTTGATAGCCAGTCACAGGCTGTCACAGCTATCAGTTGATCAGGAAACGGTCCCCCTGTGTCCCGGTCATTAGTACAAGACTTAGGGCTATCACTGACAGCTTGATCTCATAGCTGGAAGCACTGACTCATCCAGTACAAACAGGAATCACATATGCAGTACCCAGGGATAAAGCCCACTTCCTGAATGAAACATATATACATTACATGATCATAAAAGGTTTAAGCTATAAACTATTAATCTGAACTGGTCACATATGCTTGGAGTTCTTTTATGTAGATAAATTGCCTTTTAAAGATGGCTGTGGCAACAAATAGAAAGATCAATAAAAACAACTTTACAAACAAAAAAACAGAAAAAAACTATAGTAGTAAGTAACAGAATAGGGATTTGAACAGTAAATACACACACTCTTTGGAGTTATCTGTGTGGCAGGAATAGGGATTAGTACCATCTTTCTTTAATATGGGAATAATTTGGGGGCTGTGCTCTTTGTTTAACCAGGGGAACCCCTTAAAGCTACAACTATGATAAATGTTCAGAAGATTTATTACCAATACAGAATTGTCTCTAGTAAGAAAAAAATCCTTAGAAAAAGACCAGCTTTATATTGCCTTTGAGCTATGATACCCTGGATAAACTATTTCTTTAATAAAAGTCGCTTTATCACTTTCTTCCCCTAGGTGAAAATAAATGAAGCTTAGTCTCTCTACGGGACTCAGTCCCGCTCTTACGTCTCTCTTCATGACAGCATGTCTAAGAAAAATATTGCACCCTTCTCTGAAAAAACATTTATCGTCAAATAGGACTAACATTTTTCTTTTTTCTAGCCAATAAAATAACCAACTGCTGCCAATAAAATAAATGCAGTATGTATGAAAAAAATAGGAAGCCCGGTAGCTTTGCTTGTTTAAGGAAAATCTTAAAGGTTTTAATGACCTACTTTAACATAATAACGTTCCCAGGAATTTTGGAAATTAGGATCAGTGTAAATTTGCAAACTCTTCATTGAGTACCAAGGATTAATGTAGAATCCTAATTTGTTACCTTTTCTCTTCAAACATAAACGTGTCAAAACTACCAGTTTTTAATAAAGAGATATGGCCTGCAAAAAAGTAGGAAAAAGGCACAACATATTATGGAGAAATATGTAGGTGTAACATGAAGAAGAAGAAATTGATTTCACACTCGAATCCAAAAAGATGCAGTGGA